>NW_027362763.1:25142081-25742081 GCF_046119375.1 Phyllobates terribilis
ACCCGGACATCTCCTGTATATATGTGTATATATATATTACCAGCAGAGTTCTCCAGAGATCCCCGACATCTCTGTATATATGTGTATATATATATTACCAGCAGTGTTTCTCCAGTGACCCCGGACATCTCTGTATATATGTGTATATATATATTACCAGCAGTGTTCTCCAGTGACCCCCGACATCTCTGTATATATGTGTATATATATATATTACCAGCAGTGTTCTCCAGAGACCCCGGACATCTCTGTATATATGTGTATATATATATTACCAGCAGTGTTCTCCAGTGACCCCGGACATCTCTGTATATATGTGTATATATATATTATCAGCAGTGTTCTCCAGTGACCCCGGACATCTCTGTATGTATGTGTATATATATATTACCAGCAGTGTTCTCCAGAGACCCCGGACATCTCTGTATATATGTGTATATATATATTACCAGCAGTGTTCTCCAGAGATCCCCGACATCTCTGTATATATGTGTATATATATATTACCAGCAGTGTTCTCCAGAGATCCCCGACATCTCTGTATATATGTGTATATATATATTACCAGCAGTGTTCTCCAGAGATCCCCGACATCTCTGTATATATGTGTATATATATATTACCAGCAGTGTTCTCCAGAGATCCCCGACATCTCTGTATATATGTGTATATATATATTACCAGCAGTGTTCTCCAGTGACCCCGGACATCTCTGTATATATGTGTATATATATATTACCAGCAGTGTTCTCCAGTGACTCCGGACATCTCTGTATATATGTGTATATATATATATTACCAGCAGTGTTCTCCAGAGACCCCGGACATCTCTGTATATATGTGTATATATATATTACCAGCAGTGTTCTCCAGTGACCCCGGACATCTCTGTATATATGTGTTATATATATATTACCAGCAGAGTTCTCCAGAGATCCCCGACATCTCTGTATATATGTGTATATATATATTACCAGCAGTGTTCTCCAGTGACCCCCGACATCTCTGTATATATGTGTATATATATATTACCAGCAGTGTTCACCAGAGACCCCGGACATCTCTGTATATATGTGTATATATATATTACCAGCAGAGTTCTCCAGTGACCCCGGACATCTCTGTATATATGTGTATATATATATTACCAGCAGTGTTCTCCAGTGACCCGGACATTTCTGTATATATGTGTATATATATATTACCAGCAGTGTTCTCCAGTGACCCCGACATCTCTGTATATATGTGTATATATATATTACCAGCAGTGTTCTCCAGAGACCCCGGACATCTATGTATATATGTGTATATATATATTACCAGCAGTGTTCTCCAGTGACCCGGACATCTCTGTATATATGTGTATATATATATTACCAGCAGTGTTCTCCAGTGACCCCGGACATTTCTGTATATATGTGTATATATATATTACCAGCAGTGTTCTCCAGTGACCCCGGACATCTCTGTATATATGTGTATATATATATTACCAGCAGTGTTCTCCAGTGACCCCCGACATCTCTGTATATATGTGTATATATATATATTACCAGCAGTGTTCTCCAGAGACCCCGGACATCTCTGTATATATGTGTATATATATATTCCCAGCAGTGTTCTCCAGTGACCCCGGACATCTCTGTATATATGTGTATATATATATTATCAGCAGTGTTCTCCAGTGACCCCGGACATCTCTGTATATATGTGTATATATATATTACCAGCAGTGTTCTCCAGAGACCCCGGACATCTCTGTATATATGTGTATATATATATTACCAGCAGTGTTCACCAGAGACCCCGGACATCTCTGTATATATGTGTATATATATATATTACCAGCAGTGTTCTCCAGAGACCCCGGACATCTCTGTATATATGTGTATATATATATTACCAGCAGTGTTCTCCAGAGATCCCCGACATCTCTGTATATATGTGTATATATATATTACCAGCAGTGTTCTCCAGAGACCCCGGACATCTCTGTATATATGTGTATATATATTACCAGCAGTGTTCTCCAGAGACCCCGGACATCTTTGTATATATGTATATATATATATATTACCAGCAGTGTTCACCAGAGACCCCGGGACATCTCTGTATATATGTGTATATATATATATTACCAGCAGTGTTCTCCAGAGACCCCGGACATCTCTGTATATATGTGTATATATATATTACCAGCAGTGTTCTCCAGAGACCCCGGACATCTCTGTATATATGTGTATATATTTATTACCAGCAGTGTTCTCCAGAGACCCCGGACATCTCTGTATATATGTGTATATATTTATTACCAGCAGTGTTCTCCAGAGACCCCGGACATCTCTGTATATATGTGTATATATATATTACCAGCAGTGTTCACCAGAGACCCCGGACATCTCTGTATATATGTGTATATATATATTACCTGCAGTGTTCTCCAGAGACCCCGGACATCTCTGTATATATGTGTATATATATATTACCAGCAGTGTTCTCCAGAGACCCCGGACATCTCTGTATATATGTGTATATATATATTACCAGCACTGTTCTCCAGAGACCCCGGACATCTTTGTATATATGTGTATATATATATATTACCAGCAGTGTTCTCCAGTGACCCCCGACATCTCTGTATATATGTGTATATATATATTACCAGCAGTGTTCTCCAGAGACCCCGGACATCTCTGTATATATGTGTATATATATATTACCAGCAGTGTTCTCCAGAGACCCCGGACATCTCTGTATATATGTGTATATATATATTACCAGCAGTGTTCTCCAGAGACCCCGGACATCTCTGTATATATGTGTATATATTTATTACCAGCAGTGTTCTCCAGAGACCCCGGACATCTCTGTATATATGTGTATATATTTATTACCAGCAGTGTTCTCCAGAGACCCCGGACATCTCTGTATATATGTGTATATATATATTACCAGCAGTGTTCACCAGAGACCCCGGACATCTCTGTATATATGTGTATATATATATTACCTGCAGTGTTCTCCAGAGACCCCGGACATCTCTGTATATATGTGTATATATATATTACCAGCAGTGTTCTCCAGAGACCCCGGACATCTCTGTATATATGTGTATATATATATTACCAGCACTGTTCTCCAGAGACCCCGACATCTTTGTATATATGTATATATATATATATTACCAGCAGTGTTCACCAGAGATCCCCGACATCTCTGTATATATGTGTATATATATATTACCAGCAGTGTTCACCAGAGACCCCGGACATCTCTGTATATATGTGTATATATATATTACCAGCAGTGTTCTCCAGAGACCCCGGACATCTTTGTATATATGTATATATATATATATTACCAGCAGTGTTCTCCAGTGACCCCCGACATCTCTGTATATATGTGTATATATATATTACCAGCAGTGTTCTCCAGTGACCCCGGACATCTCTGTATATATGTGTATATATATATTACCAGCAGTGTTCTCCAGTGACCCCCGACATCTCTGTATATATGTGTATATATATATTACCAGCAGTGTTCTCCAGAGACCCCGGACATCTTTGTATATATGTATATATATATATTACCAGCAGTGTTCACCAGAGATCCCCGACATCTCTGTATATATATATATATTACCAGCAGTGTTCTCCAGAGACCCCGGACATCTCTGTATATATGTGTATATATATATTACCAGCAGTGTTCTCCAGAGACCCCGGACATCTCTGTATATATGTGTATATATATATTACCAGCAGTGTTCTCCAGAGACCCCCGGACATCTTTGTATATATGTGTATATATATATTACCAGCAGTGTTCTCCCAGTGACCCCGGACATCTCTGTATATATGTGTATATATATATTACCAGCAGTGTTCTCCAGAGACCCCGGACATCTTTGTATATATGTATATATATATATATTACCAGCAGTGTTCTCCAGTGACCCCGGACATCTCTGTATATAAGTGTATATATATATTACCAGCAGTGTTCACCAGAGACCCCGGACATCTCTGTATATATGTGTATATATATATTACCAGCAGTGTTCTCCAGTGACCCCCGACATCTCTGTATATATGTGTATATATATATTACCAGCAGTGTTCTCCAGTGACCCCCGACATCTCTGTATATAAGTGTATATATATATTACCAGCAGTGTTCTCCAGAGACCCCGGACATCTCTGTATATATGTGTATATATATATTACCAGCAGTGTTCTCCAGAGACCCCGTACATCTCTGTATATATGTGTATATATATATTACCAGCAGTGTTCTCCAGTGACCCCCGACATCTCTGTATATATGTGTATATATATATTACCAGCAGTGTTCTCCAGTGACCCCGTACATCTCCTGTATATATGTGTATATATATATTACCAGCAGTGTTCTCCAGAGACCCCGGACATCTCTGTATATATGTGTATATATATATTACCAGCAGTGTTCACCAGTGACCCCGGACATCTCTGTATATAAGTGTATATATATATTACCAGCAGTGTTCTCCAGAGACCCCGGACATCTCTGTATATAAGTGTATATATATATTACCAGCAGTGTTCTCCAGAGACCCCGGACATCTCTGTATATATGTGTATATATATATTACCAGCAGAGTTCTCCAGTGACCCCGGACATCTCTGTATATATGTGTATATATATATTACCAGCAGTGTTCTCCAGTGACCCCGGACATCTCTGTATATATGTGTATATATATAATACCAGCAGTGTTCTCCAGTGACCCCGGACATCTCTGTATATATGTGTATATATATATATTACCAGCAGTGTTCTCCAGTGACCCCCGACATCTCTGTATATATGTGTATACATATATTACCAGCAGTGTTCTCCAGTGACCCCGGACATCTCTGTATATATGTGTATATATATATTACCAGCAGTGTTCTCCAGTGACCCCGGACATCTCTGTATATAAGTGTATATATATATTACCAGCAGTGTTCTCCAGAGACCCCGGACATCTCTGTATATATGTGTATATATATATTACCAGCAGTGTTCTCCAGTGACCCCGGACATCTCTGTATATATGTGTATATATATATTACCAGCAGTGTTCTCCAGTGACCCCGGACATCTCTGTATATATGTGTATACATATATTACCAGCAGTGTTCTCCAGTGACCCCGGACATCTCTGTATATATGTGTATATATATATTACCAGCAGTGTTCTCCAGTGACCCCGGACATCTCTGTATATATGTGTATATATATATATTACCAGCAGTGTTCACCAGTGACCCCGGACATCTCTGTATATATGTATATATATATATTACCAGCAGTGTTCTCCAGTGACCCCCGACATCTCTGTATATATGTGTATATATATATTACCAGCAGTGTTCACCAGTGACCCCGGACATCTCTGTATATATGTGTATATATATATTACCAGCAGTGTTCTCCAGAGACCCCGGACATCTCTGTATATATGTGTATATATATATTACCAGCAGTGTTCTCCAGTGACCCCGGACATCTCTGTATATATGTGTATATATATATTACCAGCAGTGTTCTCCAGTGACCCCGACATCTCTGTATATATGTGTATATATATATTACCAGCAGTGTTCTCCAGTGACCCCGGACATCTCTGTATATAAGTGTATATATATATTACCAGCAGTGTTCTCCAGTGACCCCGGACATCTCTGTATATATGTGTATATATATATTACCAGCAGTGTTCTCCAGAGACCCCGGACATTCTCTGTATATATGTGTATATATATATTACCAGCAGTGTTCTCCAGTGACCCCGGACATCTCTGTATATATGTGTATATATATATTACCAGCAGTGTTCTCCAGTGACTCCGGACATCTCTGTATATATGTGTATATATATATATACCAGCAGTGTTCTCCAGAGACCCCGGACATCTCTGTATATATGTGTATATATATATTACCAGCAGTGTTCTCCAGTGACCCCGGGACATCTCTGTATATATGTGTATATATATATTACCAGCAGTGTTCTCCAGTGACTCCGGACATCTCTGTATATATGTGTATATATATATATATTACCAGCAGTGTCTCCAGAGATCCCCGACATCTCTGGATATATGTGTATATATATATTACCAGCAGTGTTCTCCAGTGACCCCCGACATCTCTGTATATATGTGTATATATATATTACCAGCAGTGTTCACCAGAGACCCCGGACATCTCTGTATATATGTGTATATATATATTACCAGCAGTGTTCTCCAGTGACCCCGGACATCTCTGTATATATGTGTATATATATATTACCAGCAGTGTTCACCAGAGACCCCGGACATCTCTGTATATATGTGTATATATATATTACCAGCAGTGTTCTCCAGAGACCCCGGACATCTCTGTATATATGTGTATATATATATATTACCAGCAGTGTTCTCCAGTGACCCGGACATTTCTGTATATATGTGTATATATATATTACCAGCAGTGTTCTCCAGTGACCCCGGACATCTCTGTATATATGTGTATATATATATTACCAGCAGTGTTCTCCAGTGACCCGGACATTTCTGTATATAAGTGTATATATATATTACCAGCAGTGTTCTCCAGTGACCCCGGACATCTCTGTATATATGTGTATATATATATTACCAGCAGTGTTCTCCAGTGACCCCGGACATCTCTGTATATATGTGTATATATATATTACCAGCAGTGTTCTCCAGTGACCCCGGGACATCTCTGTATATATGTGTATATATATATTACCAGCAGTGTTCTCCAGTGACCCCGGACATCTCTGTATATATGTGTATATATATATATTACCAGCAGTGTTCTCCAGAGACCCCCGGACATCTCTGTATATATGTGTATATATATATTACCAGCAGTGTTCTCCAGTGACTCCGGACATCTCTGTATATATGTGTATATATATATATTACCAGCAGTGTTCTCCAGTGACCCCGGACATCTCTGTATATATGTGTATATATATATTACCAGCAGTGTTCTCCAGAGACCCCGGACATTCTGTATATATGTGTATATATATATTACCAGCAGTGTTCTCCAGAGACCCCGGACATCTCTGTATATATGTGTATATATATATTACCAGCAGTGTTCTCCAGTGACTCCGGACATCTCTGTATATATGTGTATATATATATATTACCAGCAGTGTTCTCCAGAGACCCCGGACATCTCTGTATATATGTGTATATATATATATTACCAGCAGTGTTCTCCAGAGACCCCGGACATCTCTGTATATATGTGTATATATATATATTACCAGCAGTGTTCTCCAGTGACCCCGGACATCTCTGTATATATGTGTATATATATATTACCAGCAGTGTTCTCCAGAGACCCCGGACATTTCTGTATATATGTGTATATATATATTACCAGCAGTGTTCTCCAGTGACCCCGACATCTCTGTATATATGTGTATATATATATTACCAGCAGTGTTCTCCAGAGACCCCGGACATTCTCTGTATATATGTGTATATATATATTACCAGCAGTGTTCTCCAGAGACCCCGGACATCTCTGTATATATGTGTATATATATATTACCAGCAGTGTTCTCCAGTGACCCCGGACATCTCTGTATATATGTGTATATATATTATTACCAGCAGTGTTCTCCAGAGACCCCGGACATCTCTGTATATATGTGTATATATATATTACCAGCAGTGTTCTCCAGAGACCCCGGACATCTCTGTATATATGTGTATATATATATTACCAGCAGTGTTCTCCAGTGACCCCGGACATCTCTGTATATATGTGTATATATATATATATTACCAGCAGTGTTCTCCAGTGACCCCGGACATCTCTGTATATATGTGTATATATATATTACCAGCAGTGTTCTCCAGAGACCCCGGACATCTCTGTATATATGTGTATATATATATTACCAGCAGTGTTCTCCAGAGACCCCCGACATCTCTGTATATATGTGTATATATATATTACCAGCAGTGTTCTCCAGTGACCCCGGACATCTCTGTATATATGTGTATATATATATATATTACCAGCAGTGTTCTCCAGTGACCCCCGACATCTCTGTATATATGTGTATATATATATTACCAGCAGTGTTCTCCAGAGACCCCGGACATCTCTGTATATATGTGTATATATATATTACCAGCAGTGTTCTCCAGTGACCCCGGACATCTCTGTATATATGTGTATATATATATATTACCAGCAGAGTTCTCCAGAGACCCCGGACATCTCTGTATATATATATATTACCAGCAGTGTTCTCCAGTGACCCCGGACATCTCTGTATATATGTGTATATATATATACCAGCAGTGTTCTCCAGAGACCCCGGACATCTCTGTATATATGTTTATATATATATTACCAGCAGTGTTCTCCAGAGACCCCGGACATCTCTGTATATATGTGTATATATATATTACCAGCAGTGTTCTCCAGTGACCCCGGACATCTCTGTATATATGTGTATATATATATTACCAGCAGTGTTCTCCAGAGACCCCGGACATCTCTGTATATATGTGTATATATATATTACCAGCAGTGTTCTCCAGTGACCCCGGACATCTCTGTATATAAGTGTATATATATATACCAGCAGTGTTCACCAGAGATCCCGGACATCTCTGTATATATGTGTATATATATATTCCCAGCAGAGTTCTCCAGAGACCCCGGACATCTCTGTATATATGTGTATATATATATTACCAGCAGTGTTCACCAGAGATCCCGGACATCTCTGTATATATGTGTATATATATATTACCAGCAGTGTTCTCCAGAGACCCCGGACATCTCTGTATATATGTGTATATATATATTACCAGCAGTGTTCACCAGAGACCCCGGACATCTTTGTATATTGTGTATATATATATTACCAGCAGTGTTCTCCAGAGACCCCGGACATCTCTGTATATATGTGTATATATATATATTACCAGCAGTGTTCTCCAGAGACCCCCGGACATCTCTGTATATATGTGTATATATATATTACCAGCAGTGTTCACCAGAGACCCCGGACATCTTTGTATATATGTGTATATATATATTACCAGCAGTGTTCACCAGAGACCCCGGGACATCTCTGTATATAAGTGTATATATATATTCCCAGCAGAGTTCTCCAGAGACCCCGGACATCTCTGTATATAAGTGTATATATATATTACCAGCAGTGTTCACCAGAGACCCCGGACATCTCTGTATATATGTGTATATATATATTACCAGCAGTGTTCTCCAGAGACCCCGGACATCTCTGTATATATGTGTATATATATATTACCAGCAGTGTTCACCAGAGACCCCGGACATCTTTGTATATATGTGTATATATATATATTACCAGCAGTGTTCTCCAGAGACCCGGACATCTCTGTATATATGTGTATATATATATTACCAGCAGTGTTCTCCAGTGACCCGGACATCTCTGTATATATGTGTATATATATATATTACCAGCAGTGTTCTCCAGTGACCCCGGACATCTCTGTATATAAGTGTATATATATATTACCAGCAGTGTTCACCAGAGACCCCGGACATCTCTGTATATATGTGTATATATATATATTACCAGCAGTGTTCTCCAGAGACCCCGGACATCTCTGTATATATGTGTATATATATATTACCAGCAGTGTTCTCCAGAGACCCGGACATCTTTGTATATATGTGTATATATATATATTACCAGCAGTGTTCTCCAGAGACCCCGGACATCTCTGTATATATGTGTATATATTTATTACCAGCAGTGTTCTCCAGTGACCCCGGACATCTCTGTATATATGTGTATATATATATTACCAGCAGTGTTCTCCAGAGACCCCGGACATCTCTGTATATATGTGTATATATTTATTACCAGCAGTGTTCTCCAGTGACCCCGACATCTCTGTATATATGTGTATATATATATTACCAGCAGTGTTCTCCAGAGACCCCGGACATCTCTGTATATATGTGTATATATTTATTACCAGCAGTGTTCTCCAGTGACCCCGGACATCTCTGTATATATGTGTATATATTTATTACCAGCAGTGTTCTCCAGTGACCCCCGACATCTCTGTATATATGTGTATATATATATTACCAGCAGTGTTCTCCAGAGACCCCGGACATCTCTGTATATATGTGTATATATTTATTACCAGCAGTGTTCTCCAGTGACCCCCGACATCTCTGTATATATGTGTATATATATATTACCAGCAGTGTTCTCCAGAGACCCCGGACATCTCTGTATATATGTGTATATATATATTACCAGCAGTGTTCTCCAGAGACCCCGGACATCTTTGTATATATGTATATATATATATATTACCAGCAGTGTTCACCAGAGATCCCCGACATCTCTGTATATATGTGTATATATATATTACCAGCAGTGTTCTCCAGAGACCCCGGACATCTCTGTATATATGTGTATATATATATTACCAGCAGTGTTCTCCAGAGACCCCGGACATCTTTGTATATATGTATATATATATATATTACCAGCAGTGTTCACCAGAGATCCCCGACATCTCTGTATATATGTGTATATATATAATACCAGCAGTGTTCTCCAGTGACCCCGACATCTCTGTATATATGTGTATATATATATTACCAGCAGTGTTCTCCAGAGACCCCGGACATCTTTGTATATATGTATATATATATATATTACCAGCAGTGTTCTCCAGTGACCCCGGACATCTCTGTATATATGTGTATATATATATTACCAGCAGTGTTCTCCAGAGACCCCGGACATCTCTGTATATATGTGTGTATATATATATTACCAGCAGTGTTCTCCAGTGACCCCGGACATCTCTGTATATATGTGTATATATACAGTACAGACCCAAAGTTTGGACACACCTTCTCATTTAAAGATTTTTCTGTATTTTCATGACTGTGAGAATTGTACATCACACTGAAGGCATCAAAACTATGAATTACCACATGTGGAATTATATACTTAACAAAAAAGTGTGAAACAACTGAAAATATGTCTTATATTCTAGGTTCTTCAAAGTAGCCACCTTTTGCTTTGATGACTGCTTTGCACACTCTTGGCATTCTCTTGATGAGCTTCAAGAGGTAGTCACCGGAAATGGTCTTCCAACAATCTTGAAGGAGTTCCCAGAGATGCTTAGCACTTGTTGGCCCTTTTGCCTTCACTCTGCGGTCCAGCTCACCCCAAACCATCTCGATTGGGTTCAGGTCTGGTGACTGTGGAGGCCAGGTCATCTGGCGTAGCCCCCCATCACTCTCCTTCTTGGTCAAATAGCCCTTACACAGCCTGGAGGTGTTTGGGGTCATTGTCCTGTTGAAAAATAAATGAAGGTCCAACTAAACGCAAACTGGATGGAATAGCATGCCGCTGCAAGATGCTGTGGTAGCCATGCTGGTTCAGTATGCCTTCTATTTTGAATAAATCCTCAACAGTGTCACCAGCAAAGCCCCCCCCACACCATCACACCTCCTCCTCCATGCTTCACGGTGGGAACCAGGCATGTAGAGTCCATCCGTTCACCTTTTCTGCGTCGCACAAAGACACGGTGGTTGGAACCAAAGATCTCAAATTTGGATTCATCAGACTAAAGCACAGATTTCCACCTTTCTAATGTCCATTCCTTGTGTTCTTTAGCCCAAACAAGTCTCTTCTGCTTGTTGCCTGTCCTTAGCAGTGGTTTCCTAGCAGCTATTTTACCATGAAGGCCTGCTGCACAAAGTCTCCTCTTCACAGTTGTTGTAGAGATGTGTCTGCTGCTAGAACTCTGTGTGGCATTGACCTGGTGTCTAATCTGAGCTGCTGTTAACCTGCGATTTCTGAGGCTGGTAACTCGGATAAACTTGTCCTCAGAAGCAGAGGTGACTCTTGGTCTTCCTTCCTGGGGCGGTCCTCATGTGAGCCAGTTCTTTGTAGCGCTTGATGGTTTTTGCAACTGCATTTGGGGACACTTTCAAAGTTTTCCCAATTTTTCGAACTGACTGACCTGCATTTCTTAAAGTAATGATGGCCACTCGTTTTTCTTTACTTAGCTGCTTTTTTCTTGCCATAATACAAATTCTAACAGTCTATTCAGTAGGACTATCAGCTGTGTATCCACCTTACTTCTGCACAACACAACTGATGGTCGCAACCCCATTTATAAGGCAAGAAATCCCACTTATTAAACCTGACAGGGCACACCTGTGAAGTGAAAACCATTTCCGGTGACTACCTCTTGAAGCTCCATCAAGAGAATGCCAAGAGTGTGCAAAGCAGTCATCAAAGCAAAATGTGGCTACTTTGAAGACCCTAGAATATAAGACATATTTTCAGTTGTTTCACACTTTTTTGTTAAGTATATAATCCCACATGTGTTAATTCATAGTTTTGATGCCTTCAGTGTGAATGTACAATTTTCATAGTTATGAAAATACAGAAAAATCTTTAAATAAGAAGGTGTGTCCAAACTTTTGGTCTGTACTGTATATTACCAGCAATGTTCTCCAGTGACCTTAGACATTCCTGTAATAATTTGTCACTTCTGTGTTGTACATTATAGTGACAGTTGGGGGCGCTCTTTTACGCCTCTCCCCGCGGAGCTCTGCCCACTCTTCACAATGTCGGTGCTGCAGACAGAACTGTGGACAAATGGGAGGAGTCACATTCTGACAAAACTGAACAATCAGCGATAAGGGGAACTTTTTATATTACATAAAGCGACAATAAAAATGTAAGTTTCATTAATCAGGAAAAAAAGAATTTTGCCCAAATCCATAAAATATATAACAGTGTAAAAATACATAAAATATATAACAGTGTATAAAATCATTTTTGACTTGTGATGTTTGCTCCATTAAAAACATAAGCAAATGCATGTTGCTTGTGTCTCTGTGGCGCAATCGGTTAGTGCATTCAACTGTTAACCGAAAGGTTGGTGGTTCAAGCCCACCCAGGGACGCTGGTGTCTTTTGCTTGGGTATTATGCTACGGTTAAAGAACGTTCCGCTTTGGCCCACAGCAGGTCCCGCAAGTGAAAGCTATGTTGCTGCCATCTACATTTTCAAAAAAGAAAAGAGCACCCAGAAACACCCAGAAGCGACAAGAATAAGGACAGCCAAGAAGGGAAGAAGAGTGGTGGTGGTGGGAGACTCACTACTGAGAGGAACAGAAGCAGCTATCTGCAGACCGGACATAACCGCAAGATAAGTATGCTGCCTCCCAGGGGCGAAGATCAAGGATGTTACCGATAGGATACCGAAGCTCATCAGCTCCAAGGATGTCCACCCATTTCTTCTGATACATGTTGGCACCAATGACACGGCAAAGAAGGACCTACCGACAATCTGCAAGGACTTTGAAGCATTGGGGAAGAAAGTAAAAGAACTGAATGCGCAGGTAGTTTTTTCTTCTATCCTTCCAGTAGACGGGCATGGCGTCAGGAGATGGAACAGGATCCTTGATGTGAACAACTGGCTGAGACGATGGTGCAGACAACAAGGATTTGGATTCCTGGACCACGGTGTGAATTACCTCTATGACGGACTCCTTGCCAGAGACGGACTACACCTCAACAAACCCGGGAAACACACATTCGCCAGGAGACTCGCAACACTCATCAGGAGGGCGTTAAACTAGAAGAAGAGGGGATGGGAAGAAAAACGCCGGACACGAACATGCAACCAGAGAACATACTAATGAAAGATATGAAGTGCCACAAAGAAGGTCCAAGACAAGATACTTGGAAGGGAGGTAAGAAAATTTCTAATACAATCCACAGGGAGAAGATTGGAACAAAACAAAATCGTGTAAACTGCGTGCTAGCAAATGCCAGGAGCCTGACAAACAAGATGGATGAACTGGAAGCAGAAATATCTACAGGTAACTATGACATAGTGGGAATAACCGAGACATGGTTGGATGAAAGCTATGACTGGGCAGGTAACTTACAGGGTTACAGTCTGTTTAGAAGGGATCGAAGAAGTCGGAAAGGGGCTGGAGTCTGTCTATATGTAAAGACGTGTCTAAAGCCTACAATACGGGAGGATGTATGGGAGGGAAATGAGGAGGTCGAGTCCTTATGGGTGTAGATACATGGGGCAAAAAACAAGAATAAAATTATCATAGGAGTCTGTTATAAACCACCAAATATAGCAGAAGCCACGGAAAGTCTATTAATGAGACAAATAGACGAAGTAGCAAAAAATAACCAGGTGATTATTATGGGGGACTTCAACTACCCCGATATAGACTGGGAAACCGAAAGCTGTAGATCTCAGAAAGGAAACAGGTTTCTGTCAATTATCAAAGACAATTATTTGTCACAACTTGTGCAGGAACCAACTAGAGGGACGGCCCTTTTAGACTTAATATTAACTAACAGGCCAGACAGAATAACTGAGGTGCAGGTCGGGGGGCACCTGGGAAATAGTGACCCCAACATGATACAATTCCACATGTGCTTCAGTAGGTGCCCAGCAAGGGAGTCACAAAAACACTGAACTTCAGCTAAGAGATGCCCTTCACCTTATAGACTGGGATAGGATCTTCAGTAATAGGAGCACGGATAGAAAATGGGACATTTTCAAAACAGTCCTACATAGTCACTGTAGAAGGTACATACCTTATGGGAATAAAAGGGCTAGGAATAGGAGGAAGCCAATGTGGCTAAATAAGGAGGTCAAGAGGGCAATGAAAAACAAAAAAAGGCCTTTCGGTAAACTTAAACAAGAAGGCAGCGAGGAAGCGCTAATATCTTATAGGGAAAAAAACAAAATCTGTAAGAAACAAATAAGAATAGCAAAAGAGGAGACAGAGAGACTAATTGCCAAGGAAAGTAAAACCAATCCCAAACTGTTCTTTAACTATATAAACAGTAAAAGGATTAAAACTGATGGAGTTGGCCCATTGAAAAATAACCTGGGTAAAATCATAGAGGGCGATGAGGGTAAAGCAAACCTACTCAATAGCTTCTTCTCCACTGTTTTCACAAAAGAAAACAATTTATCGGAGGAAATGCAGAGTGATAAAGTAAACCCTCCGCTAAATATCACCCACCTAACCCAGGAGGAAGTTCAGAAACGCCTAAATAATATCAAAATAGACAAGTCACCAGGCCCAGATGGCATACACCCCCGGGTACTAAAAGAATTAAGTAATGTGATAGACAGACCGCTGTATCTTATATTCAAGCACTCTTTATGGACAGGGACTGTCCCACTAGACTGGCGCCAAGCAAATGTGGTACCAATATTCAAAAAGGGGTCTAAAAGTGACCCTGGGAACTATAGAGCAGTCAGCTTAACGTCTGTTGTGGGTAAATTGTTTGAAGGATTTCTTAGAGATGCTATTGTAGAATATCTTAATGATAATAACTGTCTAACTCCATATCAACATGGATTCATGAGGGATCGCTCCTGATGGCCTTCTACGAGGAGGTGAGCTCACAGCTGGACCGGGGAGAGTCAGTGGATGTTGTATACCTTGACTTCTCCAAAGCGTTTGATACCGTGCCACACTAAAGGTTGGTATATAAAATGAGAATGCTTGGTCTGGGGGATAATGTGTGCAAGTGGGTAAATAGCTGGCTGAGTGATAGAAAGCAGAGGGTGGTTATCAATGGAGTAAGCTCAGGGTGTGTCAGGGTTACTAGCGGGGGGCCTCAAGGGTCTGTCTTGGGCCCTATATTATTTAATATATTTATTAATGATCTAGTGGAAGGGTTGCATAGTAAAATAGCAATATTTGCAGATGATACTAAACTTTGTAAAGTAGTTAAAACAGATGAGGATAGGGCACAGCTACAGGAAGATTTAGATAAATTGGGGAGTTGGGCCAAAAAATGGCAACTGGGGTTCAATGCCGATAAATGTAAGGTCATGCACATGGGAAAGAAAAACAGCAGTCACCCATACATATTAAATGGGAAACCGTTTGGGAAATCTGACATGGAGAAGGACCTGGGCGTCTTGGTTAACAGCAAATTAAATTGGAGTGCCCAGTGTCAGGCAGCAGCTGCGAAGGCAAATAGAGTCATGGCATGCATCAGAAGAGGAATAGGGGCATATGATGAGAACATTGTTCTTCCTCTGTATAAAGCGCTGGTAAGGCCGCACTTAGAATATTGTGCACAGTTCTGGGCTCCGGTGCTCAGGAAAGACATATTGGAGCTAGAGAGGGTACAAAGGAGGGCGACTAAGGTAATAAAGGGAATGGAGGGACTAGAATACCCAGAGAGGTTGTCAAAATTAGGCCTATTTACGTTGGAAAAGAGAAGGCTTAGGAGAGACCTCATAAACATGTATAAATACATCAGGGGGCAGTACAGAGATCTCTCCCATGACCTGTTTATACCAAGCATGGTGACAAAGACGAGGGGGCACACTATGCGTCTGGAGGAAAGGAGGTTCCTGCACCAGCATAGAAGGGGATTCTTTACGGTCAGAGCCGTGAGACTCTGGAACTCTCTGGGAGAGGAAGTGGTGATGTCCAACTCACTTAATGAGTTCAAGAGAGGCCTGGACGCCTTTCTTGAGAACAATAAAATTACATCTTATGCTTAGTTAATTAATCCAGGGATTTAATCTGACTGCCAGATTGGTGTCGGGAAGTGAATTTTTCCTCAATAATGTAGATTGGCCTATACCGCATGGTTTTTTGTTGCCTTCCCCTGGATCAACGCTGCGGAATAGCTGCAGTGCACAAGAAATAGGCTGAACTGGATGGACGCTTGTCTTTTTTCGACCTTATAAACTATGTAACTATGCATAAAAAAGCATAAGAAAAACATTAAAAAGCCAGAAGAGGCGACTAGACAGCAGTGAGTATGAGGATCCTAGGATCTACTCCGATCTAGTGGTGTCAGTGCTAAACTGTCTACATCGGAGGGGATTACTGAGGTCCTCACTCCAGCAACTCCGATCTAGTGTCCTCAGCTGTGAAGTGTCTAGATCGGAGGCTAAAGTGAGGAGCACAAAAAAATCACCTCCGATCTACACTGTGTGCAGAATTATTAGGCAAGTTGTATTTTAGAGGATTATTTTTAATATTGATCAACAACTATGTTCTCAATCAACCCAAAAGACTCATAAATATCCAAGCTTAATATTTTTGGAAGTTGGAGTGGTTTTTTTTTTAGATTTGCCTATCTTAGGAGGATATCTGTTTGTGCAGGTAACTATTACTGTGCCGAATTATTAGGCAACTTAATAAAAACCAAATATAATCCCATCTCACTTGTTTATTTTCACCAGGTAAACCAATATCAGTGCACAAAATTTAGAAATAAACATTTCTTTCTTTCAAACATCTTTTTAATAAGATTTTTAAAGAAGGTTAACAATTGAACAAAGAAAATTCACAATTGTCAATGAAAACAAATCAAAGATATCGATATCACATAGATTATAAGAAAAGAAATTATACAGACTGCATAAATTTCAGCCAAACATTGACACGTTTCGGAAAAAAAAAAAAAAAAATATATATATAAGAGAGAGGTTCAATTCTTTTGAACATGTCGTAGTACAAAATTGTGGTCACATAACTTGTTTTCATATTCAAGAAGGTTTATTGTGATATCCAGGAAATAAAACTTCAGAAAGGAAAAAACCTGGAGAAAAGGGGAAGATTTAAGGGAAGTGGGACAAACGGGGAGATGAGATGGAGGGGAGGGGGACTACAAAGATATAGATGATGGGAAGGGGGGGGAAGGGAATTGGGATTAGACTGGGCTAGCGATCTAAGAATTTTAGGTTAGTATTGTGCGGTCTGTAATATATTTGTGCCAGGGACACCATATCAACGAGAATTGTTTATGCCTTTTTTCATCCCAACTAGCCAGTTCCTCTAGCCTGTATATTTGTTCAACCTTCATTTCCCAGAGTGAGATATTTGGGGTCTTCGCAGATTTCCATAAGGATGTCACAAGTAACTTAGCCGAGGCCAGGAGCTGTCTGAGAAGGGTTAATTTTATTTTGGGGATGTTGTCTGAGAACAGAAAAAGAAGGCAGATCTCCGGCGAGGTCAAGAGTTGCAAGTTTAAAATTTTATTAATAGTTTGAATTATTTTTGTCCAGAAGGGCTTAATCAATGTACAGTTCCACCACATGTGGAGCATAGTGCCCACATCTGAAGAGCATCTCCAGCAGTTAGGATCAAGTCCTTTGTAAAATTTCTGAAGTTTTGATGGAGTCATATACCACCTGGAGAGAACTTTATAGCCATTCTCTTGTACTCTAACACATCTAGAGGAGACTTTAGGTGCTAGTAGTATTCTTTTAATTTCAGATGGGGTGAAAGATCTATTCAGATCCTGTTCCCACTTCATTACATATGGTAGTTTCTTAGGGGTTCTGGCTGAGCATAATTGTTTTTGTAGAGCAGATAACGTTCTTTTTTGGGGATTTTTTGCAGCTATAAGTTTTTCAAAATCAGTCATTTCCCTAGTATAATTTGGAGTTTTAAAGACTAGTTTTAAGTTAGACATAAATTTCTGGTACATAAAGGTGTGAAAAGAGATTGTATCTAGCATTTGATTGAGTTCTGCCAAGGAGGGCATGACCCCATTATCTGTAATTTTTTGGAGTGGTGTTATCAAGTTGTGAATTGAGTTGTGTATTGTGGCATTATGGGCTGGAGAAGTGGAGAGAACTAGGTCTGTAACTTGTAGGAGAGGGGAGGGAAACGGAGAGCATATTTGTCTTATATGGGGATTGGACCAGATTTTAAAAGTAGTGGCTGTGAAAGAGTTTTTAATTGATGTATGGCCAATACTACTTGGGGGCGTGAGGATGAGTTGTTTAAGGGGGAATTTAAGGATTGTTTCTTCTACTTTAATCCATTGCTTCTGTGGTTGGGGCCTGATCCAATCCAAGACTCTTTGGAGATGAGTGGCTTGTTGAAGTATCTTTAGATCTGGCAGATCTATACCTCCTTCAGAGTGTGGGAGGGATAATATTTGTAAGGGAAGTCAGGGTATTTGGTTGTGCCACAAAAAACGGCTGAGGAATTTTCGTATGTCAACGAAGAAAGAATTAGGTAGGTGGATTGGAAGGGCTTGCACTAGGTAGGTTATTTTTGGCCATATCATACATTTAAGGAGATTTTTCCTACCCAACCAGGAGATGTATGAGATATTCCAGTTGGGGGTAAGTTTCTGGATTTTCTGCAATAGCGGTGGGAAGTTTAACTTATAAAGTTCTTGTAGGTTTGGAGAAATCTCAACTCCCAAGAAACGTATTGATGGGGGGGACCAGTTAAAGGGGGACCCGATTGCCATTTGAGTTTTTTGTGGTTCTGGGATATTTATATTTAAGACTTGAGATTTGCTAAGGTTCACCTTAAAATTTGATAGTGCACCATATTCCTTGAGTAATGTCAGGATAACTGGAACAGATATTCTCGGGTTAGAGGTCATGATCAGTAGATCGTCTGCGTATGCTGCGACTTTATGTTCAGTACCAGCTGATTTGATGCCATCGATCCTCCCCTCCTCTCTGAGCTTTTGTAGTAAAGGTTCTAGTGTTAGAATAAAAAGGAGAGGGGAAAGCGGGCAACCCTGCCTGGTGCCGTTAGAAATATTAAAAGATGAAGACTTAACATCGTTGACTAACACTTTCGCGGTTGGCTTGTTATACATTGAGAAGATTGCTTCGGTAAACTGGTTGGGGATATTAAATGCTGCCAGCGTTTCCCGCATAAACAGCCAGTCCACACGATCAAATGCCTTTTCTGCATCCGTCCCCAGTAGAATTAACGGTGAGGAAGTAGATTAGGAAAGGTGTATTATTTGAATTACACGGTGAATGTTATCTTTACCCTCTCTGCCAGGAACGAAGCCGACTTGATCTATATTGATAATATCTGGGAGTAGGGCCCTTAGCCTATTGGCAAGAATCTTAGCGAAAAGTTTTAAATCTGTGTTTAATAGGGATATGGGCCTATAACTACTACACAAGGTACTGTCTTTGCCCTCTTTAGGGATTCTAGAAATTTTAGCAGATAGCGTTTGAGGATGGAAAGGGATCCCATTGAGGGCTTCATTGAATAATTTTACTAAATAAGGGCGAAGAATTTGGCCAAATTCATTATAATAAAAGGAAGAGAGACCATCCGGTCCAGGAGATTTGTTCTTTGGAGCTGCGATTATTATGTCTGCTACTTCTTTTTCTGTAATCGGGGCGCAGAGGGTATTCTTGTGGGATTCTGAGATCTGTGGTAATGAAATTGATTTAAGGAATTTTTGAGTTTTTGATCTCTGATCTTCTGACCGATCTTGAGTGGGGGTTTTCAGGTTATATAACTTCTCGTAATATTTCCTGAACTCAGATGCTATCTCCTCTGTTTTATAGATAATAGATCCAGCATCTGATTTCAGTCGTGATATAAATGATTTTGCTTTCCTCTGTTTAATTTGTGCCATCATAAATCTCGTCGGTTTGTCACCGTGAGCGTAATATTTGAACTTGGAGAATAAATAATTCTTGGCAGACTGAAGGTTTAGTAGGTTGCTCAATTTGGATCTTAGTTCATTGAGTTGGGAAAGTTGGGAGACGAGCACAGATTGCTTATGTTGTTTTTCTATGTGTTGGATTTTATTTAGCAGATCTTGCTGTTCTTTCCCTTTTTGTTTTTTAATATGGGCTGCTAATGAGATAAATTCTCCCCTGATGAATGCTTTGTGGGCTTCCCATATTGTTTGTGTTGGGACTTCCCCATTGTCGTTAATCTCAAAGAATTCGAGAAGCTTATGGGAAATTTTTTTACTATTATCTGTTTCTTTGAGAATATAATCACTACGCTTCCAGCTGAATTCTTTTTTTGGTAAGTGAGCGATATTCAGACAAACTTCTACTGGAGAGTGATCTGAAAAATTTATGAGAACCTATTTTTGGATCAATAAATTGGTTTAGATATTGCGATTGAACTAGGAAATAATCCAACCTTTGGTAAGAGCTATGGGGGGCTGAGAAGTAGGTGTAGTCTTTCACAGTGGGGTTGGCTAGTCTCCAGAGATCTATTAAGTGCGAGTTCTGTAGTTTATGTTTAAGTTTAGCAAGTGCTCTCTGGGAGATAGCGGATTTCCCTGAAGAGGTGTCTAAGTTTGGTTCTAATGCAATGTTTAAATCCCCTCCCAGAACGAGGATCCCATCTGTAAAATCTTGTAAAATATCAAGGGTTTCAATAAGCCAATTAATCTGGTCGGTGTTTGGTGCATATATGTTAGCGATGGTGAGGGGGGGGGTCAAACTAATTTTGCCCTTTAGAAAGATATATCTGCCCTCATTGTCTCTCAGTTGATCAGAGAGGGTGAATGGGACTTGGTTGCTTATTCCGATACTAACTCCTTTCGATTTACCGGAGTCAGAGGGACTATGTACCCATTTAGAGAAGGGTAAGTTATGAAAAGAAGGTATATGTCCGTCCCTAAAATGTGTTTCTTGTATCAGGCAGAAATCAACCTTGCTCTTTTTGAGAAATTTGATGACTTGACCTCTTTTTGAAGGGGAGTTGATTCCCCTGATATTATATGACAAAATCTTAATGCGGGACCAACTCACAAAAATATGGATCAGTAGGTTTATTGATCAGCTGGATGAACTCTCCAGGCGGCGGTGAAGAGGACGGAGGACGGCAAGAGATGGTGAAGGTTCTGGCTGTTCGCAAGTGCGCTGCTCCTGGAGGGAGCCATGAGAGTCTGTTTATGTAGACCGGCTGCTCTATTTGGGGAAAAAGGAGAAGGGGGGGGGGGGAGAGGAGAAGATAGGAGGACTGAAAATTAGGGGGAAGAGAAACATTAAGATGTTCAACAGGAACATCTATTATGTCAAGAGAACAAGTGAACCTTATTCTTATGTTGTTAAAGGCACATAAAAATACATTGTACAACATTTGTATGAATACAATGAGAACATTGTCAACACTAGAAGTCAATCTAGTAGCAATTATGTCAAAGGAAATTATTACAAATTGGACCGGAAGGTCGAAGGGGGAAACCAAAAAAGGCCCAATAGAGTATAGACCCTAGTTTTTTGTCTAAAAAGGAGAGTAGTATCAGGAACTCCGGGTGGTTTGCCCACAGATAGAGTTTCCGGTCTAATTGTTTAGAAACTGGGGCAAAGTTTTCTAAATGGGTCCCATAATGAGTTAATCAGTGATAAGACGCTTAGGTGCTAACTTTTCTTGTCGCTTTCTTTGTTTGCCCGGGCGTCCAGTCGGAACTGCTTCCCATGAAGGTGGAGGAGGTACAGCTTGTATTGTCGATAAATCTTGTACGAAGCTCCAGTCTTCAATGCGTATATCCGGGATATCCAAAAGTATTAGGGCTTCATTTAGTTCTGTTCTGTTATGAATGGTCAGTCTTTTCCCTTCGATGGAAAATGAAATACCGAAAGGGAACAACCAAGAGTATAGGATTTTCTTTTGCCTTAAGACATCCGTGAGCGGTTTTAGAATCCTTCTCTTTTGAAGAGTCTGAGGGGAGATATCTTGGAAAATTAAGATACGAGTTTCTTCGAAAAAGATACCCTCTGGGCTTCTGGAGCTTTTAAGGATGTCTTCTTTGACTTTGTAATTCAGAAGGCGACAAATTACATCTCTGGGTGGTTCAGAGGGTCTAGGTTTTTTTCTGAGGGCTCTGTGAGCTCTTTCTATGATAATCTCCTCCCGGTATTCTCCTCCTAAAATCTGAATAAAGAGAGTTTTAATCGTAGAGGGAATGGTTTCCGGCAGGACAGTTTCAGGTAGGCCTCTGATACGAAGGTTATTGCGGCGACCACGATTTTCTTGATCCTCGAGAGCCTCAAAAGCTGAGTTTAGGTAGTGCTGGCATTTCTTAAGGCCGTCTGAAGTATCTACTGAAAATTTGCACAGTGACTCTTGTGTTGTTTCTAGTGAGTCAACCCTAGATCCAACTTGTGTAATTTCTTGTTTTAAGTCCTTTAGCTCTTTAATAAGTGGGTCCAGTGCCGACTGTAGCACCTTATGAATAAATGCGCGAGACACTGGTCTTGTGTCCTGTAGAGTATCTTCTGCATCACTATTTTGCTCTTCATTTAAGAGGGTCTTTGAGGATGGGTTAGAGGCCTTTGAGGATGGCGATGTTCTATTTGAAGAAATAGAACTAGAAGGGGGGTTGTTATTTTTATTGATAAATTTCTCCATTTCCCCTTTCAAATTTTTTGGATGCGTGCTTGTATTTCTAGAAGGGCCGCCTCCAATTTTGACCATTTTTCAAGAAATTCCTTAGATATCGATTTAAATTTAGAGTTCAGTGTTGAGCTACTTGTAAAGATTACATATTATTCGCTGAGGAAATAATGTTTAATTAAGTGGACGGTTTTGGCACATCAGCCCCAGACCTTTGGAGTAAGATCCACAACTGGAAAATTATTATAGAAATGAAGTTGCTGTTTTAATTTTCAGCCACTAGGTGTTGCTATTATTCAGCCATTAATTGGCATATAGTGTTCTCTCTCTCTCTCTCTTTTTTTTTTTTTTTTTTGAAAGTGTGAGAGAAAAGAAAGAAAAAAAAAGGCAGAAAAAATAAACTGGTCTCTTCACATAAGATATTGTGTCCAGTCCAGAGAGGGGCAGGTGGCTATAGATAGGTATATATTGGGCTGTAAAGCTATGCAGATTATAAGATTGAGGGGAGACCGGAATTTAGATTAGAAATTAGATTAGAAAAGAGTCTGTGTTCTATAGCTGGGTCTCCTTTTCTCTCTTATCTTCCTTCTCTGCAGCTTTCTTTGAGGAGAGGGAGGGGATGTCTGTGCCAGATCTGGGTTCTGTCTCTATGGCCTGACAGTTCACTGTCAGTGTGTAACAAAGCAAGATAGTGGTGGCTGCAGCGGGGTTAAAACCTCGGACAGGTCTATGACAGTAAAGTACACACAAGGGGCTCACAGTCTTTGGTGCAAGGGAGCGACAGGTCCCAGATCCCAGGGGGGCCACTGCACTAGCCACCACAAAACTACAAGGGCCCTCCAGAAGCAGAGTCCCGGGCTGTGAGTACCGCCGGCTCTCCCCCTCCGTTCTATGGATGTCACTGGGTGTCGCCGACGGGGGGCTGTAGTACCTTACAGCCAGATCCGCAGCTCTCTCCTGTGCCTCTTTGTCCCGGCCGGGTTTAGCGGTGTGGCCTCCGTCGCAATCCAGGGAAAACTGCAGGCCGCAACGTGACACGTGCCGAGCCCTCTCTCGCAGCTCCGCTCACAGCGGCCTCGGCTCTACGTGGATATCGGGTCTTCTCGCAGCAGGAACTCATCGCCGGTGCTCGTCTGGATACCAGAGGGAGAGTCAAGGTAGCGCCCGGCTTGCTGCTCCAAATCGCGCTCGTCGGGTCCGTCGTGCACACGTGGGAAGGGCCGCAGGTCCCGGCCCACCAGCAGGCCTCAGCTCTCTGTGTATGAGTGGACCAGGTTAGAGCCTCAGTTCTGGGCCAGATGGGTTGGGGGGAACCTCTGGTGGATATAAATGAGTCAGGGAGGGAGAAAGAACCCCAAGGAATAAGAGGATTGAAGTAGATTTTTCCCTGGCACAGGAGCTCTCTGAGATACGTCCTTCTCCTTCAGATGCTGGCTCCACCCCCCCAGAAATAAACATTTCTAACATGCAAAAACAAAAAACAAAAATATTAGTGATCAATAAAGCCACCTTTCTTTATGACAACACTCAACTGCCTTTCATCCATAGATTCTGTCAGTGGCTTGATCTGTTTTCGATCAACATTGCGTGCAGCAGCCACCACAGCCTCCCAGACACTGCTCCCAGAGGTGTACTGTTTTCCCTCCCTGTAGATCTCACCACCGCCTCCCAGACACTGTTCCGAGAGGTGTACTGTTTTCCCTCCCTGTAGATCTCACCACAGCCTCCCAGACACTGTTCCCAGAGGTGTACTGTTTTCCCTCCCTGTAGATCTCACATTTTATGATGGACCACAGGTTCTCTATGGGGTTCAGATCAGGTGAACAAGGGGGCCATGTCATTATTTTTTCTTCTTTTAGACCTTTACTGGCCAGCCACGCTGTGGAGTAGTTGGATGCATGTGATGGAGCATTGTCCTGCATGAAAATCATGTTTTTCTTGAACGATACCGACTTCTTCCTGTACCACTGCTTGAAGAAGTTGTCTTCCAGAAACTGGCAGTAGGTCTGGGAGTTGAGCTTCACTCCATCCTCAACCCGAAAAGGTCCCACAAGTTCATCTTTGATGATACCAGCCCATACCAGTACCCCACCTCCACCTTGCTGGCGTCGGAGTGGAGCTCTCTGCCCTCTACAGATCCAGCCTCTGGCCCATCCATCTGGCCCATCAAGAGTCACGCTCATTTCATCAGTCCATAAAACCTTTGAAAAATCAGTCTTAAGATATTTCTTGGCCCATTCTTGACGGTTTATCTTATGTTTCTTGTTCAGAGGTGGTGGTTTTTCAGCCTTCCTTACCTTGGCCATGTCCCTGAGTATCGCACACCTTGTGCTTTTTGATACTCCAGTAACGTTGCAGCTCTGAAATATGGCAAAACTGGTGGCAAATGGCATCTTGGCAGCTTCACGCTTGATTTTCCTCAATTCATGGGCAGTTATTTTGCGCCTTTTTTGGCCAACACGCTTCTTGCGACCCTGTTGGCTATTTGCCATGAAACGCTTGATTGTTCGATGATCATGCTTCAAAAGTTTGGAAATTTCTAGACTGCTGCCTCCCTCTGCAAGACATCTCACAATTTTGGACTTTTCAGAGCCGTCAAATCTCTCTTCTGACCCATTTTGCCAAAGGAAAGGAAGTTGCCTAATAATTAAGCCCACCTTATATAGGGTGTTGATGTCATTAGACAACACCCCTCCTCATTACAGAGATGCACATCACCAGATTTACTTAATTGGTAGTTGGCTCTCAAGCATATGCAGCTTGGAGTAGGACAACATGTATAAAAGTATCATGGGATCAAAATACTCATTTGCCTAATAATTCTGCACACAGTGTAGACACAACCTTGCTGGGAGCAGTATTCAAATACATTGGGGAGCCAGCAGTGACTGGATGAGAGAATCACACCCCTATGACTGAATACAGCAGGTAGGACAAAGTATATAAAACGTTAGAAAATCATTATATTACCACCGATTTTAATGAAAAAAGCTTGTTAGTGATGCACATTGCATCACTGACAAATCAATGGGGGCAGTGTACATAGCAACTAGGAGGTGACAAGTTCCCTTTAAGAAAGTTTGTCACATCCACATGACAGATCCCACAACTGTAACACATTTATACAGCCCAGTCGGCAACCGATCTCCAAACTCCTTAGGCCATCGATCCACGGGCTCCAGAACCTCTGCCTAGATCCTCTCCCTTTGACATCATTCCACCAAGTGCCTGGCTAAACATGTGGCTTATCCCTTCCTCCCAGGAATGAGCTTACTGAATGGGCAGAAGTGTTCACACCCTCCCAAGTAAACATTTGCATTTAGCTCAAAGAGTGAAGAATATTCCAGAAGCCCTTCTCCTGGGGCTGCATGTGATACTCCCTGTGGTGACGGCTCCAGTGGGTCTACTATCCTCATCCACACAATGGGACTAGTGGCTTCAGGTCCCTGAGATACTAACAAGATTAATGGAATGATGGCTTTCATCAATTACCAATCTTGGGTCTGGCCTTATGTCTGCTTAAGGTCCAGCCTGGAAGTCTTCCTCTGCTTAAGGCCCTGTCACACATAACGAGATCGCTAGCGAGATCGTTATTGCGTCACGGTTTTGGGATCGCTGGGGAGATGGCAAACATGCAGAACTTCCCAACGATCTCGGCCGCCCCAGCGATCTAACCAACGATCTCGGCGGTCGTTGGGACGCTTTCACACAGCAGCTATTTCAACGATCCACACCTTGATAGGGACTGTACTGTGTCAGAAAGGCGTACATAAAATTACTTTTCCGCGCCCCCCTCATCTTCAATTGGAGAACGCTACTACATTCTGATTGGGTGGCCTAGGTTTAACACTGCGTCTCCGGTCAGATGGGATCTCTACTGCGTGTCCATTAAAAATGGAAACTCATTTGAGACCCCAAACAATACTTACCTCGCTAAAGATGCCTGATTTCTTCAAAGTAGAGTCACAGCCGGAGAACGCTGGTGGGATCTGAAAAAAAACAAGGACGCAGTAGCGACCACCAATTGGAAACGAGGAGCGCAGAAAAGTCCAATTCATGCACGCCTACATGTCTCAGTTCTGAATCGCTAACGAGGTCGTTGATAAGGTGTCAAATACAGCGATGCACACTGCCCAGCGGGAGAGCAACGACCCAGGAATGGTCCAGGAAGCTTTGTAACGATCAGCGATCTCACAGCAGGGGCCTGATCGTTGCTACCTGTCAGACATGACGAGATCGCTATTGCGTCACCAAAACCATGACTCATTAGCGATCTCGCTAGCGATCTCGTTATGTGTGACGGGGCCTTAACTGTCACTGAATGGAAGCATTGATTCCTGAGGCTGAACTGATGAGCAAACAAATCACAATATTAAGATCAACGGAAACTCTGTTCCGTGATGGAAAAGTCCGCATCCCTTAGAGCAGGGTTCCCCAACTCCAGTCCTCAAGGCCCACCAACAGGTCATGTTTTCAGGATTTCCTTAGTATTACACAGGTGATAATTCCATCACCTGCACAGGCAATAATTCCATCACCTGTGCAATACTAAGGAAATCCTGAAAACATGACCTGTTGGTGGGCCTTGAGGACTGGAGTTGGGGAACCCTGCCTTAGAGCCATCGACATGCATTGGTCCAATAGTCCTTAGTAAGTGCCCAGCTCCTCACAAGAAGAAATGTACAAATGGAAAACCAATGTGAGCTGTCAGACAGAAAACAGAATCTAAAAGTAAAGTAGATAGAAATGTTACATGACTTTTCCATAAGATATCCAAAATCTTCCAATCGCCCGTTACTTATCAAATTTAATCAGTATTTTATTTTTTATTCAGTTAAAACATACTGTGAAATTTTTGAGCCAAAATTGTAGAAATCATTGGCTCCGTTCACTTTTATGTTTAGGAAATGTATTTCTTGAATATTCTCCAACTTTTACCATTGACAGAAGCCTTTGACATATGCCATTGTGTGATTTTATATGTACTTTAACATCCATTAACAAGATTAATAAACATTGGTTGGAGGTCCATCACAAACTTCACTACTTCTGTACTGTCCATAGTCTATAAATGTCTTCGCAGTCCACACTTTACTCTGCACTGACATTCTAAAACATCAATGCAGTGTAAGCAGCCTGCAGGAGATTGTGCAGCAGTGTGGACGAGGAGCCAGCTGTCAGACACAGCCAGACTCCCCACAGAGAAGTTTATTACCTTGTTTACCTTCTCGATATTTGAATACACAACATTGAACCAGCGCATCTGTATACAGATTAGGAAGCACTGATAGCGCTTCCTGCTCCGGACTCATCGATCATGTGATCATTGGATACAGAGAGAGAACAGGAGCTGCTGGGTCCTAGGAAACTCAGTCAGCTGTGCCAATAAGGCATGAGGTTGAATTTCCCCTGTAACAGGGGCTAATATACCATCCCCAGTTACAGGGAAAATCATCAATAAAAAATGCATTAATATGTTAAAATGATTCCAAAAGGTCCTTTAACACCTTATTGCAGGAACAGTGTGTGAAATAAAAATAAATAAATAAAATAAGATTGAAGAAAGAGCATAAATAAAGAAAAACTAAGAAAAAAGTCATATGCAAATTACATCAAAATTAAGCCACCTGTATAGCAAAAAAATAAGAAGGAAAAAGTTGATTGAATATCAAAAGGAGAAAAAAATTAGAGTCGTTAGAAGCTCATGTACGATAAAACCCCAAAATTTGCCTGTCCAGCAAAGGGGTAAAATGGCCCGGTTGTGTAATGGTTAACAAGTAGCCTTCAAGGCCAAAATGTTTTATCTGATCAATTGAAAGGAAACATGAATTGCAATTGTGGATTCCTAAGAAAGATTTTACTCAAGACGTTTTATGGTAAATTTACTAACAAACCACGCAGGAAATTTTCTAGGAGTCGCCACAACTGAGAGAGAGGAGGTTCTATTGCGTCTCCAGTGACACCTCGTCTTCCGGGATTCCTCGCTCATGTTACTCTGCCATGGTTATATAATATGTAATAATAGCTTAATCAATACCTATATAAACTGTTTCCAGAACACTAGTACAATGCCTAAGTGTCAGCCTGTTTGCGCCTTTACTGCTCCTGGGACATGTAGTTCCCAGTGTTGGTTGATTCTGGTTCTTTCTAGTAGTAAATCATATAATAATTATTTTGTTATTTTATTGCATTTTTCCTTTGCTTTTCCATTCCTTTTATTTTTTGGATCATGGACAACCCTCTTAATTACGACAATTGGCCAATGAAAGTCTTCAAAGTTCACGCTATCACTTACTTTCAGAATGTTTTGACCCACTAAAAATTTGACTTGATGAATTAAAGCTGGAAGAAGTCTGTAATCAAATGTTTTACAATCACCTCCAGCGTTGACTTGTCAAAAAAAAAATAAAATTGTGAGTCGTGAGAATTAGGATTTAATATATTTAGCATGGGTGTGGAAATTTCAGCTTCAACTCTACTAAGATCAGCTGAAAGAGTCGAAAAGTTTCCTAAAAATCTGGTAGTGTTCACTTAATACCATGCACATGTCATACTCATTTATACTTGTATGATAATGTGTCCATGTTATGGGCTCACTTGGTGAGGTATATTCACTAAGCTATAGGTCAGGGTGAGCAGCAAAGACTTAAGGCAATGATGCAGTGGAGCAGATGATGCAGTGGAGCAGGACAGCCGGATGGTTCGTGGAACAGCGAGGACCTATAGAGCTGGAAATGCAGGACAACAGAAGGATCAGTGAAGCTAGAAGTAATAGATGCAGGAAAGCCAAATGGGTGTACAGCACACATGAACAGCAGAGATAAGTAGGCTATCAGGCACCTTGGTAAGGCAGATACGATAGTACACAGAAATAGTAGAATTGAGTAGACTGGGAGTACCTTGATTCAGTAGAGTTGAGACTGCAGACAGCACATTGGTATTGTTATAGCAGAAGATGAGGCCCGTCAAATTCAAAGACCCCATCTATGCTATATAAGTCTGAAAGTTACTTTAGGTCAAAATAACACCAGCTGTGAATGTTCCTTCTTGAATCAATAATGCGTCCTTGCTAGTCATCAGAATGTATCTGATGAAATGTGTCTAATTAAATGTGTCCGAATAAATGTTTCAACACAAGCATAGACATCACGAGAATAGAAACTAGTCTTTGTGTGCTAAAATTGTATAATCAAACCATATATGGTAAATCCGTTTCCTGCCTTCAGAGTGGATATAAACCCATGCTTTGTAATAAAGTTTAGAGCTTGTTGACACGTACATCCTTGTTTTGTGTCTCAGTCTCTCCGAGCTCGTAATCCAAAGGATAGAAGATTCAGAATGCAATGACCACAGCTGGCGCCCGAACAGGGACCTTGAGTTAATCTACCCAAGGGTGCTCGACCGGTCCGAGACGTGGGACGAGTGGAGCTCTCTGTTGGTGATATATACAGCGCTGAGGTAAGAATAACTGTTATATTATACTGCATAGAAGAGACTCCCTCACCCCCGAGCGGTCGGCTCCCAGGTAATTCACAGATTGTTGTCTGGCATCAGGTCCCTTTGAACCAGTAGAATTCCCTCAGATAAATAGTCAGTCCTGCCTTCTATCCTTTGGAGAATTTAAGAATGAAAGTATGGATCCGATGATTGTGGTGTGGGTGTGTCTCGGGATTGGTGTTTTTCGTCTGTTTTTCTGGTTGGCGTATAAGTCCTGGAAGGCTAGTAGTGGAATGGTTCAGAAACCTTTGTGGCCCATTGTCTAAGTGACCATTGTCTAAGTGACTGAGGAGTCTACTCTAAGTGAGGAGAACCAAAAAAATGGGGAACCAAAATGCCAAGGAAGGCATTACAGCCAAAGACTTAGTGGTACGCAGAGAAGGGAAACAGGCACTGATTGGAATTGACAAAATATTGTGTAAAGCGGGAATGAATGAGAATGGAGAGATGAATGGAGAGAAATGGAAATCCTTTTTTAACTCCTATCATGGATGGCTGAAAGATAAGGGTCTGTTGAAGACAGTGGATGTATGGATGAATGCATGTGCTCATTTTAAAGGAAAAATTGAAGAATTAGGAGACGGACGTTACAGACTGACAAAAACCGGAGTGACAGATTTTTCTCCCTATCCGCTCCCGACATCACCCAGCTCACCCCCACCCAGTACCAGAATTCTCAGGAACCCAATTGTTGGGTTTGCCCCAGATGTGGACAGCAGAACCCCTTGACAGTAGACATCTGTGTGGCATGTGAAGGACCGAGACCCCACCCAGCTAGTCTATTCCCAATGAGGACGGTAGTTGTGCCAGGAGCACCGGGAGCAGCAGCAGCAGCGGGGGGGGGACGCAGTTGTTCCAGGTCAGGAAGCTCGCACAATGTTAATGTATAGACCATGGAGTCCTTCAGAACAGTTGGCGTTGATCTCCCAGCTGCCAGACCCGTCCCAGTCCCCGATGGGTTTCGCTAGAATGATCACCGCCATACAGGATACGTACCATGCCACTAGAATAGATCAGCAAGGGGTAATTAAGGGGAAATTGGCAGATGAAGCTTGGTATGACAGACTGACGGATGAAACTTATAAACAATATGACAGTAGAACAGGCCCTGATGTAGCGGAGGCTAATGATGCAGCAGCCAGGGTTCTGTACGTAAAAGCGTTGGTAAAAGCATGTAAAGACAGGCAAGCAGAAAAGCAAGTTACACTAGAAGATAGAGTGCAGGGGAAGGAGGAAGATCCTAAGGATTATTTCTATGCATTAAAGAAAACCTGGTCAGAAATGGGGTTCAACCCCGGAAATAAGACTAGTGAGAGGGTATTAGCAAGTGCTTTCATGAATGGACTAAAGAAGGAGATTGCAGAGAAGGTAAAAGCAAGTAGACCGGACTGGAGATCAGTGAAGGCAGAAGATTTAGCTAGAATAGCTCAGGGGGCACAGGATGACATAGCGCAGGCAAAAAGAGCTGCCAAAATACACATAGTAGATACGGCCCCCAGAAACAACAGAGGCAGAGGACGGACGGAAGGAGGAGGACGGAAACTGTGTTACGGATGTAAAAAGCCAGGACATTTTAGAAAGGACTGTAGGACCAACCCGTATCCAGATACTCAAAGTACAGGTCCTCCAGCCGACCAAACAACGCCCCCATAAGATGAGGGTAGCTTGCACATGAACCCCCTCATCTCCTTACCCCCAACTCCCAGTTGTATAGTCCAGGTGAACCTACCAGGGGGACATGAAATCGATTTCCAAGTAGATACGGGGGCCGACAATTCAGTAATTACGCAAGGTGATTGGCCATACACTGACACTGATTTTTCACATCATGTCATTGCCACCCCCTTCAATTCCCCGTCTGTCCTGCTCCCTGTCACTAAGAAAATTCCCCTGCAAATTCAAGGAGCTACTGTACATAGCCAGCTCATGGTATCGCCCCGAGGCCAATGTAACCTTTTGGGAAATGATGTGTTGTCCCAATTACAAGCACATATTGAGTATCATCCCGATGGCACTGTCACCATGACCCCAGGTTTAAAACCAAGTACCCTTTGCAAAATTATGTCACTAGATCTTGCCAGCATAGAAGAGAAAAATGAGTTTCCCCCGATATTGGAGCAGGCTGTACCACATGATTTTTGGGCCTCAGATAACACAGATGTTGGTAGGTTGAGAGTTCAACCAGTAATGGTGAAATTAAAACCAGGAGCAATCTTGCCTCAACAGAAGCAGTATCCCCTTAGCTCGGCTCAGGAGAATGCCATAGCCCAGCAAGTCCAAAAATTACTACACAGAGGAGTCCTAGTCAAAACCCAGTCCCCTTGCAACACTCCCCTGTTCCCAGTAAAGAAAAAGAGCGTGCCAGGACAACCAGCTCCATATCATAGAATCATAGAATCATAGAATGGTAGAGTTGGAAGGGACCTCCTGGGTCATCTGGTCCAACCCCCTGCTCAAAGCAGGATTCACTAGATCATCTCAGACAGATGTCTGTCCAGCCTCTGTTTGAAGACGTCCATTGAAGGGGAACTCACCACCTCTCGTGGCCGCCTGTTCCACTCATTAATCACCCTAACTGTCAAAAAGTTTTTTCTAATATCTAATCTGTGTCTCCTCCCATTTAGTTTCATCCCATTGCTTCTAGTCTTTCCTTGTGCAAATGAGAATAAAGATGATCCTTCTACAATGTGACAGCCCTTGACATATTTGTAGACAGCTATTAAGTCTCCTCTCAGTCTTCTTTTTTGCAAGCTAAACATTCCCAAATCCTGCAACCGTTCCTCATAGGACATGGTTTGCAGACCAGTCACCATTCTGGTAGCTCTTCTCTGAACTTGCTCCAGTTTGTCTATGTCTTTTTTAAAATGTGGTGCCCAAAACTGTACACAGTATTCCAGATGAGGTCTGACCAAAGAGGAGTAAAGACCGATAATGACTTCACGTGATCTAGACTGTATGCTTCTGTTAATACATCCCAGAATTGTATTTGCCTTTTTTGCTGCTGCATCACACTGTTGACTCATGTTCAGTCTATGATCTATTAGTATACCTAAGTCTTTTTCACATGTACTGTTGCTTAGCTCTATTCCTCCCATTCTGTATATGCTTTTTTCATTTTTATTGCCCAGATGTAGTACTTTGCATTTTTCCCTGTTAAAAACCATTCTGTTGGTTGCTGCCCACTGCTCCAGTTTATTTAGGTCTTTTTGAATCCTCTCTCTCTCTTCTCTAGTATTAGCTATCCCTCCTAGCTTTGTGTCATCAGCAAATTTAATCAGTTTACCCTCAATTCCTTCATCTAAATCATTGATAAAGATGTTGAACAATACAGGTCCCAGGACGGAGCCCTGTGGTACCCCACTTGAGACATTCATCCAGCTGGATGTGAAGCCATTTACAACCACCCTTTGAGTCCGATCACTAAGCTAGTTATGAATCCACCTAACAGTTGCCTGGTCCATTGCATACTTGGTCATTTTTTCAATAAGGATGGTGTGAGATACTTTGTCAAATGCTTTGCTGAAGTCAAGATATACTATATCTACAGCATTTCCCTGATCCACCCAGTCAGTGATTCTGTCATAGAAGGAAATTAAGTTAGTCTGACATGACTTGTTAGTTACAAACCCATGCTGACTCTGGTTAATCACTTCATTCTTATCCATGTACTTACATACATGTTGTTTAATAATTTGTTCAAAGATCTTTCCTGGTATAGAAGTCAGACTCACCGGCCTATAGTTCCCTGGGTCCACCTTCTTCCCCTTTTTGAAGATAGGAACAACATTTGCTCTTCTCCAGTCTTCTGGGACTTCTCCTGTTCTCCAAGAATTTTCAAAGATTATGGAGAGTGGTTCTAAAATTTCTTCTACGATCTCCTTCAGTACTCTGGGGTGTAATTCATCTGGACCTGGAGACTTGAACTCATTTATGTTAGCTAAATATTCCCTCACAATCTTTCTGTTTACAGATAACTTGGATTCCTCTATTCCTTTAAAAGGACAGTGAAGATCAGTTGATGTTACATTTTCTTTCTGAGAGAAAACAGATGCAAAATAGGAATTAAAAAGTTCGGCCTTCTCAACATCCTCTCTTACCATTTCTCCATTTTCATCCTGTAAAAATCCTATAGCATCTTTGACTTTTCTTTTACTTTTGACATACCCCCAAAATCCTTTTTTATTGCTTTTGACATCTCTTGCAAGCCTTAATTCATTGTCAGCTTTAGCTAACCTGATACGTGCCCTGCAGGATCTGCAGACTGCATTATAATCTTCTTTAGATATGCCTCCCTCTTTCCATTTAATAAACATTTCTTTCTTTCTTTTTAGCATGTGTTTAAGTTCTGTGTTCATCCATCCTGATTTCCTTAAATGCTTACAATTCTTCCTACTTTTCGGGATTGTTAACGATTGTGCTTTGAGAATCTAATTTTTAAAAATTTCCCATCCTTCCTGGACATTTTTGTCCTTAAGGACATCCAGCCATTGGATCCCTCCTATTCTCTTTCTGAGTCTCTTAAAATCTGCCTTTCTAAAATCTAACCTTGAAGTTTGAGTTTTCACATGTCTTCCTCCTCTAGTTATCCAAAATTCTATAATAGCATGATCGCTGCCTCCTAGGGTCCCAGCCACCTTTACCTCCTCAACCATTTCCTCCCTGTTTATAAGGATTAGATCCAAAGTAGCAGATCCCCTTGTTTTCTCTCCTACCTTTTGGAAGATAAAGTTGTCAGCAAGAGAGGATAAGAATTTGCTTGACCTGTTAGTTTTACATGAGAGAGATTCCCAACAAATGTCTGGATAGTTGAAATCTCCCATGACCACTACGTCATATTTTGTGGAGAACTTGGTCATTTGATACATAAAGAGTTCATCCATATCTTCAGCTTGCCCAGGTGGCCTGTAGTAAATGCCTACAATGGTGTCCTTTCCGTTGTTCTCTCCTTGTATTCTTACCCAAACAGTTTCCACAGAACTCCCAGTCTCTGAAGCTTCAATCTCTGTGCAGATATACGCTTTTCTAACATACAATGCAACACCTCCTCCTCGTTTATCAAGTCTGTTTCTTGCAAATAAGTTGTATCCGCCTTTTATTCCAATCATGTGTATCGTCCCACCAAGTTTCAGTGATTCCAATGACATCATATTCCTTTTCCTGCATTAGTAGTTCCAATTCTCCTTGTTTGTTGCCCATGCTTTGTGCATTTGTATAAAAACATTTTAGTTTGTGATTGGTTTCTCTTCCTCCCATATTTTTATTATTTAAATTGTTTTGTCTTTGTTCTTCCTTTCCACTTCCAGTAGCAGAGATCTCAATAGTATTTGTCAGCTGTATGGCTTTTTCTGGCCTTTTGCTTCCCTTCCCACATTGTTCTAGTTTAAAGCTCTCCTGATGAGTGCAGCAAGGCGACTTCCAAATACATGTTTTCCAGTCTTCGTAAGGTGCACCCCATCTCTAGCAAGTAGTCCATCGTATAGGTAATTCATTCCGTGATCCAGAAATCCAAATCCTTGTTGACGGCACCATCGACGTAGCCAGTTATTCACCTGTAGAATCTTATTCCACCTCATTGTTCCATGGCCATCCACTGGGAGGATGGATGAGAAGACCACCTGCACTCCCAATTCTTTCATTTTCTTGCCTAAGTCTTCAAAGTCACTGCAGATGGTTTCCAGGTCCTTTCTTGCGGTGTCATTTGTCCCCACATGTATTAGCAGGAATGGGTAGTGATCTGTAGGTCTGAAGAGTCTTGATATCCTGTCAGACACATCTGTAATTTTTGCTCCTGGAAGACAGCACATTTCTCTTGAGGTTATGTCTGGTCTGCAGTTAGCGGCCTCTGTTCCTCTTAACAGGGAATCCCCCATGACCACCACTCTCCGTTTTTTCTTCACAACATTCTTCTTTCTCCATCCAGGAGGATTCTGAGGGCTTACAAGGTTATTCATTGCTGGCAAAGTCTTATCTTGCTGTATTTCTTCATGGTTCTCCTGCGTGAGAGCCTGGTACTGGTTCCTGAGCAGTATGGGTGCTGACTGCCTCTCGATCCTCCGGCTTCTCTGGGTCACATGCTTCCATTCCTCTGTTTCGTCAGGTGCAGTTCGAATTTCTTCTCTTTCTGAATCATGAAGAGATAATTCTGCTCTGTCTAAGAACTCTTCACCTTCCTTAATGATTTTCAAGGTAGTTAACCTCTCTTCTAGATTTCGCAACTTTTCCTCCAACAGGGACACAAGCTTGCATTTCTGGCATGTGAAGTTTGGCTTTTCCACTGGCAAGTCTGTGAACATGTAGCAGGATATGCAGCTCACCAAATGGCTCCTGGACTCTTCCATGTTCTTATTGTTAATGTTCTGAAAACAGTGAAAAAAGCTTCAAAAAAAGCTTCAAAATGCGCGCGCCTACCGGCGTGCGGTTTACCGATGTCCTCTTTTCAGCTCCAACAGCCAAAATCCAGTGTTCTTTGAGTTCGCGGAGACTCTTCACTTACCCCAAAATGCAGTGGGAATATGCAAATTATCTCCTCAGGACTCCTCCCCTGGTTTACCGATGTCCTCTTTTCAGCTCCAACAGCCAAAATCCAGTGTTCTTTGAGCTCGCGGAGACTCTTCACTTACCCCAAAATGCAGTGGGAATATGCAAATTATCTCCTCAGGACTCCTCCCCTGGTTTTGAATGGTCCATGACCTCCGGCTGGTTAACAAAGCCACAGAACTTCTAACACCAGTTGTGCCCAACCCGCATACTCTCCTGTCACAGATACCTTCTAACTCTCTTTGTTTTTCAGTGGTCGATTTGGCAAATACATTTTTCAGTGTACCATTACATCCTGACTGCCAGTACCTGTTTGCTTTCACATTCCAGGGTAGTCAATATACATGGACAGTGTTGCCACAGGGTGCCCAGAATTCACCTACAATGTACACTGCAAGTCTGCAGGAAATACTGGAGGGATGGTCTGAACCACATATCGTTGTTTTGCAATATGTCGATGACCTGCTCATTTGTGCCCCCTCCAGGAAACAATGTCATAGTGCAATTATATCGCTTATGTTGTTTCTCTATCGCGCTGGCTGCAAGGCATCGAAAGATAAGCTTCAGTTTTGTAAATCTTCAGTCACCTTTTTGGGACATTACATTACACCAGGAGCCCGTCATTTAACAAATGCACGTAAAGAAGCAGTACAGGCATTCACCGTCCCCATTAATGTTGCAGCCCTCAGAACTTTTCTTGGACTTGTCTCCTATTGCAGACAGTGGATTCATGCCGTCTCTATTTTGATGCAGCCCCTCTATGACTGTCTTACTCCAACACCTTTTGTACTAACACCAGAGGCAATAGACTGTTTTTATTCTCTCAAGAACCGTATTTTGGCCGCTCCAGCTTTGGGTAACCCTAATTATGAACTCCCATTTACTCTGTACCTTCATGAGCAAGCTGGACATGCAGCAGGAGTTTTAACTCAAAAACACGGTGATAATCAGAGACCTGTTGCCTACTTTAGTGGCAGATTAGATGCGGTAGCCAGAGGTGCACCATCCTGCGACAGTGCTCTGCATGCTGTTGGACTATTACTCCATAAATCCACAGACATTGTTCTTGACCACCCGCTCACCGTGCTAACACCTCATGATGTCTACACTATATTGAACCAAGTGCAACCCGCTCACCTCTCAGCAGCACGTCATCTCAGGTTACAATGTGCACTGTTAATGCCTCCCAATGTTTCTTTACAGAGGTGTACTACCCTGAATCCAGCAACTTTGTTACCTCTCTCGGATCTAAAGGAGGGGTCAGGTACTGTGCTTTATAAGGAAGATCCAAGAGAGGAAGTTCCTCATGACTGTGTACAAATGATGGCACAAGAAACGGCAGGTTTACCTACTGTATTTGAACATGAATTACAAAATGCAGATTTTGAATTTTTTGTAGATGAATCCCGTCATCAGGACGATTCAGGTACCTTCCATACTGGATATGCAGTTGTCTCCCTCAATGCAGTAATCAAGGCAGAACCAATGCTCCCACACCAGTCGGCTCAAGAAGCTGAACTTAGGGCCCTAACCGAGGCCTGTAAACTAGCGGAAGGTAGTATTGTTAACATTTACACAGATTCTAGGTACGCATTCGGTATATCGCATGATTTTGGTCCAATATGGAAGTCAAGAGGTTTCCTGACGGCAGCAGGACACCCCATTAAGAATGCTGATGCGGTCCAGCAGTTAATTGATGCACTACAACTACCCAAAAAGGTAGCTGTCATAAAGGTAAGAGCACATACCAGATGCACCGAACAGGTAAGCAGAGGTAATGCGATGGCAGATGCAGCGGCAAAAACAGCAGCCTGTAAGCCGCAACAAGGGTCAACAGTATGTCAGTTAAGTGCCCCTAAAACCCCCTTTGTGTCGGAGGACATCTTATCCCAAATGCAGGCTCAGGCTCAAAAGGAGGAGGTTGATAAGTGGTTAAAGGAAGGTGCATGCCTGAATGAAGCAAATGGGGTATGAGGGAAAGGGACACGACGATGCCTTCCAAGGGCACTGTACCCAGCAGCTGCCCAGATGCTACATGGGCCGACACACCAATCTAAAACGGCTGTGATGAGTGTGATGCAGAAACATTGGGTGGCACCAGGATTCTCCACCTGTATTGAAAACCTGGTACAAGGGTGCATGATATGTGCTACACATAATCAGGGTAGAGTAGTTAAAACACCACCCAAACACACACCCCGGCCCCTCTATCCATTCCAGAGACTGCAAATTGATTATATTCAGCTGCCAAAGTCAGGATCATGGGAATATGTGTTGGCCTGTATTGATTTGTTCTCAGGATGGCCAGAGGCTTTCCCGATTGTCAAAGCCACGGCTGCGGCAACCGCAAAGAAACTGCTTGCGGAGGTGGTCTGCAGGTATGGGGTACCAGAGGTAATTGAGAGTGACAGAGGTACACACTTCACAGGTGAAATAATGAATGAAGTCATGTCAGCTCTAGGAATTCAACAAGCATTCCATACCCCATATCACCCGCAAAGTAGTGGTAAAGTGGAAAGAATGAATGGGACATTGAAATTAAAAATTCAGAAAGCCATGGCTGAGACAGGAAAACCATGGCCGGACTGTTTACCGCTTGCTCTGTTTTCAGTAAGATACATGCTTAATAGAAAGACTGGACTCTCTCCAGATATTGTTTGGCAACGTACCCAGCCTAGGGTTTTTCTATCCGCAAGCATTAGAAATGAATAACCATGTGCTAAGTTCCTACGTGAGGGCTTTACACAAAAAGATTAAGCAAATACATGATAATGTTTTCAGTTCTCTTCCAGATCCAGACCAAGACTCTAGCAGCCATACGCTGCAACCTGGAGACTGGGTGTTTATAAAAAGACACGTGAGGAAAAGCCTAGATCCACGGTTTGACGGACCCATTCAAGTTCTGCTGACCACAAGTACAGCCGTTAAGCTAGAGGGAAAAGAGGCCTGGATCCACGCGTCCCATTGCAAAAAGATACTAGGAGAACCAGCAGACAAAGAATGATGACATTGTTTATACTTACCTGCATCCTTGCGACCACAGGTGCATGGACTAGGTTGAGCACCACAGATGGAGACGACAATAGATTCATTAAACACCATCTTGCTCTAATCGATGGACTAAAGCAGCAAAACCAGACCATTGCTAATTGTTGGATATGTACACATGCCCCTGTGACATCCACTAGCATACCCTTTCTCGCTGTCCCAGTCTCATGGGAAGAGATAAACTTTTGGGTGTAGCGCCGGCGTCCCTGCCCTCTGCTAGGCAGGGACGCTGTTCCCCTCACCTCTCTGCTCCGTGCCCGGCGTCCTCCTCCCGCTCTGCTGGCAGCGCGCGCTCCTTCCCGGCCACTGTGCTTAGGGCGCGCGCGCGCTCTCCCTCCCTCTTAAAGGGGCCGCGCGCGCCGTCCTAAGGAGTCCCCGGCCAATGGCCGGAGGACTTCACCATATATAAGGCACCTCCTCCAAAATGGAGGTGCCCGAGCAATGTTGTTGCACTGTTCACTACTCTGCTTCAGCCCTCAGGTCCCGTTGCCAGTTACCTGCCAGATACCTACCAGATTCCTGCCAGCTTGCTGTCTTATTCCTGCCTGATATTCTGCTACCTGCCTGCTAGCCTGAGGTCCGACGGTCTGCCTTACTACTCCTGTCAGTCTGTCTAAGGACCAGCTTGCCCGCTCACCTGGGAGCGCACATCAACTACCTGCCTGCTTGCCTGAGGTCCGACGGTCTGCCTTCCAACTCTTGTCAGTCTGTCTATGGACCAGCTTGCCCGCTCACCTGGGAGCGCACATCTGCTAGCTGCCTGCTAGCCTACCTGGAGGCTCTGCCGTCACGTGCTGTGACCACCTGCCTGTCCAGTGACTCCTGCCCGCTCACCTGGGAGCGCTCATCTGCTGCCTGTCTGCTAGCCTACCTGGAGGCTCTGCCGTCACGTGCTGTGACCACCCGCCTGTCCAGAGACTTCTGCCCGCTCACCTGGGAGCGCTCATCTGCCGCCTGTCTGTTGGTCTTCCTGGAGGCTCCGCCGTCACATGCTGTGACCACCCGTTTATCCAGAGACTCTCGCCTGCTCACCTGGGAGCTCACGTCTACCATCAGCCGCCACAGGTCGTACCAACCCTTTACCCAGAGACTGCCCCGGTCACTTGCCGTGACCATCTGCCCGTTCACCCAGAGACTGCCCCGGTCACTTGCCGTGACCATCTGCCCGTTCACCCAGAGACTGCCCCGGTCACTTGCCGTGACCATCTGCCCGTTCACCCAGAGACTGCCCCGGTCATTTGCCGTGACCATCTGCCCGTTCACCCAGAGACTGCCCCGGTCACTTGCCGTGACCATCTGCCCGTTCATCCAGAGACTGCCCCGGTCACTTGCCGTGACCTCCTGCCCGTTCTTCTAGAGACTGTCCCGGTCACCTGCTGTGACTGCCTGCCTGGTCGCCACCCGCTCCCTTACAAGGACCGCCCCCTTGTATAGTAGCTCAGAGGTTCCGCCTCCCAGACCCGTTACAGTTTGCTCGGGCCATGGAACCCGGTGGCACCCAAGCTCCCTCGCTCTCGGACCTGTGTCATGAACTGTCCCGTCAGAGGTCCCAACAGGAGTCCATCCTGGGTCACCTGCGGAATGTCAATTCTCGCCTGGACACTCTGACTGCTCCGCCAGCAACCTCCGCCAGTGCCATGACTCGCAATCCGGCAGCTCCGCTGCCCACTAATAACATGGTATCCTACCCCGGACCCCGGCTTTCTGCACCTCCTCGCTTCGGAGGCGACTCCGCCCAGGCTCAGGGCTTCATAAATCAGTGCACCCTGCACTTTGAACTATTGTCCCACCAGTTTAACTCCGACCGGGCCAAAATTGCCTTCATCATGTCCCATCTCACCGGGGAGGCCCTGGCCTGGCTAAATCCTCTATGGGAGAGAAGAGACCCCCTGGTGTCCGACTTGCCTGCCTTTCTCACGGCTTTCCGGAAAGTCTTCGACGAACCCGGACGGAAGACCTCATCCGCATCATCTCTGCTACGCCTCCGCCAGGGAAGTCTCACCGTGGGCCAATATGCCATACGGTTCCGTACCCTTGCCTCGGAGCTGGCCTGGGATAACGACGCTCTGGTATCCGTCTTCTGGGAGGGTCTGTCCGGCCGTATTAAAGATGAACTTGCCGGTCGGGACATTCCTACCACTCTCGATGACCTAATAACTCTTGCCACCCGGATTGACCTACGGTTCCAGGAGCGTGCCAAAGAGGTCACCCGTGAGAGGAGGTTTCCACGTCTAGCTCCTACTTTTCAGAAACCCGTCACTCCCTCCGTCTCTCCCCAGGTACACTCTCCTGTGCCTATGCAGGTCGACCAGACCAAGATAGTCAAAACCCGTCAGGACTTACGCCGTGCCGAGGGGAGCTGCTTCTACTGTGGCAGTAAGGAGCACCGGATCCGTGCCTGCCCGGAGAGGTCGGGAAACGCCTGTGTCTAGGTTCGCTCAGAGAGGTCGACCTAGACAAGAATAAATCCTCTCCATCTCTGCTGCTGTCAGTCTCAATCGTCTGCGGGGAGAACCGTTATTTCGAACCAGCCCAACTTGACTCTGGAGCAGCCGGGAATCTTATTTCACAGTCCCTGGTAGAGAAATACCGCATCCCCACCAAACCTCTGGCTGTACCCTTGTCTGTTGCTGCCGTGGATGGGGGTCTCTTACCACGCCCCATCCAACTCATCACCGAATCCATTACTCTGCAGGTGGGAATGCTGCATTCTGAGAGTATCTCCTTTCATGTTCTGCCTGGACTCTCTCACGCCCTCTTGCTAGGTCTACCTTGGCTCCAGAGACATGCACCCGTGCTTGACTGGCAGACCGGAGAGGTCCTTCGCTGGGGACAGGACTGCCATAAGACCTGTCTGGTTCCCGTCCATCCCGTCCGTCCTTCTCCTACCCCAGCTAATCTACCTGGACTTCCGATTCCTTATTGGTCTTATGCTGATGTCTTTAATAAAAAGGAGGCAGAGACACTACCCCCTCATAGACCATACGACTGCACTATCGACCTGTTACCCGGTACTACTCCTCCCCGTGGGCGTATTTATCCATTATCCGCTGCTGAGACCCGGTCGATGTCCGAATATATTGAGGAGAATCTGGCCAGGGGATTCATCCGGAAATCTACCTCCCCGGCGGGAGCAGGCTTCTTTTTCGTCAAAAAGAAGGACGGCTCTCTCCGTCCCTGTATAGACTATAGAGGCCTTAACCAGATCACGGTGAAGAATAAGTACCCCCTTCCGCTCATTCCGGAGTTATTTGATCGTCTGAGGGGGGCTAGAATCTTCACCAAACTGGACCTCCGTGGGGCGTACAACCTGGTTCGTATCCGTCAGGGGGATGAATGGAAGACGGCATTCAACACCCGGGACGGCCACTATGAATATCTGGTAATGCCCTTTGGTCTCTGTAACGCTCCTGCCATCTTTCAAGAGTTGGTCAATGACATCTTCCGGGACCTTCTCTACTCCTGCGTAGTGGTGTACCTGGACGACATCTTGGTCTTCTCTCCGGATCTCCAGACTCACCGGAGGGACGTTCGTCAGGTCCTGCTCAGGCTCAGGCAGAATCACCTCTTCGCTAAATATGAGAAGTGCCTCTTTGAGCAGACCTCGCTTCCGTTTTTGGGCTACATTATTTCTCAGACCGGCCTACGAATGGATCCAGAGAAACTGTCTGCCATCGAGAAATGGCCTCGACCGGAGGGGTTGAAGGCCATTCAACGGTTCCTGGGCTTCGCCAACTACTACCGCCTCTTCATACCACACTTCTCTTCCCGGACTGCCCCAATTTCCGCGCTCACCCGTAAGGGTACTAATCCCAAAGAGTTGACGCCTCCTCTTCTGGAGCCGGAGCGGTACTTACTCAAAAATCATCTTCCGGGAGGATGGTAACTTGCGGCTTCTTCTCTAAACTCTTCTCCTCCTCAGAGCGCAATTATTCCATAGGAGACCGAGAGTTATTGGCCATCAAACTGGCATTGGAGGAGTGGCGTTACCTGCTCGAGGGGGCTCTTCACCCGGTAATAATTTACACTGACCACAAGAACTTGGCTTACCTCCAGCATGCCCAGAGACTTAACCCGCGCCAAGCCCGGTGGTCCTTGTTTTTTGCTCGCTTTGATTTTGTTCTTCATTTTCGCCCGGCTGACAAAAACGTCAAGGCGGACGCCTTGTCTCGATCCTTTCTGGTGTCTGATCTCGAGGAAGATCCGAAACACATCATCGATCCCGCCAGAGTAATGCAGGTGGCTCCCGTGAGTCTAAATCGTCTCCCTCCCGGAAAGACGTTCGTATCAGTACCTGATCGGGAGAAGATCCTTCACTGGGGTCACTCGTCTAAACTGGCTGGCCATGCCGGTCAGAAAAAGACCCTCCAGCTTATTACCCGGCACTACTGGTGGCCTACCCTGCACAAGGACGTAATAGACTTTGTTTCTGCCTGTGTGTCCTGCGCCCGCAACAAGGTTCCGAGACATCTGCCAGCCGGTCGCCTCCTTCCGCTTTCTGTACCTGCTGCCCCCTGGCAGCATATAGCAATGGACTTTATAACTGACCTCCCAGTCTCTGCCGGTTGTACGGTCATTTGGGTGGTCGCTGACCGCTTCTCCAAGATGGCTCATTTCGTTCCCCTGCCAGGCCTCCCGTCTGCACCCGAGCTAGCTAAAGACTTTATTCGTCACATCTTTCGTCTTCATGGCCTGCCCCTCCACATCGTGTCGGATCGTGGGGTACAGTTCACCTCACGCTTCTGGAGAGCCACTTGTAAACTGCTAGACGTCACCCTGGACTTCTCTTCCGCTTACCACCCACAGTCCAATGGTCAAGTGGAGCGGATCAATCAGAACCTGACCAGTTACCTCCGGCACTTCGTTAATGCCCATCATTCAGACTGGGTGGATCTCCTACCATGGGCCGAGTTCTCTTATAACAATCACGAGAGCGAATCCTCCTCCAAATCCCCGTTTTTTGTAGTCTTCGGTCAGCATCCTCGGATTCCTTTTCCTGTCTCCACCTCTGTGGACAACCCGGCTGCGGAATCTCTCGTTAGCAAATTTTCCTCCATTTGGGAGAGTACCCGATCCGCACTCCTTCAGTCGTCCGAACGGATGAAAAGACACGCTGACAAAAAACGCCTGGATCCTCCACAATTTCGTCCTGGAGATAAAGTCTGGCTCTCATCTAAATATGTCCGACTCAAGATACCTTTTTACAAGTTAGGGCCTCGGTTCATCGGTCCTCTGGAGGTCATCAGTCAGATCAACCCGGTGGCCTATAAATTGAAACTCCCGGCCAACTTACGGATCCCTAACTCCTTCCATGTATCTCTCCTCAAACCTGTGGTACTTAACTCTTTTTCCAAGTCTACAGGTACGCCTCCTGCCCCGGTTTCTGCTGAGGACGAGTTTGAGGTAGAGAACATTCTTGCCACCAAAAGGGTAAGAGGAAAGACCTTTTTTCTAGTAGATTGGAAGGGGTTTGGTCCTGAGGAGAGAACGTGGGAGCCCCGGGAGAACATCCATGCCCCTCTCATCCTTGCTAAATTTCTGTCTGGCCTAAAAAAGGGGGGGCCTAAAGGGGGGGTACTGTAGCGCCGGCGTCCCTGCCCTCTGCTAGGCAGGGACGCTGTTCCCCTCACCTCTCTGCTCCGTGCCCGGCGTCCTCCTCCCGCTCTGCTGGCAGCGCGCGCTCCTTCCCGGCCACTGTGCTTAGGGCGCGCGCGCGCTCTCCCTCCCTCTTAAAGGGGCCGCGCGCGCCATCCTAAGGAGTCCCCGGCCAATGGCCGGAGGACTTCACCATATATAAGGCACCTCCTCCAAAATGGAGGTGCCCGAGCAATGTTGTTGCACTGTTCACTACTCTGCTTCAGCCCTCAGGTCCCGTTGCCAGTTACCTGCCAGATACCTGCCAGATTCCTGCCAGCTTGCTGTCTTATTCCTGCCTGATATTCTGCTACCTGCCTGCTAGCCTGAGGTCCGACGGTCTGCCTTACTACTCCTGTCAGTCTGTCTAAGGACCAGCTTGCCCGCTCACCTGGGAGCGCACATCAACTACCTGCCTGCTTGCCTGAGGTCCGAGGGTCTGCCTTCCAACTCTTGTCAGTCTGTCTATGGACCAGCTTGCCCGCTCACCTGGGAGCGCACATCTGCTACCTGCCTGCTAGCCTACCTGGAGGCTCTGCCGTCACGTGCTGTGACCACCTGCCTGTCCAGTGACTCCTGCCCGCTCACCTGGGAGCGCTCATCTGCTGCCTGTCTGCTAGCCTACCTGGAGGCTCTGCCGTCACGTGCTGTGACCACCCGCCTGTCCAGAGACTTCTGCCCGCTCACCTGGGAGCGCTCATCTGCCGCCTGTCTGTTGGTCTTCCTGGAGGCTCCGCCGTCACATGCTGTGACCACCCGTTTATCCAGAGACTCTCGCCTGCTCACCTGGGAGCTCACGTCTACCATCAGCCGCCACAGGTCGTACCAACCCTTTACCCAGAGACTGCCCCGGTCACTTGCCATGACCATCTGCCCGTTCACCCAGAGACTGCCCCGGTCACTTGCCGTGACCATCTGCCCGTTCACCCAGAGACTGCCCCGGTCACTTGCCGTGACCATCTGCCCGTTCACCCAGAGACTGCCCCGGTCACTTGCCGTGACCATCTGCCCATTCACCCAGAGACTGCCCCGGTCACTTGCCGTGACCATCTGCCCGTTCATCCAGAGACTGCCCCGGTCACTTGCCGTGACCTCCTGCCCGTTCTTCTAGGTACTGTCCCGGTCACCTGCTGTGACTGCCTGCCTGGTCGCCACCCGCTCCCTTACAAGGACCGCCCCCTTGTATAGTAGCTCAGAGGTTCCGCCTCCCAGACCCGTTACATTGGGTGAACTGTTCAGATACTTGGGCCAATAATGCCACACAGAGACTGTGGAATACCACTGTTGGGATTCCCGTAGTAGGATGGACAAAATTTCCCTGGTGGCAAGGGAACCTGACGGGTCAAATAATTCCCAGGTTGTATATGGCATCTAAAGAAGGGGTAAACAAATTTTTCAGTGCGTTGTTTATATACCCTATGTTGACACAAATGTGGGATAAATTAGTAGAAGCTACGGACTATCTTGATGATCAGATTTGGGATATTTTAGAAGTAGTTAACGGATCTCTTGCAGTACAGAATCAATTGATTATTGTCACAAACCAACATACCCTTGTACTAGATTATTTAACAGCAGCACAAGGAGGGATGTGCCAGATAATAGGTCCTGCATGCTGTCATTATATAGACAATTCTAGTGTATTGACGCTGAAACATAAGTTAGAGGACGTTGTAAAACTAAGGAAGCTTTATGATGAGGCCAACCTCAAGAATCAGGATTCCTGGTGGGCAAACACCTTTTCCTTTCTAAATCCTGCTAATTGGTTTAAAGGTATCGGTGGGTGGTTGGCTGGTATAGTGCAAGCTATTTTACAGGTTTTGCTAATGTGCCTTGCGGTTTATTTGGTTTTTAAGCTTTTTCTAATGTGTTTTCAGCGGTGTACTAAAAGAAAATATTGAAAAACATATTGATAAATAAAGGAACAAAAGGATGGAATGTTATAGCAGAAGATGAGGCCCCTCAAATTCAAAGACCCCATCTATGCTATATAAGTCTGAAAGTTACTTTAGGTCAAAATAACACCAGCTGTGAATGTTCCTTCTTGAATCAATAATGCGTCCTTGCTAGTCATCAGAATGTATCTGATGAAATGTGTCTAATTAAATGTGTCCGAATAAATGTTTCAACACGAGCATAGACATCACGAGAATAGAAACTAGTCTTTGTGTGCTAAAATTGTATAATCAAACCATATATGGTAAATCCATTTCCTGCCTTCAGAGTGGATATAAACCCATGCTTTATAATAAAGTTTAGAGCTTGTTGACACATACATCCTTGTCCAGTGTCTCAGTCTCTCCGAGCTCGTAATCCAAAGGATAGAAGACTCAGAATGAAGTGACCACAGCATAGCAGATACAAGAAGGCTGGCCAGTGCCTTGTTACAGCAAAAGTTGTAGGTGTAGACATCACCTTGGAATAGCAGAAATGAGTAGGTTTGCAGATACCTTGAAACAGCAGAGATAAGTAGGCTATCGGGCACCTTGGTAAGTCAGATAGGATAGTACACAGAAATAGTAGAATTGAGTAGACTGGGAGTACCTTGATTCAGTAGAGTTGAGACTGCAGACAGCACATTGGTATAGCAGATTCAAGAAGGCTGGCCAGTGCCTTGTTACAGCAAAAGTTGTAGGTGTAGACATGAACTGAATAGCAGAAATGAGTAGGTTTGCAGATACCTTGAATCAGCAGAGTTGAAAGTGCAGACAGACACAGTAACAAAAGAGCTGAATTCGTATCAGAAGCTGGATGCTGGTTAGCACTCAGGAGTTCAGCAGATATTCAGGCACCTGACTGTAGCAGAGGCAGGTGGAAAGTTATGGAGAGAACATGGTAGCAACATGCACCTCGATCTGACTACTGAGGCAATGCACAGCCGACTGAGCCAGCCTTAAAAGGCCTTGGATGATGACATCAGACGTGCATGTTGGGTTAGCATAATAACCCAGCGCGGACTAGTACAGAAGAAGCTGCTCATATTTGAAAGAAGCAAAGCCCGGCACTGGAGCCAGGACCAGTGAGAGGTCTACTTTTATATCAAATTTTTTTTTTTCCTGAAAATCAAGTGTTTTTATCATTTATAATGACTGCGATGCAAAATATTTGGTCAACATTTTCCGAAACGCACTTTTCACTTCATTATTCCTCAAGCTGTATATGAAAGGATTTAATAAAGGAGTAACAAATAAATAAATGATTGAAATATATTTTAGGTTGGATGAATAATTTTCTCCTTGTCCCATGTATATGGTCATGTTGGCCCCATAAAGCATAAAAACCACAGTCAAGTGGGAAGTGCATGTTGAGAACGCCTTTGATCTCCCATTGGCTGAGCTGATTTTTAATATGGATATAATTATGCAAATATAAGAGACCATAATGAAAACAAGAGGTAAAAACAGAACAAATATGCTCCCAATAAATAAAGTTAATTTATAAAAGGCAACATCTCCACAAACCAACTCTAGAAGAACTAAACTCTCACAGACAAAGTGCTGCACCCTGTTGTCCTTACAGAATACATACGGCCTCGCGACAGCGGGCATTATATTTAACACTAAATTCCCCGACCATATAATGACCGTGGTATATTTACATGTCCTCCAGCTCATGATGACGGTGTAATATAAGGGGAAGCATATGGCAATGTACCGATCATAGGCCATCACCGCCAATAACACGTACTCGGTGCTCCCCAGAATCAAGCCGACGTACATTTGTGCCAAACAGCCGACGACAGAAATTCTCCTTGTTTTAGAAATGACATCGAAAAGCATTTTAGGGATCGAAATCGATGAGTAAATTAAGTCAATAAAAGACAAATTACAGAGAAAAAAATACATAGCCGTGTGCAACCGAGGACTGACGACAACAGTGCAGATCAGGAAGCTGTTCCCGAGAATGATCAGTACGTACATCGAAAACAGACCGACGAACAGCAATACTCTCTTCTCCAGGCTTTCAGGAAAACCAGTGAAAAAAAGCTCCTTGACCCAAGTTTGGTTTCCAAAATCAAAGTTAAAGTATAAACCCTGTAAAACACAAAAAAGGTCATAGATCAATATATATATATATATATATATATATATATATATATATATATATACAGTTAGGTCCATATATATTTGGACAGAGACAACATTTTTCTAATTTTGGTTCTAGACATTACTACAATGAATTTTAAACAAAACAATTCAGATGCAGTTGAAGTTCAGACTTTCAGCTTTCATTTGAGGGTATCCACATTAAAATTGGATGAAGGGTTTAGGAGTTTCAGCCACTTAACATGTGCCACCCTGTTTTTAAAGGGACCAAAAGTAATTGGACAGATTAAATAATTGTAAATAAAATGTTCATTTCTAGTACTTGGTTGAAAACCCTTTGTTGGCAATGACTGCCTGAAGTCTTGAACTCATGGACATCACCAGACGCTGTGTTTCCTCCTTTTTGATGCTCTGCCAGGCCTTCACTGCGGTGGTTTTCAGTTGCTGTTTGTTTGTAGGCATTTCTGTCTGAAGTTTAGTCTTTAACAAGTGAAATGCATGCTCAATTGGGTTGAGATCAGGTGACTGACTTGGCCATTCAAGAATATTCCACTTTTTTGCTTTAATAAACTCCTGGGTTGCGTTGGCTTTATGTTTTGGGTCATTGTCCATCTGTAGTATGAAACGACGACCAATCAGTTTGGCTGCATTTGGCTGGATCTGAGCACACAGTATGGCTCTGAACACATCAGAATTCATTCGGCTGCTTCTGTCCTGTGTCACATCATCAATAAACACTAGTGACCCAGTGCCACTGGCAGCCATGCATGCCCACGCCATCACACTGCCTCCGCCGTGTTTTACAGATGATGTGCTATGCTTTGGATCATGAGCTGTACCACGCCTTCGCCATACTTTTCTCTTTCCATCATTCTGGTAGAGGTTGATCTTGGTTTCATCTGTCCAAAGAATGTTCTTCCAGAACTGTGCTGGCTTTTTTAGATGTTTTTTAGCAAAGTCCAGTCTAGGCTTTTTCTTCTTGATGCTTATGAGTGGCTTGCACCGTGCAGTGAACCCTCTGAATTTATTTACATGCAGTCTTCACTTTATGGTAGATTTGGATATTGATACGCCTACCTCCTGGAGAGTGTTGTTCACTTGGTTTGCTTTTGTGAAGGGGTTTCTCTTCATCATGGAGATTATTCTGCGATCATCCACCACTGTTGTCTTCCGTGGGCGCCCAGGTCTTTTTGCATTGATGAGTTCACCAGTGTTTTCTTTCTTTGTCAGGATGTACCAAACTGTAGATTTTGCCACTCCTAATATTGTAGCAAGTTCTCGGATGGGTTTTTCCTGTTTTTGCAGCTTAAGGATGGCGTGTTTCACCTGCATGGAGAGCTCCTTTGACCGCATGTTTACTTCACAGCAAAACCTTCCAAATGCAAGCACCACACCTCAAATCAACTCCAGGCCTTTTATCTGCTTAATTGAGAATGACATAACGAAGGGATTGCCCACACCTGTCCATGAAATAGCCTTGGAGTCAATTGTCCAATTACTTTTGGTCTCTTTAAAAACAGGGTGGCACATGTTAAGGAGCTGAAACTCCTAAACCCTTCATCCAATTTTACTGTGGATACCCTCAAATGAAAGCTGAAAGTCTGAACTTCAACTGCATCTGAACTGTTTTGTTTAAAATTCATTGTGGTAATGTCTAGAACCAAAATTAGAAAAATGTTGTCTCTGTCCAAATATATATGGACCTAACTGTACATACATAGAATTCATGGCTGAAAATGTTGACACTAGTGATGAGCGAGTATGTTCGTTTAACCCTTTCGGCGAGTATGCTCTGGTGAGTACCGAGTATCTTCAGCGTACTCGGTGATATGTTTGAATCACTCCCGTGTGCATGATTTGCGACTGTTTGACAGCTTTAATACATGTGATTAATGTGAAAGAAACAAGCATTCCTCACGTGTATTAAAGCTGTCAGTCGCAAATCATGCACCCGGGAGTGATTCAAACATATCACCGAGCACGCTGAAGATACTCGGTACTCGCCCGAGTGTTACGGATCCGGGTGGTGGAACCTCTGTGCTGCGGTGCAAGGAGGGACCAGATGGGTGTAACTAGGTATCAACTCGGACCGACCAAAGTCGTACGGCGGCTCAATCGACTCCGTGACCAGGGAAGGACCGAGCACAGGGACCAGGTGCTACTCTGGGGACCGACCTTGTATAAGAGCAGGAGACTCCCACGGGTTAGAAGGCAGGGACTGACCGGTACAGTAGATGAGCACAGCAGGCAGGCTGATGGGTGATCCGGGCAGACGGGCTGGCAGGCACCGCAGGTAACAGGCAGGAGCCTCCAGGTAGGCTGGCTGGTAGGCAAGGCAGGTAACGGGCAGGTGCTTCTAGGTAAGCGAGCTGGCAGGCACGGCAGGTAACAGGCAGGAGCCTCCAGGTAGGCTGGCTGGCAGGCACGGCAGGTAACGGGCAGGTGCTTCCAGGTAAGCAGGCGGACAGAGCCCCTAGACAGACTGGCGGACTGGACTGTAGACAGACTGTCGGGCTGGAGAGTAGACAAGCAGGCGGACTGGACTTGTAGTCAGGCTGGCAGCGGGACCTGAGGGCTGAAGCAGAGTATGAGACACAAAGCTACAACCTTGCACGGGCACCTCCATATTGGAGGAGGTGCTTTTTATAGGGGAAGTCCTCCAGCCATTGGCCGGGGACTTTTTAGGATGGCGCGCCCGGCCCCTTTAAGAGGGAGGGAGCGCGCAAGCGCCCTAAGCACAGAGCCGGGGAAGCTGCGTACACCAGCAGCAGCCGCAGGGAGGCCAGAAGACGCCGGAGAAGGACCGCGGCAGTAAGGGGCACGGCGTCTCTGCCAGACAGGAGGCAGAGACGCCGATGCTACAGTACCCCCCCTTTATGCCCCCTCTTTTTCATGCCAGCAAGACATTTTTTAAGGAGAAGCGGGGCATGGATGTTCTCCTTGGGTTCCCAGGTTCTCTCCTCTGGGCCAAACCTCTTCCAATCCACCAGAAAAAAGATTTGTCCTCTTACCCTCTTAGTGGCCAGAATGTTCTCTACCTCATAGACGTCCTCAGTGGAGACCGGAGCTGGAGAGGTACCTGGATTGTCGGAAAAAGAATTAAGCACAACTGGTTTAAGGAGAGATACGTGGAAGGAGTTGGGAATCCGTAAAGTGGCCGGGAGTTTCAACTTGCAGGCTACTGGGTTGATTAGCTTGAGAACTTCAAATGGACCGATGAACTGTGCACTCAACTTATAGGAGGGTATTTTGAGGCGAACATGTTTGGAGGAGAGTTAAACCTTATCTCCCGGGTGGAATTGAGGCGGATCCAGACGTCTCTTATCAGCATGTTTCTTTATCTGCTCGGAGGATTGAAGAAGTGCGGATCTAGTGCCCTCCCAAATAGTGGAAAATTCGCTGACCAGAGACTCCGCGGCTGGGTTGTCCACAGAAGCGGAGACGGGAAAAGGAATCCGGGGATGTTGACCGTAGACTACAAAGAAAAGGGACTTGAAAGAAGATTCGCTCTCATGGTTGTTGTAGGAGAACTCGGCCCATGGTAGGAGCTCCACCCAATCAGTATGGTGAGCGTTGACAAAGTGCCGGAGATAGCTGGTAAGGATCTGGTTGATACGCTCCACTTGGCCATTGGACTGTGGATGATAAGCGGAAGAGAAATCCAGGGTGACATCCAGCAGCTTACACGTAGCTCTCCAGAAGCGCGAAGTGAACTGGACCCCTCGATCAGACACAATGTGGAGGGGTAGGCCGCGGAGATGAAAGATGTGATGGATGAAGTCCTTAGCCAGCACAGATGCAGACGGGAGACCAGGCAGAGGGATGAAGTGGGCCATTTTAGAAAAGCGGTCAGCGACCACCCAAATGATCGTACAACCGGCAGAAACAGGGAGATCCGTAATAAAGTCCATAGAAATGTGTTGCCATGGGGCAGTGGGTACTGGAAGAGGCAGGAGGCGGCCGGCAGGAAGATGTCTAGGAACCTTGTTGTGGGCACAGGACGAACAGGCCGTGACGAAATCTACCACGTCCTGGCACAGGGTAGGCCACCAGTAATGCCGGGTAATGAGCAGGAAGGTCTTCTTCTGGCCAGCATGGCCAACTAATTTGGATGAATGACCCCAGTGTAGAACCTTCTTACGATACGGAACCGCTACAAACATCTTACCGGGTGGAAGATGAGACAGATCCAAGGGGGCCACATTCATCACTTTGGAGGGATCGATGATATGCATAGGCTCCTCCTCTTGATCAGAAGACAGAAAGGATCGGGACAAGGCTTCTACTTTAACGTTCTTGTTGGCCGGACGGTAATGTAGGGTAAAGTTATTGCGCGCGAAGAACAAAGACCACCGGGCCTGACGCAGATTGAGTCTTTGGGCGTTCTGAAGATAAGCCAAGTTTTTGTGGTCAGTATAGATGACCACCGGATGCAAAGTCCCCTCGAGCAGGTAACGCCACTCCTCCAGCGCCAATTTGATGGCTAGCAGTTCTCGGTCTCCTATGGAGTAGTTGCGCTCAGACGAGGAGAAGAGCTTGGAGAAGGAGCCTCATGTTACCCTTCTCCCGGATGGAGATTTCTGGGTGAGCACCGCTCCGGCTCCGGAAGAGGAAGCATCAACCTCCAGAAAGAACTGTTTGTTGCTATCCGGACGGTGCAGCACAGGGCCAGAAGAGAAGGCTTGTTTTAAGGAGAGGAAGGCCTCCTCCGCTTCGGACGGCGATTCCTTGGGATTTGCTCCCTTTCGGGAGAGCGCAGAAATGGGAGCAGTCCGGGAAGAGAAATGTGGGATGAAGAGACGGTAATAGTTGGCAAAGCCCAGGAATCGCTGAATCGCCTTCAACCCCTCTGGACGGGGCCACTTTAAGATGGCAGAGACCTTCTCGGGGTCCATCCGTAGACCTGTCTTAGAGATAATATAGCCCAGGAACGGAAGGGAGGACTGCTCGAAGAGGCATTTCTCAAATTTTGCATATAGGTGATTCTACCTGAGCCTAAGCAGGACCTGACGAACATCCCTCCGATGTGAGAGAAGATCCGGAGAGAAGACCAAGATGTCGTCTAGGTACACCACCACACAAGAATATAAGAGGTCACGGAAGATGTCATTAACTAATTCTTGGAAGACTGAGGGAGCATTACAGAGACCAAAGGGCATCACACGGTATTCATAGTGACCGTCCCGGGTATTAAATGCCATCTTCCACTCGTCTCCTTGGCGGATCCGGACCAGGTTATACGCCCCACGAAGATCGAGCTTGGTGAAAATCTTCGTGCCTTTAAGTCAGTCGAACAGCTCAGAGATGAGCGGCAGGGGGTATTTGTTTTTGACAGTGATTTGGTTGAGTCCTCTATAATCGATACGTGGACGTAGCAAACCGTCTTTCTTTTTAACGAAGAAGAATCCGGCTCCAGCCGGGGAGGAAGATTTCTGGATGAATCCCCTAGCCAGATTTTCTTCGATGTACTCCGACATGGCCCGGGTTTCGGCCAACGACAACGGGTAGATACGCCCACGGGGTGGAGTGGCACCGGGTATCAGGTTGATAGGGCAATCATATGGCCTATGGGGTGGCAGAGTCTCTGCCTCTGTGGCGCCCTGCTGCGCATTGGTGCCACAGAACCCAGAAGGGTGCATGGATGGACTTCTCCACAAGAGGGCCTCACTACATTCACACACCTCCACCTTCCACCTCATACCAGCAGTCGGAGCCCTGATAGGGATATATATAGGGAAGTTGGAGCCAGGCAGCTCAGTGAGTCTGCAGTGAGTGTTCAAAGACAGAGAGGAACACAGCTCAGAGTTGAGCAGAGAGCGTGCTGATGCTCAGAGAGCAGCGAAGAGAGCAGCACGCTGGCTGCTGTGCTTAGGCGAGCCAAGGCCTACAGCACGTGTGGAAGCCTAGTGAGGGCCTTGAGTGGGCCGAAGGTGAGAGGAGAAGGAAGAAGTAGCACGCGGTGAGCGCAGGAGAATTATCCCACGCTGTCAGTGACGTGCATGAGGTGAGCTGAGTGCATTGGACATGAACTCGGCTCATCTGGATGCCGTCACAGCCAGACACTGAGGAGCACAAGCATGCCTGCGCTTCTCAGTGTCTGCGGCATGACAAGCTGGATGGCAGCTTTCTGCTGCGATCCAGCCTGTCATGTCAATGTAGCAGAACTGAAGCCGTCCTGGGAACCATGGAAAGGTAAGGATGAGGTTGCTTTTTTTATTTATTTTATTTATTTTTATTGCAGGAGATCGTTGGCTTCAGCTGTAATGGACGTGATGGTAAGCATGGTTTAATTTAGAACATTAAAGAATTGTGTGTTTATTTCAATTAAAGGACTTTATTCTGGTATTTGTGTGTTTTTTAACTTTGACTATGGGGTTAGTAATGGGGGTGTATTATAGACGCCTCTCCATTACTAACCTGGGCTTGATGTCAGCTGGCATTATAAGCTGACATCAACCCCAGCCCTATTACCCCACTGCCACGGTTACAGGGCAGTGGGAAGAGCAAGGCTAAGTGCCAGAATTGGCGCATCCTATGGATGCGCCCTTTCTGGGGCGGCTGACGGCTGGTGTTTCTAGCCTGGGAGGAGGCCAATATTCATGGCACCCTTCCTGGACTATTAATATCAGCCCCCAGCTGTCTGCCTAGCCTTTGCTAGCTATTAAAATAGGGGGGACCCCACGTCATTTTTTTGGGGGTCCCCATTTTAATAGCTAGTAAAGGCTAGTGTTACGCTCACGCCCGGACTGACTGGCGTGAGTGTGATTAGTGATCCCACTGTACCATGAGCCAAGGAGTGCCTGGAGGGGCGTAACTAAGTATCAACCCGATCTGACCAAGGTCGCAAGGCGGCTCAGTCGACTCCGTGAACCAAGGAGGAACCGAGCAGAGGGACCAGGTGCTACTCCAGGTCAGACCCCGGTCACAGCTGTTGACCCACACCGGGGAATGCAGGAACAGGCAGGTAAGACTGGCGTACAGACTGGTGGGGATTGGCAGGCACGGCTGGTATGCAGACAGGTGGGTACTGATAAGCACGGCTGGTATGCAGACATGTGGGTACTGATAAGCACGGCTGGTATGCAGACAGGTGGGTACTGGCAAGCACGGCTGGTATGCAGACAGGTGGGTACTGGCAAGCACGGCTGGCATGTAGACAGGTGGGTACTGCCAAGCACGGCTGGAGTGCAGATAGGGAGATACTGGCAAGCACGGCTGGAGTGCAGACAGGCAGGTAGTAGCTGGTTGGAGCGCAGGCTGGATAGGGTCCAGTACAGACTGGGAGACAAGAACAGAGCCGCAGAGATGCGGTAGACAAGCAGAGTAAAGTGAAACCACCGGAGCGGAGGACAAGGCAGAGCAGAGCGGAACCGCAGGTGCGGTGGACGAGGCAGAGCAGAGCAAAACCGCCGGAGCAGTGAGCAAGCACAGTGGAGCAAAACCGCAGGTGCGGTGGACAAGGCAGAGCAGAGCGAAACCGCCGGAGCGGTGGGCAAGGCAGAGCAGAGAGGTACTGCCGGAGCGGTGGACAAGGCAGAGCGAAGCGAAACTGCAGGTGCGGTGTACAAGGCAGAGCAGAGAGGAACCGCTGGAGCAGTGGGCAAGGCAGAGCAGAGAGAAACCGCTGGTGCGGTGGGCAAGGCAGAGCAGAGAGAAACCGCTGGTGCGGTGAGCAAGCAGAACAGAACAAAACCGCAGGTGCGGTGGACAAGGCAGAGCAGAGCGAAACCGCCGGAGCAGTGGACAAGGCAGAGCAGAGAGGAACCACCGGAGCAGTGGATAAGGCAGGGCAGAGCGAAACCGCAGGTGCGGTGGATAAGGCAGAGCAGAGAGGAACCGCCGGAGTGGTGGGCTAGTCAGAGCAGAGAGGAACCGCCGGAGTGGTGGGCTAGGCAGAGCAGAGAGGAACCGCCGGAGCGGTGGGCAAGGCAGATCAGAGCGAAACTGCCGGAGCGGTGAGCAAGCAGAGCAGAACAGGGCTGACGGTGCAGGCAGAGAGGACAGGGCTCTGCTCACATGGAACAGACTGAAAGATACAGGAAGATGGCTAGAACACAGGAGGTAGATGCGGAGGAAGGGAAAAGGGACAAGCAGAACCAGATACGCACAAGGTACTTACAATGAAGTAGCAAGTGGACACAAAACTCACAAACAGAAGTACAGAGACAACGAGTTGGAGTTAGGTGCAGGTTCAGACACTGCAGGAAAAGGGATGGTATGGACATAGAGACAAACAGGTAACAGGCTAGGAGACAGTTCAGACAGGAACTGATACTGCAATGAGATACAGGAACGAGCCTGGGTATACAGGGTGGCGTAAATGGACTAGAAGTCACAGATAACAGGCCTGGGTATGCAGCCCCCAGGGTGGCAGAAACAGACTAGAAGTCAGAGATAATAGGCCTGGGTATACAGCCCCCAGGGTGGCAAAAACAGACAAGATGCAGGACAAGACCTGGCAACTCAGAGGCAAGGAGCACACTGATAGATAGTGTTGCTCAGGCACCTCCTTCTGGGTGGAGGGGGTTTAAATATCCAGTGACTCACAGCAACAGGCTGGAGACGTATTAGGGGTGCGCCCACAGCAGCTATAAGAATCAGGAAGTAACCGGGCCGCTGCCCTAAGCAGTCAGACAAGAGACATGCACACAGCATGAACTGGAGCAAGGTTTGCAGGCTGGACTGATGGGTAAGATTGCGGTCTTGCATGGTGGGAGGTGGTGCACAATGCAAGCACGCCGCCAGGGATGTTACAGCTAGGTATTCAGCTGGGGGCTGATATTAGTAGCCTGGGAAGCTCCGTGGGTATTACCCCCTTCCCAGGCTTCAAACATCTGCCCCAGCCATTTGCTTAACCTCCGCTAGAGACTAAAATTTTGGGGAACCCCACGCCAATTTTTTTTTTAATAAATCCTTTATTTTAACACAAAATGACAAGCACAGTAATCAACATTATCACTGTACTTATTATATATGTGACTGACATGTTTCTATCTATCTAATCTATGTGTGATGCTCTATTCTTTCTGTTCTAAATTGTTGGGTACCGGTGTATGCCGCTGATGAATTGCCGGCCGGCTTTTTTAAAGAGACGGGTGCATGAAAATCGGAGGGCACTAGTGTGTTCCAAGTGTCCCTGTTATGTTTTCCATGCACCCTCCTATATACCCTGCCTGTCTGCCTATATATACTGCCTGCCTGACGATTAATTGAGCAACGTTCCCATCGATTTGAGCAATTTTTGACCTTCTGCAGACCGCCGGGGGGGACCACCAGAAAAATGCTCGGGTCTCTCATAGACTTACATTGGGCTCGTTGCTCGGGTCGAGCACCCATCTATTCCAATGTGCTCGACCCGAGCTTCGAGCACCCGAGCATTTTAGGGCTCGCTCATCACTAGAAATTATTAGGGTTGAGCGAGTATGTTCTGTTCCGAGTATGCTCGGGCGAGCTCCGAGTATTTACAGCTGCTCGGTGATGTGTTTGAATCGCTCCCGTGTGCATGATTTGCAACTGTTTGACAGCTTTATTACATGTGCGGAATGTGTAAGAAATAGACAATCCTCACATGTAATAAAGCTGTCAAAACAGTTGCAAATCATGCACACGGGAGCGATTCAACCATATCACCGAGCAGCTGTAAATACTCGTAGCTCGGCCCGAGCATACTCGCCGAAAGGGTTAATAGAACATACTCGCTCAACACTAGAAATTATGTTTAATTTGCCTTTTCTATTTTTTTTATTGTTCCTGTACACACAAAGGAAATAAACCTGTGTATAACAAAACATGTGGAATTGTGATAATGTTCTGGGAATAATACTTTATTTTCCGGAACAATTTCAAGGGTGCCAACAATTTCGGCTATGACTGTATTTATACATATACAGTATATATATATATATATATATATATATATATATATATATATATATATACACTATCTTTCCATGCTCCAAAAGCAACTTAAAAAATATAAATAGTAGAAAAAGGTTACACATTCTGCAGCAGGAATAAGGTATATTCACACACTGGAGGGGGATCTTTTGGGTGAACAAATTTTGAGAAATCTCTACAAAAAACAATCTGTAAGAAAATTGACATTGCCTCCAACTTATGAGCATAGACAAATAAAATAATGATATAAAATCAATATAAAAATGTCTTTATCAGTTTATATTAAGGGAGTTGTTTCTTGTAAATACATGACATGTTTATCCATAATAGCGCCCCCTGTTGTTTCTCCCATGGCTGGAGTGCTGGTCCTCCTCCAGAGATGGATGCACATGCTCAGTAGCTTCCCATGCTCTTTCCTTGCTCAGGATGCCTAGTGATCTGTCTGCAAAGAGGCAAATACTATGTGATAATGACAGGAAAACTGCAGCACGTGATGTGAATGCAGCAAGTGAAAATAAGATATATATAAAAAATATATATAAATGATAGATAAACTAGCAGCTGACTGCAGTGTCCTCCTGGGTGATTCTGTTGCTTACTGATCGCATGGGACAATTGTGCCAACCTACAAAAAGAGAAGAGAACGAAATTGCAGAGGAGTAAGGAGGCTGAAAGGGTTGAAAGTTACACTGGAGAGTAGTGATTTTTTTGCATTAATAGAGTTAAAGTAATGATGTTTATAGCTCCAATTATTTTTTATTGCATCCCTTTAAAGTTGGCAGAAATTAAAACAGAGACTATCTATAATGGTTCAGGGCGATGCAGAAAACGAGATTGATAAGTCAAACCAAAATTACTTTTCAAGATCCATCACCTCATGAGCAAAGTGGTGGTAGAACAATGCCACCAAGGAGCAAAGTGGTGGAGCAAGGCCACCTAGGAGCAAAGTGGTGGAGCAAGGCCACCAAGGAGCACAAGAAAGATCACTGTTGTCAACATTCCAGGATGTGTTTTCATTGCTGAAGACCACAGATGTAGCAGTCGCAAACTAGATGGCTGCTGAATAAAGTTGACAGAATTGACTTCTAATGAGCAGGATGTAAAGCAAATGGTGGGGACGCACAATGACGGCTGCTACATCTGTAGGTCAAACGCAGAGAAGTTAGAAGCCATCCTTCCTATAATCAGTACCCAGCCACAGGGAGAGAATATTACACAGGCACTGACTAAAATGGCATACGAGTTAGAGTGCTTTCACATTGCTTTCTTGCCCATGTTCAGTGGTTTTGTTGGGCCCCACAAAACGGGATTCAGGCATCATTTTCGGGCGTATACGACTACTGGAGGTGGGTCTGCCTCCAAAATGCATATATGTCTGAAAATGATGCATATCAGAGAGCACACTGATTCTGTCTGCATCATTGTAGTTCCTGTCAGCACATATTCCCAAATCCCATTCTGTGGACGGTTCATACTCAAGCAGAGTAGAGATGAGCGTTGTTCTACTCGAACTGTTCGCCAATCTCAAACTCGAGCTGTTTTGGGCGGTGTTCGAGCCGGTCGGCGAACACGAACAATTTGAGAAAAATTCGACTGTTCGAGGTTATGTTCGATAACTGTTCATGCACCAAAATCATAACTGGATTTTTTCTCAGTAATGATGAAAATTAATGTTAATACGCAGTTTGAGTGTACAGCGGGGCGGGGGGAGGGGCAGGGGATGGATCTCTGCAGGAACAATGAAGATCTCCATTTTTTTTTCTCTTTCCCGCATTTGCAGTGGGGAGGTGCAATCTGTCAGCCTATCAGCAGCGCACACACGGAGCGAACTGCTTTTTTTCACACAAGCAAGGGCATGTGTGATTGGCAGTGTATGTCACATGTCCTTGCCCTATAAGACCAAGCCATTTTCCCCGTCGCCACCATTTTCTCACTGCTGCAGCTGCGTGTTAGACGGCACCGCTGTTGCTGTGTGCGCTATACCTTGTTAATTTCAAGCCAATTTTCGCACAAATATACAGATAGCTTGGGAGTAGGGAATAGTTGTGATTGCAGTCCTTTTAAGGACTAGGTTACAGCATTTCCTACGACTTTTATCAGGCAGGTCTGTGCTCTTAAATAGATAGGTTGTGGGAGTAAAGACTAATTGTAATTGGAGTCCTTTTCAGGACTAGGTTACATCAGTTCCTATCAGTTTTTGCCAGGCAGGTCTGTGCCAGTGCTGTGCAAGTTTTTTTTCACAGCATTTGGCTGAATCTAGCAAAGCTAATCCTTTTTGGCCTATTTCAGAGTGTGTTAGTCAGTGGAGTAGCCTATCTGTGTTGCAAGATATACCACCTGTGTATAGAATACCAATTTTTTTACTGCACCTAGTGAAGTAAAATCTTTTGGGCATAGCATCATTCTATTAGTCCATCTATACTGACCTCCATCAGGTTGCAAACTGAATATAATTTTTTTCTGCATCTAGCTCTGAAAAAATATTTGGGCTTCTAGCGGTGTGCGGGACTTTTTCTATTAGTCCTTCTATACTGACCTCCAGCAGGTTGCAAATTGAATATAATTTTTTTCTGCATCTAGCTCTGAAAAAATATTTGGGCTTCTAGCGGTGTGTGGGACTTGGTCTATTAGTCCATCTATACTGACCTCCATCAGGTTGCAAATTAAAAATAATTTTTTTCTGCATCTAGCTCTGAAAAAATATTTGGGCTTCTAGCAGTGTGTGGGACTTGGTCTATTAGTCCATCTATACTGACCTCCATCAGGTTGCAAATTAAAAATAATTTTTTTCTTCATTTATCTCTGAAAAAATATTTGGGCTTCTAGCAGCGTGTGGGACTTGTTCTATTAGTCCATCTATACTGACCTCCATCAGGTTGCAAATTAAAAATAATTTTTTTCTTCATTTATCTCTGAAAAAATATTTGGGCTTCTAGCGGTGTGTGGGACTTGGTCTATTAGTCCATCTATACTGACCTCCATCAGGTTGCAAATTAAAAATAATTTTTTTCTGCATCTAACCCAGCCAATAGTTTTGGCCTAATACCACAGTTTGGCCACTCAGCTCTGCTCGGTTACCATCCATTGTTTTTTTGTGCAAACAACTCCAGAGTTGTGAATTAGTTAACCACCAAAATGAGTGGAAAAAGGCCTGCTGCTGGTGGAAAGGGGAATAGGCGTGTTGGGAAGGGGAAAAAAGGTTGTGTCCGTGGGGTAGGTGCAGAAGAAAGACCATCTTCCAGCCAAACTAAAATGTCTACTTCTTTTAGCGGACAATGTGATAAGATCCCTTTCTTACGGCCACGCCAATCGCTACAAATTCCAGATGAGGCACAAAAACAGCAGGTGCTTCAACGGATATCAAGTGCTCCTTTAAGTGGGCTCTCCTCCACATCAACTTCAACATCACAAATACTCCAGTCCTCAAAGGTGTCACCCAAATCGCACTTGCTTCCTCACAGCTCCCAAATCTCCAGCTGCCCGTCTGAGTATGAGGTAGAACAGATGGTTGAGTCTGCAGAGCTGTTTACTCATACTATAGCCTGGGAATCAGAGGTCGACTCCAGCGCTTCTGTGAATCCAGACGAGGAAATGATCTGCACTGATGCCCAGAATCTTTATGAGTCGGATCCAGGACCAGACGCAGAAGGTTCTGACCATAATGTAGACCCTCATTCCCAAACTGTAACTCCTGTTGGTGGAGACAATGAGGAAGACGATGATAAGACTCAAATACCTGATTGGAGCGACAACTTTAGTTTTTTGTCAGGGCAGGAACAGGTTGGCTCTGAGGACGACGGGTGTGATAACGCACAGGGTGATGATGATGAGGTCGGAGATCCCACTTACTGTCAACCCACAGTCAGCCAAGAGATGAGGTCAGCAGAGGAGGTGGAGGAAGATGCTAGTGACGACGAGGTCAGGTTGCGCCTTCCTGGACAGAGACGTAGTACTGGAAGCACGTCAACAACTGCATCCTCAAACACAACTCTGCCTCTCACCACAAGTCGTGGTGGCTCTTCAGGTCGCATGCGTGCTAAGCCTTGCATAGCCTGGGCATTTTTTCAGATCGATAAAGATGACCCAACTCGTGTTATCTGTAACATTTGTCAGCAAAAGCTAAGTAGAGGCCAAAAAATACATAGTTTGAGTACTTCATGCATGAACCGGCACATGGACATGAAGCATAAGTTGCAGTGGGAAGCTCAGTGTGCTACAATGCGGTCTAGCCGGCCGGGCCAACCACCGTCTGCCATATCTTGTGCATCCGCGGCCTCTTCATCCTCTGTGACTGGGGGGACAGCAGTCACACCTGTTTTGGGGCGCAGACCTGCCACCTCTTTACCCGCAACAGCCAGCGTGATTGGCAGGTCATCATTTTTTTGGAGGTGGTAACACCAGCTGGTCTTGAGCGCTGTCCGACATCGATAGCACCACCTTTGGATCAAGGCAACCTAACATGTCCGCCTGCATCTTCCTCACAGACCGGCAGTTTGCCGGGGACACCCTTATCAACCCCGTCTAAGCACAATAGCCAGCCCTCGGTCCCTCAGATGTGGACAAGTAAAAGACCATTTCCTCCTAGCCATGAGAAAGCTAAGAGGTTGAATTTCACCATCTGCAAGCTCTTGGCTACAGAAATGCTGCCTTTCCGCCTGGTGGACACAGAGGATTTTCGAGACCTTATGTCCGTCGCAGTGCCCCAGTACCAGATGCCCAGTCGGCACTACTTCTCAAAGAAAGGTGTGCCTGCGCTCCACCAGCATGTCGCACACAACATCACCGCTTCTTTGAGAAACTCTGTGTGTGACAGGGTGCATTTCACCACAGACACTTGGACGAGTAGGCATGGACAGGGGCGTTACATGTCGCTGACTGGGCACTGGGTAACTATGGTGACAGCAGGACAAGGGGCTGCTGTCCAAGTCTTGCCGTCCCCACGAGTTGTGCGTCAATCCTCTTTATGTCATTTTTCCTCCACTGCTTCTGCCTCCTCAACCTCCTCTCGGTCTTCCACCTGCACCCAAAGCCTGTCTGGTCATGCCACAAGCTTTCTAACTGCGCAGAAGGGATCCTGCACACCTCCTTACTATGCTGGCAGTAGGGCTCAACGTCATCAGGCGGTTTTTACATTGAAATGTCTGGGAAATGTGAGTCACACAGCTGAGGAGTTGTGGTCAGCTCTGGAGAACCAATTTCATGAATGGTTGTCTCCACTGGACCTGAAACCAGGGAAGGCCGTGTGCGACAATGCTGCAAACCTGGGTGCGGCCCTTCGCCGGGGCAATGTCACACACGTGCCTTGTATGGCTCACGTGTTGAACCTGGTTGTCCAGCAATTTTTAGCCCACTATCCCAGACTAGATGGCCTTCTGCAGAGGGCACGGTCGCTGTGTGCTCACTTCCGCCGTTCGCATCCCGCAGCTCAGCGACTTACATCTCTACAGAAGTCGTTGGGCCTGCCACTTCACCGGCTAAAATGCGATGTGCCTACCCGGTGGAATTCAACTCTGCACATGTTGCAGCGACTGTGGCAGCACCGACAAGCCCTGGTGCAATACGTTCTGACGTATAGCCTGGGCCAACGAGATTCAGAGGTGGGGCAAATCACGCTGGAGGAGTGGTCTCAGATCAGGGACCTATGCACCCTTCTGCACAGTTTTGAAATGGTGACGAAGATGTTTAGTGCTGACGATGCCATTATCAGCATGACTATTCCGGTGATTTACATGCTGGAGCACATGTTAAACAGAATTCGGAGTCAGGTGGTGGCACAAGAGGAGGTGGAGGAAGTAGAGGAGGAGGAGTTGTATGCGGAAGGGCTAACATCTGCAAGGTCCAGACGGTCGGCAGCACCAGGGCGGCAGGCATGTGAGGGTGGGGGAGATGATTTTACCAGGGCGCATGGTAGCAGCCAAACTAGTGAGGAAGGTGCAGGAGCCCAGGAAGAAGTGGAGGACGAACTGATGGAAGACTCATCAGATGAGGGAGACCTTGATCACATTTCTGTTGTGCGAGGTTGGGGGGAGAGGACAGAGGAAGGAAGCATGATTGTTACCTCGCCACCAACACAACAGGGACTTGGTGCTCCTGGATGCGCAACACACATGAGTGCCTTCTTGCTGCACTACCTGCAACATGACCCTCGAATTGTGAGAATTAGAAATAATCCTGACTACTGGGTTGCCACACTGTTAGATCCCCGGTACAAAAGTAAATTTGCAGAAATTATTCCTGCCATAGAAAGGGATGCACGCATGCAGGAGTATCAGCAGAGACTGTTGCAGAATCTTACATGTGCTTTTCCACAAAATACCAGTGGTGCACGTAGTGAATCTCACAGTTCCAACTTGCCAACCGTGGTCTGTATGGAATTGTTCAATAAAGGGCCCAAAATTAAGATAACATAGATGGGAGAGGTCTCTATGAATAGGAATTCCTAAGTATTTGATACCCTGTGAGGGCCAGGCAAAGGGAAAGTTGGACTGGATGGAATCCTATATGGATTTAGGGAGGGAGACATCGAGGGCCTCAGACTTCGCTGCATTGATTTTAAAATTTGACCATGTAACAAAGTGATCTATTTCAGCCATAACAGCAGGGATGGATATATGTGATTGAGTGATATATACTAGGACATCATCAGCAAATAGAGAGCACTTGTACTCGGTGCCTCCCACCTCAATCCACCTAATATTGGGGTTATGGCGAATTGATGAGAGCAGGTGCTCCGTCACTAGGATGTATAAGAGAGGGGACAGAGGACATCCCTGCCTTGTCCCATTGGTGATTGTGAAAGGTGATGAAAATGTTCTGACGCACCCCCTGGGCCTTGGGACACCCGGAGCCGGACCCTTTTTGGTGGATGCTGGTGGTTGTAGTCTTCGTGGCGGCGATCCGGTTCCGTGGCTCCGGGCGGTCAAACCAGTGGCGGAACTATTTATGTGGTTTTGATGTTTAAATGTCCGACTACGCCACCCGTGGATTGCGGTCAGAGTGAACCGCCGCTACAGGGCAGACCGCTAAGGCTGGTGTTGTGGGTGCAGCAGAGCGTAGCATAACTCCCCACGGGAGGAGTATAGCCTCAGGGCAGTGTATGCGGAGGATGGGGGTGATGGTGCAGGGCAGCAGCAGTAACGACACGGAGTCAGTGATGCAGTTCAGGGCCTTTACTCACAGTTCTTATTATCCAGACCACGTCTGCAGGTAACGGCTGCCCACGTCGTACTGTGCTCACCAGGTGAGGGGCTCAGACAACTCCCAGATAACTTTGGAGCGCTTCACAGGACCCCCTTTGTGTGTCCTTTGTCTGGCCTTTCTTACCAACACTTCTGTCCGGCTGCCTCGGGCCTCCTCTTGGTAAACTTGGCGCCAGTTTCCCTGACCCTATGTGGTGCCTTCCTAGCGGGTGGAGCAAGGGGCTGCGCCACATAAAATGTCAGAGCCTCCGGTTTCTAGCTGAGGGTCGTTTCCTGCCTCCACTAGTTCGGGGACCGGTCTCCCCCTTTGGCCTGACCCCTCCACGCAGGTGGATTCGGGCGTGCGGTGGCGACTCGCCCGTCCGCACCCCTGGGATCCCTTCATTCCTCGTTCCTGGAGCCTTCTCCGCTCCTCTTCCTTCCTTCTCCCTCTTGCAGGCCTGGGCCTCTGTTACTAGGCCCGCCTCCGGAGCAGAGCTCATGCAGAGCCCCTGCTCCCTGCCACTTCTGCTCAGACTTCTCTGCACTGAACTAAGATGGTGCCCACCTTTTATACTCCCTTCTCAATGCACCCAGGAACTGCTTCCTCCCTGCTCCTGCACTGCAGGGTTCCCCTTCCTCAGTGTTCCCTCCCCCCACTCCAGCCAGGGACAGGGACTGTCGTGCCCATCTCAGGGGCATATTGGTCGCCCTGCCCCACGGCAATGTGGTGTAATGCATGCAGGTGTCGGGTCCTGATCCACACTCCATCCTTATCTGAGAGTGAGATATCACACCTCTGGGTGAGGTGCAATACGTCTGTAGCAACCGAGCCCTCGGTGCTACAGTTCCATTTATCTTCAGCCTAGGTGACGTATTGTGATACAGGGCCGTGATTTTGGCTATAAAGGGTCCCCTAGACCCCTACCCCAAGCTTTTTAAGAGAATCATATATGGCGTGCCAGGAGACTCTATGGAATGCTTTCTCAGCATCCAACGAGAGTATCTACTTACAAATTTTTAACTGCATCTAGCCCAGGAAATACTTTGTGCCTAGTAGCAGTGTCTGCTAGTCAGCGGATTATCCCGGCTGTTAAGCAAGCTACACCACCTGTAGTTTGGACACTTAATTTTTTCAAAGGAAATGCTTCGGGACCACGGGATACTTAGTGAAGAGCATCAGGAGGCACCCCAAGGCATAGGGGCTGGGACTGGCACTAGGATGCCTTGCGGTGGACAGCCGAGCTCGATCCTTATAAAAGCTTTTTAACTGCAGCAGCTTTAGTGGACGCTACTGGAGCTGGAATTACGCGGCTGCTGGCATGAGACTTGCCCTCCAATAGATCCTTGTAAATGGATTTAAAGTGTATTCATTCAAATTAGAGGGACAATTTAAATTAAAAAGCTTAGAGCTGCCTCCACCACAGGGGGGCTCTCTCGACCCACCAGCGGACAGGCACCAGTATTGGGAGAGGGGGGCTGGCCGTCAGGGTTCACCGCGGCTCTGGCACAAACCCGGCGACACGGAGGTGGCACGGGCAGTAGCGGACTGGCCGTCTCGGCTTCTCACTTTTTGGATTTTAGAAGGGCATGACATGCCTATATCTGTGTCTCCCCCTCCTTTTACTCCTCCACCTCTTTTCTTTTCGCATGACTATATGTACTTGTCACTTTTCCATGTGTTAGTTGTGTCTTCTGAGCAGTTTGTCAGCTTTTGGACACCTTTGAAGGTGTTTTCTATGTGTTTCTATGTGTTTTTGTTTGCCTGCCATTGGTTTTAACGGTGTTCGAAGGTGTTCGACGAACAGTTCGACGAACAGTTCGGCGAACACACGGGTGTTCGACGAACCGAACCGAACTCGAACACTACGGGGGTGGCTCAACACTAAAGCAGAGGAAAAACCGAGAGGGTTCCAGCATCCGTCAATAAATAGAAGTTTAAAACATGACTTTTAATGAAAAAAGATTGAAATTAAAAAAGTTTTTTTAGAAAAACATGTCAATGAAGTGGGAGGAGAAGTGGTGACATGGGGGAGGGGGACATGGGTCTACGCGTTTCAAGCTGTGAAGTTCTTAGTCCTGACTGCAGTTTTCATATGGAGGCTTCAAACCATCTGCACTTGGTGAGCTGAATATTTCCTTTTTTCCCTTCCTCTGTGGTTTTTTGGACGCAAGCCTCAATGGGACCACTAAACAGCAGTTTTCTGTTCCACTTTATGTGTTTCCAGAACTTCAGAAGGGATATTCTCAAGTTTGAAAGTTATCCAAAGGATAGGGAATAACTCTCCAATTGTTGGGGATCTAACCACTGAACCAAGTCTCAGAAGACCCCCTGTAAATGGAGCATAAGTCAATTATACGCACAGCCTCTACATTCATTTCTATAGAAGTGCTAAAAACCAACTGAACGCAGCACTCGGCTATCTCCGGTGCTCCCATTAAGAATAAATGGCACAGAAGCTTGCGATGACCACTGCTCCAGTCACACAGAGCTCTTCAGAGCACTCGTTATAGGAATCACTTGGGGTCACAGCCGTCAGGCCCCCAGGCTGAATTATTCCACGGATAGAGGATAGAGGATAACGTTCAGACTTGTGAAAACCCCTTTAGTGCCTCCCCTAACACAGGTGTATGGACACGTGAGCATAAGTAGTCATCGACAAGAAGGATTTCCAGCAACTCCATTTCCATACTTAAAAACTTGCAGCTTTTTTATGGAACATTAGCGTTTAGAATCGCTTCTTCCAACACTTGACCAACGCGTTTCGACCATGTGGTCTTAGTCATGCCTAAGTAGTTTTATATTCTCTCGCAGGACAATTTCAGATTTAATAATCAAAAACTAAAGATTCTAATTTTTCCACGAGCAGTAGACAAGACTAAACATTATCAAATCGGTCCCAATATACTGTAATTCCATCGTGACGCTAGAGTGGAGAACCCAACTCGTTCTATTTGTGCATCTAACAAAGGTCATGTTTACTATGTTTCTAAGGAAAGTGTGAGAATCGGGAATATTATAAGATTGTAAGATCTCTCTGATAATATATATTACAAAGTTGCTTATTTTCATGTGGACTTTTGGTTTATTAAATAAATATTAAAGTGACAGTTACACTCTGCAAAGACGTTCAAAAATGTCACTGCAAAGAAGAGCAGTCGCACAAGATCGTGCAACTGCTGGAGCTGGGAGCCGGCTGTCAAAGACAGGTGAGAACTCCAAAGAAAAGGCAGGGACAGTTTATTACCATCTCTGCCTTCTGATACCTGTATACACAGCACTGAGCAAGCGCTTATCTACCATAATAGGAAGCATTAACTGCACTTCCTCCTACAGACTCAGTGGTCTGTTAAAATAATGGTTCAGTAATTAACATTGCCTTTAAGAAACCTATTTACTCTGAGTTCTTGCTCGATTCTGCTCATCTTGTTTTTGCCAAAATCACAAGATTGACCTGTATGCACACCTAAGAGTTGGCTGACAGAGCCTACAATTATCATGCTTGTCCTAAATCTGTCCACAAGGAACATTATCCCTATTCTCCCACATATCAATTCCAGGAAACTCCCTAAACATCCTTTAACCTGGATTATACCCAAGGTTAGTGGTAAGCAGAACACTATCTGTGTGAAAGGATGTACATCCTCCAGAAGAATTGGCAAGTAATTGTTCTTCACTTTCTGTGCCAAAGATCACATATTATCTACGTAATCCTTCACATTTTACAAAGTCCTACCCTCTTTTACTAAGGGTATATAATATGATGACATCTAATAATAAACAGGACTATTCTCTTGAGACAGTCTGTAGTGAGTGTCTTATTTGACGATACAAGAGATCTCTTTATAGAGTCTATTTTCTGCCTGAGACAAGCCAGATCCCCACTCGTCTTCAACAGCTGGAGGCCCCAGCGAGATCTATTTTCTCTTTAACTTCATCCGAGACTGAACAACAGGTTTACCTCTATCCCGAACAGAAACAAACCCCGGCCAGGTAAGTGAGTGGCTTTCACACTCTAAGTGAATTTTCTCTCCCGGAGAGGTGGGGTCGACCTAGGTCAGTCTCCGGGGATCTTGAACGGAAAATCCTCAGGTAGCAAAAGTTATTTCCTTTTTTTTATCTCTTTATTATATAATTTCTAACAATTTCTAATAATTTCTAATATAATTATAGTATTACTAATATAGACTATATTGCATTTTTGCATTCATTAACCACTCCGCATATTCCATATATACTACTTCATTTATTTTTAATTCCTAATTATTACTGCTTCCACCTTAACTAATGGTCTATATTATGTATAACTGTGTTAAGTACATGCTACGTAGTGATGAGGTACGAGATATGTGATTAGATGACGTGTGCTGAATGCGTGTGTAATACTCTGTTTAGCAAATACAACAATGGAGCTGTCACGCATTTTGAGTAGCTGCGAGATTAGTGTGGAATCTGAAGGTTGGGGGCTACGGGAGGAAGATAATGCATTCCTTATGTTAGTATATGTGAATATTAACAGTCATTGTTTTGTAGATCCTTATACCATTTATGAATATTGTGATATTGATCTAGCTGGAGTAATAAATAGAATCCAGGATTCACAGGATATAAAATTATTTTGCCCAGTTGCCATAGAAAATTTCAATAGGAATTGGGGTACGAGAAGCGCTGTAGTGGAGAACGAGGAGGTGTTAATGATTGAAGTGGTGATTAAGAGAAATGTATAGTTGAAAGGCTGGAATACGTCATATATGATTTGTGAAGAGTGTTTGTGCTCGGTTACTGTGGTGAGAAAGCGAAAGCCTCATCGTAGGGATACTGCTTGGTTTCTGGAAAGAATACATTTGTACCCTGTAAGTGCACACCAGTACAGGAGAAGTAACGTTACAGACCGAGTTTTCCCTGCCATATTGTACCACATTCACACATTATAGGTAAAGAGTGGCAGTATATTATAGAAAGCAGATGGTATATGCCTGTGTGGCAGGATATTATTACTCATAATAATTATCTTGCCAATATTGGCGCGGACTCAGGAATAGACGTAGGATATATTTCAAGTGGGGACTCTGAGCCAGTTGTATGAAGGATATATAGCGATTGCTTTTGGAACAGTTTTGTTTGTAGTACTCTACATTTATTTGTTTAGACAAATTTATCTCAGCATCAGAGCAGAGCAAAGAGTTGCGGTTCAGCTCATAGCCCTCAAATCAGGGGTAAAGGCCCCGTCACACTTAGCGATGCTGCAACGATCCCGACAACGATACGACCTGTCAGGGATCGTTGCTGCGTCGCTATGTGGTCGCTGGTGAGCTGTCAAACAGGCAGGCTCACCAACTATCAGGGGAGCAGCGACATCGTGGAAAGAATCTTTCCACGATGTCCTGCTCCTGGTTACGAGCCTGCTGAAGCAGGAGCAGGCTGGTAACCATGGTAAACATCGGGTTACTAGGGGCACACGCGCTCCTAGTAACCCGCTGTTTATCATGGTTACTACTCTGCTACAGTGAGCGGGAGATTACCGCTCACTTTAGCAGGCTCGTAACCATGATAAATAGCGGGTTACTAAGTGCGCATGTGCCCCTAGTAACCCGATGTTTACCATAGTTACCAGCCTGATCGCTGCTCCCACTGGTCACACACAGCGATGTGTGCTGACCAGCAGGAGGGCAACGACCAAAAAATGGTCCAGGACACTTTGCAGCGATCAGCGACCTCACAGCAGGGGCCTGATCGTTGCAAAGTGTCACACATAGCGACATCGCTGGTGAGGTCGCTGTTGCGTCACCAAAACCATGACACAGCAGCGATCTCGCTAGCGATCTCGCTATGTGAGACGGGGGCTTAACTGGCTAACGTACCTGACCGGTTGATCCAGCTGATTGTGTAGCAGGATACTGAAGACAGGGTCTGTTATGGGTGCTCGAATCTCCAGATCAAGGAATAAGGATCCGAGGTGCACCATGTGTGATCCGGTGAGAATGGAGCATGGCAGGGCAGCTGTAAAGGATGCAACAAGGATATTGAGAAGGGCTGGTATGTCAGCCAAGGGATGTCTTGATGCTGAGAGATGGAAACGGTTCAGTCAGGGACATTCAGAATGGATTGATAAGCATGGGTACGGAGCGCAGGTTGCTGCCTGGCTGAGGACTAGCGAGAGACATCATCCCCTTTTAATTCCTGATGATGATGATGATGAAACTGATCAGGTAGTGATCAGAAATAGATCTCATACCAGACAACCCCCGACACCCAGTCAGGAACAAGGTCCAATCCAGGCTGCGCCCTCTGCTCCATCAGAGAATAGATCAGAGTCAAGTGATAGATCAGAGTCAAGTGTAAGTGTTGAGAAGGAAAAATCACTGTCCGAGGTTTCTACCCCCCCAACAACCATACATAGTGCCAGTGTGACACCCCAGGGGTCTGGTTGTCACAGTGATAGAGATATTACGTCTGAGAGCAGGTGGGAGGTCCTTTGGTCAGGGATCCTGTGCATGCCACACCTCCTGCCCAGTCTTGGGAGGGGAAGGACTTCCCCTATATAAACCTGGGGCTGAGGCAGAGTAGAGAGTTCTGAGAGGAGAAGACAGGGAGCAGAGCTGCTCTATGGGCTCTGCTCCACAGGCAGGCCCTGTCCAGGGGCCTGAGCCTGGAGTCCAGGAAGAGTAGAGACAAGAGCAGCATAGGAAGCAGCAGAGTCACAAGGAGTCAGGGGCTGGCAGCTAAAGAGCTCGCCCTGACTAAGAAGATTCTTTACCGGACCCGGAGTCCGAGGCTGTGGGGACTAACTTCTACCCAGCAGCAGAATCCGTCAGGCAGGGGATTTCAGGTCCCCTGGCCCAGAAGCCCGAAGGCCCGGTCACACGCGTGGGACCAGCACCGCCATCGTGGAGCGGAAGCCATTAGAAGGCCCCGAGTCACCGGCCATACGGGTGAGCACCACACGGTACACTCAGGGACGTGGGCTACTTACATCAGCTTCTAGCAAGGTAGCCAGAAGAGTACAGTCAGCTTGGGAGGCCTACAACTACGCCTGGCCAGGGGAGATCCCATCTGCTCAAGGACTGACCAGGCCCCGTTCGCTAGCAAGTACTCCGGGAGGGTCTATCGTTGTTACCAGTAAAGACCCTGAACGCTACCATACCGTCTCTGAGTGGTTCCTGCTACCCCCATCATCCACGTCGGCTGCCCTGAGGCCATACCCCTCCCGTTGGGGGTTATACTATCACGCTGCACCATCCTTCCACCGGCCTCAGCGGTCTGCCCTGCAGCAGCAGCCCCCTGGCTGCATTCAACGGGTGGCGTAGTCATCAACCATTTTCTACCGCTAACAGACTGCCGTCCAGTTTGACTCCCTGGGCACGGACCGGGTCACCGCCACGAGACTACAACCCTAAACAGATCCGGCTCCGGGTAAGCTCCCGCGTGCGCAACGCAGCGCGACACAGGCCCAGGGGCGCGTCAACTTTGGCGTAGTCGGCAGGATCACGTGCCCGCAACCACCGGGTACTGCGTGCCTGAAAAGCAAAGACTGTTCAAACTTACCAGCGGTGAAGATTCCCGCCATCCGGCGCCATCTTCAGCCTTCTTCCCGCCATCGGTGAAGTTTCCCGCCATCCGGCGCCATCTTCAGCCTTCTTCCCGCCATCCGTGGAGTTTTCCCGCCATTGGACGCCATCTTGAGGACGCCGCGCGGGAAGAAGAGGGGCGTGGACTCCGAAAGCGCGCGAGAACGGAAGCCCCGCCTCACGTCCGGACGTTGCGTAAGGTCCTGGAAGGAGCCCAGCAGACGCCGACGTCACAGGAGCGCGACGCCAGGTCCTCTACCCCGACAATTGACTGCGGAGCCGCGGCCTACGGAAGAGGATCTCCGGAAGGTAGGCCACGGTCCACTAGGGGGGAGGAGGACACCAGGAACGGACAGCAAGATGGCGGACCGGCAGCAGACTAAGCTGCCCAGCATCGGCAGTGCCCCAGTCGTCGCCGGCCCCGACCAGCGCCGGGAGAAGACGCGTGACGCAGGAGCGGTCGCGGGAGCAGGTAAGAGGAGTCTCCCTGTCCCGGACGCTGCCAGCGTCAGCCTGCTCCCGGGCCCCCTGGTGGAGCCGCCGATTCCGGGCGCTGCAGACACCGACCTGCTCCAGCCCCCGCAACAAGCCCTGCGGCCAAGCCCTCCAGCCCTGGGCACTACCACCACCAGCCCGCGCCCAGGCCCAAAGTTGCACCCTCTGACCCCGGGCGTCATCAACGGCGACCGTCTCCACGCCTGGTCGCAAGGCCTGAACTCCCCAGGTGCAAAAGGACTGTACGCCCTCCACGTTAACCAAGGAGGAGCTGCAGTACTACCAATACGAGGAAATCCAAGAGGACCCGGACGGGTCTGAAGCCTACACACAAGAAGGAGCAGGAGGATGCCGTTACTGAAGTACGGTAAAGTGGAACTGTACATAGTTACCCATAGGGGTACTTGTGTTGCTAATTAAAATATGGTCCCCGTTGGGACAAGTGTGAACTGTTCCCGTGTGTCCCCTATCCTTAACCAGGCTGAGGACTGTGAGCAGCCATCCCATCTCCCCACAGGCTGAGGACTGTGAGCAGCCAATCCTTATCCCCACTGGCCGAGGACTGAGAGCGGCCATATCTTGTAAATATTATGTGTTTCCAGTTATTTATAGGAGTCCTTGGTGGATTTACCGGGAATCCTTTGTACAGTTAGTGGAGCGTAACCCAGGATGGACTAAAAGACTGTTAAGGACTCGGGGTAGGACAGACCCCTACCTGGTTACGTCTCCCTGTTTTGGTGAAATGGACACCTTGCTCTTCAAAGACTGCACCCGGTTGCGGACATCCGTGACCATCTTATTGTGTTTCCTTATTGTATTTTATTGTTCTTTGATATACCTTGTTATATTTTTCTAAAAAGTGTTTAGTCCCGGAGTACTAAATTTCACTAGGGGGGAGTGTGACACCCCAGGGGTCTGGTTGTCACAGTGATAGAGATATTACGTCTGAGAGCAGGTGGGAGGTCCTTTGGTCAGGGATCCTGTGCATGCCACACCTCCTGCCCAGTCTTGGGAGGGGAAGGACTTCCCCTATATAAACCTGGGGCTGAGGCAGAGTAGAGAGTTCTGAGAGGAGAAGACAGGGAGCAGAGCTGCTCTATGGGCTCTGCTCCACAGGCAGGCCCTGTCCAGGGGCCTGAGCCTGGAGTCCAGGAAGAGTAGAGACAAGAGCAGCATAGGAAGCAGCAGAGTCACAAGGAGTCAGGGGCTGGCAGCTAAAGAGCTCGCCCTGACTAAGAAGATTCTTTACCGGACCCGGAGTCCGAGGCTGTGGGGACTAACTTCTACCCAGCAGCAGAATCCGTCAGGCAGGGGATTTCAGGTCCCCTGGCCCAGAAGCCCGAAGGCCCGGTCACACGCGTGGGACCAGCACCGCCATCGTGGAGCGGAAGCCATTAGAAGGCCCCGAGTCACCGGCCATACGGGTGAGCACCACACGGTACACTCAGGGACGTGGGCTACTTACATCAGCTTCTAGCAAGGTAGCCAGAAGAGTACAGTCAGCTTGGGAGGCCTACAACTACGCCTGGCCAGGGGAGATCCCATCTGCTCAAGGACTGACCAGGCCCCGTTCGCTAGCAAGTACTCCGGGAGGGTCTATCGTTGTTACCAGTAAAGACCCTGAACGCTACCATACCGTCTCTGAGTGGTTCCTGCTACCCCCATCATCCACGTCGGCTGCCCTGAGGCCATACCCCTCCCGTTGGGGGTTATACTATCACGCTGCACCATCCTTCCACCGGCCTCAGCGGTCTGCCCTGCAGCAGCAGCCCCCTGGCTGCATTCAACGGGTGGCGTAGTCATCAACCATTTTCTACCGCTAACAGACTGCCGTCCAGTTTGACTCCCTGGGCACGGACCGGGTCACCGCCACGAGACTACAACCCTAAACAGATCCGGCTCCGGGTAAGCTCCCGCGTGCGCAACGCAGCGCGACACAGGCCCAGGGGCGCGTCACCAGCACTATCCCATATATGAACGAATCAACCAATCAGATTCTCCAATCTCCTTCCCCATCACCCATGATGTATGCGACCATACCATCACAGCTCCCACAACACTCACTTCACTACCCCTACGCACAACAACCTGCCCTGATGCCACCGTACCAGGGTTATCAGTATCCCTGTTTGTATCCAGCACTCCCAATCAGTCCTGGTACACCTTGTGGGCCCGTCAGGGGTACACCTGAGAATCCCCCAGCCTATGCTATAGGAAACCATTACCCAGAGATCCCATCTGGATCTACTGATAGTTTCTCAACCCCAATAAAGACAAAACATAGTTCCCCTGATAACAATACCTATCAACTCTCTCCCATGCATACTATTACACCCAGTGCAGATAGTGACCAATCTCTCCACCTGCGCATAACACCATCCCCATCCATCCCTCCATACAAGGTGGGAATTCTGAAATTAAGGGCAGGTAAAGACGGGATTTGGGAGGTCAAGAGCGAAGAGGAAGAAAGGGAAAATCAGGCTATTAGCTCAGTGACAAGAGAGGAGGGAAGTGGCGAGGAGAATGCAGGCACACACACACAGCCAACAGCCCTCCCCCCCGCACACAGCAGCTAAAGGGAAATATAGCATTACGCTCTAAAACATGGATCTGTCCACGATGTCAGGATAGTAATAGTAATACAATATTTCAGTGTGAAAACTGTAATCTCGACAAAAGAAAACCAGAGACGGCAGCATTCCCAGTCATTACACAAACAACCAGGGCTACACAGGGGGATGCAGGACAACAGGTAAAAACGGATACCACCACTTGATATAAACCATGGTCTAGGTCAGAGCAATTGTCAATGGCAAATAGTTTTCCAGACATGTATAAAAATCCAATAGGATATTATAAGGCTGTGAAAGGTGTAGCTGAGAACTATGATGCTACGTGGAGTGATCTGGTACCGCTTTGTAATCTCAATGGTGGAGTACCACTTGTTGAAAAAGTTAAACAAGTCCATGAAGGAGGTGGTATACTAGCGTTACCAGATGACTCCGGGAAACAGTTTATTCTCCGGTTGAATGCAGTCACTAAAACAATGGCAGAAAGCCTTATCTCAGGGCTGCCAGAGATATTCCAAGAACCCGAGGAAGCCGTAGACAAAATCCATCCTAGGTGCGTAGTTGTGTTCAAAGATCATGATTATAATTTGAATAATCCAAGGGAGTTAGGGTTCCTGAAAAATATGTTCATCACTGGTCTCAGAGAAGACCTCAGGGCAGAGGTGTTTAAGCTGCACCCAGAATGCCTATATGCCCCCTTGGAGCAGTCAATATCCACGTTCAGAGGGTTAGAACAGGCCATCAATAAGAGAAAAGAGAAAAAGAAAGATAAGGTCACCCCAATTATGGTAAATATACACCCAGATGCCTTTCAGGACACTATTAAGGACGCGGTGAAGTCAGCCACTCGAACTACTTTAGGCAGAAGGGTAGAGAAAAAGAAAAAAGTAATGGACCCAGAGGATTGTAAACAAAAAGGTCACATTAAAAGGAACTGTCCGTATAGACAAAGAGCAAGGACAGGACAAGCTTATGTCACCATTGCAAACACCGGACCAGAGGAAGATTTTTCAGACTAGGAAATTGGCAGCCCCCAATTCAATTCTATGATAGTGGTTCCCCCACGGTGGCAGTAAGCCAAGTAGAATTTCCCAATGGGAAACAAATTGAATGTCTGATCGACACGGGGGGCGAGCCGTACTATCATAAGAAAAGAGGACATGTCGCATGGATACACAACGGGGAGAATTATTCAAGGAATAGGAGCTGGAGGTACAATAGACCCCCTAAAGGAAACTGAACCTGTAAATGTTAAGATAGCCCATACTATTGACTTATGTACCCATCTACTTGTCTCACATAAATGTCCTAGAAGTTTGATGGGTGCAGACATTCTCAATGCAATGAATGCAATTATTAAATTTGGAAAGAAAGGTGTTACCGTTGCCGGTCCATTATCTGAAACAACAATATCAACAATGATGTCAATAATCAAGCTCGAAAAGGAGGTGGATACAGGTCTCGATGACGACATACAGATAATGAGGGGAATTGTTAAAATAATGGTTCAGTAATTAACATTGCCTTTAAGAAACCTATTTACTCTGAGTTCTTGCTCGATTCAGCTCATCTTGTTTTTGCCAAAATCACAAGATTGACCTGTATGCACACCTAAGAGTTGGCTGACAGAGCCTACAATTATCATGCTTGTCCTAAATCTGTCCACAAGGAACATTATCCCTATTCTCCCACATATCAATTCCAGGAAACTCCCTAAACATCCTTTAACCTGGATTATACCCAAGGTTAGTGGTAAGCAGAACACTATCTGTGTGAAAGGATGTACATCCTCCAGAAGAATTGGCAAGTAATTGTTCTTCACTTTCTGTGCCAAAGATCACATATTATCTACGTAATCCTTCACGTTTTACAAAGTCCTACCCTCTTTTACTAAGGGTATATAATATGATGACATCTAATAATAAACAGGACAATTCTCTTGAGACAGTCTGTAGTGAGTGTCTTATTTGAAAGCGCCGATACAAGAGATCTCTTTATAGAGTCTACTTTCTGCCTGAGACAAGCCAGATCCCCACTCGTCTTCAACAGGTCATGGAATTGCTGTGTACAGGGAGGGAGCAGCAGGGGCTGATGGGTCCAAGGAGACCCAGTCAGCTCTGATTTGAAGGATGGAGGCTAAATTTTGCCTGTAACTGGGGCTAACATACCATCCCCAGTTACAGGGAAACTCAGCAATAAAAAAAAGTATTACTGTGCTAAAATGTCCCCCAGAGGTCTTTTAGGACTTTATGGGGGGGGGGGTACAATATGTGAAATAAATAAAAATAAATAAATAAAAATTAGGTAAAAAAAAATTAAAAAGCCACTGCTTATCAAAATCATTGTTACTAGCCCCACCCCTGTAGCAAAAAAAATGTGTCCCATTAAAAAATAATAATTGTTACAAAGAGAGAAACTAATTTTAAAATGTATTTTATTGACCATTTGTGGTCATAAAAAAAATTTGAAAAAATATGAAAAAAGACACATATTTCCTTAATACCTAAGGAAATGATACCACCTAAAATTGGCAACAAAATAAAAAAGAGAGTCCGAAAATAACATAAAATGAAGCCATGAAGCCCCACATATCACAAAAAAAAAAACAAGATGCAAAAATTATTTTAATATCCAAATGAGGAAACATTTTACAGCTCTGTAAAGATAATATAACACTACGAATACTCTACAATATTAATCACTGGCCCATACACAGCACGAGTTGGACCTCACGGATGGTGCGCGCCATTCTGTGCAGTATATTCTTCATCTTCGTCACAGTATAATGAGGTTCTGTCTATGCCACAGTCAGTCGCCGTCACACTCATGCCTTCACCATTTTCAGGATTTAGAAGTCGCCAACCTGTGTAATCGCAGGGTGCCAAGACATTTGTGCTCACAGACCTGCATAATCCTGGTGAAAAGCAAACTCAGAGCAGATCCTCAACTCAACAAGCAAACTTTACATTCACAGAAACTGCAAAATCCTGTTACAAAAGTGAGACCAGTAAAGATGCTGAACAAGCAGGAGATGCCATACCAAGACATCCGAGCTCATAGACCGGCATAATCTGCATGAAAAGTGAGTTCAGTACAGAAGCTATCAGCCGGGGATATAAGACATTGGAGCTCATAGATTTGGGCAATCCTGGTGAAAACCTAACACATAAAGCTTGCTGAACAAGTATGGGACAAAGGAAGTCGGAACAGCTACTGTGAATGTAGAACTGGCTGAGATTGGGAAGAAGGTTTTAGCTTTCCTGCATGCTGACCACCATCATCAATGGGAAAGATGTGAACAGTCAGCAGGTTGTAATCAGACGCAGCTCTATCTGGTCACACAAGTCAAGTTTTGCAAAGATGCAGCTGATTTGCCCCTCACCCTGGTGAGAAATATGAAGAAACCCTCCGGAATACTAATCCTGGGTGGGATGACATTACTGATAATGCACGACAGAGGACACGTACCATCGGTGCTCATCCCCCGCCGCTGCCTTCTTGTCATGGAGAATTAAACCTCATTTTATAAGGAGAAATACTAAACCCATGAGATTTATTTCGGCATTTGTTATTCTTTTATTGCAGATTTGCAGTTTAATTGCCCAATTATGAATTATTCCCCATATAGGATAAGAAAGTCTCCAAGTGCCGTTTCTGTAGTAGTAACCCCTCCAGAACCAGAAAGCAAGAAAAAGACAAAACAATTCACAAAAATAAGGGGAAAAATTATTTAAAAATGTCTTATCATTCAATATTGCATAACACTGCTTAAAGGGATTGTGGTATCTTCAATCATCAGGAGCGCACCGCTCCACTGTCTCCAGGCTTCCTGCTTGTTGTGGAGCGGTGCGCTCCTGATGACTGACAGTGTGAACCAGTGGCGTGGCGGAGCAGCTTTGCTTTTGCAATATTAGAGCAGCAAATCTTGAGAAAACCAATTACTAGTTCAATAGACAAGAATTTTTAATAAGAAGTGAACTGCAAAGTTGCTTGTTTGCAATTTTACCCATTCAACAAGATGAGACAACTGAGACAACCCCTTTATACTGGAAACAACAGACATTAATAAAGCATTATTTTTTATTGGTATTTTTTTATTGGTAATGTTTTCTCATGCAAATATTCCAAATGTCATAACATTATATATTTTTTCCATGGATGCAGCTTGTCGGGGTTCGTTGTTTTGAAGAATAGGTTGATGAAATATTGTATCATCAAAAAATGTCTTTTATTTGGATGCTGTGTTATTTGAGGTATATAAAGGTGTTATCAGTCATTCCACAGGAGGAGGAGGAGGAGGTGAGCTGTGATATCACTTATTGTGAATGGTGGATCCTGTGTTATCTACTGTATATAGAGGTGTTATCAGTCATTGTACAGGAGGAGGAGGAGGTGAGCTGTGACGTCACCTATTGTGAATGGTGGATCCTGTGTTATCTACTGTATATAGAGGTGTTATCAGTCATTGTACAGGAGGAGGAGGTGAGCTGTGATATCAGCTATTGTGAATGGTGAATCCTGTGTGATCTACTGTATATAGAGGTGTTATCAGTCATTGTACAGGAGGAGGATGTGAGCTGTGACATCAGCTATTGTGAATGGTGGATCCTGTGTTATCTACTGTATATAGAGGTGTTATCAGTCATTGTACAGGAAGAGGAGGAGGTGAGCTGTGACATCTATTGTGAATAGTGGATCCTGTGTTATCTACTGTATATAGAGGTGTTTAGTCATTGCACAGGAGGAGGAGAAGGTGAACGGTGACATCACCTAGTGTAAATGGTGGATCCTGTATTATTGTCATGCTTTGGGTTCGAATACTTGAGCCTGTGCTTTTTGGTCAGCTTCTCTCTCCGCCGAGCCACAGCAGATACACATTTTCTCCGGGTGTTTAGTTTCTATTATCCATGCTGCAGTCTGTTTAGGGTAACAGGTGTTTTCATTCACTCATTTGTCTGCCCTATCATCTTTCAGGTGCAGCTTTGTATACTTTCCCCCTGCTGGTATTTCCTGCTAGTGATAGTCTCATTGGATGTCCAGCCATTCTGTTGTAGTTTAAAGCCAGTTAGTGAAAGACTAGCTAGGGTTTATCTCTCTGCTGTTTATGTTCTTTACTCGGCTCCTATCCTCTGTTTCTTTTTAGGAAGTAGGCGGCTTATAGACTAATAGTGCAAACTTTTTACTTTATTTTGTATTTCGTGGTTTGTTTTACTCACTCTGGGATCTCTTTATATCTCAGCACAATTTCCTTTCTATACGTAATTTACACTCTGCTCTTCCCTCTGGCTTTTTAAGAGGAACATGAAGCGCTCAACGACCTTCCAGGCAGCATAGTTCCGAGTCACCGTCATTTAGTCTGTGGCGTCAGGATTTCTAGTCTGAACAGTGTAAGGTGGCTGTCAGTCACAAAGTGGATGGGAGATATGTATCACAGAGGTGGATGTCCTCTGTGATGTAAAACCTGGTGTAATGCTCTAGTACACATAGTACTAAGAGGGGTTAATCGGCCATGGTAGGGCTAGGTCTTAATGAGAGCAGCTGAAGAGTTAGGGCTGTGTAGCATCGGCGTCTCTGCCTCCTGCCAGGCAGAGACGCCGTCCCTCTCACCTCCTCTCTCCCCGCGCTCCCCGCTCTCCTTCTCTTCCTGCCGTCCTAAGGAGTCCCCGGCCAATAGCCGAGGGTCCTCCCATATATAGGGCACCTCCTCCAAAATGGAGGTGCCCGAGCAAAGTTGTTGCACAGTGTTACTTATCTCTGCTTCAGCCCTCAGGTTCCGCTGCTAGCTTGACTCCTCGTCCTGCCTGCCAGCCTGTTATCTGCCCGTTACCTGCCGAGTCTGCCAGCCCGCTCACCTGGGAGCGCTCGCCTGTTACCTGCCGTGTCTGTCAGCCCGCTCACCTGGGAGTACCCGCCTGTTACCTGCCATGTCTGTCAGCCCGCTCACCTGGGAGCACCCGCTTGTTACCTTCCGTGTCTGTCAGCCGGCTCACCTTGGAGCGCTCGCCTGTTACCTGCCTGTTACCTTCCGTGTCTGTCAGCCCGCTCACCTGGGAGCGCTTGCCTGTTACCTGCCTGTTACCTTTCGTGTCTGTCAGCCCGCTCACCTGGGAGCGCTTGCCTGTTACCTGCCTGTTACCTTTCGTGTCTGTCAGCCCGCTCACCTGGGAGCGCTCGCCTGTTACCTGCCTGTTACCAGACCGTCCATCTAGAGACTTCTGCCTGTAACTTGCCGTGACCACCTGACAGCCTACCCGGAGGCTCCTGCCTGTCACCTGCCGTGTCTACCAGTCCATCCTCCAGGACAACTCGTCAGCCTGCCTGCTGTGTCATCTGCTATACCGGTCAGTCCCAGCCATCTGACCCGTGGGAGTCACCTGCTCTCATACAAGGTCGGTCCCAGAGTAGCAACTGGTCCCTCTGCTCGGTCCCTCCCTGGTCACGGAGTCGTTAGCCGCCGTACGACCAGGGTCGGTCTGGGCTGATACTTAAGTCACGCTCCTCTGGGTCCCTCCTTGCACCACAGCACAGAGGTTCCACTACCCGGACCCGTAACAGGCTGGACAGCTGCTCACTATATCTCCACCCCTTGGTGTGGTTCACATTGTAAAATGGGATCTGTTTATCTCACACATGGTTCTGTCTATGGAGATCTGTAGACCTCCTGGATTTTGTTGGTTTGCTAAAGGACTAAGAAGCTGGACTCCCACCCAAGCGGGCGAACCCACAGTATTGTATGGACTTTACGATTTATGTTCGACTTTGTGCCAGGCAAGGGCTGTATTTAAGTTTCCCTGTGATGTGGTTTATGAGGACTGAAATAAACCAGCCGGACTTTTAAATAGAAACGGTTCCTGTGATACCTCAGGTCGCTCCCAAGTGAGCAGTATTGTTACAACAGGAACTGGAAGGGTCAGTTGCAGTTTTTAGCTTTATTTATATTCCAAAGTGAGTTGCTACACTAGCATAACATTATCAACACCCCACTCCATTTTTTTTTTTGTGCGTTGAGAAGCCATCATGGATGCTGTGGACACCCTGACTGTGCAATTGCGGACTTTGTCGTTGGAAGTGGCAGATATTGAGCAGCAACAACAGCATGTGTTAACCGCTTCTATGCAAGTTCTACTACACCCACAACCGCCTTCTGAGCATAAGGTAAATTTGCCGGATTGTTATGATGTGGCCTGAAGTAAGGGTTCCCTTTTTCTTTCTTCATGTAAGATGTATTTTCATCTCTGTCTTGCCTCATCAGGAGGAGTCAACACATATTGTGAAGACTCGGGGTCTTCCGTGGCCGTAATACTACTCAGACAGAACAAAGAGGACAATAAACACATAGAACAGTCCCAGCAAATACCCAAGATGGTGCAACATTACACAGTCTCACCCTTCCGCTGGCCCACCTGGGATAGAACAGCTGCGACTTCGGGACTTCCAGGGCCAACTACCTCTACCAGTGGCCCCTCGCTTCTGGCGGGCCCCCACAGAGAAAAGGTAGTGGCAATCTTAGGAAGCTAGCAGTCCATCGAGGTACAAGGCCAGGAGACCCGAGGGTCCCACCCTGACCTCTCCGAGATTTTTCATGGGGCCAGATGACCGGCAGGTCCCAATATGGCTTCTCCGAATGTCTCCATGAGTTCCAGGCGACCGGTGGGTCCCTCCTGGCAACCCCAAACAACATATTCATGGGGCCAGGTGACATCATCGTCCCAACCTGGTCTCCACAAAATGTATCCATCATCTCACTGATGGTCAATGGAGCAGATCCGTACCTTTGCAATCAGGGCCGTACCCTTAGACCAGAATCATGTAGAATCCAAATCTGTGTCTCTTTGGGTAATGCCATGCAATCCATCTACTGTCCTGGAGGATGTTTCTCATTCTCCTTGTAAAGTCTTTTTGATTCTCTGTCTCAAGTCTGACTGCTACAGAAGCACATGTCCCTTAAAAATAGTTACAGTTGTCTGTGCAAGTATATATTCACAGGTAAGGGGTTAGGTTGGGCATTACTCACAGGGCTCAGCTATCATTGTTTGAGCTAATCTATTTACATAGTTGGTATCACAGGGGCTGTTGTAAATAAACTTTCAGCTGAATTAGTATAATATGTAATTAGCATAGTAACAAACAACATTGTTCACCTAACCAAGAGGAGACAGAAGTCAGGGTTATTAAATACAGGTCTGTCCTTTACAAATACACAAACATATACAAGTCAATTTAAACACAATAGTGTATTTCTGTTGGGTTAACAAATCTAATCGTCTGGCTTATTAAGATTTTAAGCTTTATCGTCACAATAGGGTTGAGCTGAAATACCACAGGGTATCCGTGCGGGTAGGGGTTTAAGAATGGGAGCTCCATCTACAAGGTGTAGGTGTCCTCTTCATGTTCAGTTTGTCTGAAGGCGGGACAGTGACGCAAGCGCTGATTGGACGTGTCACATGTCACAGCAACCCCATGAGTGCCCCGGGACCGTGAGTGCTGACACCGCTGGGACCGCGAGTGCTGAGACCGCTGGGACCGCGAGTGCTGAGACCGCTGGAGGTGAGTTTAAGCTTTTTTATTTTATTGGGGCAAAACATTTAGATCAAGAAGGGGTTGGCCTAGTAATGGACGACCCCTTTAATAAACCTCCCCTGATGTCATCTTCTCACTTGTCTCCTTGTAGGATGAAAGCCCCATGAAGGACGGGTCACTGCTGCGTGGTCGGGACCTGTGCACACACTGTGGAGCCCGGCGACATCTCAGAGGAGCACGGTGCAGTAGTGACATGATTAACTGTATAGTGCCGAGCTCATGCACGGGGCAGCCCTATAATCCTCCACCGCCAGCAATAGCGATCCACATTCAGTAACGTCTCTGCTCCTCGTACAGATGATGATTCCAGGATTCTCGAGGGGTTTTCTCCTCTTTATCAAAAGTAGAACAGCAGCACAGACAGCATTTCCCCTCCACGGCTCCACCGCTGCTCGGGGTATAACTACAGCGCACATCACCGCTGCAGCCAATCACTGAGCTTAGCTGATGTAGACTGCATAAACAGCAGAGCTCAGTGATTGGCTGTAGTGGTGACATCATTAACTGCAGTGCACATCACCTCTGCAGTCAATCGCAGACATCGGCAACTCAGCTGATGTAGGTGGCACGAGCCACCGAGCCCAGTGATCGGTGATCACAACAGTCTAAAGCGGTCACAGCAACCAATCAGAGCTCAGCGCTCATTTTCCCACAGCAACCAATCAGATGTCGTCGGCAGCGATGTCTGAGCACAACATGGTGTCATGTGCTCTGTGATTGGTGCATTGGCCCTGATTCGCCATTTCTGGGGGGGGGGGGTTAAGTCACTTTTCTTTTAGCTTGCGGTATTCGTTGCGATATTCATTGCGGTATTTGTTGCCATTTCTTTTTTTCGTGCCAACATCTTTAAAATGGAGCCCGCAGTTCATGAGTTTTACACAAAGTCAAAAATTATTTTCTTTTTTTTTTTTTACTTTTTCACTCATTTTGCAAAAATTCTGCAGAAAATTCCGCCAAAGTTTTAGACTTTTACATAAAATCGCTCCGGAATGGGACGGACGGGAGGACGTTTATCACACAGTTTCCAGGTTTTTGCAAAAAGTCGCAAATGATGAATCTGCCGCCATCATCTGGATAAAAAAGGTGAAAACGCATAAAATAGACTTAAAAAAAAAAGGCACAAATCACCAAAAAGCCGATAATAAATAAATACAAGTACAATAACTGCCCCTCATGTCCGGACCACCTTCACAGTGCAGACGTCAAAGCCCCACATAAATAATACAGATCATGCTGCAGTTATGTCATGTCACCACTGGAGGGCAGCAAAGCACCAGTTATGGAGAGAAACTGCACCGCACCCTGCAGAATCTATGGTAAGGCCACATCCACACGTTCAGTATTTTACATCAGTATTTGTAAGCCAAAACCAGGAAACGTACAATCAGAGGAAAAGTATGATAGAAACAAGTCACCAATTCTGCATTTATCACCCCCTACTGGTTTTGGCTTACAAATACTGATGTGAAATACTGACCAAATACTGAATGTGTGAATGTTACCTAATACAGTTAGGTCCATATATATTTGGACAGAGACAACATTTTTCTAATTTTGGTTCTAGACATTACCACAATGAATTTTAAACAAAACAATTCAGATGCAGTTGAAGTTCAGACTTTCAGCTTTCATTTGAGGGTATCCACATTAAAATTGGATGAAGGGTTTAGGAGTTTCAGCTCCTTAACATGTGCCACCCTGTTTTTAAAGGGTCCAAAAGTAATTGGACAGATTAAATAATTGTAAATAAAATGTTCATTTCTAGTACTTGGTTGAAAACCCTTTGTTGGCAATGACTGCCCGAAGTCTTGAACTCATGGACATCACCAGACGCTGTGTTTCCTCCTTTTTGATGCTCTGCCAGGCCTTCACTGCGGTGGTTTTCAGTTGCTGTTTGTTTGTGGGCCTTTCTGTCTGAAGTTTAGTCTTTAACAAGTGAAATGCATGCTCAATTGGGTTGAGATCAGGTGACTAGAGATGAGCGTTGTTCTACTCGAACTGTTCGCCAATCTCAAATTCGAGCTGTTTTGGGCGGTGTTCGAGCCGGTCGGCGAACACGAACAATTTGAGAAAAATTCGGCTGTTCGAGGTTATGTTCGATAACTGTTCGTGCACCAAAATCATAACTGGATTTTTTCTCAGTAATGATGAAAATTAATGTTAATACGCAGTTTGAGTGTACAGCGGGGCGGGGGGAGGGGCAGGGGATGGATCTCTGCAGGAACAATGAAGATCTCCATTTTTTTTTCTCTTTCCCGCATTTACAGTGGGGAGGTGCAATCTGTCAGCCTATCAGCAGCGCACACACGGAGCGAAGTGCTTTTTTTCACACAAGCAAGGGCATGTGTGATTGGCAGTGTATGTCACATGTCCTTGCCCTATAAGACCAAGCCATTTTCCCCGTCGCCACCATTTTCTCACTGCTGCAGCTGCGTGTTAGACGGCACCGCTGTTGCTGTGTGCGCTATACCTTGTTAATTTCAAGCCAATTTTCGCACAAATCTACAGATAGCTTGGGAGTAGGGAATAGTTGTGATTGCAGTCCTTTTAAGGACTAGGTTACAGCATTTCCTACGACTTTTATCAGGCAGGTCTGTGCTCTTAAATAGATAGATTGTGGGAGTAAAGACTAATTGTAATTGGAGTCCTTTTCAGGACTAGGTTACATCAGTTCCTATCAGTTTTTGCCAGGCAGGTCTGTGCCAGTGCTGTGCAAGTTTTTTTCACAGCATTTGGCTGAATCTAGCAAAGCTAATCCTTTTTGGCCTATTGCAGAGTGTGTTAGTCAGTGGAGTAGCCTATCTGTGTTGCAAGATATACCACCTGTGTATAGAATACCAATTTTTTTACTGCACCTAGTGAAGTAAAATCTTTTGGGCATAGCATCATTCTATTAGTCCATCTATACTGACCTCCATCAGGTTGCAAACTGAATATAATTTTTTTCTGCATCTAGCTCTGAAAAAATATTTGGGCTTCTAGCAGTGTGTGGGACTTGGTCTATTAGTCCATCTATACTGACCTCCAGCAGGTTGCAAATTAAAAATAATTTTTTTCTGCATCTAGCTCTGAAAAAATATTTGGGCTTCTAGCAGTGTGTGGGACTTGGTCTATTAGTCCATCTATACTGACCTCCATCAGGTTGCAAATTAAAAATAATTTTTTCTTCATTTATCTCTGAAAAAATATTTGGGCTTCTAGCAGCGTGTGGGACTTGTTCTATTAGTCCATCTATACTGACCTCCATCAGGTTGCAAATTAAAAATAATTTTTTTCTGCATCTAGCTCTGAAAAAATATTTGGGCTTCTAGCAGTGTGTGGGACTTGGTCTATTAGTCCATCTATACTGACCTCCATCAGGTTGCAAATTAAAAATAATTTTTTTCTTCATTTAGCTCTGAAAAAATATTTGGGCTTCTAGCGGTGTGTGGGACTTGGTCTATTAGTCCTTCTATACTGATGTCCAGCAGGTTGCAAATTGAATATAATTTTTTTCTGCATCTAGCTCTGAAAAAATATTTGGGCTTCTAGCGGTGTGTGGGACTTGGTCTATTAGTCCATCTATACTGACCTCCATCAGGTTGCAAACTGAATATATTTTTTTCTGCATCTAGCTCTGAAAAAATATTTGGGCTTCTAGTAGTGTGTCGGACTTTCTCTATTAGTCCATCTATACTGACCTCCATCAGGTTGCAAATTAAAAATAATTTTTTTCTGCATCTAACCCAGCCAATAGTTTTGGCCTAATACCACAGTTTGGCCACTCAGCTCTGCTCGGTTACCATCCATTGTTTTTTTGTGCAAACAACTCCAGAGTTGTGAATTAGTTAACCACCAAAATGAGTGGAAAAAGGCCTGCTGCTGGTGGAAAGGGGAATAGGCGTGTTGGGAAGGGGAAAAAAGGTTGTGTCCGTGGGGTAGGTGCAGAAGAAAGACCATCTTCCAGCCAAACTAAAATGTCTACTTCTTTTAGCGGACAATGTGATAAGATCCCTTTCTTACGGCCACGCCAATCGCTACAAATTCCAGATGAGGCACAAAAACAGCAGGTGCTTCAACGGATATCAAGTGCTCCTTTAAGTGGGCTCTCCTCCACATCAACTTCAACATCACAAATACTCCAGTCCTCAAAGGTGTCACCCAAATCGCACTTGCTTCCTCACAGCTCCCAAATCTCCAGCTGCCCGTCTGAGTATGAGGTAGAACAGATGGTTGAGTCTGCAGAGCTGTTTACTCATACTATAGCCTGGGAATCAGAGGTCGACTCCAGCGCTTCTGTGAATCCAGACGAGGAAATGATCTGCACTGATGCCCAGAATCTTTATGAGTCGGATCCAGGACCAGACGCAGAAGGTTCTGACCATAATGTAGACCCTCATTCCCAAACTGTAACTCCTGTTGGTGGAGACAATGAGGAAGACGATGATAAGACTCAAATACCTGATTGGAGCGACAACTTTAGTTTTTTGTCAGGGCAGGAACAGGTTGGCTCTGAGGACGACGGGTGTGATAACGCACAGGGTGATGATGATGAGGTCGGAGATCCCACTTACTGTCAACCCACAGTCAGCCAAGAGATGAGGTCAGCAGAGGAGGTGGAGGAAGATGCTAGTGACGACGAGGTCAGGTTGCGCCTTCTTGGACAGAGACGTAGTACTGGAAGCACGTCAACAACTGCATCCTCAAACACAACTCTGCCTCTCACCACAAGTCGTGGTGGCTCTTCAGGTCGCATGGGTGCTAAGCCTTGCATAGCCTGGGCATTTTTTCAGATCGATAAAGATGACCCAACTCGTGTTATCTGTAACATTTGTCAGCAAAAGCTAAGTAGAGGCCAAAAAATACATAGTTTGAGTACTTCATGCATGAACCGGCACATGGACATGAAGCATAAGTTGCAGTGGGAAGCTCAGTGTGCTACAATGCGGTCTAGCCGGCCGGGCCAACCACCGTCTGCCATATCTTGTGCATCCGCGGCCTCTTCATCCTCTGTGACTGGGGGGACAGCAGTCACACCTGTTTTGGGGCGCAGACCTGCCACCTCTTTACCCGCAACAGCCAGCGTGATTGGCAGGTCATCATTTTCTTTGGAGGTGGTAACACCAGCTGGTCTTGAGCGCTGTCCGACATCGATAGCACCACCTTTGGATCAAGGCAACCTAACATGTCCGCCTGCATCTTCCTCACAGACCGGCAGTTTGCCGGGGACACCCTTATCAACCCCGTCTAAGCACAATAGCCAGCCCTCGGTCCCTCAGATGTGGACAAGTAAAAGACCATTTCCTCCTAGCCATGAGAAAGCTAAGAGGTTGAATTTCACCATCTGCAAGCTCTTGGCTACAGAAATGCTGCCTTTCCGCCTGGTGGACACAGAGGATTTTCGAGACCTTATGTCCGTCGCAGTGCCCCAGTACCAGATGCCCAGTCAGCACTACTTCTCAAAGAAAGGTGTGCCTGCGCTCCACCAGCATGTCGCACACAACATCACCGCTTCTTTGAGAAACTCTGTGTGTGACAGGGTGCATTTCACCACAGACACTTGGACGAGTAGGCATGGACAGGGGCGTTACATGTCGCTGACTGGGCACTGGGTAACTATGGTGACAGCAGGACAAGGGGCTGCTGTCCAAGTCTTGCCGTCCCCACGAGTTGTGCGTCAATCCTCTTTATGTCAAAGTTCCTCCACTGCTTCTGCCTCCTCAACCTCCTCTCGGTCTTCCACCTGCACCCAAAGCCTGTCTGGTCATGCCACAAGCTTTCTTACTGCGCAGAAGGGATCCTGCACACCTCCTTACTATGCTGGCAGTAGGGCTCAACGTCATCAGGCGGTTTTTACATTGAAATGTCTGGGAAATGTGAGTCACACAGCTGAGGAGTTGTGGTCAGCTCTGGAGAACCAATTTCATGAATGGTTGTCTCCACTGGACCTGAAACCAGGGAAGGCCGTGTGCGACAATGCTGCAAACCTGGGTGCGGCCCTTCGCCGGGGCAATGTCACACACGTGCCTTGTATGGCTCACGTGTTGAACCTGGTTGTCCAGCAATTTTTAGCCCACTATCCCAGACTAGATGGCCTTCTGCAGAGGGCACGGTCGCTGTGTGCTCACTTCCGCCGTTCGCATCCCGCAGCTCAGCGACTTACATCTCTACAGAAGTCGTTGGGCCTGCCACTTCACCGGTTAAAATACGATGTGCCTACCTGGTGGAATTCAACTCTGCACATGTTGCAGCGACTGTGGCAGCACCGACAAGCCCTGGTGCAATACGTTCTGACGTATAGCCTGGGCCAACGAGATTCAGAGGTGGGGCAAATCACGCTGGAGGAGTGGTCTCAGATCAGGGACCTATGCACCCTTCTGCACAGTTTTGAAATGGCGACGAAGATGTTTAGTGCTGACGATGCCATTATCAGCATGACTGTTCCGGTGATTTACATGCTGGAGCACATGTTAAACAGAATTCGGAGTCAGGTGGTGGCACAAGAGGAGGTGGAGGAAGTAGAGGAGGAGGAGTTGTATGCGGAAGGGCTAACATCTGCAAGGTCCAGACGGTCGGCAGCACCAGGGCGGCAGGCATGTGAGGGTGGGGGAGATGATTTTACCAGGGCGCATGGTAGCAGCCAAACTAGTGAGGAAGGTGCAGGAGCCCAGGAAGAAGTGGAGGACGAACTGATGGAAGACTCATCAGATGAGGGAGACCTTGATCACATTTCTGTTGTGCGAGGTTGGGGGGAGAGGACAGAGGAAGGAAGCATGATTGTTACCTCGCCACCAACACAACAGGGACTTGGTGCTCCTGGATGCGCAACACACATGAGTGCCTTCTTGCTGCACTACCTGCAACATGACCCTCGAATTGTGAGAATTAGAAATAATCCTGACTACTGGGTTGCCACACTGTTAGATCCCCGATACAAAAGTAAATTTGCAGAAATTATTCCTGCCATAGAAAGGGATGCACGCATGCAGGAGTATCAGCAGAGACTGTTGCAGAATCTTACATGTGCTTTTCCACAAAATACCAGTGGTGCACGTAGTGAATCTCACAGTTCCAACTTGCCAACCGTGGGACCGTCAAGTGTTCAGCACTCAAACCGTAACAGAACCACAGTATCTGCTGGTAACATCAATTTTGCGGAATCATTTCACCACTTTTTTAGCCCATCCTTTGCAAGGCCACAGGAGACAAGAAGTCTGACACATAGTCAACGCCTAGAGACGATGGTACAGGAGTATCTCCAAGTAAACATTGAAGCCACGACTGTGTCACTGGACCCTTGCTCTTTTTGGGCTTCCAATCTGGATAAATGGCCGGAGCTAGCCACTTACGCCTTGGAGATCTTGTCATGCCCCGCAGCCAGCGTTCTGTCTGAACGTGTGTTCAGCGCTGCTGGTGGTGTGCTGACAGATAAGCGCACGCGGCTCTCCACTGATAATGTAGACAGACTCACGTTCATAAAGATGAACAAATCATGGATCCGAAACGACTTTTCTACCCCTGTGTCATCCTGGGGAGAGTAAAAGCTTGATGATTGGTTAAAATCACCCTACCAACCGTTTTAAGCTTTCAAATTACTAATCATGTTTATCTGTATCTTGACTGGAAAATAATTTGGGCTTTGTAGCAGTGTGCAGCACTGATCCTATTAGGCCATCTATAATAAGCTTCACCAGATTTAAAATTAAAAATAATTTTTAGCTGCATCTAGCCCGGAAAATAATTTTGGGGCTCCGAGATGCGCAAGACACATAAGTGCCTTCTTGCTGCACTACCTGCAGCATGACCCTCATATTGTCAGAATTCGAAGTAATCATGACTACTGGGTTGCCACACTCTTAGATCCCCCAAACTTTTCGATCAACCTTTTCATTTTAATAAAGACCAAAAAAATGGTCATTTTTGAAATTATAAGCATTAGCAGGTTGTTAGAAACTGAAATCAAACAGTTTTCAACTCAAAACTTTATTCTAGGTGATGTTACATTTTCACATAGGACCCCTTGTTCGAAAGGAGCTTCTGAACTCTCTCGTCCATTGAATTTGTCAGGTTTTGGATGGTTTCTGCTTCAATTGTTTTGCATGAGGACAGAATACCCTCCCAGAGCTGTTGCTTAGATGTGAACTGCCTCCCGCCATCATAGACACTCCTTTTAATGATGCTCCAAAGGTTCTGAATGGGGTAGAGGTCAGGGGAGCATGGGGGTCACACCATAAGTTTGTCCCCTTTTATGCCCATATCAGCCAGAGATGCAGATGTTTTATGTGCAGCATGAGATGGTGCATTATCATGCAGAAAAATGATCTTGCTGTGAAATACACGGTTCTTCTTCTTGAACCATGGCAGGAAGTGCTGTTTGAGAAAATCCACATACATTATGGAGTTCATCTTTAGCGCCTTCAGGGATCCTAAAGGGGCCGACAATCTCTCTCCCCATGATTCCAGCCCAAAACATTACTCCACCTCCTCCTTGTTGGCGCTGTAGCCGTGTTTGCGTGGGGTGTCCATCAACCAGCCATCCTCCACTCCATTCATCTGGACCATCGAGCGCTGCACGGCACTCATCCGTGAACAAAACAGTTTTGAAATCAGTCTTCATGTAATGTTTGGCCCACTGGAGCCGTTTCTGCTTGTGTGAAGTGGATAGAGGAGGTCGACAGGATGGCGTATGCACAGCTGCAAACCTCTGAAGGACCCTGCATCTTGTTGTTCGGGGGACGTTGGAGGCACAAGCAGCTTCAAAAACTTGTCTGCTGCTATGACAAGGCTTTTTTGCCGCTGCTCTTTCAACCTGACGTAATTGCCTGTAGGAAAGAGTCCTCAATTTGCCCTTATCAGCACGCACACGTGTGTACTGTGAATCAGCTACATACTTCTTGATTGCCAAGACACTTCATCCTGATCATCGCACAATGTTGATTGTAGTCATGCCTTGACCTAAACACTCCACAATTTGTTGCTTCTCAGCAGCCGACACATCCTTTTTCTTTCCCATTTTGGCAGAAAATGTAGGCTGCTTAATAATGTGAGAGAGCCTTCTTAAGTAGTCTTGCCTTTCATTGGACACACCTGCCAAACTAATTAGCACAGGTGTCTGCAATTGCTTACAGTGATATAAAGAGCCCTGACACACATCACCATCAATGAGTTTAACTGACAAACAAACAAATTCTTCCCTTATCACTCCTAAACACTTTTTGCATAATAATTTGGAACGCGGTGTACATGTGCTTTTCCACAAAACACCAGTGGTTCACGTAGTGAATCTTACAGTTCTAACTTGCCAACCGTGGTCTGTATGGAATTGTTCAATAAAGGGCCCAAAATTAAGATAACATAGATGGGAGAGGTCTCTATGAATAGGAATTCCTAAGTATTTGATACCCTGTGAGGGCCAGGCAAAGGGAAAGTTGGACTGGATGGAATCCTATATGGATTTAGGGAGGGAGACATCGAGGGCCTCAGACTTCGCTGCATTGATTTTAAAATTTGACCATGTAACAAAGTGATCTATTTCAGCCATAACAGCAGGGATGGATATATGTGATTGAGTGATATATACTAGGACATCATCAGCAAATAGAGAGCACTTGTACTCGGTGCCTCCCACCTCAATCCACCTAATATTGGGGTTATGGCGAATTGATGAGAGCAGGTGCTCCGTCACTAGGATGTATAAGAGAGGGGACAGAGGACATCCCTGCCTTGTCCCATTGGTGATTGTGAAAGGTGATGAAAATGTTCTGACGCACCCCCTGGGCCTTGGGACACCCGGAGCCGGACCCTTTTTGGTGGATGCTGGTGGTTGTAGTCTTCGTGGCGGCGATCCGGTTCCGTGGCTCCGGGCGGTCAAACCAGTGGCGGAACTATTTATGTGGTTTTGATGTTTAAATGTCCGACTACGCCACCCGTGGATTGCGGTCAGAGTGAACCGCCGCTACAGGGCAGACCGCTAAGGCTGGTGTTGTGGGTGCAGCAGAGCGTAGCATAACTCCCCACGGGAGGAGTATAGCCTCAGGGCAGTGTATGCGGAGGATGGGGGTGATGGTGCAGGGCAGCAGCAGTAACGACATGGAGTCAGTGATGCAGTTCAGGGCCTTTACTCACAGTTCTTATTATCCAGACCACGTCTGCAGGTAACGGCTGCCCACGTCGTACTGTGCTCACCAGGTGAGGGGCTCAGACAACTCCCAGATAACTTTGGAGCGCTTCACAGGACCCCCTTTGTGTGTCCTTTGTCTGGCCTTTCTTACCAACACTTCTGTCCGGCTGCCTCGGGCCTCCTCTTGGTAAACTTGGCGCCAGTTTCCCTGACCCTATGTGGTGCCTTCCTAGCGGGTGGAGCAAGGGGCTGCGCCACATAAAATGTCAGAGCCTCCGGTTTCTAGCTGAGGGTCGTTTCCTGCCTCCACTAGTTCGGGGACCGGTCTCCCCCTTTGGCCTGACCCCTCCACGCAGGTGGATTCGGGCGTGCGGTGGCGACTCGCCCGTCCGCACCCCTGGGATCCCTTCATTCCTCGTTCCTGGAGCCTTCTCCGCTCCTCTTCCTTCCTTCTCCCTCTTGCAGGCCTGGGCCTCTGTTACTAGGCCCGCCTCCGGAGCAGAGCTCATGCAGAGCCCCTGCTCCCTGCCACTTCTGCTCAGACTTCTCTGCACTGAACTAAGATGGTGCCCACCTTTTATACTCCCTTCTCAATGCACCCAGGAACTGCTTCCTCCCTGCTCCTGCACTGCAGGGTTCCCCTTCCTCAGTGTTCCCTCCCCCCACTCCAGCCAGGGACAGGGACTGTCGTGCCCATCTCAGGGGCATATTGGTCGCCCTGCCCCACGGCAATGTGGTGTAATGCATGCAGGTGTCGGGTCCTGATCCACACTCCATCCTTATCTGAGAGTGAGATATCACACCTCTGGGTGAGGTGCAATACGTCTGTAGCAACCGAGCCCTCGGTGCTACAGTTCCATTTATCTTCAGCCTAGGTGACGTATTGTGATACAGGGCCGTGATTTTGGCTATAAAAGGGTCCCCTAGACCCCTACCCCAAGCTTTTTAAGAGAATCATATATGGCGTGCCAGGAGACTCTATGGAATGCTTTCTCAGCATCCAACGAGAGTATCTACTTACAAATTTTCAACTGCATCTAGCCCAGGAAATACTTTGTGCCTAGTAGCAGTGTCTGCTAGTCAGCGGATTATCCCGGCTGTTAAGCAAGCTACACCACCTGTAGTTTGGACACTTAATTTTTTCAAAGGAAATGCTTCGGGACCACGGGATACTTAGTGAAGAGCATCAGGAGGCACCCCAAGGCATAGGGGCTGGGACTGGCACTAGGACGCCTTGCGGTGGACAGCCGAGCTCGATCCTTATAAAAGCTTTTTAACTGCAGCAGCTTTAGTGGACCCTACTGGAGCTGGAATTACGCGGCTGCTGGCATGAGACTTGCCCTCCAATAGATCCTTGTAAATGGATTTAAAGTGTATTCATTCAAATTAGAGGGACAATTTAAATTAAAAAGCTTAGAGCTGCCTCCACCACAGGGGGGCTCTCTCGACCCACCAGCGGACAGGCACCAGTATTGGGAGAGGGGGGCTGGCCGTCAGGGTTCACCGCGGCTCTGGCACAAACCCGGCGACACGGAGGTGGCACGGGCAGGAGCGGACTGGCCGTCTCGGCTTCTCACTTTTTGGATTTTAGAAGGGCATGACATGCCTATATCTGTGTCTCCCCCTCCTTTTACTCCTCCACCTCTTTTCTTTTCGCATGACTATATGTACTTGTCACTTTTCCATGTGTTAGTTGTGTCTTCTGAGCAGTTTGTCAGCTTTTGGACACCTTTGAAGGTGTTTTCTATGTGTTTCTATGTGTTTTTGTTTGCCTGCCATTGGTTTTAACGGTGTTCGAAGGTGTTCGACGAACAGTTCGACGAACAGTTCGGCGAACACACGGGTGTTCGACGAACCGAACCGAACTCGAACACTACGGGGGTGGCTCAACACTACAGGTGACTAACTTGGCCATTCAAGAATATTCCACTTCTTTGCTTTAATAAACTCCTGGGTTGCTTTGGCTTTATGTTTTGGGTCATTGTCCATCTGTAGTATGAAACGACGACTAATCAGTTTGGCTACATTTGGCTGGATCTGAGCACACAGTATGGCTCTGAAAACATCAGAATTCATTCGGCTGCTTCTGTCCTGTGTCACATCATCAATAAACACTAGTGACCCAGTGCCACTGGCAGCCATGCATGCCAGCGCCATCACACCGCCTCCGCCGTGTTTTACAGATGATGTAGTATGCTTTGGATCATGAGCTGTACCACGCCTTCACCATACTTTTCTCTTTCCATCATTCTGGTAGAGGTTGATCTTGGTTTCATCTGTCCATAGAATGTTCTTCTAGAACTGTGCTGGCTTTTTTAGATGTTTTTTTTGCAAAGTCCAGTCTAGGCTTTTTATTCTTGATGCTTATGAGTGGCTTGCACCGTGCAGTGAACCCTCTGTATTTACTCTCATGCAGTCTTCTCTTTATGGTAGATTTGGATATTGATACGCCTACCTCCTGGAGAGTGGTGGTCGCTTGGTTGGCTGTTGTGAACGGGTTTCTCTTCACCATGGAGATTATTCTGTGATCATCCACCACTGTTGTCTTCCATGGGCGCCCAGGTCTTTTTGCATTGATGAGTTCACCAGTGCTTTCTTTCTTTCTCAGAATGTACCAAACTGTAGATTTTGCCACTCCTAATATTGTAGCAATTTCTCGGATGGGTTTTTTCTGTTTTTGCAGCTTAGGATGGCTTGTTTCACCTGCATGGAGAGCTCCTTTGACCGCATGTTTACTTCACAGCAAAACCTTCCAAATGCAAGCACCACACCTCAAATCAACTCCAGGCCTTTTATCTGCTTAATTGAGAATGACATAATGAAGGGATTGCCCACACCTGTCCATGAAATAGCCTTGGAGTCACTTGTCCAATTACTTTTGGTCCCTTTAAAAACAGGGTGGCACATGTTAAGGAGCTGAAACTCCTAAACCCTTCATCCAATTTTAATGTGGATACCATCAAATGAAAGCTGAAAGTCTGAACTTCAACTGCATCTGAACTGTTTTGTTTAAAATTCATTGTGGTAATGTCTAGAACCAAAATTAGAAAAATTTTGTCTCTGTCCAAATATATATGGACCTAACTGTATGAGGATTAGATACACAGCTCAGCAGACAGTATCACACAGGATAAGTCCCAACACCAGTATCCCATTTACGGTCACGGGACTTGACTGCGGCCCCTCACCAGGCTGACAGTCCACACTGCAGATGGGGTAGGCATAATAAGAACAGCGCCTCCCAACGCTGCAGTCCATCTGTTCGGAAGAAATAGAACACCTGGTGTCTTGGGACCTCAGACTTCCCCCAGTGGCTCTAATACCCCTCTTTTGGGACTCGGACTCCCTCTGAGTACCCCAGTATGTGGATGCAGCACCACCCGGCTTCATTACCTCTCGACCACCTGGTACCTTTCTACGAGGCCAACCAGGTCATCTGCATTTCGGGGGCAACCCAGGTCTGCACTCGCCTAGGGAGGGAATGAATAAATATGTCCATCACGACCCGTTCTACCTTCTGGGCTGGGGTGGAGGACTCTTGGCTGCAACCATTTCTGCACAAGATGGAGGAGATCGAACATTAGCGAAGGAGGGGGTTTATCTCCACAATACCCCCAGTTGTGGACCCTTTGGGCTCTGACCGACATAGTCACTCCAGCACGTGCCAGTATCTCAGTTTTGAGTTTAGTATACTCTTGGGCATCCTGCAAGGCCAGGTCATAATAAGCCTTTTGGGGCTTACCGGTCAGATAGGGGGCCAGCACCTCCGACCACTGCTCCGGAGGTAGCTTCTCCCCCTCTGCCACCCTCTCAAACACTGTCAAAAATGCCTCCGCATCATCGCCCGGGGTCATTTTTTGCATGGCTCGCCTTACCACTTTCCAGACGTACGAGTCACCACCTGGAGTTGGTGGAGGGGCTGTTGGCCTTGCACGAACTACCTCTGCGAGCAATGCCATCTGCTGCTGTTGTCGGAGCTGGTCCTGTTGGTGCTGCTGCTGTTGGTGGATCTGCTGCAATAGCAGCTTGTTTGTCTCCTGCTTAGCTTTCACCAGGTGCTTGATCAGGTCCTCCATGTTGTCTGTCGTCATCTCCTGGGGATTTTGCCTGCACTTCCACCGCCACCTGTGGTAGATCGCTCACTCAACTGCACATGGAGGTGGACACAGGTACACCGTCTCTTTAAATTTCATGTTGGTTTATTAAAGTGCGGATAAACCAACACTGAGTCCATAAAACAAAACGCAGTCCGTTGGGTGAAACAGGAAAACCAAAACAAAATGGCAACACAAAGCCCAGTCCTTGTGGTAGCATGGATCCACCTGCTCAGAGGTTAGCAACTCCACATGGTTCAGGATAACTCAACACAAAGACGTCTGGAGTTACTCTCTCCAGATACATTGGACACTGAATGCCTCAGCAGGCCGAGTATTTAAACCCCAGATCACACCCTGAGGTGGAGATATGGTGAATGGCCTCCCACCCTTCACAATGGTCATTCATAAAAAACACTCCCTTTTAAAATGGAGGTTTAGACTTCCGGTTCTGGCACTGGAGTAAGAGATAAGAGCTCTGTGACACCGCAGGAAGTCTCACCCCCTTAGGAGTGAAGGGTCACAAACACCAGTACTGCAAGAGGAGAGCAGCTGTGACCATACTGACCCTCTGATGGACCGGTACGTCCTCCGCAGTTGTGGTAAGACCCCATCAGGCAGCATGTCAAGGGGCGCGCAGGGGGACCCTAAGATGGAGAAGCTCGGTGTGCTGCGTATCTGCTGGTTGATGAATGAACCCTGGAGTGAAGGGGAACAATCTTGCGAGGAGGGAACAGGGGAGATAAGTGAAGAGCTGGAACGGAGGGGAGATGCTGGTCTACCTGCTAAAGGGACTCAGAGAGCAGGTACAACAACTCCCAGCAGCGTGTATTCCAAAGATTTAGCACAGGACATAACAGACTCTCTGACAAAGACTGTGCAGCAAACTCGGGCAGATCTTAAAGGGGCAACAAGAAACAAGGCAAGAGGAAGTGGAAAGCAGAGTGGAGAAAATGGAGGACGATAACCATCAGACAAATAAGGACAAAAGCCTATTGCAAAACAGTGTTCATATTCTGGCAGATCATGCAGGAACAACCTGAGATGAGATTAGTGGGTCGGCCAGAAACTATCAAGCCTGGACAACTGCAGAACATATCTGAGGATGATTGGCCTGAGCCTCTGGGAGTAGTCACTAAAAGGAGAGTTGAAAGGGAATTGGTCCTCAGAGAACAAAAAGTATTAATGCTGACAATCAGAGGCCAAGACAAGCCATAGCTAAATATCCGAACTTAAGGCTGTGTTCCCACTATGCGTTTTTTAAGCGTTTCTGCAGCGGCAATTCCGTAGTGGAAACGCTTATAAAACGCTTGGTAGAAGGTTATCAATGTTCCCCAATGATAATCCGCATGCGCTGTGCACATGCTGCGGAAATTTCCGCTGCGGATTATCATTGCGGAAAAAAACGCAGCACTACCATTAATATTGCGGAATCACGGCGTAATTGCCGCCATTGACTTGCATTGAATCGCATAATATCCGCATGACTACATGTGAACATGCAGATACCATGCGGTTCAATGCGCGGATGGTACCCGGGTCTGGAGAAGAGGAGACTCTCCTCCGGACCCGGGTACCATAGTACCTGTAGTTAAAAAAGAATTAAAATAAAAAAAAACATTATACTTACCTTCCGATGGCCCCCGGTCTCCTGTACGGTACGTCCGGTGTCTTCGGCGGCTCGCGGTGGTGTAAAAGGACCTTCCATGACGTCATTTAGTCATGTGACGGGTCACGCGACCGCTGACATCGGCGGTCGCGTGACCTGTCACGTGACTAAATGACGTCAAGGAAGGTCCTTTTACACCACCGGGAGCCGCCGAAGACATCGGAGAAGGAGACAGGGGGCCATCAAAAGGTGAATATAATGTTTTTTTTTTATTTTTCACCATTTTATTCTTTTTTTTACTATTGATGCTGCATTTGCAGCATCGTAACTTAGTCACACTATATAAATCCATGGAAAGAGAAATATTGTTTTTGACTTAGACTGTTAAAACTATTCCTTTTTGTTAATTTTGTTTTGGGTTTTTGGATAGTTGGGGGGACATGCAGAAAGATCGGGATAAACAATGGAAAGATAAAAGCGATAAGTATAATGTGCACGAAGTCTATAACGTAAAAACAAAAATAATTTAGCATGCATATCGTATCATGGACTGTCAAGGGACTCAGGGCGCCAACTAAAAGAATGATGGTGCTAAGACATTCAAAAAACACTAAAGGCAGATATCGCTCAATTGCAGGAAAGGCACTTGAAATCTGAAAATTTGTTCAGGGTGAAAAAATTGTGGGTGGGAGAGGTGTACGGCTGAGAGGAAGAGGGTAGGAAGGTGGGAGTATTAATATTGTTACATAAAAAGTTGCCTTATACGGTTAAACAGGTAGAAAGAAATGCTGAAGGTATGTAATTTGCCCCCGCGAGGTACTTGTGGGCGAGCTGTGGCACCCTACAGACAAGATGTATCCTCCCTCTGATGTGTGTATTGGAGTGTATGTGGAGCTTTCCACTTACTTCTGACCAGCCGGTCACATCCGTCTCCAGGCATTTCTCTTCTGGAACCAGGGCAGCAATAAATTCAGAGGACACGAGGTTCATAACAATAACTGTGACTTTACTTGGGGAAGAGGAATATGTACAATATTTACAGGCAGATATAATGGATAAGGCCCAATGGGTTTTCGTCTTTCCCACTGGTACTTGACACAACTTCAGCCCTGTTTCCCAATTTAGATGAAGCATCTCTGTTTCCTTGTTCGCTAGCCTTAGAGAATCTTCCTCACCAGTGACAGTATATCCGGATGCTAGTTCTCCCCATGTCCTAGACTTGAGTCCTAGCTTCTTCTGCAGCCTGCAGACAGAATGTGCCCCCGGATCCTCAATGACTCTCTTGTGTTTCCCAGGCCAGCTAAGGGGACTCTTGTGGAGGGATTCTTCTCCTTGGTGATACACTGTCTTGAGGTACGGGGCTCATGTCTGCCCTAGCAGCCAATATACCGAGGCAGCCTGTACTGTCCCAAGTACTATCTCTCACTGACTCTTCACTTCCTGCTTCTGGAACTAACCAGAGATTTTCCTAACGAGCCCACCCTCTATGGGCTGTCCTCACACACAATTAACTCTCTCACTGTCCTAAATGTTTGCAATGCTACTGGCAGACTTAACCTGCCATCTGCATTCTAGACAGTGGCATCTTGTGGCTGGTTACTAACTTTACAGCCCACAAGGAAACATATTAGAAACAAAGCCTTATTAACATTCTATGCTCAACCATAGCACTGGGTTCCTCTTTCCTCTACTTTGCCGGTGGTAGCCAAGGTGTAACAGTTCCAATGTCCTCCGGGGTCCAGAGGATAGGTTGGCGGCTGCCAGCAGAGGTAAGGCTGCTTAGCTAGAACGGCGTCTAGGAGGAGGTATGTGTCGGAGTCCTGGCCGGAGACTTACGGCACAGCCGCGCACTGTCTGTGTGGGCGCAATTGGAGCAGGAGGACCTGCGTGACATCAGGTCACATGTGGTCACGTGACAGCAGTCCGGATAGATAGCAAGGAGGACCAATTACAATTCCTACGCGTTTCGGATAGCACAGTATCCTTCGTCAGGGATGGTCCTTTGGTTGCTTGATACTCCTTTATATATGCTAATCGGGGAACGTTCCTTGTTGAGTTAATTGTCCTTCATTAATTAAACTTCAGCAGAATTCCGAGAACAATGGAAGAGTTCCGAAGCATTTTTAAACTTCATCTGAATTCCAAAAACAATGGAAGAGTTCTGAAGCATTTTTAAACTTCAGCGGAATTCCGAGAACAATGGAAGAGTTCCAAAGCATTTTTAAACTTCAGCGGCATTCCGAGAAAAATGGAAGAGTTCCGAAGCATTTTTAAACGTCAGCGGAATTCCGAGAACAATGGAAGAGTTGCGAAGCATTTTTAAACTTCAGCGGAAATCCGAGAACAATGGAAGAGTTCCGAAGCATTTTTAAAGTTCTTCAGAATTCCGAGAACAATGGAAGAATTCCGAAGCATTTTAAAACTTCAGCGGAATTCCGAGAACAATGGAATAGTTCCGAAGCATTTTTAAACTTAGTCAGTATTCCGAGAACAATGGAAGAGTTTCAAAGCATTTTTAAACTTAAGCAGAATTCTGAGAACAATGAAAGAGTTTCGAAGCATTTTTAAACTTCAGCGGAATTCCGAGAACAATGGAAGAGTTCCGAAGTATTTTTAAACGTCAGCGGAATTCCGAGAACAATGGAAGAGTTCCGAAGCATTTTTAAACTTCAGTGGAATTCCGAGAAAATTGGAAGAGTTCCGAAGCATTTTTAAACGTCAGCGGAATTCCGAGAATAATGGAAGAGTTCCGAAGCATTTTTAAATTTCAACGGAATTCTGAGAACAATAGAAGAGTTCCAAAGCATTTTTAAACTTCATCAGAATTCCGAGAACAGTGGAAGAAATCCAAAGCATTTTTAAACTTCAGCAAAATTCCGAGAACAATGGAAGAGTTCCGAAGCATCTTTAAACTTCAGCGGAATTCCGAGAACAATGGAAGAGTTCCGAAGCTTTTTTAAACTTCAGCAGAATTCCGAGAACAATGGAAGAGTTCCGAAGCATTTTTAAACTTCAGCGGAATTCCGAGAACAATGGAAGAGTTCCGAAGCATTTTTTAACTTCAGCTGAATTCCGAGAACAATTGAAGAGTTGCGAAGCATTTTTAAATTCAGCGGAATTCCGATAACAATGGAAGAGTTCCGAAGCATTTTTAAACGTCAGCAGAATTCCGAGAACAATGGAAGAATTCCAAAGCATTGTTAAACGTCAGCGGAATTCCAAGAACAATGGAAGAGTTCAGAAGCATTTTTAAATTTCAGTGGAATTCCGAGATTAATGGAAGAGTTCCGAAGCATTTTTAAACGTCAGCGGAATTTCGAGAACAATGGAAGAGTTCCGAAGCATTTTTAAACTTCCGCGGAATTCCGATAACAATGGAAGAGTTCCGAAGCATTTTTAAACATCAGCAGAATGCTGAGATTAATGGAAGCGTTCCGAAGCATTTTTAAACTTCAGCGGAATTCCGAGAACAATGGAACAGTTCCGAAGCTTTTTTAAACTACATCGGAATTCGGAGAACAATGGAAGAGTTCCAAAGCAATTTTAAACTTCAGCGGAATTCCGAGAACAATAGAAGAGTTCCGAAGCATTTTTAAACTTCAGCGGCATTCCGAGAACAATGGAAGAGTTCCGAAGCATTTTTAAACGTCAGCGGAATTCCAAGAACAATGGAAGAGTTCCGAAGCATTTTTAAATGTCAGCGGAATTCCGAGAACAATATAAGAGTTGCGAAGCATTTTTAAACTTCAGCGGAATTCCGAGAACAAAGGAAGAGTTGCGAAGCATTTTTAAACTTTATCAGAATTCCGAGAACAATGGAAGAAATCCAAAGCATTTTTAAACTTCAGCAGAATTCCGAGAACAATGGAAGAGTTCCGAAGCATTTTTAAACTTCAGCGGAATTCCAAGAACAATGGAAGAGTTCCGAAGCTTTTTTAAACTTCAGCAGAATTCCGAGAACAATGAAAGAGTTCCGAAGCATTTATAAACTTCATCGGAATATCGAAAAACAATGGAACAGTTCCGAAGCATTTTAAATCTTCTGCGGAATTCCGAGAACAATGGAAGAGTTCCGAAGCATTTTTAAACTTCATCAGAATTCAGAGAACAATGGAAGAGTTTCGAAGCATTTTTAAACTTAAGCAGAATTCTGAGAACAATGGAAGAGTTCCGAAGCATTTTTAGACTTCAGCGGAAATCCGAGAGCAATGGAAGAGATCCGAAGCATTTTTAAAGTTCAGCAGAATTCCGAGAACATTGGAAGAGTTCCAAAGCATTTTTTAACTTCAGCTGAATTCCGAGAACAATGGAAGAGTTGCGAAGCACTTTTAAACTTCAGCGGCATTCCGAGAACAATGGAAGAGTTCCGAAGCATTTTTAAACGTCAGCATAATTCCGAGAACAATGGAAGAGTTCCAAAGAATTTTTAAAGTTCAGCAGAATTCCGAGAACATTGGAAGAGTTCCAAATCATTTTTTAACTTCAGCTGAATTCCAAGAACAATGTAAGAGTTCCGAAGCATTTTTAAACGTCTGCGGAATTCCGAGAACAATGGAAGAGTTCCGAACCATTTTTAAATGTCAGCGGAATTCCGAGAACAATGTAAGAGTTGCGAAGCATTTTTAAACTTCAGCGGAATTCCAAGAAAAAAGGAAGAGTTGCGAAGCATTTTTAAACTTTATCAGAATTCTGAGAACAATGGAAGAAATCAAAAGCATTTTTAAACTTCAGCAGAATTCCGAGAACAATGGAAGAGTTCCGAAGCATTTTTAAACTTCAGCGGAATTCCAAGAACAATGGAAGAGTTCCGAAGCTTTTTTAAACTTCAGCAGAATTCCAAGAACAATGGAAAAGTTCCGAAGCATTTATAAACTTCATCGGAATATTGAAGAACAATCGAACAGTTCCGAAGCATTTTAAATCTTCTGCGGAATTCCGAGAACAATGGAAGAGTTCCGAAGCATTTTTAAACTTCATCAGAATTCAGAGAACAATGGAAGAGTTTTGAAGCATTTTTAAACTTAAGCAGAATTCTGAGAACAATGGAAGAGTTCCGAAGCATTTTTAGACTTCAGCGGAAATCCGAGAACAATGGAAGAGATCCGAAGCATTTTTAAAGTTCAGCAGAATTCCGAGAACATTGGAAGAGTTTCAAAGCATTTTTTAACTTCAGCTGAATTCCGAGAACAATGGAAGAGTTGCGAAGCATCTTTAAACTTCAGCGGAATTCCGAGAACAATGGAAGAGTTCCGAAGCATTTTTAAACGTCAGCATAATTCCGAGAACAATGGAAGAGTTCCGAAGCATTTTTAAACGTCAGCGGAATTCCGAGAACAATGGAAGAGTTCTGAATCATTTTTAAATGTCAGCGGATTTCCAAGAACAATGGAAGAGTTCCGAAGAATTTTTTAATGTCAGCGGAATTACGAGAACAATGGAAGAGTTCCGAAGCATTTTTAAACTTCAGCGGAATTCCGAGAACAATAGAAGAGTTCCGAAGCATTTTTAAACTTCATCGGAATTCCGAGAACAATAGAAGAGTTCCGAAGCATTTTTAAATGTCAGCGGAATTCCGAGAACAATGGAAGAGTACCGAAGCATTTTTAAACGTCAGCGGAATTCCGAGAACAATGGAAGACTTCCGAAGCATTTTTAAATGTCAGCGGAATTCAGAGAACAATGGAAGAGTTCCGAAGCATTTTAAAACTTCTGCGGAATTCCGAGAACAATGGAAGAGTTCCGAAGCATTTTTAAACTTCATCAGAATTCCGAGAACAATGGAAGAGTTTCGAAGCATTTTTAAACTTAAGCAGAATTCTGAGAACAATGGAAGAGTTCCGAAGCCTTTTTAAACTTCAGCGGAATTCCGAGAACAATGGAAGAGTTCCGAAGCATTTTTAAACATCAGCGGAATTCCGAGAACAATGGAAGCGTTCCAAAGCATTTTTAAACATCAGCAGAATTCCGAGAACAATGGAAGAGTTCCGAAGCATCTTTAAACTTCAGCGGAATTCCGAGAACAATGGAAGAGTTCCGAAGCTTTTTTAAACTTCAGCGTAATTCCGAGAACAATGGAAGAGTTCCGAAGCATTTTTAAACGTCAGCGGAATTCCGAGAACAATGGAAGAGTTCCGAAGCATTTTTAAATGTCAGCGGAATTCCGAGAACAATGTAAGAGTTGCGAAGCATTTTTAAACTTCAGCAAAATTCTGAGAACAAAGGAAGAGTTGCGAAGCTTTTTTAAACTTTATCAGAATTCCGAGATCAATGGAAGAAATCTAAAGTATTTTTAAACTTCAGCAGAATTCCAAGAACAATGGAAGAGTTCCGAAGCTTTTTTAAACTTCAGCAGAATTCCGAGAACAATGGAAGAGATCCGGAGCATTTATAAACTTCATCGGAATATCGAAGAACAATGGAACAGTTCCGAAGCATTTTAAATCTTCTGCGGAATTCCGAGAACAATGGAAGAGTTCCGAAGCATTTTTAAACTTCAGCGGAATTCCGAGAACAATAGAAGAGTTCCGAAGCATTTTTAAACTTCATCGGAATTCCGAGAACAATAGAAGAGTTCCGAAGCATTTTTAAATGTCAGCGGAATTCCGAGAACAATGGAAGAGTACCGAAGCATTTTTAAACGTCAGCAGAATACCGAGAACAATGGAAGAGTTCCGAAGCATTTTTAAATGTCAGCGGAATTCAGAGAACAATGGAAGAGTTCCGAATCATTTTAAAACTTCTGCGGAATTCCGAGAACAATGGAAGAGTTCCGAAGCATTTTTAAACTTCATCAGAATTCCGAGAACAATGGAAGAATTTCGAAGCATTTTTAAACTTAAGCAGACTTCTGAGAACAATGGAAGAGTTCCGAAGCCTTTTTAAACTTCAGCGGAATTCCGAGAACAATGGAAGAGTTCCGAAGCATTTTTAAACTTCAGCAGAATTCCGAGAACAATGGAAGAGTTCCGAAGCATTTTTAAACATCAGCAGAATTCCGAGAACAATGGAAGCATTCCAAAGCATTTTTAAACTTCAGCAGAATTCCGAGAGCAATGGAAGAGTTCCGAAGCATCTTTAAACTTCAGCGGAATTCCGAGAACAATGGAAGAGTTCCGAAGCTTTTTTAAACAACATCGGAATTCCGAGAACAATGGAAGAGTTCCGAAGCTATTTTAAACTTCAGCGGAATTCCGAGAACAATAGAAGAGTTCCGAAGCATTTTTAAACTTCAGCGGCATTCCGAGAACAATGGAAGAGTTCGGAAGCATTTTTAAACGTCAGCGGAATTCCGAGAACAATGGAAGAGTTCCGAAGCATTTTTAAATGTCAGCGGAATTCCGAAAACAATGTAAGAGTTGCGAAGCATTTTTAAACTTCAGCGGAATTCCGAGAACAAATGAAGAGTTGCGAAGCTTTTTTAAACTTTATCAGAATTCCGAGAACAATGGAAGAAATCCAAAGCATTTTTAAACTTCAGCAGAATTCCGAGAACAATGGAAGAGTTCCGAAGCATTTTTAAACGTCAGCGGAATTCCGAGAACAATGGAAGAGTTCCGAAGCATTTTTAAATGTCAGCGGAATTCCGAGAACAATGTAAGAGTTGCGAAGCATTTTTAAACTTCAGCAAAATTCTGAGAACAAAGGAAGAGTTGCGAAGCTTTTTTAAACTTTATCAGAATTCCGAGATCAATGGAAGAAATCTAAAGTATTTTTAAACTTCAGCAGAATTCCAAGAACAATGGAAGAGTTCCGAAGCTTTTTTAAACTTCAGCAGAATTCCGAGAACAATGGAAGAGTTCCGGAGCATTTATAAACTTCATCGGAATATCGAAGAACAATGGAACAGTTCCGAAGCATTTTAAATCTTCTGCGGAATTCCAAGAACAATGGAAGAGTTCCGAAGCATTTTTAAACTTCAGCGGAATTCCGAGAACAATAGAAGAGTTCCGAAGCAATTTTAAACTTCATCGGAATTCCGGGAACAATAGAAGAGTTCCGAAGCATTTTTAAATGTCAGCGGAATTCCGAGAACAATGGAAGAGTAACGAAGCATTTTTAAACGTCAGCGGAATACCGAGAACAATGGAAGAGTTCCGAAGCATTTTTAAATGTCAGCGGAATTCAGAGAACAATGGAAGAGTTCCGAAGCATTTTAAAACTTCTGCGGAATTCCGAGAACAATGGAAGAGTTCCGAAGCATTTTTAAACTTCATCAGAATTCCGAGAACAATGGAAGAATTTCGAAGCATTTTTAAACTTAAGCAGACTTCTGAGAACAATGGAAGAGTTCCGAAGCCTTTTTAAACTTCAGCGGAATTCCGAGAACAATGGAAGAGTTCCGAAGCATTTTTAAACTTCAGCGGAATTCCAAGCACAATGGAAGAGTTCCGAAGCTTTTTTAAACTTCAGCAGAATTCCGTTAACAATGGAAGAGTTCCGAAGCATTTATAAACTTCATCGGAATATCAAAGAACAATGGAACAGTTCCGAAGCATTTTAAATCTTCTGCAGAATTCCGAGAACAATGGAAGAGTTCCGAAGCATTTTTAAACTTCAGCAGAATTCAGAGAGCAATGGAAGAGTTTCGAAGTATTTTTAAACTTAAGCAGAATTCTGAGAACAATGGAAGAGTTCCGAAGCACTTTTAAACTTCAGCGGCATTCCAGAACAATGGAAGAGTTCCGAAGCATTTTTAAACGTCAGCATAATTTCGAGAACAATGGAAGAGTTCCGAAGCATTTTTAAACGTCAGCGGAATTCCGAGAACAATGGAAGAGTTCTGAATCATTTTTAAATGTCAGCGGATTTCCGAGAACAATGGAAGAGTTCCGAAGAATTTTTTAATGTCAGCGGAATTACGAGAACAATGGAAGAGTTCCGAAGCATTTTTAAACTTTAGCAGAATTCCGAGAACAATAGAAGAGTTCCGAAGCATTTTTAAACTTCATCGGAATTCCGAGAACAATAGAAGAGTTCCGAAGCATTTTTAAATGTCAGCGGAATTCCGAGAACAATAGAAGAGTACCGAAGTATTTTTAAACATCAGTGGAATTCCGAGAACAATGGAAGAGTTCCGAAGCATTTTTAAATGTCAGCGGAATTCAGAGAACAATGGAAGAGTTCCGAAGCATTTTAAAACTTCTGCGGAATTCCGAGAACAATGGAAGAGTTCCGAAGCATTTTTAAACTTCATCAGAATTCCGAGAACAATGGAAGAGTTTCGAAGCATTTTTAAACTTAAGCAGAATTCCGAGAACATTGGAAGAGTTCCAAAGCATTTTTTAACTTCAGCTGATTCCGAGAACAATGGAAGAGTTGCGAAGCACTTTTAAACTTCAGCGGAATTCCGAGAACAATGGAAGAGTTCCGAAGCATTTTTAAACTTCAGCAGAATTCCGAGAACAATGGAAGAGTTCCGAAGCATTTTTAAACATCAGCAGAATTCCGAGAACAATGGAAGCATTCCAAAGCATTTTTAAACTTCAGCAGAATTCCGAGAGCAATGGAAGAGTTCCGAAGCATCTTTAAACTTCAGCGGAATTCCGAGAACAATGGAAGAGTTCCGAAGCTTTTTTAAACTACATCGGAATTCCGAGAACAATGGAAGAGTTCCGAAGCTATTTTAAACTTCAGCGGAATTCCGAGAACAATAGAAGAGTTCCGAAGCATTTTTAAACTTCAGCGGCATTCCGAGAACAATGGAAGAGTTCGGAAGCATTTTTAAACGTCAGCGGAATTCCGAGAACAATGGAAGAGTTCCGAAGCATTTTTAAATGTCAGCGGAATTCCGAAAACAATGTAAGAGTTGCGAAGCATTTTTAAACTTCAGCGGAATTCCGAGAACAAATGAAGAGTTGCGAAGCTTTTTTAAACTTTATCAGAATTCCGAGAACAATGTAAGAAATCCAAAGCATTTTTAAACTTCAGCAGAATTCCGAGAACAATGGAAGAGTTCCGAAGCATTTTTAAACTTCAGCGGAATTCCAAGCACAATGGAAGAGTTCCGAAGCTTTTTTAAACTTCAGCAGAATTCCGAGAACAATGGAAGAGTTCTGAAGCATTTATAAACTTCATCGGAATATCGAAGAACAATGGAACAGTTCCGAAGCATTTTAAATCTTCTGCGGAATTCCGAGAACAATGGAAGAGTTCCGAAGCATTTTTAAACTTCATCAGAATTCAGAGAACAATGGAAGAGTTTCGAAGCATTTTTAAACTTCAGCGGCATTCCGAGAACAATGGAAGAGTTCCGAAGCATTTTTAAACGTCAGCATAAATCCGAGAACAATGGAAGAGTTCCGAAGCATTTTTAAACGTCAGCGGAATTCCGAGAGCAATAGAAGAGTTCCGAAGCATTTTTAAATGTCAGCGGAATTCCAAGAACAATGGAAGAGTTCCGAAGCATTTTTAAACTTCATCAGAATTCCGAGAACAATGGAAGAGTTTCGAAGCATTTTTAAACTTAAGCAGAATTCTGAGAACAATGGAAGAGTACCGAAGCCTTTTTAAACTTCAGCGGAATTCCGAGAACATTGGAAGAGTTCCAAAGCATTTTTTAACTTCAGCTGAATTCCGAGAACAATGGAAGAGTTGCGAAGCACTTTTAAACTTCAGCGGCATTCCGAGAACAATGGAAGAGTTCCGAAGCATTTTTAAACGTCAGCATAATTCCGAGAACAATGGAAGAGTTCCGAAGCATTTTTAAACGTCAGCGGAATTCCGAGAACAATGGAAGAGTTCTGAATCATTTTTAAATCTCAGCGGATTTCCAAGAACAATGGAAGAGTTCCGAAGCATTTTTAAACGTCAGCGGAATTCCGAGAAAAATGGAAGAGTTCCGAAGCATTTTTAAATGTCAGCGGAATTCCGAGAACAATAGAAGAGTTCCGAAGCATTTTTAAACTTCAGCGGAATTCCGAGAACAATAGAAGAGTTCCGAAGCATTTTTAAATGTCAGCGGAATTCCGAGAACAATGGAAGAGTACCGAATCATTTTTAAACGTCAGCGGAATTCCGAGAACAATGGAAGAGTTCCGAAGAATTTTTAAATGTCAGCGGAATTCAGAGAACAATGGAAGAGTTCCGAAGCATTTTAAAACTTCTGCAGAATTCCGAGAACAATGGAAGAGTTTCGAAGCATTTTTAAACTTAAGCAGAATTCTGAGAACAATGGAAGAGTACCGAAGCCTTTTTAAACTTCAGCGGAATTCCGAGAACATTGGAAGAGTTCCAAAGCATTTTTTAACTTCAGCTGAATTCCGAGAACAATGGAAGAGTTGCGAAGCACTTTTAAACTTCAGCGGCATTCCGAGAACAATGGAAGAGTTCCGAAGCATTTTTAAACGTCAGCATAATTCCGAGAACAATGGAAGAGTTCCGAAGCATTTTTAAACGTCAGCGGAATTCCGAGAACAATGGAAGAGTTCTGAATCATTTTTAAATCTCAGCGGATTTCCAAGAACAATGGAAGAGTTCCGAAGCATTTTTAAACGTCAGCGGAATTCCGAGAAAAATGGAAGAGTTCCAAAGCATTTTTAAATGTCAGCGGAATTCCGAGAACAATAGAAGAGTTCCGAAGCATTTTTAAACTTCAGCGGAATTCCGAGAACAATAGAAGAGTTCCGAAGCATTTTTAAATGTCAGCGGAATTCCGAGAACAATGGAAGAGTACCGAATCATTTTTAAACGTCAGCGGAATTCCGAGAACAATGGAAGAGTTCCGAAGAATTTTTAAATGTCAGCGGAATTCAGAGAACAATGGAAGAGTTCCGAAGCATTTTAAAACTTCTGCAGAATTCCGAGAACAATGGAAGAGTTCCGAAGCATTTTTAAACTTCATCAGAATTCCGAGAACAATGGAAGAGTTTCGAAGCATTTTTAAACTTAAGCAGAATTCTGAGAACAATGGAAGAGTTCCGAAGCCTTTTTAAACTTCAGCGGAATTCCGAGAACAATGGAAGAGTTTCGAAGCATTTTTAAACATCAGCGGAATTCCGAGAACAATGGAAGCGTTCCAATGCATTTTTAAACTTCAGCAGAATTCCGAGAACAATGGAAGAGTTCCGAAGCATCTTTAAACTTCAGCGGAATTCCGAGAACAATGGAAGAGTTCCGAAGCTTTTTTAAACTACATCGGAATTCCGAGAACAATGGAAGAGTTCCGAAGCAATTTTAAACTTCAGTGGAATTCCGAGAACAATAGAAGAGTTCCGAAGCATTTTTAAACTTCAGCGGCATTCCGAGAACAATGGAAGAGTTCCGAAGCATTTTTAAACGTCAGCGGAATTCCGAGAACAATGGAAGAGTTCCGAAGCATTTTTAAATGTCAGCGGAATTCCGAGAACAATGGAAGAGTTGCGAAGCATTTTTAAACTTCAGCAGAATTCTGAGAACAAAGGAAGAGTTGCGAAGCTTTTTTAAACTTTATCAGAATTCCGAGAACAATGGAAGAAATCTAAAGTATTTTTAAACTTCAGCAGAATTCTGAGAACAATGGAAGAGTTCCGAAGCATTTTTAAACTTCAGCGGAATTCCAAGAACAATGGAAGAGTTCCGAAGCTTTTTTAAACTTCAGCAGAATTCCGAGAGCAATGGAAGAGGTCCGGAGCATTTATAAACTTCATCGGAATATCGAAGAACAATGGAACAGTTCCGAAGCATTTTAAATCTTCTGCGGAATTCCGAGAACAATGGGAGTGTTCCGAAGCATTTTTAAACTTCATCAGAATTCAGAGAACAATGGAAGAGTTTCGAAGCATTTTTAAACTTAAGCAGAATTCTGAGAACAATGGAAGAGTTCCGAAGCATTTTTAGACTTCAGCGGAAATCCGAGAGCAATGGAAGAAATCCGAAGCATTTTTAAAGTTCAGCAGAATTCCGAGAATATTGGAAGAGTTCCAAAGCATTTTTTAACTTCAGCTGAATTCCGAGAACAATGGAAGATTTGCAAAGCACTTTTAAACTTCAGCGGCATTCCGAGAACAATGGAAGAGTTCCGAAGCATTTTTAAACGTCAGCATAATTCCGAGAACAATGGAAGAGTTCCGAAGCATTTTTAAACGTCAGTGGAATTCCGAGAACAATGGAAGAGTTCTGAATCATTTTTAAATGTCAGCGGATTTCCGAGAACAATGGAAGAGTTCCGAAGAATTTTTTAATGTCAGCGGAATTACGAGAACAATGGAAGAGTTCCGAAGCATTTTTAAACTTCAGCAGAAGTCCGAGAACAATAGAAGAGTTCCGAAGCATTTTTAAACTTCATCGGAATTCCGAGAACAATAGAAGAGTTCCGAAGCATTTTTAAATGTCAGCGGAATTCCGAGAACAATGGAAGAGTACCGAAGCATTTTTAAACATCAGCGGAATTCCGAGAACAATGGAAGAGTTCCGAAGCATTTTTAAACTTAAGCAAAATTCTGAGAACAATGGAAGAGTTCCAAAGCCTTTTTAAACTTCAGCGGAATTCCGAGAACAATGGAAGAGTTCCGAAGCATTTTTAAACATCAGCAGAATTCCAAGAACAATGGAAGCGTTCCGAAGCAATTTTAAACTTCAGCAGAATTCCGAGAACAATGGAAGAGTTCCGAAGCATCTTTAAACTTCAGCGGAATTCCGAGAACCATGGAAGAGTTCCGAAGCTTTTTTAAACTACATCTGAATTCCGAGAACAATGGAAGAGTTCCGAAGCAATTTTAAACTTCAGCGGAATTCCGAGAACAATAGAAGAGTTCCGAAGCATTTTTAAACTTCAGCGGCATTCCGAGAACAATGGAAGAGTTCCGAAGCATTTTTAAATGTCAGCGGAATTCCGAGAACAATGGAAGAGTTCCGAAGCATTTTTAAATGTCAGCGGAATTCCGAGAAAAATGTAAGAGTTGCGAAGCATTTTTAAACTTCAGCGGAATTGCGAGAACAAAGGAAGAGTTGCGAAGCATTTTTAAACTTTATCAGAATTCCGAGAACAATAGAAGAAATCCAAATCATTTTTAAACTTCAGCAGAATTCCGAGAACAATGGAAGAGTTCCGAAGCATTTTTAAACTTCAGCGGAATTCCAAGCACAATGGAAGAGTTCCGAAGCTTTTTTAAACTTCAGCAGAATTCCGTTAACAATGGAAGAGTTCCGAAGCATTTATAAACTTCATCGGAATATCAAAGAACAATGGAACAGTTCCGAAGCATTTTAAATCTTCTGCAGAATTCCGAGAACAATGGAAGAGTTCCGAAGCATTTTTAAACTTCAGCAGAATTCAGAGAGCAATGGAAGAGTTTCGAAGCATTTTTAAACTTAAGCAGAATTCTGAGAACAATGGAAGAGTTCCGAAGCACTTTTAAACTTCAGCGGCATTCCAGAACAATGGAAGAGTTCCGAAGCATTTTTAAACGTCAGCATAATTTCGAGAACAATGGAAGAGATCCGAAGCATTTTTAAACGTCAGCGGAATTCCGAGAACAATGGAAGAGTTCTGAATCATTTTTAAATGTCAGCGGATTTCCGAGAACAATGGAAGAGTTCCGAAGAATTTTTTAATGTCAGCGGAATTACGAGAACAATGGAAGAGTTCCGAAGCATTTTTAAACTTCAGCAGAATTCCGAGAACAATAGAAGAGTTCCGAAGCATTTTTAAACTTCATCGGAATTCCGAGAACAATAGAAGAGTTCCGAAGCATTTTTAAATGTCAGCGGAATTCCGAGAACAATAGAAGAGTACCGAAGCATTTTTAAACATCAGTGGAATTCCGAGAACAATGGAAGAGTTCCGAAGCATTTTTAAATGTCAGCGGAATTCAGAGAACAATGGAAGAGTTCCGAAGCATTTTAAAACTTCTGCGGAATTCCGAGAACAATGGAAGAGTTCCGAAGCATTTTTAAACTTCATCAGAATTCCGAGAACAATGGAAGAGTTTCGAAGCATTTTTAAACTTAAGCAGAATTCCGAGAACATTGGAAGAGTTCCAAAGCATTTTTTAACTTCAGCTGATTCCGAGAACAATGGAAGAGTTGCGAAGCACTTTTAAACTTCAGCGGCATTCCGAGTACAATGGAAGAGTTCCGAAGCATTTTTAAACGTCAGCATAATTCCGAGAACAATGGAAGAGTTCCGAAGCATTTTTAAACTTCATCGGAATTCCGAGAACAATAGAATAGTTCCGAAGCATTTTTAAATGTCAGCGGAATTCCGAGAACAATAGAAGAGTTCCGAAGCATTTTTAAACTTCATCGGAATTCCGAGAACAATAGAATAGTTCCGAAGCATTTTTAAATGTCAGCGGAATTCCGAGAACAATGGAAGAGTACCGAAGCATTTTTAAACGTCAGCGGAATTCCGAGAACAATGGAAGAGTTCCGAAGCATTTTTAAATGTCAGCGGAATTCAGAGAACAATGGAAGAGTTCCGAAGCATTTTAAAACTTCTGCGGAATTCCGAGAACAATGGAAGAGTTCCGAAGCATTTTTAAACTTCATAAGAATTCCGAGAACAATGGAAGAGTTTCGAAGCATTTTTAAACTTAAGCAGAATTCTGAGAACAATGGAAGAGTTCCGAAGCCTTTTTAAACTTCAGCGGAATTCCAAGAACAATGGAAGAGTTCCGAAGCATTTTTAAACTTCAGCAGAATTCCGAGAACAATGAAAGAGTTCCGAAGCATTTTTAAACATCAGCAGAATTCCGAGAACAATGGAAGCGTTCCGAAGCATTTTTAAACTTCAGCAGAATTCCGAGAACAATGGAAGAGTTCCGAAGCATCTTTAAACTTCAGCGGAATTCCGAGAGCAATGGAAGAGTTCCGAAGCTTTTTTAAACTACATCGGAATTCCGAGAACAATGGAAGAGTTCCGAAGCAATTTTAAACTTCAGCGGCATTCCGAGAACAATGGAAGAGTTCCGAAGCATTTTTAAACGTCAGCGGAATTCCGAGAACAATGGAAGAGTTCCGAAGCATTTTTAAATGTCAGCAGAATTCCGAGAATAATGTAAGACTTGCAAAGCATTTTTAAACTTCAGAGGAATTCCGAGAACAAAGGAAGAGTTGCGAAGCATTTTTAAACTTTATCAGAATTCCGAGAACAATGGAAGAAATCCAAAGCATTTTTAAACTTCAGCAGAATTCCGAGAACAATGGAAGAGTTCCGAAGCATTTTTAAACTTCAGCGGAAATCCAAGAACAATGGAAGAGTTCTGAAGCTTTTTTAAACTTCAGCAGAATTCCGAGAACAATGGAAGAGTTCCGAAGCATTTATAAACTTCATCAGAATATCGAAGAACAATGGAACAGTTCCGAAGCATTTTAAATCTTCTGCGGAATTCCGAGAACAATGGAAGAGTTCCGAAGCATTTTTAAACTTCATCAGAATTCAGAGAACAATGGAAGAGTTTCGAAGCATTTTTAAACTTAAGCAGAATTCTGAGAACAATGGAAGAGTTCCGAAGCATTTTTAGACTTCAGCGGAAATCCGAGAACAATGGAAGAGATCCGAAGCATTTTTAAAGTTCAGCAGAATTCCGAGAACATTGGAAGAGTTCCAAAGCATTTTTTAACTTCAGTTGAATTCCGAGAACAATGGAAGAGTTGCGAAGCACTTTTAAACTTCAGCGGCATTCCGAGAACAATGGAAGAGTTCCGAAGCATTTTTAAACGTCAGCATAATTCCAAGAACAATGGAAGAGTTCCGAAGCATTTTTAAATGTCAGCGGAAAACAGAGAACAATGGAAGAGTTCCGAAGCATTTTAAAACTTCTCCGGAATTCCGAGTACAATGGAAGAGTTCTGAAGCATTTTTAAACTTCATCAGAATTCCGAGAACAATGGAAGAGTTTCGAAGCATTTTTAAACTTAAGCAGAATTCTGAGAACAATGGAAGAGTTCCGAAGCCTTTTTAAACTTCAGCGGAATTCCGAGAACAATGGAAGAGTTCCGAAGCATTTTTAAACTTCAGCAGAATTCTGAGAACAATGGAAGAGTTCCGAAGCATTTTTAAACATCAGCAGAATTCCGAGAACAATGGAATCGTTCCGAAGCATTTTTAAACTTCAGCGGAATTCCGAGAACAAAGGAAGAGTTGCGAAGCATTTTTAAACTTTATCAGAATTCCGAGAACAATGGAAGAAATCCAAAGCATTTTTAAACTTCAGCGGAATTCCAAGAACAATGGAAGAGTTCTGAAGCTTTTTTAAACTTCAGCAGAATTCCGAGAACAATGGAAGAGTTCCGAAGCATTTATAAACTTCATCGGAATATCGAAGAACAATGGAACAGTTCCGAAGCATTTTAAATCTTCTGCGGAATTCCGAGAACAATGGAAGAGTTCCGAAGCATCTTTAAACTTCAGCAGAATTCCGAGAACAATGGAAGAGTTCCGAAGGTTTTTAAACTACATCGGAATTCCGAGAACAATGGAAGAGTTCCGAAGCAATTTTAAACTTCAGCGGAATTCCGAGAACAATAGAAGAGTTCCGAAGCATTTTTAAACTTCAGCGGCATTCCGAGAACAATGGAAGAGTTCCGAAGCCTTTTTAAACGTCAGCGGAATTCCGAGAACAATGGAAGAGTTCCGAAGCATTTTTAAATGTCAGCGGAATTCCGAGAATAATGTAAGACTTGCGAAGCATTTTTAAACTTCAGCGGAATTCCGAGAACAAAGGAAGAGTTGCGAAGCATTTTTAAACTTTATCAGAATTCCGAGAACAATGGAAGAAATCCAAATCATTTTTAAACTTCAGCAGAATTCCGAGAACAATGGAAGAGTTCCGAAGCATTTTTAAACTTCAGCGGAATTCCAAGAACAATGGAAGAGTTCCGAAGCTTTTTTAAACTTCAGCAGAATTCCGAGAACAATGGAAGAGTTCCGAAGCATTTATAAACTTCATCAGAATATCGAAGAACAATGGAACAGTTCCGAAGCATTTTAAATCTTCTGCGGAATTCCGAGAACAATGGAAGAGTTCCGAAGCATTTTTAAACTTCATCAGAATTCAGAGAACAATGGAAGAGTTTCGAAGCATTTTTAAACTTAATCAGAATTCTGACAACAATGGAAGGGTTCCGAAGCATTTTTAGACTTCAGCGGAAATCTGAGAAAAATGGAAGAGATCCGAAGCATTTTTAAAGTTCAGCAGAATTCCAAGAACATTGGAAGAGTTCCAAAGCATTTTTTAACTTCATCAGAATTCCGAGAACAATGGAAGAGTTTCGAAGCATTTTTAAACTTAAGCAGAATTCTGAGAACAATGGAAGAGTTCCGAAGCATTTTTAGACTTCAGCGGAAATCCGAGAACAATGGAAGAGATCCGAAGCATTTTTAAAGTTCAGCAGAATTCCGAGAACATTGGAAGAGTTCCAAAGCATTTTTTAACTTCAGCTGAATTCCGAGAACAATGGAAGAGTTGCGAAGCACTTTTAAACTTCAGCGGCATTCCGAGAACAATGGAAGAGTTCCGAAGTATTTTTAAACGTCAGCATAATTCCGAGAACAATGGAAGAGTTCCGAAGCATTTTTAAATGTCAGCGGAATTCAGAGAACAATGGAAGAGTTCCGAAGCATTTTAAAACTTCTCCGGAATTCCGAGAACAATGGAAGAGTTCTGAAGCATTTTTTAACTTCATCAGAATTCCGAGAACAATGGAAGAGTTCCGAAGCATTTTTAAACTTAAGCAGAATTCTGAGAACAATGGAAGAGTTCCGAAGCCTTTTTAAACTTCAGCGGAATTCCGAGAACAATGGAAGAGTTCCGAAGCATTTTTAAACTTTATCAGATTTCCGAGAACAATGGAAGAAATCCAAAGCATTTTTAAACTTCAGCGGAATTCCAAGAACAATGGAAGAGTTCCGAAGCTTTTTTAAACTACAGCAGAATTCCGAGAACAATGGAAGAGTTCCGAAGCATTTATAAGCTTCATCGGAATATCGAAGAACAATGGAACAGTTCCGAAGCATTTTAAATCTTCTGCGGAATTCCGAGAACAATGGAAGAGTTCCGAAGCATTTTTAAACTTCATCAGAATTCAGAGAACAATGGAAGAGTTTCTAAGCATTTTTAAACTTAGGTAGAATTCTGAGAACAATGGAAGAGTTCCGAAGCATTTTTAGACTTCAGCGGAATTCCGAAAACAATGGAAGAGATCCGAAGCATTTTTAAATTTCAGCAGAATTCCGCGAACATTGGAAGAGTTCCAAAGCATTTTTTAACTTCATCAGAATTCCGAAAACAATGGAAGAGTTTCGAACCAGTTTTAAACTTAAGCAGAATTCTGAGAACAATGGAAGAGTTCCGAAGCATTTTTAGACTTCAGCGGAAATCCGAGAACAATGGAAGAGATCCGAAGCATTTTTAAAGTTCAGCAGAATTCCGAGAACATTGGAAGAGTTCCAAAGCATTTTTTAACTTCAGCTGAATTCCGAGAACAATGGAAGAGTTGCGAAGCACTTTTAAACTTCAGCGGCATTCCGAGAACAATGGAAGAGTTCCGAAGCATTTTTAAACGTCAGCATAATTCCGAGAACAATGGAAGAGTTCCGAAGCATTTTTAAATGTCAGCGGAATTCAGAGAACAATGGAAGAGTTCCGAAGCATTTTAAAACTTCTCCGGAATTCCGAGAACAATGGAAGAGTTCTGAAGCATTTTTAAACTTCATCAGAATTCCGAGAACAATGGAAGAGTTTCGAAGCATTTTTAAACTTAAGCAGAATTCTGAGAACAATGGAAGAGTTCCGAAGCCTTTTTAAACTTCAGCGGAATTCCGAGAATAATGGAAGAGTTTCGCAGCATTTTTAAACTTCAGCAGAATTCCGAGAACAATGGAAGAGTTCCAAAGCATTTTTAAACATCAGCAGAATTCCGAGAACAATGGAAGCGTTCCGAAGCATTTTTAAACTTCAGCGGAATTCCGAGAACAAAGGAAGAGTTGCGAAGCATTTTTAAACTTTATCAGAATTCCGAGAACAATGGAAGAAATCCAAAGCATTTTTAAACTTCAGCGGAATTCCAAGAACAATGGAAGAGTTCCGAAGCTTTTTTAAACTTCAGCAGAATTCCGAGAACAATGGAAGAGTTCCGAAGCATTTATGAACTTCATCGGAATATCGAAGAACAATTTAACAGTTCCGAAGCATTTTAAATCTTCTGCGGAATTCCGAGAACAATGGAAGAGTTCCGAAGCATTTTTAAACTTCATCAGAATTCAGAGAACAATGGAAGAGTTTCGAAGCATTTTTAAACTTAAGCAGAATTCTGAGAACAATGGAAGAGTTCCGAAGCATTTTTAGACTTCAGCGGAAATCCGAGAACAATGGAAGAGATCCGAAGCATTTTTAAATTTCAGCAGAATTCCGAGAACATTGGAAGAGTTCCAGAGCATTTTTTAACTTCATCAGAATTCCGAGAACAATGGAAGAGTTTCGAACCAGTTTTAAACTTAAGCAGAATTCTGAGAACAATGGAAGAGTTCCGAAGCATTTTTAGACTTCAGCGGAAATCCGAGAACAATGGAAGAGATCCGAAGCATTTTTAAAGTTCAGCAGAATTCCGAGAATATTTTTAGAGTTCCAAAGCATTTTTTAACTTCAGCTGAATTCCGAGAACAATGGAAGAGTTGCGAAGCACTTTTAAACTTCAGCGGCATTCCGAGAACAATGGAAGAGTTCCGAAGCATTTTTAAACGTCAGCATAATTCCGAGAACAATGGAAGAGTTCCAAAGCATTTTTAAATGTCAGCGGAATTCAGAGAACAATGGAAGAGTTCCGAAGCATTTTAAAACTTCTGCGGAATTCCGAGAACAATGGAAGAGTTCCGAAGCATTTTTAAACTTCATCAGAATTCCGAGAACAATGGAAGAGTTTCAAAGCATTTTTAAACTTAAGCAGAATTCTGAGAACAATGGAAGAGTTCCGAAGCCTTTTTAAACTTCAGCGGAAGTCCAAGAACAATGGAAGAGTACCGAAGCCTTTTTAAACTTCAGCAGAATTCCGAGAACAATGGAAGAGTTCCGAAGCATTTTTAAACATCAGCAGAATTCCGAGAACAATGGAAGCGTTCCGAAGCATTTTTAAACTTCAGCAGAATTCCGAGAACAATGGAAGAGTTCCGAAGCATCTTTAAACTTCAGCGGAATTCCGAGAACAATGGAAGAGTTCCGACACTTTTTTAAACTACATCGGAATTCCGAGAACAATGAAAGAGTTCCGAAGCAATTTTAAACTTCAGCGGAATTCCGAGAACAATAGAAGAGTTCCAAAGCATTTTTAAACTTCAGCGGCATTCCGAGAACAATGGAAGAGTTCCGAAGCATTTTTAAACGTCAGCGGAATTCCGAGAACAATGGAAGAGTTCCGAAGCATTTTAAAATGTCAGCGTAATGTGGGGGTCGCGATGACATTCCACTCGTCCTCCAGTCACTCCAAATTCAAACTATGAGCATGGGTCAACCATTCAAAGAATGAGTCAGACAACAAGCTGGTTCAAACTCAGAGCACGCTCAAAAGACTACTACAGACAACGTTCTCAGCAATGTTCTGTGTTTATTTCCGCATGCACAAACTTAAATACACTACATAATGGGGAGGGAAAAGGGGTTGTCCGGGGCGGGGTAAGCCATGAAAGTCCAGTGTCTGGCCACTCCTGATTGGTCCACATCTCCTTATCTCAGTCTCTGGGCAGATATTGCAGCCGTCAGCTTATAATCTTGTTTCGTTTCTCTGAAATAAGTCTTGGCAACACTGGAACTGTCTTAGTTTAAGTTTCGATTTAAGTAATACGTAGCAAGGAAAGCTTATTGTTATAAGACACAAAATGGTGGTTAGTACATTAGCAAAAAAGCGTATAAAAGTTACAAAAGTATAAAAGTTACAAATATATATATTCTCTTTTACCCCGACATTCCCCCCTAAACACTAAGCTTTCCCTTGCTTCGGGGCCTTTGAGACTGTCCATGTGTGGGGAGAGGGGAGGTGGATTTCTTCACCCAATCATCTTAGAAGCTGCCCCCTTATGGGACGCCCCCAGACAATCGAGCCCTATTCTGGGTGACACATGGAGTTCTCCCAACTGTCCCTAAACTAAATCTCTCAATTGGACTTTGTCATGGGGGGGCTGGTCAGGCTTGTTCAAAGGAGTGTATTTCTCTATATCTTCTCTTGATTCAGAAAGATCCCGGAGGTTGGGACAGCATTGGTTATAGCTTTCCTGTATAAGGGGACTATGCAGCACAGGACCACCAGGCCCAATACTAGTAGACCTCCCATTACTAGACAAACTTGTTGGAGGAATCCCTTGAGCCCTCCCAACCAACCTGAGAAGGAGGAGGTATCTACCCCTGTGTGGTAGCTGTCCACCCTGGGACAGACAGTAAGCATATGGAAAGGATATAGAAGAAGGTAGTCATCTTTTATAGACTCGTTCTGTCTCTCTTGCAGTGGGAGGCGTGAATCCAGGTGCTCTTGCCCTCAAGCTTCAGAGCCGTCGGGGTGGTGAAAAGCACAGTGTACGGTCCCTCGAACCGCGGCTGGAGGCAGTCTTTCCGGACAAACTTCTTCACATACACTAGATCGCCTGGGATGAAATCATGTACTGCATCACCTGTAGATTCTGGGAGAGAAGCAGATACTGGAGAGCGGGTGTTAGTCAATTCTCTAGACAAGGCAATCACAAATTTTACCACTCTATCATGTGTTTCAGACAACTCTTGGGGCCTAATCTCTCCTATCTTGGGTGGGGTCCCAAACAAAATTTTATAGGGAGTCAGCCCATGTTTGGCCTGAGGAGTGTGTGTGATATGATACAATACTATGGGGAGTAGGTCGGGCCAGGGGAGGGGATGATCTTAGGTCATTTTCAAGAGCTGGGTCTTGAGTGTGGAATTCATTCTCTCCACTTTGCCTGAACTGGCAGGATGGTATGGAGTGTGGAGGCCCAAATCTGTTCCCAACATGTTCCAGAGTTCTTCATAGATATTTGTTGTGAAAGCTGGTCCTTGATCCGATTCTATGACTTGGGGAACTCCAAATCTGTAGGCAATTTCGGTGATCAGTTTCTTGGCTGTGACTTTAGCAGTCATGTTGACAACCGGGTAGGCCTCGGGCCAGGCTGAGAACATATCCACGGCTACCAAAACGTACTCATATTTTCCTGCTTTAGGCATTTGGATATGGTCGACTTGTATTCTCTGCCAAGGGTAGTCTGGTTTAGCCAGGTGTTGGAGAGGGACCCGTGCCGTACACGTTGGGTTCCAGGTAGCGCAGACAGAGCAGGATTTTGAGTATGCAGTCACAGTGGAAGAGATTCCGGGTGCAAAGTACAGTTTCTTGATACATGCCAAGGCTTGATTCTTTCCTCTGTGTATAGGCCCGTGAGCCCATGCTGCCACAGCTGAGTACATGCGTCTAGGCAAGCAAGGCTTCCCATCCACTTGGTAAAGAGTCGAGTTGACCTTTGAATCTTTGCGACCTGCCAGCATAGCTCCTGCCGCTTTCCATTGCTTGACTTCTTCAGTGGGGGGTCTTCTTTTGTTCCTCACACAATTTTTCTTCAGGCATCCTGACCCCCCTGGATTCCACTCGTGTCTCCGCTGGACTTGTATGGTCTTCCGCCGGCTGTTCTTTGGCTCTTGCTCTAGTGAGCGCCACAGCTACGGTTTGCAGGGTTTCCCCCATCTCTTCTTCCTTTTCCTGCCACTTTGATGACACATTCTCCACTGCTGCAGTCTTGGCTGCTTGGTCAGCTAGGTGGTTGCCCCTGGCTTCTCTGGATTCTAGTCTTCCATGAGCCTTGACCTTGATAACAGCAACCTGAATGGGTAGTTCCAGGGCCTTCATTAGGGCCTTAATCCATGAGACATGTTTCACTGGTGTACCTGCAGCTGTGATGAATCCTCTAGACTTCCACAAGAGTCCAGAATCATTGCAAATTCCATGTCCATACCTGGAATCGGTATATATATATTCGCCTTTGTTCCTGCTGCCAGGTGGCAGGCCTCTGTGAGAGCCACAAGTTCAGCTTCTTGTGCAGACATGTATGGTGGTAGAGCTTCAGCCTTGAGGACTGTTAGGTCTGTTGTGACAGCATATCCCGTGTGGAACTTCCCTTGAGGGTCTGCGAAACGGGATCCATCAGTCCATAGGTGCAAGGCAGGGTCTGCGAGCGGATGTGCCACCATATTCTCTGGAGCAGAAGTCTCTTCCTGCAAAATTTTTATACAATCATGAGGTTCCACCAATGGACCTTCACCCTCTTCACCTTCCCCCCTAGAAGGTGGAAGCAAAGTGGCAGGATTGATAGTCAGACATCTGGTAAATGTTATATTGGAGGGCAACAATAGGGAACACTGCAGCCGCAGGTGTCTTTGGTTGGTTAGATGTTTGTTGCAGAACAGCTGAGAGATCATGGCCGGCCTGTATAACTAGATCATGTCCAAGGACGATATCAGCTGATTTGGCAAGGAGGATGTGAGCAGCGTGGACCGCCTTAAGGCACGTGGGGGCAGTTCGGGCGACAGGGTTCAGGCGGGCTGAGTAGTAGGCCGATACTTATGATCATAGCGTTGTGCTAGAACTCCAGAGGCATGACCTTCCAATTCCGAGACAAAAGGGTGAAATGGCTGAGTATAGTCTGGTAAGCCCAAGGCCGGGGCAGAGACAACAGCCTGTTTAAGGCGGTCAAAACATAGTCTGTGTTGAAGAGAAACACGTGAATCTTCAGCATGAAGCCAAACTGAGCCTCCATCCTTGAGACAGTCTGACATCTCTGGCAAATTTGCTTCAGTGCCACAGAGTAAAAGATCATCCACATACTGTAGAAGGGTGACCTGAGGGTTCTCTTGAACCCATGGCTCCAGAATAGACTTCATAGAATGAGTGAATTGGTTAGGAGAGTTCTGGGCTCTTTGTGGAGTCCTGGTCCATGTAAGCTGTGCTCCTTGAAAGGAGAAGGCAGAAAGAAACCACAAATCTTCATGTAAGGGTATACTGAAGAAGGCGTTGGCCAGATCTAACACCGTAAACAAGGTGGCCGTTGGAGGCAGCTGAGACAAGAGGGTGTTTGGGTTAGGTACCACTGGAGTTTCTAAAATGGTAGCTGCATTGACGGCTCTGAGATCCTGAACCAACTGGTATCTTGGAGACTCTCCCGGAACGGTTTTCTTTTTTACAGGAAAGAGGGGTGTATTGCATGGAGATACACATCTGACAAGGACTCCTGATTCCAGGAGGGAAGCGATTTGGGTACCCAAGCTTTGTTCTTGTGCAGCCTTGAGGGGGTATTGTGGCAACCGTGGGTACCTGTGTCCAGGCTTGTGGTGTACTCGGACCGGGGGAACCTGCAGGAGGCCGACGTCCTCTGGCCCACTGGACCATAGAGAGTGAGGGAACTGTGAGGTATCAAGAAGAGTGTAAGGTTGTATAGTCATCATCATGAGAGGGAAGGCTTTAAGAACACAGCGGTCTTCAGTCCCTTGTTCGGAATGAGGGTCCCGCAAAAGAAGCTCCATACCATGGTTTCCGAAGGTAATTGTTGCCTTCTTCCGCTCTAAGAGATCGGCTCCCAACAGGTTGACAGGGCAAGTTTCAGAAACCAAGAATCTTGTGAGTACTCTGGTGAACGGTCCTGCAGACACAGGGACTGTGAGTGGAGAGGAAATATGTTGGCCTTCCACCCCAACACAGGTGAGGGTATCCGGTGATAGGGATACAGAAGGAGGGAGCTGTGCAGAGGAAATGACAGATGTGGCCGCCCCAGTGTCCACCAGGAACTCCAGTGGTTGATGGTCCACCTGTAAAGTGACAGTCCCACAGGCGGCCGTGAGATGCGTAGCCAGGAAAGTGGACACTGGTTGACCGAGCCGTCATTGGCGTGGATGAGATGGTTCACGGGAAGGTCCATGGTTGTGTGGACAGTCACGGAACGACCGGTCATGGTACTGTCTGCGGGTTGGACAGTCTCTGAGGATGTGGTCAAGGCTACCACACTCCCAACACAACATTCGTCCTTCAGAATTACGAGATTGTCTTCTGTTTCTAGATGGTCCCTTGTCATTTCTTCTGTCTTATTTTCTATATGTGGGAGGAGTATCATCACCTGTGCCTTTAACCATTACCCACTTGATTCCATGTTGGTTGCCAGGGGTGGGTAGCTTTCTTGAGCTTGATATAGCATGGCAGGTGCGGCTTTCTTCTTTGGCTTAGTATCTTTTTCCATTTTTAGCATTGATTTTTGGAAAGCTTTAACGAAGTCCACCGCGTCGTTGAAAGAAGAAGAACGAATCTCGGGCCGTACTCTCAGGACTTCATCTCTGAGAGCGTCTTGTAGGCCATCTACTAGGGCCTGAACCAACAGGGCGGCCTGCGTCTTGACGTGAGGACTGTATCCGAGATCCTCAAAATGCATGCTGAGTCTTGCAGCATATCTTTCCACAGATTCATCAGGGTCTTGTTGAACATCTTGTACAGACCCAGCTTGATCTGACAAGCGATTCTGAGCCCAGGCTTTTAACTGTTTCATGTATTCTAGGCCGGATTCATACGTGCTAAGGGGTCCTGCTTTTGTGGAATCCATGGCCTTTTGAAAGCTCTCCGTTTTCGGCTAAGTGAGCCTGGCAATCTGCAGCCAGAGTAGAACCAGCAGCAAGGGCAATTTTACGAGCCAATCCTCCAGCATGGCTCATAGGGTGTTTTCAGGGTTGATTATGGCCCCCACCCGATGTGTAAGGATGTCACCATAGCCTATTGACAGAGTGACGGGGCGTTCTGATGGGTCTACTAGGTTCCGGGAGCGGCAGGGGTCCCAGACTTCTGAGGGGCTGGGGGCTGGTGCTCTTTCAGCAGTTGCTTGGAGCAAGGGCCGGAGTATGGGTAATGAATGTGGGGTGGAGGATGCCATAGGAGACGTATGGGGTAAAGGAGCGGGGGCTGGAGTATCTTGAGCCCATCCCTCCTCTGGCTCCGTATCGTCTTGAGTAACAGTATGTTGGCGGAGGGAGAGCAGCCTGGCCTGAAATTCTGGGGAATTGAGGAGGATATCCCCAGGGTTGTGGGTGACTCCCATAGGAAACAGGGGAAGCGTCTCAGCATCGTGAACTGGAGCAGAGGGTGTCACATTGGTTTCAGATGGGTGCTCTGGGACTACGGGTTTTTCCACCTGTGCTGGTGGCTGGTAATATGCACCGGACGGATGTAGTAGTGGATATAGGCCGGATTGGGGCTTTCCGGGCCTCCCACAACAAGTAAGAGGTGTAGCAAGATGGCCGTGGGAGGGAGGAGTTAGAGTGGAAGTGGGATTGTTCTTGGGGGCAGGCTGGGCATCGTGCCATGGGCGCCCCCCCCCCACAGACACAGCAGAACTTCGCCCAGGGCGGGTTCTGCTGTCAGCACATACGACACGTCCATCCTTCCGATGATTTAGCGTCGGCGCCATTATAGGGTGGTGGCTGAGGGCTCGGTGTAGTGACAGGCATCAACGGGGTTACGGCCAATTTAGGGTCACATAACAAATCACATTCTGCAGCTTTCATGTATCCGAACAAAGGCTCGGCATTCTCTGTTCCCCCCTGCACCATCTACTCTAAGATGTGTCTGAGCCTGGTGCAGGAGTCCTCACCCAGCTTTCCCAATTTCTGTGTAACACATTCTTTCTACACTGAAAACTAAAGCCTGCCTGTACTGGATAAGCTTATCATGTTATACAAATTCCTAACATTCTTCTTGCCTTCTTGCCTTCCCGTAACTCCACTAATTGGCTTAACTCCTACAGCAGCATTCCGCAACTTACGAGATCTCTCAAATTTGAATATACGCAACATTTTCTTATAGAATGCAATGATCTGTCGCGACTCAGATCACTGGTGCAGCCGACAGGTCACCACCCGTCAGTGTAGAGTACTCCTCAATACACTGATAAGACAGAGAGACCCCTCATCTATCCCTTTTTCCTAACCTTGAATGGCGACTTTACAGTACGACTCACCACGGCACCCTGACTGACAGCAGAACCCCTCCTTATGAGGTTTCTCTGTATAAGACGAAGAGTACACCTCAATTCGTCACAGATCCTGACAGCAGAACACCTCCTTATGAGGTTTCTCTGTATAAGTCGAAGAGTACACCTCAATTCGTCACAGATCCTGACAGCAGAACACCTCCTTATGAGGTTTCTCTGTATAAGACGAAGAGTACACCTCAATTCGTCACAGATTCTTTCTCCCTTACACGACAATTCAGGAATGCTTTGAAACCTCGACTATCAGTTACGGGAGGCAGCTATCTAAAGAGAGTTCAGTGACCGGAGGAGGAGGAGATGGTGTTCACACGAGCACGCGCAGGCATGCGACGTCACTCGTTTTAACACTTGCTGGTTCAGGACGTGGTGCGGGACGCCTGAGGTCTCACCACTCGACCGATCACCCACCCAGATCCAACCTGACAACCCAACAGGAACCGCTGCGGCTGACACACAGGCAAGTGAGACATATAAAATACATCTCAACTTACCGTGTTCGATGGAGGTTGATCAGGCCTCAAATTCAGCCACCGCGGTCACCACCAGGGAAATCAGCGATATGGGTCCGGGAGGGCGGCGTACCGCTAGCCACGCCCCACGTTGGGCGCCATTTGTGGGGGTCGCGATGACATTCCACTCGTCCTCCAGTCACTCCAAATTCAAACTATGAGCATGGGTCAACCATTCAAAGAATGAGTCAGACAACAAGCTGGTTCAAACTCAGAGCACGCTCAAAAGACTACTACAGACAACGTTCTCAGCAATGTTCTGTGTTTATTTCCGCATGCACAAACTTAAATACACTACATAATGGGGAGGGAAAAGGGGTTGTCCGGGGCGGGGTAAGCCATGAAAGTCCAGTGTCTGGCCACTCCTGATTGGTCCACATCTCTTTATCTCAGTCTCTGGGCAGATATTGCAGCCGTCAGCTTATAATCTTGTTTAGTTTCTCTGAAATAAGTCTTGGCAACACTGGAACTGTCTTAGTTTAAGTTTCGATTTAAGTAATAAGTAGCAAGGAAAGCTTATTGTTATAAGACACAAAATGGTGGTTAGTACATTAGCAAAAAAGCGTATAAAAGTTACAAAAGTATAAAAGTTACAAATATATATATACTCTTTTACCCCGACAGTAATTCCGAGAATAATGTAAGACTTGCGAAGCATTTTTAAACTTCAGAGGAATTCCGAGAACAAAGGAAGAGTTGCGAAGCATTTTTAAACTTTATCAGAATTCCGAGAAAAATGGAAGAAATCCAAAGCATTTTTAAACTTCAGCAGAATTCCGAGAACAATGGAAGAGTTCCGAAGCATTTTTAAACTTCAGCGGAATTCCAAGAACAATGGAAGAGTTCCGAAGCTTTTTTAAACTTCAGCAGTATTCCAAGAACAAAGGAAGAGTTCCGAAGCATTTATAAACTTCATCGGAATATTGAAGAACAACGGAACAGTTCCGAAGCATTTTAAATCTTCTGCGGAATTCCGAGAACAATGGAAGAGTTCCGAAGCATTTTTAAACTTCATCAGAATTCAGAGAACAATGGAAGAGTTTCGAAGCATTTTTAAACTTAAGCAGAATTCTGAGAACAATGGAAGAGTTCCGAAGCATTTTTAGACTTCAGCGGAAATCCGAGAACAATGGAAGAGATCCGAAGCATTTTTAAAGTTCAGCAGAATTCCGAGAACATTGGAAGAGTTCCAAAGCATTTTTTAACTTCATCAGAATTCCGAGAACAATGGAAGAGTTTCGAAGCATTTTTAAACTTAAGCAGAATTCTGAGAACAATGGAAGAGTTCTGAAGCATTTTTAGACTTCAGCGGAAATCCGAGAACAATGGAAGAGATCCGAAGCATTTTTAAAGTTCAGCAGAATTCCGAGAACATTGGAAGAGTTCCAAAGCATTTTTTAACTTCAGCTGAATTCCGAGAACAATGGAAGAGTTGTGAAGCACTTTTAAACTTCAGCGGCATTCCGAGAACAATGGAAGAGTTCCGAAGCATTTTTAAACTTCATCGGAATTCCGAAAACAATGGAAGAGTTCTGAAGCATTTTTAAACTTCAGCAGAATTCTGAGAACAATGGAAGATTTCCGAAGCATTTTTAAACGTCAGCGGAATTCCGAGAACAATGGAAGAGTTCCGAAGCATTTTTAAATGTCAGCGGAATTCCGAGAACAATGTAAGAGTTGCGAAGCATTTTTAAACTTCAGCGGAATTCCGAGTACAAAGGAAGAGTTGCGAAGCATTTTTAAACTTCAGCGGAATTCCAAGAACAATGGAAGAGTTCTGAAGCTTTTTTAAACTTCAGCAGAATTCCGAGAACAATGGAAGAGTTCCGAAGCATTTATAAACTTCATCGGAATATCGAAGAACAATGGAACAGTTCCGAAGCATTTTAAATCTTCTGCGGAATTCCGAGAACAATGGAAGAGTTCCGAAGCATTTTTAAACTTCATCAGAATTCAGAGAACAATGGAAGAGTTTCGAAGCATTTTTAGACTTCAGCGGAAATCCGAGAAAAATGGAAGAGATCCGAAGCATTTTTAAAGTTCAGCAGAATTCCAAGAACATTGGAAGAGTTCCAAAGCATTTTTTAACTTCAGCTGAATTCCGAGAACAATGGAAGAGTTGCGAAGCACTTTTAAACTTCAGCGGCATTCCGAGAACAATGGAAGAGTTCCGAAGCATTTTTAAACGTCAGCATAATTCCGAGAACAATGGAAGAGTTCCGAAGCATTTTTAAAAGTCAGCGTGTTATGCACACGCCCGGGCTGAGCGGCGTGTGCGTGTGATTGTAGTGATTCCACTGGACCGTGCCGGAGAGTGAATGCCTGGAGGGGCGTAACTAGGTATTCACCCGATCCGACCAGGGTCGCACGACGGCATACGACGCCAGTGCACCAAGGAGGAACCGAGCAGAGGGACCAGGTGCTACTCCAGGACAGACCCCGGACACGGCTGTTGACCCACACAGGCGAATACAGGAACAGACTGGTAGGCTGGCACACAGACTGGTGGGTATAGGCAGGCACGACTGGTATGCAGGCAGGCGGGTATGCAGGCAGGCGGGTACAGGCAAGCACAGCTAGAGTGCAGACAGGGAGGCACTAGCAGGTAGGAACACAGGCGGGATAGGACCCAGTACACACTGGGACTCAGGAACAATACAGGCAGAGGGGTACAGGCAAGCACAGCTAGAGTGCAGACAGGGAGGCACTAGCAGGTAGGGACACTGGCGGGATAGGACCCAGTACACACTGGGACTCAGGAACAGAACCACAGATGTGGCGGACAAACACAGCAGAGTGAGGCCGCCCAGAGAGGTGAGCGAGAACAGGGCAGGACAAGGCCGCCTGGAGCGGTGAGCAAGAGTAGAGCAGGACAAGGCCGCCAGGAGCGGTGAACAAAGGATCAGAGCTGAGCGAGACTGCTGGAGCAGTGAGCAAGAGTAAAGCAGGACGAGGCCGCCTGGAGCGGTGAGCAAGAGTGGAGCGAGACTGCCGGAGCAGCGAGCAAAAGGGTCAGAGCGGAGCAAGGCTGCCGGAGCAGCGAGCAAAGGAGTCAGAGCAGGCTAGAACCGCCGGAGCGGTAAGCAAAGGAGTCAGAGCAGACTAGAACCGCCGGAGCGGTGAGCAAAGGAGTCAGAGCAGACTAGAACCGCCGGAGCGGTGATTAAAGGAGTCAGAGCAGACTAGAACCGCCGGAGCGGTGAGCAAAGGAGTCAGAGCAGGCTAGAACCGCCGGAGCAGTGAGCAAAGGAGTCAGAGCAGGCAAGGCTGAGTAGGGGGGACAGGGCTCTGTTCACACGGAACAGACAGGAAGAGAAAGGCAGAGCCAGATACCCACAGGGTACTTGCAGTGAAGTAACGAGTGGACCACAAACTCACAAACGGGAGTACAGAGACAACAAACAGGAGTTAGGTACAAGTTCAGACTGCAGAAAAAGGAAGGGAACGGACATAGAGGCAAAACAGGTAAAAGATAGGAGAGAGTTCAGACTGGAACTGAGCGTACGGAGGAGACCGACACTGCAGCGGGATACAGGAGCGGGTCTGGGAATACGGCCCCCAGAGAGGCGGGACGAACAGGCAAGGAGCGTGTTCAGACAGGACAGACAAGATACAGGAGCGGGTCTAGGTAATCGGCCCCTAGAAGGCGGGAGGAACAGGCTAGGAGCGTGTTCAGACAGGACAGACAAGATACAGGAGCGGGTCTAGGTAATCGGCCCCTAGAAGGCGGGAGGAACAGGCTGGGAGCGTGTTCAGACAGGACAGACAAGATACAGGAGCGGGTCTAGGTAATCAGCCCCTAGAAGGCAGGAGGAACAGGCTAGGAGCGTGTTCAGACAGGCCTGGAAATACAGCCTCCAGGATAGGCAGACAAGAGAACACAGAACGGGACCTGGCACCTTCAGAGTGCAAGCACACACTGAATGAAACACTATGCTCAGGCAGGGATAGATGGGAGCAGCTGAGCTATATACCAGGTGACAGACAGCAATAGGCTGAGGACGCACAAGGGGTGTGACCCACAGCAGGTACAAAAAGCAGGAAGTGATCGGGCGCCGCCCTTAAGCAGCAGAAACAGACACAAACAGACAGCATGGAGGGAAGCCAGAGAGACATTCTGGACTGGAGATCAAGTGCGCGCTCTTGCACAGTGGGAGATGGACCACCATGCAAGGACGCCGCCAGGTATGTTACAGTACCCCCCCCCTTACGCCCCCTCTTCTTCAGGCCTGCCAGAATCTTCCGCAGGGAATTCGAGGACCAGTCGTTCACTTCAAGGAGATCACTTCCACTGTCCACAGGAAAAACTGATCTCATCTGGTTAACTAGGATGCTACCTCCTATCCAGCCATCCTCAGTAACAGACGAAATGGGTGGAGTACCAGGAACAGCACACAAGGAAGTCTCTCTCCACATATTTTCAGGTGGCACCCCAGAGGGTACAGGAGACAACTGGAAGTCCTTCACCGGGTTGGAGGGGGACAGAGACTTGGGGGTAATCTCTGATTCGAGGTACATCTTGTTAAGCTCACACGAAGAAACAGACGGGTTATCAGGTACATAATGAGGAAAAGTCACTGTCTCTTTGTTATCTGGTGGTACCCCGGAGGATTCAGGAAACAACTGGAGGTCCTCCGCCGGGTCAGAAGAGTGCAGAGGCTCAGAGAAAACATCTGCTTCAGAGTACACTAGGTCAGACTCACTGGACGAAGCAGGCGAGGTATCGGGTACCGAGTATAGGAAAGTCTCTGTCCATTCACCACCAGGTGGCAACCCGAAGGGTTCTGGAGACAACTGGCGGTCCTCCGCCTGGTCAGAGGGGTGTAGAGACTCACGGGTAACCTCTGCTTCAGAGTACACTAGGTCGGACTCACTGGACGAAGCAAGTGAGGTATCAGATCTAGGATATAGGAAAGTCTCTGTCCATTCACCACCAGGTGGCACCCAGAAGGGTTCTGGAGACAACTGGAGGTCCTCCGCCTGGTCGGAGGGGTGTAGAGACTCGGGAGTAACCACTGCTTCGGAGTACACTAGGTTGGACTCAGGGGACGAAGCGAGCGAGGTATCAGGTACAGAGTATAGGAGAGTCTCTGTCCTTTCGCTACCAGGTAGCACCCCGAAGGGTTCTGGAGACAACTGGAGGTCCTCCGCCTGGTCGGAGGGGTGTAGAGACTCGGGAGTAACCTCTGCTTCGGAGTACACTAGGTTGGACTCACTGGACGAAGCGAGCGAGGTATCAGGTACAGAGTATAGGAGAGTCTCTGTCCTTTCGCTACCAGGTAGCACCCCGAAGGGTTCAGGAGACAACTGGAGGTCCTCCGCCTGGTCGGAGGGGTGTAGAGACTCGGGGGTAACTACCACTTTGGGGTACCCATTGTCAGGCTCACAGGACGAAGCGGACAAAGTATCGAGTACCGGGTGTAGAGAAGTCTCTCTCCATTTGTCATCGAGCGGTATCCCGGAGGAATCAGGAGGCAACAGGGGGTCCTCCACCAGGTAGTAGAGGTGCACAGACTCTGAGGTAACCACAGCTTTGGAGCATCCTTGGACATGCACACCGGTTAAAGTGGGTGAAGCATCTGATGCCGGGTGCAGGAAGTTCTCCTGTGTGGAGTCTGGATGGGCAGAAGTCTCTTCGGGCAGGAGAACTGGTGCACTACCCATGCACATTACCCGTTGGGGCTTCTCTGGGATACAGGGAGATGAAGCTTCAGTAGGGACTTCAAGGTTGGGGTCAGGAGGTCTCAGGGAGGACAGACCCTGGCGTGACGGCTTGCCTCTACGCCTAGCACGTCTGGACTGCCTCTTGAGGTTGGGAGAAGTATTCCGGAAAGCGTAGTCACCCTGTGAGGATTCTGGGTGGGCAGTAGTCTCATTGGGCTGGAGGACTATTGCACTACCCACACACATTACCCGTCGGGGCTGCTCCGGGATATTGGGAAGTGAAGCTTCAGCAGGGGCTTCAGGGTTAGGGTCCTCGAAGACCATACGAAAGGCCACCAGGAAGGCCTGCAGGTCAAGGACGACAGGATCCCATGCTTCCCATAGGGGGGTGACCCATTTCAAGGCATCACCCGCTAGGTAGTCAATCATAAAGGCCACTTTAGCCCAATCAGAAGGAAAATAGAGAGGGTAGGCCTTAAAGTGTAGCATGCATTGCTCCACAAATGCACGACACTGTCTTGGATCCCCATAGTAACGTGGCGGATCCGCAGGAACGAGAGCTGATAGATCCATCTGGACGGTTCGTAATTCGCCTGGAACTCAGCTAAGGAAAAAAAAAATGTATTTATTTATTTTAATGCATGTACTCGCTGGAAAACTTCTCAGAGAGCGAAGGCCGTGGGGCTCAACGGGAACCATGGCCTGAGCATGCTGTTATGCACACGCCCGGGCTGAGCGGCGTGTGCGTGTGATTGTAGTGATTCCACTGGACCGTGCCGGTGAGTGAATGCCTGGAGGGGCGTAACTAGGTATTCACCCGATCCGACCAGGGTCGCACGACGGCATACGACGCCAGTGCACCAAGGAGGAACCGAGCAGAGGGACCAGGTGCTACTCCAGGACAGACCCCGGACACGGCTGTTGACCCACACAGGCGAATACAGGAACAGACTGGTAGGCTGGCACACAGACTGGTGGGTATAGGCAGGCACGACTGGTATGCAGGCAGGCGGGTATGCAGGCAGGCGGGTACAGGCAAGCACAGCTAGAGTGCAGACAGGGAGGCACTAGCAGGTAGGAACACAGGCGGGATAGGACCCAGTACACACTGGGACTCAGGAACAATACAGGCAGAGGGGTACAGGCAAGCACAGCTAGAGTGCAGACAGGGAGGCACTAGCAGGTAGGGACACTGGCGGGATAGGACCCAGTACACACTGGGACTCAGGAACAGAACCACAGATGTGGCGGACAAACACAGCAGAGTGAGGCCGCCCAGAGAGGTGAGCGAGAACAGGGCAGGACAAGGCCGCCTGGAGCGGTGAGCAAGAGTAGAGCAGGACAAGGCCGCCAGGAGTGGTGAACAAAGGATCAGAGCTGAGCGAGACTGCTGGAGCAGTGAGCAAGAGTAAAGCAGGACGAGGCCGCCTGGAGCGGTGAGCAAGAGTGGAGCGAGACTGCCGGAGCAGCGAGCAAAAGGGTCAGAGCGGAGCAAGGCTGCCGGAGCAGCGAGCAAAGGAGTCAGAGCAGGCTAGAACCGCCGGAGCGGTAAGCAAAGGAGTCAGAGCAGACTAGAACCGCCGGAGCGGTGAGCAAAGGAGTCAGAGCAGACTAGAACCGCCGGAGCGGTGATTAAAGGAGTCAGAGCAGACTAGAACCGCCGGAGCGGTGAGCAAAGGAGTCAGAGCAGGCTAGAACCGCCGGAGCAGTGAGCAAAGGAGTCAGAGCAGGCAAGGCTGAGTAGGGGGGACAGGGCTCTGTTCACACGGAACAGACAGGAAGAGAAAGGCAGAGCCAGATACCCACAGGGTACTTGCAGTGAAGTAACGAGTGGACCACAAACTCACAAACGGGAGTACAGAGACAACAAACAGGAGTTAGGTACAAGTTCAGACTCTGCAGAAAAAGGAAGGGAACGGACATAGAGGCAAAACAGGTAAAAGATAGGAGAGAGTTCAGACTGGAACTGAGCGTACGGAGGAGACCGACACTGCAGCGGGATACAGGAGCGGGTCTGGGAATACGGCCCCCAGAGAGGCGGGACGAACAGGCAAGGAGCGTGTTCAGACAGGACAGACAAGATACAGGAGCGGGTCTAGGTAATCGGCCCCTAGAAGGCGGGAGGAACAGGCTAGGAGCGTGTTCAGACAGGACAGACAAGATACAGGAGCGGGTCTAGGTAATCGGCCCCTAGAAGGCGGGAGGAACAGGCTGGGAGCGTGTTCAGACAGGACAGACAAGATACAGGAGCGGGTCTAGGTAATCAGCCCCTAGAAGGCAGGAGGAACAGGCTAGGAGCGTGTTCAGACAGGCCTGGAAATACAGCCTCCAGGATAGGCAGACAAGAGAACACAGAACGGGACCTGGCACCTTCAGAGTGCAAGCACACACTGAATGAAACACTATGCTCAGGCAGGGATAGATGGGAGCAGCTGAGCTATATACCAGGTGACAGACAGCAATAGGCTGAGGACGCACAAGGGGTGTGACCCACAGCAGGTACAAAAAGCAGGAAGTGATCGGGCGCCGCCCTTAAGCAGCAGAAACAGACACAAACAGACAGCATGGAGGGAAGCCAGAGAGACATTCTGGACTGGAGATCAAGTGCGCGCTCTTGCACAGTGGGAGATGGACCACCATGCAAGGACGCCGCCAGGTATGTTACACAGCGGAATTCAGAGAACAATGGAAGAGTTCCGAAGCATTTTAAAACTTCTGTGGAATTCCGAGAACAATGGAAGAGTTCCGAAGCATTTTTAAACTTCATCAGAATTCCGAGAACAATGGAAGAGTTTCGAAGCATTTTTAAACTTAAGCAGAATTCTGAGAACAATGGAAGAGTTCCGAAGCCTTTTTAAACTTCAGCGGAATTCCGAGAACATTGGAAGAGTTCCAAAGCATTTTTTAACTTCAGCTGAATTCCGAGAACAATGGAAGAGTTGCGAAGCACTTTTAAACTACAGCGGCATTCCGAGAACAATGGAAGAGTTCCGAAGCATTTTTAAACATCAGCATAATTCCGAGAACAATGGAAGAGTTCCGAAGCAATTTTAAACGTCAGCGGAATTCCGAGAACAATGGTAGAGATCTGAATCATTTTTAAATGTCAGCGGATTTCCAAGAACAATGGAAGAGTACCGAAGCATTTTTAAACGTCAGCGGAATTCCGAGAACAATGGAAGAGTTCCGAAGCATTTTTAAATGTCAGCAGAATTCCGAGAACAATAGAAGAGTTCCGAAGCATTTTTAAACTTCATCGGAATTCCGAGAACAATAGAAGAGTTCCGAAGCATTTTTAAATGTCAGCGGAATTCCGAGAACAATGGAAGAGTACCGAAGGTTTTTTAAACGTCAGCGGAATTCCGAGAACAATGGAAGAGTTGCGAAGCATTTTTAAATGTCAGCGGAATTCAGAGAACAATGGAAGAGTTCCGAAGCATTTTAAAACTTCTGCGGAATTCCGAGAACAATGGAAGAGTTCCGAAGCATTTTTAAACTTCATCAGAATTCCGAGAACAATGGAAGAGTTTCGAAGCATTTTTAAACTTAAGCAGAATTCTGAGAACAATGGAAGAGTTCCAAAGCCTTTTTAAACTTCAGCGGAATTCCGAGAACAATGGAAGAGTTCCGAAGCATTTTTAAACTTCAGCAGAATTCCGAGAACAATGGAAGAGTTCCGAAGCATTTTTAAACATCAGCAGAATTCCGAGAACAATGGAAGCATTCCGAAGCATTTTTAAACTTCAGCAGAATTCCGAGAACAATGGAAGAGTTCCAAAGCATCTTTAAACTTCAGCGGAATTCCGAGAACAATGGAAGAGTTCCGAAGCTTTTTTAAACTACATCGGAATTCCGAGAACAATGGAAGAGTTCCGAAGCAATTTTAAACTTCAGCGGAATTCCGAGAACAATAGAAGAGTTCCGAAGCATTTTTAAACTTCAACGGCATTCCGAGAACAATGGAAGAGTTCCGAAGCATTTTTAAACGTCAGCGGAATTCCGAGAACAATGGAAGAGTTCCGAAGCATTTTTAAATGTCAGCGGAATTCCGCGAACAATGTAAGAGTTGCGAACCATTTTAAAACTTCAGCGGAATTCCGAGAACAAAGGAAGAGTTGCGAAGCATTTTTAAACTTTATCAGAATTCCCAGAACAATGAAAGAAATCCAAAGCATTTTTAAACTTCAGCAGAATTCCGAGAACAATGGAAGAGTTCCGAAGCATTTTTAAACTTCAGCGGAATTCCAAGCACAATGGAAGAGTTCCGAAGCTTTTTTAAACTTCAGCAGAATTCCGAGAACAATGGAAGAGTTCCGAAGCATTTATAAACTTCATCGGAATATCGAAGAACAATGAAACAGTTCCGAAGCATTTTAAATCTTCTGTGGAATTCCGAGAACAATGGAAGAGTTCCGAAGCATTTTTAAACTTCATCAGAATTCAGAGAACAATGGAAGAGTTTTGAAGCATTTTTAAACTTAAGCAGAATTCTGAGAACAATGGAAGAGTTCCGAAGCACTTTTAAACTTCAGCGGCATTCCGAGAACAATGGAAGAGTTCCGAAGCATTTTTAAACGTCAGCATAATTCCGAGAACAATGGAAGAGTTCCGAAGCATTTTTAAATGTCAGCGGAATTCCGAGAACAATGGAAGAGTTCCGAAGCATTTTTAAATGTCAGCGGAATTCAGAGAACAATGGAAGAGTTCCGAAGAATTTTTTAATGTCAGCGGAATTATGAGAACAATGGAAGAGTTCCGAAGCATTTTTAAACTTCAGCAGAATTCCGAGAACAATAGAAGAGTTTCGAAGCATTTTTAAACTTCATCGGAATTCCGAGAACAATAGAAGAGTTCCGAAGCATTTTTAAATGTCAGCGGAATTCCGAGAACAATGGAAGAGTACCGAAGCATTTTTAAACATCAGCGGAATTCCGAGAACAATGGAAGAGTTCCGAAGCATTTTTAAATGTCAGCGGAATTCAGAGAACAATGGAAGAGTTCCGAAGCATTTTAAAACTTCTGCGGAATTCCGAGAACAATGGAAGAGTTCCGAAGCATTTTTAAACTTCATCAGAATTCCGAGAACAATGGAAGAGTTTCGAATCATTTTTAAACTTAAGCAGAATTCTGAGAACAATGGAAGGTTTCCGAAGCCTTTTTAAACTTCAGCGGAATTCCGAGAACATTGGAAGAGTTCCAAAGCATTTTTTAACTTCAGCTGAATTCCGAGAACAATGGAAGAGTTGCGAAGCACTTTTAAACTTCACCGGCATTCCGAGAACAATGGAAGAGTTCCGAAGCATTTTTAAACGTCAGCATAATTCCGAGAACAATGGAAGAGTTCCGAAGCATTTTTAAATGTCAGCGGAATTCCGAGAACAATGGAAGAGTTGTGAATCATTTTTAAAAGTCAGCGGATTTCCAAGAACAATGGAAGAGTTCCGAAGAATTTTTTAATGTCAGCGGAATTACGAGAACAATGGAAGAGTTACGAAGCATTTTTAAACTTCAGCGGAATTCTGAGAACAATAGAAGAGTTCCGAAGCATTTTTAAACTTAATCGGAATTCCGAGAACAATAGAAGAGTTCCGAAGCATTTTTAAATGTCAGCGGAATTCCGAGAACAATGGAAGAGTACCGAAGCATTTTTAAATGTCAGCGGAATTCCGAGAACATTGGAAGAGTTCTGAAGCATTTTTAAATGTCAGCGGAATTCAGAGAACAATGGAAGAGTTCCGAAGCATTTTAAAACTTCTGCGGAATTCCGAGAACAATGGAAGAGTTCCGAAGCATTTTTAAACTTCATCAGAATTCCGAGAACAATGGAAGAGTTTCGAAGCATTTTTAAACTTAAGTAGAATTCTGAGAACAATGGAAGAGTTCCGAAGCCTTTTTAAACTTCAGCGGAATTCCAAGAACAATGGAAGAGTTCCGAAGCATTTTTAAACTTCAGCAGAATTCCGAGAACAATGGAAGAGTTCCGAAGCATTTTTAAACATCAGCAGAATTCCGAGAACAATGGAAGCGTTCCGAAGCACTTTTAAACTTCAGCAGAATTCCGAGAACAATGGAAGAGTTCCAAAGCATCTTTAAACTTCAGCGGAATTCCGAGAACAATGGAAGAGTTTCGAAGCTTTTTTAAACTACATCGGAATTCCGAGAACAATGGAAGAGTTCCGAAGCAATTTTACACTTCAGCGGAATTCCGAGAACAATAGAAGAGTTCCGAAGCATTTTTAAACTTCAGCGGCATTCAGAGAACAATGGAAGAGTTCCGAAGCATTTTTAAACGTCAGCGGAATTCCGAGAACAATGGAAGAGTTACGAAGCATTTTTAAATGTCAGCGGAATTCCGAGAATAATGTAAGACTTGCGAAGCATTTTTAAACTTCAGCGGAATTCCGAGAACAAAGGAAGAGTTGCGAAGCATTTTTAAACTTTATCAAAATTCCGAGAACAATGGAAGAAATCCAAAGCATTTTTAAACTTCAGCAGAATTCCGAGAACAATGGAAGAGTTCCGAAGCATTTTTAAACTTCAGCGGAATTCCAAGAACAATGGAAGAGTTCCGAAGCTTTTTTAAACTTCAGCAGAATTCCGAGAACAATGGAAGAGTTCCGAAGCATTTATAAACTTCATCAGAATATCGAAGAACAATGGAACAGTTCCGAAGCATTTTAAATCTTCTGCGGTATTCCAAGAGCAATGTAAGAGTTCCGAAGCATTTTTAAACTTCATCAGAATTCATAGAACAATGGAAGAGTTTCGAAGCATTTTTAAACTTAAGCAGAATTCTGACATCAATGGAAGAGTTCCGAAGCATTTTTAGACTTCAGCGGAAATCCGAGAACAATGGAAGAGATCCGAAGCATTTTTAAAGTTCAGCAGAATTCCGAGAACATTGGAAGAGTTCCAAAGCATTTTTTAACTTCATCAGAATTCCGAGAACAATGGAAGAGTTTCGAAGCATTTTTAAACTTAAGCAGAATTCTAAGAACAATGGAAGAGTTCCGAAGCATTTTTAGACTTCAGCGGAAATCCGAGAACAATGGAAGAGATCCGAAGCATTTTTAAAGTTCAGCAGAATTCCGAGAACATTGGAAGAGTTCCAAAGCATTTTTTAACTTCAGCTGAATTCCGAGAACAATGGAAGAGTTGCGAAGCACTTTTAAACTTCAGCGGCATTCCGAGAACAATGGAAGAGTTCCGAAGCATTTTTAAACGTCAGCATAATTCCGAGAACAATGGAAGAGTTCCGAAGCATTTTTAAATGTCAGCGGAATTCAGAGAACAATGGAAGAGTTCCGAAGCATTTTAAAACTTCTCCGGAATTCCGAGAACAATGGAAGAGTTCTGAAGCATTTTTAAACTTCATCAGAATTCCGAGAACAATGGAAGAGTTTCGAAGCATTTTTAAACTTAAGCAGAATTCTGAGAACAATGGAAGAGTTCCGAAGCCTTTTTAAACTTCAGCGGAATTCAGAGAACAATGGAAGAGTTCCGAAGCATTTTTAAACTTCAGCAGAATTCCGAGAACAATGGAAGAGTTCCGAAGCATTTTTAAACATCAGCAGAATTCCGAGAACAATGGAAGCGTTCCGAAGGATTTTTAAACTTCAGCGGAATTCCGAGAACTAAGGAAGAGTTGTGAAGCATTTTTAAACTTTATCAGAATTCCGAGAACAGTGGAAGAAATCCAAAGCATTTTTAAACTTCAGCGGAATTCCAAGAACAATGGAAGAGTTCCGAAGCTTTTTTAAACTTCAGCAGAATTCCGAGAACAATGGAAGAGTTCCGAAGCATTTATAAACTTCATCGGAATATCGAAGAACAATGGAACAGTTCCGAAGCACTTTAAATCTTCTGCGGAATTCCGAAAACAATGGAAGAGTTCCGAAGCATTTTTAAACTTCATCAGAATTCAGAGAACAATGGAAGAGTTTCGAAGCATTTTTAAACTTAAGCAGAATTCTGAGAACAATGGAAGAGTTCCGAAGCATTTTTAGACTTCAGCGGAAATCCGAGAACAATGGAAGAGATCCGAAGCATTTTTAAATTTCAGCAGAATTCCGAGAACATTGGAAGAGTTACAAAGCATTTTTTAACTTCATCAGAATTCCGAGAACAATGGAAGAGTTTCGAAGCAGTTTTAAAGTTCAGCAGAATTCCGAGAACATTGGAAGAGTTCCAAAGCATTTTTTAACTTCAGCTGAATTCCGAGAACAATGGAAGAGTTGCGAAGCACTTTTAAACTTCAGCGGCATTCCGAGAACAATGGAAGAGTTCCGAAGCATTTTTAAACGTCAGCATAATTCCGAGAACAATGGAAGAGTTCCTAAGCATTTTTAAATGTCAGCGGAATTCAGAGAACAATGGAAGAGTTCCGATGCATTTTAAAACTTCTGCGGAATTCCGAGAACAATGGAAGAGTTCCGAAGCATTTTTAAACTTCATCAGAATTCCGAGAACAATGGAAGAGTTTCGAAGCATTTTTAAACTTAAGCAGAATTCTGAGAACAATGGAAGAGTTCCGAAGACTTTTTAAACTTCAGCGGAAGTCCGAGAACAATGGAAGAGTTCCGAAGCCTTTTTAAACTTCAGCAGAATTCCGAGAACAATGGAAGAGTTCCGAAGCATTTTTAAACATCAGCAGAATTCCGAGAACAATGGAAGCGTTCCGAAGCATTTTTAAACTTCAGCAGAATTCTGAGAACAATGGAAGAGTTCCGAAGCATCTTTAAACTTCAGCGGAATTCCGAGAACAATGGAAGAGTTCCGAAGCTTTTTTAAACTACATCGGAATTCCGAGAACAATGGAAGAGTTCCGAAGCAATTTTAAACTTCAGCGGAATTCCGAGAACAATAGAAGAGTTCCGAAGCATTTTTAAACTTCAGCGGCATTCCGAGAACAATGGAAGAGTTCCGAAGCATTTTTAAACGTCAGCGGAATTCCGAGAACAATGGAAGAGTTCCGAAGCATTTTTAAATGTCAGCGTAATTCCGAGAATAATGTAAGACTTGCGAAGCATTTTTAAACTTCAGCGGAATTCCGAGAACAAAGGAAGAGTTGCGAAGCATTTTTAAACTTTATCAGAATTCCGAGAACAATGGAAGAAATCCAAAGCATTTTTAAACTTCAGCAGAATTCCGAGAACAACGGAAGAGTTCCGAAGCATTTTTAAACTTCAGCGGAATTCCAAGAACAATGGAAGAGTTCCGAAGCTTTTTTAAACTTCAGCAGAATTCCGAGAACAATGGAAGAGTTCCGAAGCATTTATAAACTTCATCGGAATATTGAAGAACAACGGAACAGTTCCGAAGCATTTTAAATCTTCTGCGGAATTCCGAGAACAATGGAAGAGTTCCGAAGCATTTTTAAAGTTCATCAGAATTCAGAGAACAATGGAAGAGTTTCGAAGCATTTTTAAACTTAAGCAGAATTCTGAGAACAATGGAAGAGTTCCGAAGCATTTTTAGACTTCAGCGGAAATCCGAGAACAATGGAAGAGATCCGAAGCATTTTTAAAGTTCAGCAGAATTCCGAGAACATTGGAAGAGTTCCAAACCATTTTTTAACTTCATCAGAATTCCGAGAACAATGGAAGAGTTTCGAAGCATTTTTAAACTTAAGCAGAATTCTGAGAACAATGGAAAAGTTCCGAAGCATTTTTAGACTTCAGCGGAAATCCGAGAACAATGGAAGAGATCCGAAGCATTTTTAAAGTTCAGCAGAATTCCGAGAACATTGGAAGAGTTCCAAAGCATTTTTTAACTTCATGAGAATTCCGAGAACAATGGAAGACTTTCGAAGCATTTTTAAACTTAAGCAGAATTCTAAGAACAATGGAATAGTTCCGAAGCACTTTTAGACTTCAGCGGAAATCCGAGATCAATGGAAGAGATCCGAAGCATTTTTAAAGTTCAGCAGAATTCCGAGAACATTGGAAGAGTTCCAAAGCATTTTTTAACTTCAGCTGAATTCCGAGAACAATGGAAGAGTTGCGAAGCACTTTTAAACTTCAGCGGCATTCCGAGAACAATGGAAGAGTTCCGAAGCATTTTTAAACTTCAGCAGAATTCCGAGAACAATGGAAGAGTTCCGAAGCATTTTTTAACTTCATCGGAATTCCGAAAACAATGGAAGAGTTCTGAAGCATTTTTAAACTTCAGCAGAATTCCGAGAACAATGGAAGAGTTCCGAAGCATTTTTAAACGTCAGCGGAATTCCGAGAACAATGGAGGAGTTCCGAAGCATTTTTAAATGTCAGCGGAATTCCGAGAACAATGTAAGAGTTGCGAAGGATTTTTAAACTTCAGCGGAATTCCGAGTACAAAGGAAGAGTTGTGAAGCATTTTTAAACTTCAGCGGAATTCCAAGAACAATGGAAGAGTTCCGTAGCTTTTTTAAACTTCAGCAGAATTCCGAGAACAATGGAAGAGTTCCGAAACATTTATAAACTTCATCGGAATATCGAAGAACAATGGAACAGTTCCCGAAGCATTTTAAATCTTCTGCGGAATTCCGAGAACAATGGAAGAGTTCCGAAGCATTTTTAAACTTCATCAGAATTCAGAGAACAATGGAAGAGTTTCGAAGCATTTTTAGACTTCAGCGGAAATCCGAGAACAATGGAAGAGATCCGAAGCATTTTTAAAGTTCAGCAGAATTCCGAGAACATTGGAAGAGTTCCAAAGCATTTTTTAACTTCAGCTGAATTCCGAGAACAATGGAAGAGTTGCGAAGCACTTTTAAACTTCAGAGGCATTCGAGAACAATGGAAGAGTTTCGAAGCATTTTTAAACGTCAGCATAATTCCGAGAACAATGGAAGAGTTCTGAAGCATTTTTAAATGTCAGCAGAATTCAGAGAACAATGGAAGAGTTCCAAAGCATTTTAAAACTTCTGCGGAATTCCGAGAACAATGGAAGAGTTCCGAAGCATTTTTAAACGTGAGCATAATTCCGAGAACAATGGAAGAGTTCCGAAGCATTTTTAAACGTCAGCGGAATTCCGAGAACAATGGAAGAGTTCTGAATCATTTTTAAATGTCAGCGGATTTCCGAGAACAATGGAAGAGTTCCGAAGAATTTTTTAATGTCAGCGGAATTACGAGAACAATGGAAGAGTTCCGAAGCATTTCTAAACTTCAGCAGAATTCCGAGAACAATAGAAGAGTTCCGAAGCATTTTTAAACTTCATCGGAATTCCGAGAACAATAGAAGAGTTCCGAAGCATTTTTAAATGTCAGCGGAATTCCGAGAACAATGGAAGAGTACCGAAGCATTTTTAAACATCAGCGGAATTCCGAGAACAATGGAAGAGTTCCGAAGCATTTTTAAATGTCAGCGGAATTCAGAGAACAATGGAAGAGTTCCGAAGCATTTTAAAACTTCTGCGGAATTCCGAGAACAATGGAAGAGTTCCGAAGCATTTTTAAACTTCATTAGAATTCCGAGAACAATGGAAGAGTTTCGAAGCATTTTTAAACTTAAACAGAATTCTGAGAACAATGGAAGAGTTCCGAAGCCTTTTCAAACTTCAGCGGAATTCCGAGAACATTGGAAGAGTTCCAAAGCATTTTTTTACTTCAGCTGAATTCCGAGAACAATGGAAGAGTTGCGAAGCACTTTTAAACTTCAGCGGCATTCCGAGAACAATGGAAGAGTTCCGAAGCATTTTTAATCGTCAGCATAATTCCGAGAACAATGGAAGAGTTCCGAAGCATTTTTAAACGTCAGCGGAATTCCGAGAACAATGGAAGAGTTCTGAATCATTTTTAAATGTCAGCGGATTTCAAAGAACAATGGAAGAGTTTCGAAGAATTTTTTAATGTCAGCGGAATTACGAGAACAATGGAAGAGTTCCGAAGCATTTGTAAACTTCAGCGGAATTCCGAGAACAATAGAAGAGTTCCGAAGCATTTTTAAACTTCATCGGAATTCCGAGAACAATAGAAGAGTTCCGAAGCATTTTTAAATGTCAGCGGAATTCCGAGAACAATGGAAGAGTACCGAAGCATTTTTAAATGTCAGCGGAATTCAGAGAACAATGGAAGAGTTCTGAAGCATTTTTAAACTTCAGCAGAATTCCGAGAACAATGGAAGAGTTCCGAAGCATTTTTAAACGTCAGCGGAATTCCGAGAACAATGGAGGAGTTCCGAAGCATTTTTAAATGTCAGCGTAATTCCGAGAACAATGTAAGAGTTGCGAAGCATTTTTAAACTTCAGCGGAATTCCGAGTACAAAGGAAGAGTTGCGAAGCATTTTTAAACTTCAGCGGAATTCCAAGAACAATGGAAGAGTTCCGTAGCTTTTTTAAACTTCAGCAGAATTCCGAGAACAATGGAAGAGTTCCGAAACATTTATAAACTTCATCGGAATATCGAAGAACAATGAACAGTTCCGAAGCATTTTAAATCTTCTGCGGAATTCCGAGAACAATGGAAGAGTTCCGAAGCATTTTTAAACTTCATCAGAATTCAGAGAACAATGGAAGAGTTTCGAATCATTTTTAGACTTCAGCGGAAATCCGAGAACAATGGAAGAGATCCGAAGCATTTTTAAAGTTCAGCAGAATTCCGAGAACATTGGAAGAGTTCCAAAGCATTTTTTAACTTCAGCTGAATTCCGAGAACAATGGAAGAGTTGAGAAGCACTTTTAAACTTCAGAGGCATTCCGAGAACAATGGAAGAGTTTCGAAGCATTTTTAAATGTCAGCGGAATTCCGAGAACAATGGAAGAGTACCGAAGCATTTTTAAACATCAGCGGAATTCCGAGAACAATGGAAGAGTTCCGAAGCATTTTTAAATGTCAGCGGAATTCAGAGAACAATGGAAGAGTTCCGAAGCATTTTAAAACTTCTGCGGAATTCCGAGAACAATGGAAGAGTTCCGAAGCATTTTTAAACTTCATCAGAATTCCGAGAACAATGGAAGAGTTTCGAAGCATTTTTAAACTTAAGCAGAATTCTGAGAACAATGGAAGAGTTCCGAAGCCTTTTTAAACTTCAGCGGAATTCCGAGAACATGGGAAGAGTTCCAAAGCATTTTTTTACTTCAGCTGAATTCCGAGAACATTGGAAGAGTTGCGAAGCACTTTTAAACTTCAGCGGCATTCCGAGAACAATGGAAGAGTTCCGAAGCATTTTTAATCGTCAGCATAATTCCGAGAACAATGGAAGAGTTCCAAAGCATTTTTAAACGTCAGCGGAATTCCGAGAACAATGGAAGAGTTCTGAATCATTTTTAAATGTCAGCGGATTTCCAAGAACAATGGAAGAGTTCCGAAGAATTTTTTAATGCCAGCGGAATTACGAGAACAATGGAAGAGTTCCGAAGCATTTTTAAACTTCAGCGGAATTCCGAGAACAATAGAAGAGTTCCGAAGCATTTTTAAACTTCATCGGAATTCCGAGAACAATAGAAGAGTTCCGAAGCATTTTTAAATGTCAGCGGAATTCCGAGAACAATGGAAGAGTACCGAAGGATTTTTAAATGTCAGCGGAATTCAGAGAACAATGGAAGAGTTCCGAAGCATTTTTAAACTTCATCAGAATTCAGAGAACAATGGAAGAGTTTCGAAGCATTTTTAAACTTAAGCAGAATTCTGAGAACAATGGAAGAGTTCCGAAGCATTTTTAGACTTCAGCGGAAATCCGAGAACAAGGGAAGAGATCCGAAGCATTTTTAAAGTTCAGCAGAATTCCGAGAACATTGGAAGAGTTCCAAAGCATTTTTTAACTTCATCAGAATTCCGAGAACAATGGAAGAGTTTCGAAGCATTTTTAAACTTAAGCAGAATTCTGAGAACAATGGAAGAGTTCCGAAGCATTTTTAGACTTCAGCGGAAATCCGAGAACAATGGAAGAGATCCGAAGCATTTTTAAAGTTCAGCAGAATTCCGAGAACATTGGAAGAGTTCCAAAGCATTTTTTAACTTAATCAGAATTCCGAGAACAATGGAAGACTTTCGAAGCATTTTTAAACTTAAGCAGAATTCTAAGAACAATGGAAGAGTTCCGAAGCATTTTTAGACTTCAGCGGAAATCCGAGAACAATGGAAGAGATCCGAAGCATTTTTAAAGTTCAGCAGAATTCCGAGAACATTGGAAGAGTTCCAAAGCATTTTTTAACTTCATCAGAATTCCGAGAACAATGGAAGAGTTTCGAAGCATTTTTAAACTTAAGCAGAATTCTGAGAACAATGGAAAAGTTCCGAAGCATTTTTAGACTTCAGCGGATAACCGAGAACAATGGAAGAGATCCGAAGCATTTTTAAAGTTCAGCAGAATTCCGAGAACATTGGAAGAGTTCCAAAGCATTTTTTAACTTCATCAGAATTCCGAGAACAATGGAAGACTTTCGAAGCATTTTTAAACTTAAGCAGAATTCTAAGAACAATGGAAGAGTTCCGAAGCATTTTTAGACTTCAGCGGAAATCCGAGATCAATGGAAGAGATCCGAAGCATTTTTAAAGTTCAGCAGAATTCCGAGAACATTGGAAGAGTTCCAAAGCATTTTTTAACTTCAGCTGAATTCCGAGAACAATGGAAGAGTTGCGAAGCACTTTTAAACTTCAGCGGCATTCCGAGAACAATGGAAGAGTTCCGAAGCATTTTTAAACTTCAGCAGAATTCCGAGAACAATGGAAGAGTTCCGAAGCATTTTTAAACTTCAGCAGAATTCCGAGAACAATGGAAGAGTTCCGAAGCATTTTTAAACGTCAGCGGAATTCCGAGAACAATGGAGGAGTTCCGAAGCATTTTTAAATGTCAGCGTAATTCCGAGAACAATGTAAGAGTTGCGAAGCATTTTTAAACTTCAGCGGAATTCCGAGTACAAAGGAAGAGTTCCAAAGCATTTTTAAACTTCAGCGGAATTCCAAGAACAATGGAAGAGTTCCGTAGCTTTTTTAAACTTCAGCAGAATTCCGAGAACAATGGAAGAGTTCCGAAACATTTATAAACTTCATCGGAATATCGAAGAACAATGAACAGTTCCGAAGCATTTTAAATCTTCTGCGGAATTCCGAGAACAATGGAAGAGTTCCGAAGCATTTTTAAACTTCATCAGAATTCAGAGAACAATGGAAGAGTTTCGAAGCATGTCTAGACTTCAGCGGAAATCCGAGAACAATGGAAGAGATCCGAAGCATTTTTAAAGTTGAGCAGAATTCCGAGAACATTGGAAGAGTTCCAAAGCATTTTTTAACTTCATCTGAATTCCGAGAACAATGGAAGAGTTGCGAAGCACTTTTAAACTTCAGAGGCATTCCGAGAACAATGGAAGAGTTTCGAAGCATTTTTAAACGTCAGCATAATTCCGAGAACAATGGAAGAGTTCCGAAGCATTTTTAAATGTCAGCAGAATTCAGAGAACAATGGAAGAGTTCCAAAGCATTTTAAAACTTCTGCGGAATTCCGAGAACAATGGAAGAGTTCCGAAGCATTTTTAAACGTGAGCATAATTCCGAGAACAATGGAAGAGTTCCGAAGCATTTTTACACGTCAGCGGAATTCCGAGAACAATGGAAGAGTTCTGAATCATTTTTAAATGTCAGCGGATTTCCGAGAACAATGGAAGAGTTCCGAAGAATTTTTTAATGTCAGCGGAATTACGAGAACAATGGAAGAGTTCCGAAGCATTTCTAAACTTCAGCAGAATTCCGAGAACAATAGAAGAGTTCCGAAGCATTTTTAAACTTCATCGGAATTCCGAGAACAATAGAAGAGTTCCGAAGCATTTTTAAATGTCAGCGGAATTCCGAGAACAATGGAAGAGTACCAAAGCATTTTTAAACATCAGCGGAATTCCGAGAACAATGGAAGAGTTCCGAAGCATTTTTAAATGTCAGCGGAATTCAGAGAACAATGGAAGAGTTCCGAAGCATTTTAAAACTTCTGCGGAATTCCGAGAACAATGCAAGAGTTGCGAAGCATTTTTAAACTTCATCAGAATTCCGAGAACAATGGAAGAGTTTCGAAGCATTTTTAAACTTAAGCAGAATTCTGAGAACAATGGAAGAGTTCCGAAGCCTTTTTAAACTTCAGCGGAATTCCGAGAACATTGGAAGAGTTCCAAAGCATTTTTTTACTTCAGCTGAATTCCGAGAACAATGGAAGAGTTGCGAAGCACTTTTAAACTTCAGCGGCATTCCGAGAACAATGGAAGAGTTCCGAAGCATTTTTAATCGTCAGCATAATTCCGAGAACAATGGAAGAGTTCCGAAGCATTTTTAAACGTCAGCGGAATTCCGAGAACAATGGAAGAGTTCTGAATCATTTTTAAATGTCAGCGGATTTCCAAGAACAATGGAAGAGTTCCGAAGAATTTTTTAATGTCAGCGGAATTACGAGAACAATGGAAGAGTTCCGAAGCATTTTTAAACTTCAGCGGAATTCCGAGAACAATAGAAGAGTTCCGAAGCATTTTTAAACTTCATCGGAATTCCGAGAACAATAGAAGAGTTCCGAAGCATTTTTAAATGTCAGCGGAATTCCGAGAACAATGGAAGAGTACCGAAGCATTTTTAAATGTCAGCGGAATTCAGAGAACAATGGAAGAGTTCCGAAGCATTTTTAAACTTCATCAGAATTCAGAGAACAATGGAAGAGTTTCGAAGCATTTTTAAACTTAAGCAGAATTCTGAGAACAATGGAAGAGTTCCGAAGCATTTTTAGACTTCAGCGGAAATCCGAGAACAATGGAAGAGATCCGAAGCATTTTAAAAGTTCAGCAGAATTCCGAGAACATTGGAAGAGTTCCAAAGCATTTTTTAACTTCATCAGAATTCCGAGAACAATGAAAGAGTTTCGAAGCATTTTTAAACTTAAGCAGAATTCTGAGAACAATGGAAGAGTTCCGAAGCATTTTTAGACTTCAGCGGAAATCCGAGAACAATGGAAGAGATCCGAAGCATTTTTAAAGTTCAGCAGAATTCCGAGAACATTGGAAGAGTTCCAAAGCATTTTTTAACTTCATCAGAATTCTGAGAACAATGGAAGACTTTCGAAGCATTTTTAAACTTAAGCAGAATTCTAAGAACAATGGAAGAGTTCTGAAGCATTTTTAGACTTCAGCGGAAATCCGAGAACAATGGAAGAGATCCGAAGCATTTTTAAAGTTCAGCAGAATTCCGAGAACATTGGAAGAGTTCCAAAGCATTTTTTCACTTCAGCTGAATTCCGAGAACAATGGAAGAGTTGCGAAGCACTTTTAAACTTCAGCGGCATTCCGAGAACAATGGAAGAGTTCCGAAGTATTTTTAAACTTCAGCAGAATTCCGAGAACAATGGAAGTGTTCCGAAGCATTTTTAAACTTCATCGGAATTCCGAAAACAATGGAAGAGTTCTGAAGCATTTTTAAACTTCAGCAGAATTCCGAGAACAATGGAAGAGTTCCGAAGCATTTTTAAACGTCAGCGGAATTCCGAGAACAATGGAGGAGTTCCGAAGCATTTTTAAATGTCAGCGGAATTCCGAGAACAATGTAAGAGTTGCGAAGCATTTTTAAACTTCAGCGGAATTCCGAGTACAAAGGAAGAGTTGCGAAGCATTTTTAAACTTCAGCGGAATTCCAAGAACAATGGAAGAGTTCCGTAGCTTTTTTAAACTTCAGCAGAATTCTGAGAACAATGGAAGAGTTCCGAAACATTTATAAACTTCATCGGAATATCGAAGAACAATGGAACAGTTCCGAAGCATTTTAAATCTTCTGCGGAATTCCGAGAACAATGGAAGAGTTCCGAAGCATTTTTAAACTTCATCAGAATTCAGAGAACAATGGAAGAGTTTCGAAGCATTTTTAGACTTCAGCGGAAATCCGAGAACAATGGAAGAGATCCGAAGCATTTTTAAAGTTCAGCAGAATTCCGAGAACATTGGAAGAGTTCCAAAGCATTTTTTAACTTCAGCTGAATTCCGAGAACAATGGAAGAGTTGCGAAGCACTTTTAAACTTCAGAGGCATTCCGAGAACAATGGAAGAGTTTCGAAGCATTTTTAAACGTCAGCATAATTCCGAGAACAATGGAAGAGTTCCGAAGCATTTTTAAATGTCAGCAGAATTCAGAGAACAATGGAAGAGCTCCAAAGCATTTTAAAACTTCTGCGGAATTCCGAGAACAATGGAAGAGTTCCGAAGCATTTTTAAACGTGAGCATTTTTAAACGTGAGCATAATTCCGAGAACAGTGGAAGAGTTCCGAAGCATTTTTAAACGTCAGCGGAATTCCGAGAACAATGGAAGAGTTCTGAATCATTTTTAAATGTCAGTGGATTTCCGAGAACAATGGAAGAGTTCCGAAGAATTTTTTAATGTCAGCGGAATTACGAGAACAATGGAAGAGTTCCGAAGCATTTCTAAACTTCAGCAGAATTCCGAGAACAATAGAAGAGTTCCGAAGCATTTTTAAACTTCATCGGAATTCGGAGAACAATAGAAGAGTTCCGAAGCATTTTTAAATGTCAGCGGAATTCCGAGAACAATGGAAGAGTACCGAAGCATTTTTAAACATCAGCGGAATTCCGAGAACAACGGAAGAGTTCCGAAGCATTTTTAAATGTCAGCGGAATTCAGAGAACAATGGAAGAGTTCCGAAGCATTTTAAAACTTCTGCGGAATTCCGAGAACAATGGAAGAGTTCCGAAGCATTTTTAAACTTCATCAGAATTCCGAGAACAATGGAAGAGTTTCGAAGCATTTTTAAACTTAAGCAGAATTCTGAGAACAATGGAAGAGTTCCGAAGCATTTTTAAACGTCAGCGGAATTCCGAGAACAATGGAAGAGTTCTGAATCATTTTTAAATGTCAGCGGATTTCCAAGAACAATGGAAGAGTTCCGAAGAATTTTTTAATGTCAGCGGAATTACGAGAACAATGGAAGAGTTCCGAAGCATTTTTAAACTTCAGCGGAATTCCGAGAACAATAGAAGCGTTCCGAAGCATTTTTAAACTTCATCGGAATTCCGAGAACAATAGTAGAGTTCCGAAGCATTTTTAAATGTCAGCGGAATTCCGAGAACAATGGAAGAGTACCGTAGCATTTTTAAATGTCAGCGGAATTCAGAGAACAATGGAAGAGTTCCGAAGCATTTTAAAACTTCTGCGGAATTCCGAGAACAATGGAAGAGTTCCGAAGCATTTTTAAAAGTGAGCATAATTCCGAGAACAATGGAAGAGTTCCGAAGCATTTTTAAACGTCAGCGGAATTCCGAGAACAATGGAAGAGTTCTGAATCATTTTTAAATGTCAGCGGAATTACGAGAACAATGGAAGAGTTCCGAAGCATTTTTAAACTTCAGCAGAATTCCGAGAACAATAGAAGAGTTCCGAAGCATTTTTAAACTTCATCGGAATTCCGAGAACAATAGAAGAGTTCCGAAGCATTTTTAAATGTCAGCGGAATTCCGAGAACAATGGAAGAGTAACGAAGCATTTTTAAACATCAGCGGAATTCCGAGAACAATGGAAGAGTTCCGAAGCATTTTTAAATGTCAGCGGAATTCAGAGAACAATGGAAGAGTTCCGAAGCATTTTAAAACTTCTGCGGAATTCCGAGAACAAAGGAAGAGTTCCGAAGCATTTTTAAACTTCATCAGAATTCCGAGAACAATGGAAGAGTTTCGAAGCATTTTTAAACTTAAGCAGAATTCTGAGAACAATGGAAGAGTTCCGAAGCCTTTTTAAACTTCAGCGGAATTCCGAGAACATTGGAAGAGTTCCAAAGCATTTTTTTACTTCAGCTGAATTCCGAGAACAATGGAAGAGTTGCGAAGCACTTTTAAACTTCAGCGGCATTCCGAGAACAATGGAAGAGTTCCGAAGCATTTTTAATCGTCAGCATAATTCCGAGAACAATGGAAGAGTTCCGAAGCATTTTTAAACGTCAGCGGAATTCCGAGAACAATGGAAGAGTTCTGAATCATTTTTAAATGTCCAGGAAGGATGGGAAATTTTTAAAAATGAGATTCTCAAAGCACAATCGTTAACAATCCCGAAAAGTAGGAAGAATGGGAAGCATTTAAGGAAACCACGATGGATGAACACAGAACTTAAACACATGCTAAAAAGAAAGAAAGAAATGTTTATTAAATGGAAAGAGGGAGGCATATCTAAAGAAGATTTTAATGCAGTCTGCAGATCCTGCAGGGCACGTATCAGGTTAGCTAAAGCTGACAATGAATTAAGGCTTGCAAGAGATGTCAAAAGCAATAAAAAAGGATTTTGTGGGTATGTCAAAAGTAAAAGAAAAGTCAAAGATGCTATAGGATTTTTACAGGATGAAAATGGAGAAATGGTAAGAGAGGATGTTGAGAAGGCCGAACTTTTTAATTCCTATTTTGCATCTGTTTTCTCTCAGAAAGAAAATGTAACATCAACTGATCTTCACTGTCCTTTTAAAGGAATAGAGGAATCCAAGTTATCAGTAAACAGAAAGATTGTGAGGGAATATTTAGCTAACATAAATGAGTTCAAGTCTCCAGGTCCAGATGAATTACACCCCAGAGTACTGAAGGAGATTGTAGAAGAAATTTTAGAACCACTCTCCATAATCTTTGAAAATTCTTGGAGAACAGGAGAAGTCCCAGAAGACTGGAGAAGAGCAAATGTTGTTCCTATCTTCAAAAAGGGGAAGAAGGTGGACCCAGGGAACTATAGGCCGGTGAGTCTGACTTCTATACCAGGAAAGATCTTTGAACAAATTATTAAACAACATGTATGTAAGTACATGGATAAGAATGAAGTGATTAACCAGAGTCAGCATGGGTTTGTAACTAACAAGTCATGTCAGACTAACTTAATTTCCTTCTATGACAGAATCACTGACTGGGTGGATCAGGGAAATGCTGTAGATATAGTATATCTTGACTTCAGCAAAGCATTTGACAAAGTATCTCACATCATCCTTATTGAAAAAATGACCAAGTATGCAATGGACCAGGCAACTGTTAGGTGGATTCATAACTGGCTTAGTGATCGGACTCAAAGGGTGGTTGTAAATGGCTTCACATCCAGCTGGATGAATGTCTCAAGTGGGGTACCACAGGGCTCCATCCTGGGACCTGTATTGTTCAACATCTTTATCAATGATTTAGATGAAGGAATTGAGGGTAAACTGATTAAATTTGCTGATGACACAAAGCTAGGAGGGATAGCTAATACTAGAGAAGAGAGAGAGAGGATTCAAAAAGACCTAAATAAACTGGAGCAGTGGGCAGCAACCAACAGAATGGTTTTTAACAGGGAAAAATGCAAAGTACTACATCTGGGCAATAAAAATGAAAAAAGCATATACAGAATGGGAGGAATAGAGCTAAGCAACAGTACATGTGAAAAAGACTTAGGTATACTAATAGATCATAGACTGAACATGAGTCAACAGTGTGATGCAGCAGCAAAAAAGGCAAATACAATTCTGGGATGTATTAACAGAAGCATACAGTCTAGATCACGTGAAGTCATTATCGGTCTTTACTCCTCTTTGGTCAGACCTCATCTGGAATACTGTGTACAGTTTTGGGCACCACATTTTAAAAAAGACATCGACAAACTGGAGCAAGTTCAGAGAAGAGCGACCAGAATGGTGACTGGTCTGCAAACCATGTCCTATGAGGAACGGTTGCAGGATTTGGGAATGTTTAGCTTGCAAAAAAGAAGACTGAGAGGAGACTTAATAGCTGTCTACAAATATGTCAAGGGCTGTCACATTGTAGAAGGATCATCTTTATTCTCATTTGCACAAGGAAAGACTAGAAGCAATGGGATGAAACTAAATGGGAGGAGACACAGATTAGATATTAGAAAAAACTTTTTGACAGTTAGGGTGATTAATGAGTGGAACAGGCTGCCACGAGAGGTGGTGAGTTCCCCTTCAATGGACGTCTTCAAACAGAGGCTGGACAGACATCTGTCTGAGATGATCTAGTGAATCCTGCTTTGAGCAGGGGGTTGGACCAGATGACCCAGGAGGTCCCTTCCAACTCTACAAAGAAAAAAAAAAAAAAAAAAAAAATTCTTAAATGTCAGCGGATTTCCAAGAACAATGGAAGAGTTCCGAAGAATTTTTTAATGTCAGCGGAATTACGAGAACAATGGAAGAGTTCCGAAGCATTTTTAAACTTCAGCGGAATTCCGAGAACAATAGAAGAGTTACGAAGCATTTTTAAACTTCATCGGAATTCCGAGAACAATAGAAGAGTTCCGAAGCATTTTTAAATGTCAGCGGAATTCCGAGAACAATGGAAGAGTACCGTAGCATTTTTAAATGTCAGCGGAATTCAGAGAACAATGGAAGAGTTCCGAAGCATTTTAAAACTTCTGCGGAATTCCGAGAGCAATGGAAGAGTTCCGAAGCATTTTTAAACGTGAGCATAATTCCGAGAACAGTGGAAGAGTTCCGAAGCATTTTTAAACGTCAGCGGAATTCCGAGAACAATGGAAGAGTTCTGAATCATTTTTAAATGTCAGCGGATTTCCGAGAACAATGGAAGAGTTACGAAGAATTTTTTAATGTCAGCGGAATTACGAGAACAATGGAAGAGTTCCGAAGCATTTTTAAACTTCAGCAGAATTCCGAGAACAATAGAAGAGTTCCGAAGCATTTTTAAATTTCATCGGAATTCCGAGAACAATAGAAGAGTTCCGAAGCATTTTTAAATGTCAGCGGAATTCCGAGAACAATGGAAGAGTACCGAAGCATTTTTAAACATCAGCGGAATTCCGAGAACAATGGAAGAGTTCCGAAGCATTTTTAAATGTCAGCGGAATTCAGAGAACAATGGAAGAGTTCCGAAGCATTTTAAAACTTCTGCGGAATTCCGAGAACAATGGAAGAGTTCCGAAGCATTTTAAAACTTCTGCGTAATTCCGAAAATAATGTAAGACTTGCGAAGCATTTTTAAACTTCAGCGGAATTCCGAGAACAAAGGAAGAGTTGCGAAGCATTTTTAAACTTTATCAGAATTCCGAGAACAATGGAAGAAATCCAAAGCATTTTTAAACTTCAGCAGAATTCCGAGAACAATGGAAGAGTTCCGAAGCATTTTTAAACTTCAGCGGAATTCCAAGAACAATGGAAGAGTTCCGGAGCTTTTTTAAACTTCAGCAGAATTCCGAGAACAATGGAAGAGTTCCGAAGCATTTATAAACTTCATCGGTATATTGAAGAACAACGGAACAGTTCCAAAGCATTTTAAATCTTCTGCGGAATTCCAAGAACAATGGAAGAGTTACGAAGCATTTTTAAACTTCATCAGAATTCAGAGAACAATGGAAGAGTTTCGAAGCATTTTTAAACTTAAGCAGAATTCTGAGAACAATGGAAGAGTTCCGAAGCATTTTTAGACTTCAGCGGAAATCCGAGAACAATGGAAGAGATCCGAAGCATTTTTAAAGTTCAGCAGAATTCCGCGAACATTGGAAGAGTTCTAAAGAATTTTTTAACTTCATCAGAATTCCGAGAACAATGGAAGAGTTTCGAAGCATTTTTAAACTTAAGCAGAATTCTGAGAACAATGGAAGAGTTCCGAAGCATTTTTAGACTTCAGCGGAAATCCGAGAACAATGGAAGAGATCCGAAGCATTTTTAAAGTTCAGCAGAATTCCGAGAACATTGGAAGAGTTCCAAAGCATTTTTTAACTTCAGCTGAATTCCGAGAACAATGGATGAGTTGCGAAGCACTTTTAAACTTCAGCGGCATTCCGAGAACAATGGAAGAGTTCCGAAGCATTTTTAAACTTCAGCAGAATTACGAGAACAATGGAAGAGTTCCGAAGCATTTTTAAACTTCATCGGAATTCCGAAAACAATGGAAGAGTTCTGAAGCATTTTTAAACTTCAGCAGAATTCCGAGAACAATGGAAGAGTTCCGAAGCATTTTTAAACGTCAGCGGAATTCTGAGAACAATGGAAGAGTTCCGAAGAATTTTTAAATGTCAGTGGAATTCCGAGAACAATGTAAGAGTTGTAAAGCATTTTTAAACTTCAGCGTAATTCCGAGTACAAAGGAAGAGTTGCGAAGCATTTTTAAACTTCAGCAGAATTCCAAGAACAATGGAAGAGTTCCGAAGCTTTTTTAAACTTCAGCAGAATTCCGAGAACAATGGAAGAGTTCCGAAACATTTATAAACTTCATCGGAATATCGAAGAACAATGGAACAGTTCCGAAGCATTTTAAATCTTCTGCGGAATTCCGAGAACAATGGAAGAGTTCCGAAGCATTTTTAAACTTCATCAGAATTCAGAGAACAATGGAAGAGTTTCGAAGCATTTTTAAACTTAAGCAGAATTCTGAGAACAATGGAAGAGTTCCGAAGCATTTTTAGACTTCAGCGGAAATCCGAGAACAATGGAAGAGATCCGAAGCATTTTTAAAGTTCAGCAGAATTCCGCGAACATTGGAAGAGTTCTAAAGAATTTTTTAACTTCATCAGAATTCCGAGAACAATGGAAGAGTTTCGAAGCATTTTTAAACTTAAGCAGAATTCTGAGAACAATGGAAGAGTTCCGAAGCATTTTTAGACTTCAGCGGAAATCCGAGAACAATGGAAGAGATCCGAAGCATTTTTAAAGTTCAGCAGAATTCCGAGAACATTGGAAGAGTTCCAAAGCATTTTTTAACTTCAGCTGAATTCCGAGAACAATGGATGAGTTGCGAAGCACTTTTAAACTTCAGCGGCATTCCGAGAACAATGGAAGAGTTCCGAAGCATTTTTAAACTTCAGCAGAATTCCGAGAACAATGGAAGAGTTCCGAAGCATTTTTAAACTTCATCGGAATTCCGAAAACAATGGAAGAGTTCTGAAGCATTTTTAAACTTCAGCAGAATTCCGAGAACAATGGAAGAGTTCCGAAGCATTTTTAAACGTCAGCGGAATTCTGAGAACAATGGAAGAGTTCCGAAGAATTTTTAAATGTCAGTGGAATTCCGAGAACAATGTAAGAGTTGTAAAGCATTTTTAAACTTCAGCGTAATTCCGAGTACAAAGGAAGAGTTGCGAAGCATTTTTAAACTTCAGCGGAATTCCAAGAACAATGGAAGAGTTCCGAAGCTTTTTTAAACTTCAGCAGAATTCCGAGAACAATGGAAGAGTTCCGAAACATTTATAAACTTCATCGGAATATCGAAGAACAATGGAACAGTTCCGAAGCATTTTAAATCTTCTGCGGAATTCCGAGAACAATGGAAGAGTTCCGAAGCATTTTTAAACTTCATCAGAATTCAGAGAACAATGGAAGAGTTTCGAAGCCTTTTTAAACTTCAGCGGAAATCCGAGAACAATGGAAGAGATCCGAAGCATTTTTAAAGTTCAGCAGAATTCCAAGAACATTGGACGAGTTCCAAAGCATTTTTTAACTTCAGCTGAATTCCGAGAACAATGGAAGAGTTGTGAAGCACTTTTAAACTTCAGCGGCATTCCGAGAACAATGGAAGAGTTCCGAAGCATTTTTAAATGTCAGCATAATTCCGAGAACAATGGAAGAGTTCCGAAGCATTTTTAAATGTCAGCAGAATTCAGAGAACAATGGAAGGGTTTTGAAGCATTTTTAAACTTAAGCAGAATTCTGAGAACAATGGAAAAGTTCCGAAGCCTTTTTAAATTTCAGCGGAATTCCGAGAACAATGGAAGAGTTCCGAAGCAATTTAAAACTTCTGCGGAATTCCGAAAACAATGGAAGAGTTCCGAAGCATTTTTAAACTTCATCAGAATTCCGAGAACAATGGAAGAGTTTCGAAGCATTTTTAAACTTAAGCAGAATTCTGAGAACAATGGAAGAGTTCCAAAGCCATTTTAAACTTCAGCGGAATTCCGAGAACAATGGAACAGTTCCGAAGCATTTTAAACTTCAGCAGAATTCCGAGAACAATGGAAGAGTTCCGAAGCATTTTTAAACATCAGCAGAATTCCGAGAACAATGGAAGCGTTCTGAAGCATTTTTAAACTTCAGCAGAATTCCGAGAACAATGGAAGAGTTCCGAAGCATTTTTAAATGTCAGCGGAATTCCGAGAATAATGTAAGCCTTGCGAAGCATTTTTAAACTTCAGCGGTATTCCGAGAACAAAGGAAGAGTTGCGAAGCATTTTTAAACTTTATCAGAATTCCGAGAACAATGGAAGAAATCCAAAGCATTTTTAAACTTTAGCAGAATTCCGAGAACAATGGAAGAGTTCCGAAGCATTTTTAAACTTCAGCGGAATTTCAAGAACAATGGAAGAGTTCCGAAGCATTTTTAAACTTCAGCAGAATTCCGAGAACAATGGAAGAGTTCCGAAGCATTTATAAACTTCATCGGAATATCGAAGAACAATGGAACAGTTCCGAAGCATTTTAAATCTTCTGCAGAATTCCGAGAACAATGGAAGAGTTCTGAAGCATTTTTAAACTTCATCAGAATTCAGAGAATAATGGAAGAGTTTCGAAGCATTTTTAAACTTAAGCAGAATTATGAGAACAATGGAAGAGTTCCGAAGCATTTTTAGACTTCAGCAGAAATCCAAGAACAATGGAAGAGATCCGAAGCATTTTTAAAGTTCAGCAGAATTCCGAGAACATTGGAAGAGTTCCAAAGCATTTTTTAACTTCATCAGAATTCCGAGAACAATGGAAGAGTTTCGAACCATTTTTAAACTTAAGCAGAATTCTGAGAGCAATGGAAGAGTTCCGAAGCATTTTTAGACTTCAGCGGAAATCCGAGAACAATGGAAGAGATTCGAAGCATTTTTAAATTTCAGCAGAATTCCGAGAGCATTGGAAGTGTTCCAAAGCATTTTTTAACTTCAGCGGCATTCCGAGAACAATGGAAGAGTTCCGAAGCATTTTTAAACGTCAGCATAATTCCGAGAACAATGGAAGAGTTCCGAAGCATTTTTAAACGTCAGCTGAATTCCGAGAACAATGGAAGAGTTCTGAATCATTTTTAAATGTCAGCGGATTTCCGAGAACAATGGAAGAGTTCCGAAGAATTTTTTAATGTCAGCGGAATTACAAGAACAATGGAAGAGTTCCGAAGCATTTTTAAACTTCAGCAGAATTCCGAGAACAATAGAAGAGTTCCGAAGCATTTTTAAACTTCATCGGTATTCCGAGAACAATAGAAGAGTTCCGAAGAATTTTTAAATGTCAGCGGAATTCCGAGAACAATGGAAGAGTACCGAAGCATTTTAAAACGTCAGCGGAATTCCGAAAACAATGGAAGAGTTCCGAAGCATTTTTAAATGTCAGCAGAATTCAGAGAACAATGGAAGAGTTCCGAAGCATTTTAAAACTTCTGCGGAATTCCGAGAACAATGGAAGAGTTCCGAAGCATTTTTAAACTTCATCAGAATTCCGAGAACAATGGAAGAGTTTCGAAGCATTTTTAAACTTAAGCAGAATTCTGAGAACAATGGAAGAGTTCCGAAGCCTTTTTAAACTTCAGCGGAATTCCGAGAACAATGGAAGAGTTCCGAAGCATTTTTAAACTTCAGCGGAATTCCGAGAACAATGGAAGAGATCCGAAGCATTTTTAAACTTCAGCAGAATTCCGAGAACAATGGAAGATTTCCTAAGCATTTTTAAACTTCAGCAGAATTCCGAGAACAATGGAAGAGTTCCGAAGCATTTTTAAACTTGGGCAGAATTCCGAGAACAATGGAAGAGTTCCGAAGCATTTTTAAACTTCAGCAGAATTCCGAGAACAATGGAAGAGTTCCGAAACATTTTTAATCTTCATCGGAATTCCGAAAACAATGGAAGAGTTCTGAAGCATTTTTAAACTTCAGCAGAATTCCGAGAACAATGGAAGAGTTCCGAAGCATTTTTAAACGTCAGCGGAATTCCGAGAACAATAGAAGAGTTCCGATGCATTTTTAAATGTCAGCGGAATTCCGTGAATAATGTAAGAGTTGCGAAGCATTTTTAAACTTCAGCGGAATTCCGAGTACAAAGGAAGAGTTGCAAAGCATTTTTAAACTTCAGCGGAATTCCAAGAACAATGGAAGAGTTCCGAAGCTTTTTTAAACTTCAGCAGAATTACGAGAACAATGGAAGAGTTCCGAAGCATTTATAAACTTCATCGGAATATCGAAGAACAATGGAAGAGTTTCGAAGCATTTTTAGACTTCAGCGGAAATCCGAGAACAATGGAAGAGATCCGAAGCATTTTTAAAGTTCAGCAGAATTCCGAGATTATTGGAAGAGTTCCAAAGCATTTTTTAACTTCAGCTGAATTCCGAGAACAATGGAAGAGTTACGAAGCACTTTTAAACTTCAGCGGCATTCCGAGAACAATGGAAGAGTTCCGAAGCATTTTTAAATGTCAGCATAATTTCGAGAACAATGGAAGAGTTCCGAAGCATTTTTAAACGTCAGCGGAATTCCGAGAACAATGAAAGAGTTCTGAATCATTTTTAAATGTCAGCGGATTTCCGAGAACAATGTAAGAGTTCCGAAGAATTTTTTAATGTCAGCGGAATTACGAGAACAATGGAAGAGTTCCGAAGCATTTTTAAAACTCAGCGGAATTCCGAGTACAATGGAAGTGTTCTGAAGCATTTTTAAATGTCAGCGGAATTCAGAGAACAATGGAAGAGTTCCGAAGCATTTTAAAACTTCTGCGGAATTCCAAGGACAATGGAAGAGTTCCGAAGCATTTTTAAACTTCATCAGAATTCCGAGAACAATGGAAGAGTTTCGAACCATTTTTAAACTTAAGCAGAATTCTGAGAACAATGGAAGAGTTCCGAAGCCTTTTTAAACTTCAGCGGAATTCCGAGAGCAAAGGAAGAGTTCCAAAGCATTTTTAAACTTCAGCAGAATTCCAAGAACAAAGAAAGAGTTCCGAAGCATTTTTAAACTTCAGCAGAATTCCGAGAACAATGGAAGAGTTCCGAAGCATTTTTAAACTTCATCGGAATTCCGAGAACAATGGAAGCGTTCTGAAGCATTTTTAAACTTCATCAGAATTCCGAAAACAGTGGAAGAGTTCTGAAGCATTTTTAAACTTCAGCAGAATTCCGAGAACAATGGAAGAGTTCCGAAGTATTTTTAAACTTCAGCGGCATTCCGAGAACAATGGAAGAGTTCTGAAGCATTTTTAAACATCAGCGGAATTCCGAGAACAATGGAAGAGTTCCGAAGCATTTTTAAACTTCATCGGAATTCCGAAAACAATGGAAGAGTTCTGAAGCATTTTTAAACTTCAGCAGAATTCCGAGAACAATGGAAGAGTTGCGAAGTTTTTATAAACTTCAGCGGCATTCCGAAAACAGTGGAAGAGTTCTGAAGCATTTTTAAACGTCAGCGGAATTCCGAGAACAATGGACGTGTTGCGAAGCATTTTTAAACTTCAGCGGAATTCCGAGAACAATGGAAGAGTTCCGAAGCATTTTTAAAGTTCTTTAGAATTCTGAAAACAATGGAAGAGTTCCGAAGCATTTTAAAACTTCAGCGGAATTCCGAGAACAATGGAAGAGTTGAGAACCATTTTTAAACTTCAGCATAATTACGCGAAAATTGGAAGAGTTACGAAGCATTTTTAAACGTCAGCGGAATTCCGAGTACAATGGAAGAGTTCCGAAGCATTTTTAAATGTCAGCGGAATTCCGAGAACAATGGAAGAGTTCCGAAGCATTTTAAAACTTCTGCGGAATTCCGAGAACAATGGAAGAGTTCCGAAGCATTTTTAAACTTCATCAGAATTCCGAGAACAATGGAAGAGTTTCAAAGCATTTTTAAACTTAAGCAGAATTCTGAGAACAATGGAAGAGTTTCAAAGCATTTTTAAACTTCAGCGGAATTCCGAGAACAATGGAAGAGTTCCGAAGCATTTTTAAACTTCAGCAGAATTCCGAGAACAATGGAAGAGTTCTGAAGAATTTTTAAACTTCAGCAGAATTCCGAGAACAATGGAAGAGTTCCGAAGCATTTTTAAACTTCATCGGAATTCAGAAAACAATGGAAGAGTTCTGAAGCAATTTTAAACTTCAGTGGAATTCCGAGAACAATGGAAGAGTTCCGAAGTATTTTTAAACTTCAGCGGCATTCCGAGAACAATGGAAGAGTTCCGAAGCATTTTTAAACATCAGCGGAATTCCGAGAACAATGGAAGAGTTGCGAAGCATTTTTAAACTTCAGCGGAATTCCGAGAACAATGGAAGACTTCCGAAGCTTTTTTAAACTACATCGGAATTCCGAGAACAATGGAAGAGTTCCGAAGCAATTTTAAACTTCAGCGGAATTCCGAGAACAATAGAAGAGTTCAGAAGCATTTTTAAACATCAGCCGCATTCCGAGAACAATGGAAGAGTTCCGAAGCATTTTTAAACGTCAGCGGAATTCCGAGAACAATGGAAGAGTTCCGAAGCATTTCTAAATGTCAGCGTAATTCCGAGAATAATGTAAGACTTGCGAAGCATTTTTAAACTTCATCGGAATTCCGAGAACAAAGGAAGAGTTGCGAAGCATTTTTAAACTTTATCAGAATTCCGAGAACAATGGAAGAAATCCAAAGCATTTTTAAACTTCAGCAGAATTCCGAGAACAATGGAAGAGTTCCGAAGCATTTTTAAACTTCAGCAGAATTCCGAGAACAATGGAAGAGTTCCGAAGCATTTATAAACTTCATCGGAATATTGAAGAACAACGGAACAGTTCCAAAGCATTTTAAATCTTCTGCGGAATTCCGAGAACAATGGAAGAGTTACGAAGCATTTTTAAACTTCATCAGAATTCAGAGAACAATGGAAGATTTTCGAAGCATTTTTAAACTTAAGCAAAATTTTGAGAACAATGGAAGAGTTCCGAAGCATTTTTAGACTTCAGCGGAAATCCGAGAACAATGGAAGAGATCCGAAGCATTTTTAAAGTTCAGCAGAATTCCGAGAACATTGGAAGAGTTCTAAAGCATTTTTTAACTTCATCAGAATTCCGAGAACAATGGAAGAGTTTCGAAGCATTTTTAAACTTAAGCAGAATTCTGAGAACAATGGAAGAGTTCCGAAGCATTTTTAGACTTCAGCGGAAATCCGAGAACAATGGAAGAGATCCGAAGCATTTTTAAAGTTCAGCAGAATTCCGAGAACATTGGAAGAGTTCCAAAGCATTTTTTAACTTCAGCTGAATTCCGAGAACAATGGATGAGTTGCGAAGCACTTTTAAACTTCAGCGGCATTCCGAGAACAATGGAAGAGTTCCGAAGCATTTTTAAACTTTAGCAGAATTCCGACAACAATGGAAGAGTTCCGAAGCATTTTTAAACTTCATCGGAATTCCGAAAACAATGGAAGAGTTCTGAAGCATTTTTAAACTTCAGCAGAATTCCGAGAACAATGGAAGAGTTCCGAAGCATTTTTAAACGTCAGCGGAATTCCGAGAACAATGGAAGAGTTCCGAAGAATTTTTAAATGTCAGTGGAATTCCGAGAACAATGTAAGAGTTGCAAAGCATTTTTAAACTTCAGCGGAATTCCGAGTACAAAGGAAGAGTTGCGAAGCATTTTTAAACTTCAGCGGAATTCCAAGAACAATGGAAGAGTTCCGAAGCTTTTTTAAACTTCAGCAGAATTCCGAGAACAATGGAAGAGTTCCGAAACATTTATAAACTTCATCGGAATATCGAAGAACAATGGAACAGTTCCGAAGCATTTTAAATCTTCTGCGGAATTCCGAGAACAATGGAAGAGTTCCGAAGCATTTTTAAACTTCATCAGAATTCAGAGAACAATGGAAGAGTTTCGAAGCATTTTTAGACTTCAGCGGAAATCCGAGAACAATGGAAGAGATCCGAAGCATTTTTAAAGTTCAGCAGAATTCCAAGAACATTGGACGAGTTCCAAAGCATTTTTTAACTTCAGCTGAATTCCGAGAACAATGGAAGAGTTGCGAAGCACTTTTATACTTCAGCGGCATTCCGAGAACAATGGAAGAGTTCCGAAGCATTTTTAAATGTCAGCATAATTCCGAGAACAAAGGAAGAGTTCCGAAGCATTTTTAAATGTCAGCAGAATTCAGAGAACAATGGAAGAGTTCCAAAGCATTTTAAAACTTCTGCGGAATTCCGAGAACAATGGAAGAGGTCCGAAGCATTTTTAAACTTCATCAGAATTCCGAGAACAATGGAAGAATTTTGAAGCATTTTTAAACTTAAGCAGAATTCTGAGAACAATGGAAGAGTTCCGAAGCCTTTTTAAATCTCAGCGGAATTCCGAGAACAATGGAAGAGTTCCGAAGCATTTTAAAACTTCTGCGGAATTCCGAGAACAATGGAAGAGTTCCGAAGCATTTTTAAACTTCATCAGAATTCCGAGAACAATGGAAGAGTTTCGAAGCATTTTTAAACTTAAGCAGAATTCTGAGAACAATGGAAGAGTTCCGAAGCCTTTTTAAACTTCAGCGGAATTCCGAGAACAATGGAACAGTTCCGAAGCCTTTTAAACTTCAGCAGAATTCCGAGAACAATGGAAGAGTTCCGAAGAATTTTTAAACATCAGCTGAATTCCTAGAACAATGGAAGCGTTCTGAAGCATTTTTTAACTTCAACAGAATTCCGAGAACAATGGAAGAGTTCCGAAGCATCTTTAAACTTCAGCGGAATTCCGAGAACAATGGAAGAGTTCCGAAGCTTTTTTAAACTACATCAGAATTCCGAGAACAATGGAAGAGTTCCGAAGCAATTTTAAAATTCAGTGGAATTCCGAGAAAAATAGAAGAGTTCCGAAGCATTTTTAAACTTCAGCGGCATTCCGAGAACAATGGAAGAGTTCCGAAGCATTTTTAAGCGTCAGCGGAATTCCGAGAACAATGGAAGAGTTCCGAAGCATTTTTAAATGTCAGCGGAATTCCGAGAATAATGTAAGCCTTGCGAAGCATTTTTAAACTTCAGCGGAATTCCGAGAACAAAGGAAGAGTTGCGAAGAATTTTTAAACTTTATCAGAATTCCGAGAACAATGGAAGAAATCCAAAGCATTTTTAAACTTTAGCAGAATTCCGAGAACAATGGAAGAGTTCCGAAGCATTTTTAAACTTCAGCGGAATTCCAAGAACAATGGAAGAGTTCCGAAGCATTTTTAAACTTCAGCAGAATTCCGAGAACAATGGAAGAGTTCCGAAGCATTTATAAACTTCATCGGAATATCGAAGAACAATGGAACAGTTCCGAAGCATTTTAAATCTTCTGCAGAATTCCGAGAACAATGGAAGAGTTCTGAAGCATTTTTAAACTTCATCAGAATTCAGAGAACAATGGAAGAGTTCCGAAGCATTTTTAAACTTAAGCAGAATTCTGAGAACAATGGAAGAGTTCCGAACCATTTTTAGACTTCAGCGGAAATCCGAGAACAATGGAAGAGATCCGAAGCATTTTTAAAGTTCAGCAGAATTCCGAGAACATTGGAAGAGTTCTAAAGCATTTTTTAACTTCATCAGAATTCCGAGAACAATGGAAGAGTTTCGAAGCATTTTTAAACTTAAGCAGAATTCTGAGAACAATGGAAGAGTTCCGAAGCATTTTTAGACTTCAGCGGAAATCCGAGAACAATGAAAGAGATCCGAAGCATTTTTAAAGTTCAGCAGAATTCCGAGAACATTGGAAGAGTTCCAAAGCATTTTTTAACTTCAGCTGAATTCCGAGAACAATGGATGAGTTGCGAAGCACTTTTAAACTTCAGCGGCATTCCGAGAACAATGGAAGAGTTCCGAAGCATTTTTAAACTTCAGCAGAATTCCGAGAACAATGGAAGAGTTCCGAAGCATTTTTAAACTTCATCGGAATTCCGAAAACAATGGAAGAGTTCTGAAGCATTTTTAAACTTCAGCAGAATTCCGAGAACAATGGAAGAGTTCCGAAGCATTTTTAAACGTCAGCGGAATTCCGAGAACAATGGAAGAGTTCCGAAGAATTTTTAAATGTCAGTGGAATTCCGAGAACAATGTAAGAGTTGCAAAGCATTTTTAAACTTCAGCGGAATTCCGAGTACAAAGGAAGAGTTACGAAGCATTTTTAAACTTCAGCGGAATTCCAAGAACAATGGAAGAGTTCCGAAGCTTTTTTAAACTTCAGCAGAATTCCGAGAACAATGGAAGAGTTCCGAAACATTTATAAACTTCATCGGAATATCGAAGAACGATGGAACAGTTCCGAAGCATTTTAAATCTTCTGCGGAATTCCGAGAACAATGGAAGAGTTCCGAAGCATTTTTAAATGTCAGCAGAATTCAGAGAACAATGGAAGAGTTCCGAAGCATTTTTAAATGTCAGCAGAATTCAGAGAACAATGGAAGAGTTCCAAAGCATTTTAAAACTTCTGCGGAATTCCGAGAACAATGGAAGAGGTCCGAAGCATTTTTAAACTTCATCAGAATTCCGAGAACAATTGAAGAGTTTTGAAGCATTTTTAAACTTAAGCAGAATTCTGAGAACAATGGAAGAGTTCCGAAGCCTTTTTAAATTTCAGCGGAATTCCGAGAACAATGGAAGAGTTCCGAAGCATTTTAAAACTTCTGCGGAATTCCGAAAACAATGGAAGAGTTCCGAAGCATTTTTAAACTTCATCAGAATTCCGAGAACAATGGAAGAGTTTCGAAGCATTTTTAAACTTAAGCAGAATTCTGAGAACAATGGAAGAGTTCCGAAGCCTTTTTAAACTTCAGCAGAATTCCGAGAACAATGGAACAGTTCCGAAGCATTTTAAACTTCAGCAGAATTCCGAGAACAATGGAAGAGTTCCGAAGCATTTTTAAACATCAGCAGAATTCCGAGAACAATGGATGCGTTCTGAAACATTTTTAAACTTCAGCAGAATTCCGAGAACAATGGAGGAGTTCCGAAGAATCTTTAAACTTCAGCGGAATTCCGAGAACAATGGAAGAGTTCCGAAGCTTTTTTAAACTACATCAGAATTCCGAGAACAATGGAAGAGTTCCGAAGCAATTTTAAACTTCAGTGGAATTCCGAGAAAAATAGAAGAGTTCCGAAGCATTTTTAAACTTCAGCGGCATTCCGAGAACAATGGAAGAGTTCCGAAGCATTTTTAAACGTCAGCGGAATTCCGAGAACAATGGAAGAGTTCCGTAGCATTTTTAAATGTCAGCGGAATTCCGAGAATAATGTAAGCCTTGCGAAGCATTTTTAAACTTCAGCGGAATTCCGAGAACAAAGGAAGAGTTGCAAAGCATTTTTAAACTTTATCAGAATTCCGAGAACAATGGAAGAAATCCAAAGCATTTTTAAACTTTAGCAGAATTCCGAGAACAATGGAAGAGTTCTAAAGCATTTTTTAACTTCAACAGAATTCCGAGAACAATGGAAGAGTTTCGAAGCATTTTTAAACTTAAGCAGAATTCTGAGAACAATGGAAGAGTTCCGAAGCATTTTTAGACTTCAACGGAAATCCGAGAACAATGGAAGAGATCCGAAGCATTTTTAAAGTTCAGCAGAATTCCGAGAACATTGGAAGAGTTCCAAAGCATTTTTTAACTTCAGCTGAATTCCGAGAACAATGGATGAGTTGCGAAGCACTTTTAAACTTCAGCGGCATTCCGAGAACAATGGAAGAGTTCCGAAGCATTTTTAAACTTCAGCAGTATTCCGAGAACAATGGAAGAGTTCCGAAGCATTTTTAAACTTCATCGGAATTCCGAAAACAATGGAAGAGTTCTGAAACATTTTTAAACTTCAGCAGAATTCCGAGAACAATGGAAGAGTTCCGAAGCATTTTTAAACGTCAGCGGAATTCCGAGAACAATGGAAGAGTTCCGAAGAATTTTTAAATGTCAGTGGAATTCCGAGAACAATGTAAGAGTTGCAAAGCATTTTTAAACTTCAGCGGAATTCCGAGTACAAAGGAAGAGTTGCGAAGCATTTTTAAACTTCAGCGGAATTCCAAGAACAATGGAAGAGTTCCGAAGCATTTTTAAACATCAGCAGAATTCCGAGAACAATGGAAGCGTTCTGAAGCATTTTTAAACTTCAGCAGAATTCCGAGAACAATGGAAGAGTTCCGAAGCATCTTTAAACTTCAGCGGAATTCCGAGAACAATGGAAGAGTTCCGAAGCTTTTTTAAACTACATCAGAATTCCGAGAACAATGGAAGAGTTCCGAAGCAATTTTAAACTTCAGTGGAATTCCGAGAAAAATAGAAGAGTTCCGAAGCATTTTTAGACTTCAGCGGAAATCCGAGAACAATGAAAGAGATCCGAAGCATTTTTAAAGTTCAGCAGAATTCCGAGAACATTGGAAGAGTTCCAAAGCATTTTTTAACTTCAGCTGAATTCCGAGAACAATGGATGAGTTGCGAAGCACTTTTAAACTTCAGCGGCATTCCGAGAACAATGGAAGAGTTCCGAAGCATTTTTAAACTTCAGCAGAATTCCGAGAACAATGGAAGAGTTCCGAAGCATTTTTAAACTTCATCGGAATTCCGAAAACAATGGAAGAGTTCTGAAGCATTTTTAAACTTCAGCAGAATTCCGAGAACAATGGAAGAGTTCCGAAGCATTTTTAAACGTCAGCGGAATTCCGAGAACAATGGAAGAGTTCCGAAGAATTTTTAAATGTCAGTGGAATTCCGAGAACAATGTAAGAGTTGCAAAGCATTTTTAAACTTCAGCGGAATTCCGAGTACAAAGGAAGAGTTACGAAGCATTTTTAAACTTCAGCGGAATTCCAAGAACAATAGAAGAGTTCCGAAGCTTTTTTAAACTTCAGCAGAATTCCGAGAACAATGGAAGAGTTCCGAAACATTTATAAACTTCATCGGAATATCGAAGAACGATGGAACAGTTCCGAAGCATTTTAAATCTTCTGCGGAATTCCGAGAACATTGGAAGAGTTCCGAAGCATTTTTAAATGTCAGCAGAATTCAGAGAACAATGGAAGAGTTCCGAAGCATTTTTAAATGTCAGCAGAATTCAGAGAACAATGGAAGAGTTCCAAAGCATTTTAAAACTTCTGCGGAATTCCGAGAACAATGGAAGAGATCCGAAGCATTTTTAAACTTCATCAGAATTCCGAGAACAATTGAAGAGTTTTGAAGCATTTTTAAACTTAAGCAGAATTCTGAGAACAATGGAAGAGTTCCGAAGCCTTTTTAAATTTCAGCGGAATTCCGAGAACAATGGAAGAGTTCCGAAGCATTTTAAAACTTCTGCGGAATTCCGAAAACAATGGAAGAGTTCCGAAGCATTTTTAAACTTCATCAGAATTCCGAGAACAATGGAAGAGTTTCGAAGCATTTTTAAACTTAAGCAGAATTCTGAGAACAATGGAAGAGTTCCGAAGCCTTTTTAAACTTCAGCAGAATTCCGAGAACAATGGAACAGTTCCGAAGCATTTTAAACTTCAGCAGAATTCCGAGAACAATGGAAGAGTTCCGAAGCATTTTTAAACATCAGCAGAATTCCGAGAACAATGGATGCGTTCTGAAGCATTTTTAAACTTCAGCAGAATTCCGAGAACAATGGAAGAGTTCCGAAGAATCTTTAAACTTCAGCGGAATTCCGAGAACAATGGAAGAGTTCCGAAACTTTTTTAAACTACATCAGAATTCCGAGAACAATGGAAGAGTTCCGAAGCAATTTTAAACTTCAGTGGAATTCCGAGAAAAATAGAAGAGTTCCGAAGCATTTTTAAACTTCAGCGGCATTCCGAGAACAATGGAAGAGTTCCGAAGCATTTTTAAACGTCAGCGGAATTCCGAGAACAATGGAAGAGTTCCGTAGCATTTTTAAATGTCAGCGGAATTCCGAGAATAATGTAAGCCTTGCGAAGCATTTTTAAACTTCAGCGGAATTCCGAGAACAAAGGAAGAGTTGCAAAGCATTTTTAAACTTTATCAGAATTCCGAGAACAATGGAAGAAATCCAAAGCATTTTTAAACTTTAGCAGAATTCCGAGAACAATGGAAGAGTTCTAAAGCATTTTTTAACTTCAACAGAATTCCGAGAACAATGGAAGAGTTTCGAAGCATTTTTAAACTTAAGCAGAATTCTGAGAACAATGGAAGAGTTCCGAAGCATTTTTAGACTTCAACGGAAATCCGAGAACAATGGAAGAGATCCGAAGCATTTTTAAAGTTCAGCAGAATTCCGAGAACATTGGAAGAGTTCCAAAGCATTTTTTAACTTCAGCTGAATTCCGAGAACAATGGATGAGTTGCGAAGCACTTTTAAACTTCAGCGGCATTCCGAGAACAATGGAAGAGTTCCGAAGCATTTTTAAACTTCAGCAGTATTCCGAGAACAATGGAAGAGTTCCGAAGCATTTTTAAACTTCATCGGAATTCCGAAAACAATGGAAGAGTTCTGAAACATTTTTAAACTTCAGCAGAATTCCGAGAACAATGGAAGAGTTCCGAAGCATTTTTAAACGTCAGCGGAATTCCGAGAACAATGGAAGAGTTCCGAAGAATTTTTAAATGTCAGTGGAATTCCGAGAACAATGTAAGAGTTGCAAAGCATTTTTAAACTTCAGCGGAATTCCGAGTACAAAGGAAGAGTTGCGAAGCATTTTTAAACTTCAGCGGAATTCCAAGAACAATGGAAGAGTTCCGAAGCATTTTTAAACATCAGCAGAATTCCGAGAACAATGGAAGCGTTCTGAAGCATTTTTAAACTTCAGCAGAATTCCGAGAACAATGGAAGAGTTCCGAAGCATCTTTAAACTTCAGCGGAATTCCGAGAACAATGGAAGAGTTCCGAAGCTTTTTTAAACTACATCAGAATTCCGAGAACAATGGAAGAGTTCCGAAGCAATTTTAAACTTCAGTGGAATTCCGAGAAAAATAGAAGAGTTCCGAAGCATTTTTAAACTTCAGTGGCATTCCGAGAACAATGGAAGAGTTCCGAAGCATTTTTAAACGTCAGCTTAATTCCGAGAACAATGGAAGAGTTCCGAAGCATTTTTAAATGTCAGCGGAATTCCGAGAATAATGTAAGCCTTGCGAAGCATTTTTAAACTTCAGCGGAATTCCGAGAACAAAGGAAGAGTTGCGAAGCATTTTTAAACTTTATCAGAATTCCAAGAACAATGGAAGAAATCCAAAGCATTTTTAAACTTTAGCAGAATTCCGAGAACAATGGAAGAGTTCCGAAGCATTTTTAAACTTCAGCGGAATTCCAAGAACAATGGAAGAGTTCCGAAGCATTTTTAAACTTCAGCAGAATTCCGAGAACAATGGAAGAGTTCCAAAGCATTTATAAACTTCATCGGAATATCGAAGAACAATGGAACAGTTCCGAAGCATTTTAAATCTTCTGCAGAATTCCGAGAACAATGGAAGAGTTCTGAAGCTTTTTTAAACTTCATCAGAATTCAGAGAACAATGGAAGAGTTTCGAAGCATTTTTAAACTTAAGCAGAATTCTGAGAACAATGGAAGAGTTCCGAAGCATTTTTAGACTTCAACGGAAATCCGAGAACAATGGAAGAGATCCGAAGCATTTTTAAAGTTCAGCAGAATTCCGAGAAACATAGAAGAGTTCTAAAGCATTTTTTAACTTCATCAGAATTCCGAGAACAATGGAAGAGTTTCGAAGCATTTTTAAACTTAAGCAGAATTCTGAGAACAATGGAAGAGTTCCGAAGCATTTTTAGACTTCAGCGGAAATCCGAGAACAATGGAAGAGATCCGAAGCATTTTTAAAGTTCAGCAGAATTCCGAGAACATTGGAAGAGTTCCAAAGCATTTTTTAACTTCAGCTGAATTCCGAGAACAATGGATGAGTTGCGAAGCACTTTTAAACTTCAGCGGCATTCCGAGAACAATGGAAGAGTTCCGAAGCATTTTTAAACTTCATCGGAATTCCGAAAACAATGGAAGAGTTCTGAAGCATTTTTAAACTTCAGCAGAATTCCGAGAACAATGGAAGAGTTCCGAAGCATTTTTAAACGTCAGCGGAATTCCGAGAACAATGGAAGAGTTCCGAAGAATTTTTAAATGTCAGTGGAATTCCGAGAACAATGTAAGAGTTGCAAAGCATTTTTAAACTTCAGCGGAATTCCGAGTACAAAGGAAGAGTTGGGAAGCATTTTTAAACTTCAGCGGAATTCCAAGAACAATGGAAGAGTTCCGAAGCTTTTTTAAACTTCAGCAGAATTCCGAGAACAATGGAAGAGTTCCGAAACATTTATAAACTTCATCGGAATATCGAAGAACAATGGAACAGTTCCGAAGCATTTTAAATCTTCTGCGGAATTCCGAGAACAATGGAAGAGTTCCGAAGCATTTTTAAACTTCATCAGAATTCAGAGAACAATGGAAGAGTTTCGAAGCATTTTTAGACTTCAGCGGAAATCCGAGAACAATGGAAGAGATCCGAAGCATTTTTAAAGTTCAGCAGAATTCCAAGAACATTGGACGAGTTCCAAAGCATTTTTTAACTTCAGCTGAATTCCGAGAACAATGGAAGAGTTGCGAAGCACTTTTAAACTTCAGCGGCATTCCGAGAACAATGGAAGAGTTCTGAAGCATTTTTAAATGTCAGCATAATTCCGAGAACAATGGAAGAGTTCCGAAGCATTTTTAAATGTCAGCAGAATTCAGAGAACAATGGAAGAGTTCCAAAGCATTTTAAAACTTCTGCGGAATTCCGAGAACAATGGAAGAGGTCCGAAGCATTTTTAAACTTCATCAGAATTCCGAGAACAATTGAAGAGTTTTGAAGCATTTTTAAACTTAAGCAGAATTCTGAGAACAATGGAAGAGTTCCGAAGCCTTTTTAAATTTCAGCGGAATTCCGAGAACAATGGAAGAGTTCCGAAGCATTTTAAAACTTCTGCGGAATTCCGAAAACAATGGAAGAGTTCCGAAGCATTTTTAAACTTCATCAGAATTCCGAGAACAATGGAAGAGTTTCGAAGCATTTTTAAACTTAAGCAGAATTCTGAGAACAATGGAAGAGTTCCGAAGCCTTTTTAAACTTCAGCAGAATTCCGAGAACAATGGAACAGTTCCGAAGCATTTTAAACTTCAGCAGAATTCCGAGAACAATGGAAGAGTTCCGAAGCATTTTTAAACATCAGCAGAATTCCGAGAACAATGGATGCGTTCTGAAGCATTTTTAAACTTCAGCAGAATTCCGAGAACAATGGAAGAGTTCCGAAGAATCTTTAAACTTCAGCGGAATTCCGAGAACAATGGAAGAGTTCCGAAGCTTTTTTAAACTCCATCAGAATTCCGAGAACAATGGAAGAGTTCCGAAGCAATTTTAAACTTCAGTGGAATTCCGAGAAAAATAGAAGAGTTCCGAAGCATTTTTAAACTTCAGCGGCATTCCGAGAACAATGGAAGAGTTCCGAAGCATTTTTAAACGTCAGCGGAATTCCGAGAACAATGGAAGAGTTCCGTAGCATTTTTAAATGTCAGCGGAATTCCGAGAATAATGTAAGCCTTGCGAAGCATTTTTAAACTTCAGCGGAATTCCGAGAACAAAGGAAGAGTTGCAAAGCATTTTTAAACTTTATCAGAATTCCGAGAACAATGGAAGAAATCCAAAGCATTTTTAAACTTTAGCAGAATTCCGAGAACAATGGAAGAGTTCTAAAGCATTTTTTAACTTCATCAGAATTCCGAGAACAATGGAAGAGTTTCGAAGCATTTTTAAACTTAAGCAGAATTCTGAGAACAATGGAAGAGTTCCGAAGCATTTTTAGACTTCAGCGGAAATCCGAGAACAATGGAAGAGATCCGAAGCATTTTTAAAGTTCAGCAGAATTCCGAGAACATTGGAAGAGTTCCAAAGCATTTTTTAACTTCAGCTGAATTCCGAGAACAATGGATGAGTTGCGAAGCACTTTTAAACTTCAGCGGCATTCCGAGAACAATGGAAGAGTTTCGAAGCATTTTTAAACTTCAGCAGTATTCCGAGAACAATGGAAGAGTTCCGAAGCATTTTTAAACTTCATCGGAATTCCGAAAACAATGGAAGAGTTCTGAAACATTTTTAAACTTCAGCAGAATTCCGAGAACAATGGAAGAGTTCCGAAGCATTTTTAAACGTCAGCGGAATTCCGAGAACAATGGAAGAGTTCCGAAGAATTTTTAAATGTCAGTGGAATTCCGAGAACAATGTAAGAGTTGCAAAGCATTTTTAAACTTCAGCGGAATTCCGAGTACAAAGGAAGAGTTGCGAAGCATTTTTAAACTTCAGCGGAATTCCAAGAACAATGGAAGAGTTCCGAAGCATTTTTAAACATCAGCAGAATTCCGAGAACAATGGAAGCGTTCTGAAGCATTTTTAAACTTCAGCAGAATTCCGAGAACAATGGAAGAGTTCCGAAGCATCTTTAAACTTCAGCGGAATTCCGAGAACAATGGAAGAGTTCCGAAGCTTTTTTAAACTACATCAGAATTCCGAGAACAATGGAAGAGTTCCGAAGCAATTTTAAACTTCAGTGGAATTCCGAGAAAAATAGAAGAGTTCCGAAGCATTTTTAAACTTCAGTGGCATTCCGAGAACAATGGAAGAGTTCCGAAGCATTTTTAAACGTCAGCTTAATTCCGAGAACAATGGAAGAGTTCCGAAGCATTTTTAAATGTCAGCGGAATTCCGAGAATAATGTAAGCCTTGCGAAGCATTTTTAAACTTCAGCGGAATTCCGAGAACAAAGGAAGAGTTGCGAAGCATTTTTAAACTTTATCAGAATTCCAAGAACAATGGAAGAAATCCAAAGCATTTTTAAACTTTAGCAGAATTCCGAGAACAATGGAAGAGTTCCGAAGCATTTTTAAACTTCAGCGGAATTCCAAGAACAATGGAAGAGTTCCGAAGCATTTTTAAACTTCAGCAGAATTCCGAGAACAATGGAAGAGTTCCAAAGCATTTATAAACTTCATCGGAATATCGAAGAACAATGGAACAGTTCCGAAGCATTTTAAATCTTCTGCAGAATTCCGAGAACAATGGAAGAGTTCTGAAGCATTTTTAAACTTCATCAGAATTCAGAGAACAATGGAAGAGTTTCGAAGCATTTTTAAACTTAAGCAGAATTCTGAGAACAATGGAAGAGTTCCGAAGCATTTTTAGACTTCAACGGAAATCCGAGAACAATGGAAGAGATCCGAAGCATTTTTAAAGTTCAGCAGAATTCCGAGAACAATAGAAGAGTTCTAAAGCATTTTTTAACTTCATCAGAATTCCGAGAACAATGGAAGAGTTTCGAAGCATTTTTAAACTTAAGCAGAATTCTGAGAACAATGGAAGAGTTCCGAAGCATTTTTAGACTTCAGCGGAAATCCGAGAACAATGGAAGAGATCCGAAGCATTTTTAAAGTTCAGCAGAATTCCGAGAACATTGGAAGAGTTCCAAAGCATTTTTTAACTTCAGCTGAATTCCGAGAACAATGGATGAGTTGCGAAGCACTTTTAAACTTCAGCGGCATTCCGAGAACAATGGAAGAGTTCCGAAGCATTTTTAAACTTCATCGGAATTCCGAAAACAATGGAAGAGTTCTGAAGCATTTTTAAACTTCAGCAGAATTCCGAGAACAATGGAAGAGTTCCGAAGCATTTTTAAACGTCAGCGGAATTCCGAGAACAATGGAAGAGTTCCGAAGAATTTTTAAATGTCAGTGGAATTCCGAGAACAATGTAAGAGTTGCAAAGCATTTTTAAACTTCAGCGGAATTCCGAGTACAAAGGAAGAGTTGCGAAGCATTTTTAAACTTCAGCGGAATTCCAAGAACAATGGAAGAGTTCCGAAGCTTTTTAAACTTCAGCAGAATTCCGAGAACAATGGAAGAGTTCCGAAACATTTATAAACTTCATCGGAATATCGAAGAACAATGGAACAGTTCCGAAGCATTTTAAATCTTCTGCGGAATTCCGAGAACAATGGAAGAGTTCCGAAGCATTTTTAAACTTCATCAGAATTCAGAGAACAATGGAAGAGTTTCGAAGCATTTTTAGACTTCAGCGGAAATCCGAGAACAATGGAAGAGATCCGAAGCATTTTTAAAGTTCAGCAGAATTCCAAGAACATTGGACGAGTTCCAAAGCATTTTTTAACTTCAGCTGAATTCCGAGAACAATGGAAGAGTTGCGAAGCACTTTTAAACTTCAGCGGCATTCCGAGAACAATGGAAGAGTTCCGAAGCATTTTTAAATGTCAGCATAATTCCGAGAACAATGGAAGAGTTCCGAAGCATTTTTAAATGTCAGCAGAATTCAGAGAACAATGGAAAAGTTCCAAAGCATTTTAAAACTTCTGCGGAATTCCGAGAACAATGGAAGAGGTCCGAAGCATTTTTAAACTTCATCAGAATTCCGAGAACAATGGAAGAGTTCCGAAGCATTTTTAAACTTCAGCAGAATTCTGAGAACAATGGAAGAGTTCCGAAGCCTTTTTAAATTTCAGCGGAATTCCGAGAACAATGGAAGAGTTCCGAAGCATTTTAAAACTTCTGCGGAATTCCGAAAACAATGGAAGAGTTCCGAAGCATTTTTAAACTTCATCAGAATTCCGAGAACAATGGAAGAGTTTCGATGCATTTTTAAACTTAAGCAGAATTCTGAGAACAATGGAAGAGTTCCGAAGCCTTTTTAAACTTCAGCGGAATTCCGAGAACAATGGAACAGTTCCGAAGCATTTTAAACTTCTGCAGAATTCCGAGAACAATGGAAGAGTTCCGAAGAATTTTTAAACATCAGCAGAATTCCGAGAACAATGGAAGCGTTCTGAAGCATTTTTAAACTTCAGCAGAATTCCGAGAACAATGGAAGAGTTCCGAAGCATCTTTAAACTTCAGCGGAATTCCGAGAACAATGGAAGAGTTCCGAAGCTTTTTTAAACTACATCAGAATTCCGAGAACAATGGAAGAGTTCCGAAGCAATTTTAAACTTCAGTGGAATTCCGAGAAAAATAGAAGAGATCCGAAGCATTTTTAAACTTCAGCGGCATTCCGAGAACAATGGAAGAGTTCCGATGCATTTTTAAACGTCAGCGGAATTCCGAGAACAATGGAAGAGTTCCGAAGCATTTTTAAATGTCAGCGGAATTCCGAGAATAATGTAAGCCTTGCGAAGCATTTTTAAACTTCAGCGGAATTCCGAGAACAAAGGAAGAGTTGCGAAGCATTTTTAAACTTTATCAGAATTCCGAGAACAATGGAAGAAATCCAAAGCATTTTAAAACTTTAGCAGAATTCCGAGAACAATGGAAGAGTTCCGAAGCATTTTTAAACTTCAGCGGAATTCCAAGAACAATGGAAGAGTTCCGAAGCATTTTTAAACTTCAGCAGAATTCCGAGAACAATGGAAGAGTTCAGAAGCATTTATAAACTTCATCGGAATATCGAAGAACAATGGAACAGTTCCGAAGCATTTTAAATCTTCTGCAGAATTCCGAGAACAATGGAAGAGTTCTGAAGCATTTTTAAACTTCATCAGAATTCAGAGAACAATGGAAGAGTTTCGAAGCATTTTTAAACTTAAGCAGAATTATGAAAACAATGGAAGAGTTCCGAAGCATTTTTAGACTTCAGCAGAAATCCGAGAACAATGGAAGAGAGCCGAAGCATTTTTAAAGTTCAGCAGAATTCCGAGAACATTGGAAGAGTTCCAAAGCATTTTTTAACTTCATCAGAATTCCGAGAACAATGGAAGAGTTTCGAACCATTTTTAAACTTAAGCAGAATTCTGAGAGCAATGGAAGAGTTCCGAAGCATTTTTAGACTTCAGCGGAAATCCGAGAACAATGGAAGAGATCCGAAGCATTTTTAAAGTTCAGCAGAATTCCGAGAACATTGGAAGAGTTCCAAAGCATTTTTTAACTTCAGCTGAATTCCGAGAACAATGGATGAGTTGCGAAGCACTTTTAAACTTCAGCGGCATTCCGAGAACAATGGAAGAGTTCCGAAGCATTTTTAAACTTCAGCAGAATTCCGAGAACAATGGAAGAGTTCCGAAGCATTTTTAAACTTCATCGGAATTCCGAAAACAATGGAAGAGTTCTGAAGCATTTTTAAACTTCAGCAGAATTCCGAGAACAATGGAAGAGTTCCGAAGAATTTTTAAATGTCAGTGGAATTCCGAGAACAATGTAAGAGTTGCAAAGCATTTTTAAACTTCAGCGGAATTCCGAGTACAAAGGAAGAGTTGCGAAGCATTTTTAAACTTCAGCGGAATTCCAAGAACAATGGAAGAGTTCCGAAGCTTTTTTAAACTTCAGCAGAATTCCGAGAATAATGGAAGATTTCCGAAGCTTTTTTAAACTTCAGCAGAATTCCGAGAACAATGGAAGAGTTCCGAAGCATTTATAAAGTTCATCGGAATATTGAAGAACAATGGAAGAGTTTCGAAGCATTTTTAGACTTCAGCGGAAATCCGAGAACAATGGAAGAGATCCGAAGCATTTTTAAAGTTCAGCAGAATTCCGAGAAAATTGGAAGAGTTCCAAAGCATTTTTTAACTTCAGCTGAATTCCGAGAACAATGGAAGAGTTGCGAAGCACTTTTAAACTTCAGCGGCATTCCGAGAACAATGGAAGAGTTCCGAAGCATTTTTAAATGTCAGCATAATTTCGAGAACAATGGAAGAGTTCCGAAGCATTTTTAAACGTCAGCGGAATTCCGAGAACAATGAAAGAGTTCTGAATCATTTTTAAATGTCAGCGGATTTCCGAGAACAATGTAAGAGTTCCGAAGAATTTTTTAATGTCAGCGGAATTACGAGAACAATGGAAGAGTTCCGAAGCATTTTTAAACTTCAGCAAAATTCCGAGAACAATAGAAGAGTTCCAAAGCATTTTTAAAAGTCAGCGGAATTCCGAGTACAATGGAAGTGTTCTGAAGCATTTTTAAATGTCAGCGGAATTCAGAGAACAATGGAAGAGTTCCGAAGCATTTTAAAACTTCTGCGGAATTCCAAGGACAATGGAAGAGTTCCGAAGCATTTTTAAACTTCATCAGAATTCCGAGAACAATGGAAGAGTTCCGAAGCATTTTTAAACTTAAGCAGAATTCTGAGAATAATGGAAGAGTTCCGAAGCCTTTTTAAACTTCAGCGGAATTCCGAGAACAAAGGAAGAGTTCCAAAGCATTTTTAAACTTCAGCAGAATTCCGAGAACAATGGAAGAGTTCCGAAGCATTTTTAAACTTCAGCAGAATTCCGAGAACAATGGAAGAGTTCCGAAGCATTTTTAAACTTCATCGGAATTCCGAGAACAATGGAAGCGTTCTGAAGCATTTTTAAACTTCAGCAGAATTCCGAGAACAATGGAAGAGTTCCGAAGCATTTTTAAACTTCAGCAGAATTCCGAGAACAATGGAAGAGTTCCGAAGCATTTTTAAACTTCATCGGAATTCCGAAAACAGTGGAAGAGTTCTGAAGCATTTTTAAACTTCAGCAGAATTCCGAGAACAATGGAAGAGTTCCGAAGTATTTTTAAACTTCAGCGGCATTCCGAGAACAATGGAAGAGTTCTGAAGCATTTTTAAACGTCAGCGGAATTCCGAGAACAATGGAAGAGTTCCGAAGCATTTTTAAACTTCATCGGAATTCCGAAAACAATGGAAGAGTTCTGAAGCATTTTTAAACTTCAGCAGAATTCCGAGAAGAATGGAAGAGTTCCGAAGTATTTTTAAACTTCAGCGGCATTCCGAGAACAATGGAAGAGTTCTGAAGCATTTTTAAACGTCAGCGGAATTCCGAGAACAATGGAAGTGTTGCGAAGCATTTTTAAACTTCAGCGGAAATCCGAGAACAATGGAAGAGTTCCGAAGCATTTTTAAAGTTCTTTAGAATTCTGAAAACAATGGAAGAGTTCCGAAGCATTTTAAAACTTCAGCGGAATTCCGAGAACAATGGAATAGTTCCGAAGCATTTTTAAACTTCATCAGTATTCCGAGAACAATGGAAGATTTTCGAAGCATTTTTAAACTTAAGCAGAATTCTGAAAACATTGAAAGAATTTCGAAGCATTTTTAAACTTCAGTGGAATTCCGAGAACAATGGAAGAGTTGAGAACCATTTTTAAACTTCAGCATAATTACGCGAAAATTGGAAGAGTTCCGAAGCATTTTTAAACGTCAGCGGAATTCCGAGAACAATGGAAGAGTTCTGATGCATTTTTAAATGTCAGCGGAATTCCGAGAACAATGGAAGAGTTCCGAAGCATTTTAAAACTTCTGCGGAATTCCGAGAACAATGAAAGAGTTCCGAAGCATTTTTAAACTTCATCAGAATTCCGAGAACAATGGAAGAGTTTCAAAGCATTTTTAAACTTAAGCAGAATTCTGAGAACAATGGAAGAGTTTCGAAGCATTTTTAAACTTCAGCGGAATTCCGAGAGCAATGGAAGAGTTCCGAAGCATTTTTAAACTTCAGCAGAATTCCGAGAACAATGGAAGAGTTCTGAAGCATTTTTAAACTTCAGCAGAATTCCGAGAACAATGGAAGAGTTCCGAAGCATTTTTAAACTTCATCGGAATTCAGAAAACAATGGAAGAGTTCTGAAGCATTTTTAAACTTCAGTGGAATTCCGAGAACAATGGAAGAGTTACGAAGTATTTTTAAACTTCAGCGGCATTCCGAGAACAATGGAAGAGTTCCAAAGCATTTTTAAACATCAGCGGAATTCCGAGAACAATGGAAGAGTTGCGAAGCATTTTTAAACTTCAGCGGAATTCCGAGAACAATGGAAGAGTTCCGAAGCTTTTTTAAACTACATCGGAATTCCGAGAACAATGGAAGAGTTCCGAAGCAATTTTAAACTTCAGCGGAATTCCGAGAACAATAGAAGAGTTCAGAAGCATTTTTAAACTTCAGCCGCATTCCGAGAACAATGGAAGAGTTACGAAGCATTTTTAAACGTCAGCGGAATTCCGAGAACAATGGAAGAGTTCCGAAGCATTTTTAAATGTCAGCGTAATTCCGAGAATAATGTAAGACTTGCGAAGCATTTTTAAACTTCAGCGGAATTCCGAGAACAAAGGAAGAGTTGCGAAGCATTTTTAAACTTTATCAGAATTCCGAGAACAATGGAAGAAATCCAAAGCATTTTTAAACTTCAGCAGAATTCCGAGAACAATGGAAGAGTTCCGAAGCATTTTTAAACTTCAGCGGAATTCCAAGAAAAATGGAAGAGTTCCGAAGCTTTTTTAAACTTCAGCATAATTCCGATAACAATGGAAGAGTTCCGAAGCATTTATAAACTTTATCGGAATATTGAAGAACAACGGAACAGTTCCAAAGCATTTTAAATCTTCTGCGGAATTCCGAGAACAATGGAAGAGTTACGAAGCATTTTTAAACTTCATCAGAATTCAGAGAACAATGGAAGAGTTTCAAAGCATTTTTAAACTTAAGCAGAATTCTGAGAACAATGGAAGAGTTCCGAAGCATTTTTAGGCTTCAGCGGAAATCCGAGAACAATGGAAGAGATCCGAAGCATTTTTAAAGTTCAGCAGAATTCTGAGAACATTGGAAGAGTTCTAAAGCATTTTTTAACTTCATCAGAATTCCGAGAACAATGGAAGAGTTTCGAAGCATTTTTAAACTTAAGCAGAATTCTGAGAACAATGGAAGTGTTCCGAAGCATTTTTAGACTTCAGCGGAAATCCGAGAACAATGGAAGAGATCCGAAGCATTTTTAAAGTTCAGCAGAATTCCGAGAACATTGGAAGAGTTCCAAAGCATTTTTTAACTTCAGCTGAATTCCGAGAACAATGGATGAGTTGCGAAGCACTTTTAAACTTCAGCGGCATTCCGAGAACAATGGAAGAGTTCCGAAGCATTTTTAAACTTCAGCAGAATTCCGAGAACAATGGAGGAGTTCCGAAGCATTTTTAAACTTCATCGGAATTCCGAAAACAATGGAAGAGTTCTGAAGCATTTTTAAACTTCAGCAGAATTCCGAGAACAATGGAAGAGTTCCGAAGCATTTTTAAACGTCAGCGGAATTCCGAGAACGATGGAAGAGTTCCGAAGAATTTTTAAATGTCAGTGGAATTCCGAGAACAATGTAAGAGTTGCAAAGCATTTTTAAACTTCAGCGGAATTCCGAGTACAAAGGAAGAGTTGCGAAGCATTTTTAAACTTCAGCAGAATTCCAAGAACAATGGAAGAGTTCCGAAGCTTTTTTAAACTTCAGCAGAATTCCGAGAACAATGGAAGAGTTCCGAATCTTTTTTAAACTTCAGCAGAATTCCGAGAACAATGGAAGAGTTCCGAAGCATTTATAAACTTCATCGGAATATCGAAGAACAATGGAAGAGTTTCGAAGCATTTTTAGACTTCAGCGGAAATCCGAGAACAATGGAAGAGATCCGAAGCATTTTTAAAGTTCAGTAGAATTCCGAGAACATTGGAAGAGTTCCAAAGCATTTTTTAACTTCATCAGAATTCCGAGAACAATGGAAGAGTTCCGAAGCATTTTTAAACTTAAGCAGAATTCTGAGAACAATGGAAGAGTTCCGAAGCCTTTTTAAACTTCAGCGGAATTCCGAGAACAAAGGAAGAGTTCCAAAGCATTTTTAAACTTCAGCAGAATTCCGAGAACAATGGAAGAGTTCCGAAGCATTTTTAAACTTCAGCAGAATTCCGAGAACAATCTAAGAGTTCCGAAGCATTTTTAAACTTCATCGGAATTCCGAGAACAATGGAAGTGTTCTGAAGCATTTTTAAACTTCAGCAGAATTCCGAGAACAATGGAAGAGTTCCGAAGCATTTTTAAACTTCAGCAGAATTCCGAGAACAATGGAAGAGTTCCGAAGCATTTTTAAACTTCATCAGAATTCCGAGAACAATGGAAGAGTTTCAAAGCATTTTTAAACTTAAGCAGAATTCTGAGAACAATGGAAGAGTTTCGAAGCATTTTTAAACTTCAGCGGAATTCCGAGAGCAATGGAAGAGTTCCGAAGCATTTTTAAACTTCAGCAGAATTCCGAGAACAATGGAAGAGTTCTGAAGCATTTTTAAACTTCAGCAGAATTCCGAGAACAATGGAAGAGTTCCGAAGCATTTTTAAACTTCATCGGAATTCAGAAAACAATGGAAGAGTTCTGAAGCATTTTTAAACTTCAGTGGAATTCCGAGAACAATGGAAGAGTTACGAAGTATTTTTAAACTTCAGCGGCATTCCGAGAACAATGGAAGAGTTCCAAAGCATTTTTAAACATCAGCGGAATTCCGAGAACAATGGAAGAGTTGCGAAGCATTTTTAAACTTCAGCGGAATTCCGAGAACAATGGAAGAGTTCCGAAGCTTTTTTAAACTACATCGGAATTCCGAGAACAATGGAAGAGTTCCGAAGCAATTTTAAACTTCAGCGGAATTCCGAGAACAATAGAAGAGTTCAGAAGCATTTTTAAACTTCAGCCGCATTCCGAGAACAATGGAAGAGTTACGAAGCATTTTTAAACGTCAGCGGAATTCCGAGAACAATGGAAGAGTTCCGAAGCATTTTTAAATGTCAGCGTAATTCCGAGAATAATGTAAGACTTGCGAAGCATTTTTAAACTTCAGCGGAATTCCGAGAACAAAGGAAGAGTTGCGAAGCATTTTTAAACTTTATCAGAATTCCGAGAACAATGGAAGAAATCCAAAGCATTTTTAAACTTCAGCAGAATTCCGAGAACAATGGAAGAGTTCCGAAGCATTTTTAAACTTCAGCGGAATTCCAAGAACAATGGAAGAGTTCCGAAGCTTTTTTAAACTTCAGCATAATTCCGATAACAATGGAAGAGTTCCGAAGCATTTATAAACTTTATCGGAATATTGAAGAACAATGGAACAGTTCCAAAGCATTTTAAATCTTCTGCGGAATTCCGAGAACAATGGAAGAGTTACGAAGCATTTTTAAACTTCATCAGAATTCAGAGAACAATGGAAGAGTTTCAAAGCATTTTTAAACTTAAGCAGAATTCTGAGAACAATGGAAGAGTTCCGAAGCATTTTTAGGCTTCAGCGGAAATCCGAGAACAATGGAAGAGATCCGAAGCATTTTTAAAGTTCAGCAGAATTCTGAGAACATTGGAAGAGTTCTAAAGCATTTTTTAACTTCATCAGAATTCCGAGAACAATGGAAGAGTTTTGAAGCATTTTTAAACTTAAGCAGAATTCTGAGAACAATGGAAGTGTTCCGAAGCATTTTTAGACTTCAGCGGAAATCCGAGAACAATGGAAGAGATCCGAAGCATTTTTAAAGTTCAGCAGAATTCCGAGAACATTGGAAGAGTTCCAAAGCATTTTTTAACTTCAGCTGAATTCCGAGAACAATGGATGAGTTGCGAAGCACTTTTAAACTTCAGCGGCATTCCGAGAACAATGGAAGAGTTCCGAAGCATTTTTAAACTTCAGCAGAATTCCGAGAACAATGGAAGAGTTCCGAAGCATTTTTAAACTTCATCGGAATTCCGAAAACAATGGAAGAGTTCTGAAGCATTTTTAAACTTCAGCAGAATTCCGAGAACAATGGAAGAGTTCCGAAGCATTTTTAAACGTCAGCGGAATTCCGAGAACGATGGAAGAGTTCCGAAGAATTTTTAAATGTCAGTGGAATTCCGAGAACAATGTAAGAGTTGCAAAGCATTTTTAAACTTCAGCGGAATTCCGAGTACAAAGGAAGAGTTGCGAAGCATTTTTAAACTTCAGCGGAATTCCAAGAACAATGGAAGAGTTCCGAAGCTTTTTTAAACTTCAGCAGAATTCCGAGAACAATGGAAGAGTTCCGAATCTTTTTTAAACTTCAGCAGAATTCCGAGAACAATGGAAGAGTTCCGAAGCATTTATAAACTTCATCGGAATATCGAAGAACAATGGAAGAGTTTCGAAGCATTTTTAGACTTCAGCGGAAATCCGAGAACAATGGAAGAGATCCGAAGCATTTTTAAAGTTCAGTAGAATTCCGAGAACATTGGAAGAGTTCCAAAGCATTTTTTAACTTCATCAGAATTCCGAGAACAATGGAAGAGTTCCGAAGCATTTTTAAACTTAAGCAGAATTCTGAGAACAATGGAAGAGTTCCGAAGCCTTTTTAAACTTCAGCGGAATTCCGAGAACAAAGGAAGAGTTCCAAAGCATTTTTAAACTTCAGCAGAATTCCGAGAACAATGGAAGAGTTCCGAAGCATTTTTAAACTTCAGCAGAATTCCGAGAACAATGGAAGAGTTCCGAAGCATTTTTAAACTTCATCGGAATTCCGAGAACAATGGAAGTGTTCTGAAGCATTTTTAAACTTCAGCAGAATTCCGAGAACAATGGAAGAGTTCCGAAGCATTTTTAAACTTCAGCAGAATTCCGAGAACAATGGAAGAGTTCCGAAGCATTTTTAAACTTCATCGGAATTCCGAAAACAGTGGAAGAGTTCTGAAGCATTTTTAAACTTCAGCAGAATTCCGAGAACAATGGAAGAGTTCCGAAGTATTTTTAAACTTCAGCGGCATTCCGAGAACAATGGAAGAGTTCTGAAGCATTTTTAAACGTCAGCGGAATTCCGAGAACAATGGAAGAGTTCCGAAGCATTTTTAAACTTCATCGGAATTCCGAAAACAATGGAAGAGTTCTGAAGCATTTTTAAACTTCAGCAGAATTCCGAGAACAATGGAAGAGTTCCGAAGTATTTTTAAACTTCAGCGGCATTCCGAGAACAATGGAAGAGTTCTGAAGCATTTTTAAACGTCAGCGGAATTCCGAGAACAATGGAAGTGTTGCGAAGCATTTTTAAACTTCAGCGGAAATCCGAGAACAATGGAAGAGTTCCGAAGCATTTTTAAAGTTCTTTAGAATTCTGAAAACAATGGAAGAGTTCCGAAGCATGTTAAAACTTCAGCGGAATTCCGAGAACAATGGAATAGTTCCGAAGCATTTTTAAACTTCATCAGTATTCCGAGAACAATGGAAGATTTTCGAAGCATTTTTAAACTTAAGCAGAATTCTGAAAACATTGAAAGAATTTCGAAGCATTTTTAAACTTCAGTGGAATTCCGAGAACAATGGAAGAGTTGAGAACCATTTTTAAACTTCAGCATAATTACGCGAAAATTGGAAGAGTTCCGAAGCATTTTTAAACGTCAGCGGAATTCCGAGAACAATGGAAGAGTTCTGATGCATTTTTAAATGTCAGCGGAATTCCGAGAACAATGGAAGAGTTCCGAAGCATTTTAAAACTACTGCGGAATTCCGAGAACAATGGAAGAGTTCCGAAGCATTTTTAAACTTCATCAGAATTCCGAGAACAATGGAAGAGTTTCAAAGCATTTTTAAACTTAAGCAGAATTCTGAGAACAATGGAAGAGTTTCGAAGCATTTTTAAACTTCAGCGGAATTCCGAGAGCAATGGAAGAGTTCCGAAGCATTTTTAAACTTCAGCAGAATTCCGAGAACAATGGAAGAGTTCTGAAGCATTTTTAAACTTCAGCAGAATTCCGAGAACAATGGAAGAGTTCCGAAGCATTTTTAAACTTCATCGGAATTCAGAAAACAATGGAAGAGTTCTGAAGCATTTTTAAACTTCAGTGGAATTCCGAGAACAATGGAAGAGTTCCGAAGTATTTTTAAACTTCAGCGGCATTCCGAGAACAATGGAAGAGTTCCGAAGCATTTTTAAACATCAGCGGAATTCCGAGAACAATGGAAGAGTTGCGAAGCATTTTTAAACTTCAGCGGAATTCCGAGAACAATGGAAGAGTTCCGAAGCTTTTTTAAACTACATCGGAATTCCGAGAACAATGGAAGAGTTCCGAAGCAATTTTAAACTTCAGCGGAATTCCGAGAACAATAGAAGAGTTCAGAAGCATTTTTAAACTTCAGCCGCATTCCGAGAACAATGGAAGAGTTCCGAAGCATTTTTAAACGTCAGCGGAATTCCGAGAACAATGGAAGAGTTCCGAAGCATTTTTAAATGTCAGCGTAATTCCGAGAATAATGTAAGACTTGCGTAGCATTTTTAAACTTCAGCGGAATTCCGAGAACAAAGGAAGAGTTGCGAAGCATTTTTAAACTTTATCAGAATTCCGAGAACAATGGAAGAAATCCAAAGCATTTTTAAACTTCAGCAGAATTCCGAGAACAATGGAAGAGTTCCGAAGCATTTTTAAACTTCAGCGGAATTCCAAGAATAATGGAAGAGTTCCGAAGCTTTTTTAAACTTCAGCATAATTCCGATAACAATGGAAGAGTTCCGAAGCATTTATAAACTTTATCGGAATATTGAAGAACAACGGAACAGTTCCAAAGCATTTTAAATCTTCTGCGGAATTCCGAGAACAATGGAAGAGTTACGAAGCATTTTTAAACTTCATCAGAATTCAGAGAACAATGGAAGAGTTTCAAAGCATTTTTAAACTTAAGCAGAATTCTGAGAACAATGGAAGAGTTCCGAAGCATTTTTAGGCTTCAGCGGAAATCCGAGAACAATGGAAGAGATCCGAAGCATTTTTAAAGTTCAGCAGAATTCTGAGAACATTGGAAGAGTTCTAAAGCATTTTTTAACTTCATCAGAATTCCGAGAACAATGGAAGAGTTTTGAAGCATTTTTAAACTTAAGCAGAATTCTGAGAACAATGGAAGTGTTCCGAAGCATTTTTAGACTTCAGCGGAAATCCGAGAACAATGGAAGAGATCCGAAGCATTTTTAAAGTTCAGCAGAATTCCGAGAACATTGGAAGAGTTCCAAAGCATTTTTTAACTTCAGCTGAATTCCGAGAACAATGGATGAGTTGCGAAGCACTTTTAAACTTCAGCGGCATTCCGAGAACAATGGAAGAGTTCCGAAGCATTTTTAAACTTCAGCAGAATTCCGAGAACAATAGAAGAGTTCCGAAGAATTTTTAAATGTCAGTGGAATTCCGAGAACAATGTAAGAGTTGCAAAGCATTTTTAAACTTCAGCGGAATTCCGAGTACAAAGGAAGAGTTGCGAAGCATTTTTAAACTTCAGCGGAATTCCAAGAACAATGGAAGAGTTCCGAAGCTTTTTTAAACTTCAGCAGAATTCCGAGAACAATGGAAGAGTTCCGAATCTTTTTTAAACTTCAGCAGAATTCCGAGAACAATGGAAGAGTTCCGAAGCATTTATAAACTTCATCGGAATATCGAAGAACAATGGAAGAGTTTCGAAGCATTTTTAGACTTCAGCGGAAATCCGAGAACAATGGAAGAGATCCGAAGCATTTTTAAAGTTCAGTAGAATTCCGAGAACATTGGAAGAGTTCCAAAGCATTTTTTAACTTCATCAGAATTCCGAGAACAATGGAAGAGTTCCGAAGCATTTTTAAACTTAAGCAGAATTCTGAGAACAATGGAAGAGTTCCGAAGCCTTTTTAAACTTCAGCGGAATTCCGAGAACAAAGGAAGAGTTCCAAAGCATTTTTAAACTTCAGCAGAATTCCGAGAACAATGGAAGAGTTCCGAAGCATTTTTAAACTTCAGCAGAATTCCGAGAACAATGGAAGAGTTCCGAAGCATTTTTAAACTTCATCGGAATTCCGAGAACAATGGAAGTGTTCTGAAGCATTTTTAAACTTCAGCAGAATTCCGAGAACAATGGAAGAGTTCCGAAGCATTTTTAAACTTCAGCAGAATTCCGAGAACAATGGAAGAGTTCCGAAGCATTTTTAAACTTCATCGGAATTCCGAAAACAGTGGAAGAGTTCTGAAGCATTTTTAAACTTCAGCAGAATTCCGAGAACAATGGAAGAGTTCCGAAGTATTTTTAAAGTTCAGCGGCATTCCGAGAACAATGGAAGAGTTCTGAAGCATTTTTAAACGTCAGCGGAATTCCGAGAACAATGGAAGAGTTCCGAAGCATTTTTAAACTTCATCGGAATTCCGAAAACAATGGAAGAGTTCTGAAGCATTTTTAAACTTCAGCAGAATTCCGAGAACAATGGAAGAGTTCCGAAGTATTTTTAAACTTCAGCGGCATTCCGAGAACAATGGAAGAGTTCTGAAGCATTTTTAAACGTCAGCGGAATTCCGAGAACAATGGAAGTGTTGCGAAGCATTTTTAAACTTCAGCGGAAATCCGAGAACAATGGAAGAGTTCCGAAGCATTTTTAAAGTTCTTTAGAATTCTGAAAACAATGGAAGAGTTCCGAAGCATGTTAAAACTTCAGCGGAATTCCGAGAACAATGGAATAGTTCCGAAGCATTTTTAAACTTCATCAGTATTCCGAGAACAATGGAAGATTTTCGAAGCATTTTTAAACTTAAGCAGAATTCTGAAAACATTGAAAGAATTTCGAAGCATTTTTAAACTTCAGTGGAATTCCGAGAACAATGGAAGAGTTGAGAACCATTTTTAAACTTCAGCATAATTACGCGAAAATTGGAAGAGTTCCGAAGCATTTTTAAACGTCAGCGGAATTCCGAGAACAATGGAAGAGTTCTGATGCATTTTTAAATGTCAGCGGAATTCCGAGAACAATGGAAGAGTTCCGAAGCATTTTAAAACTTCTGCGGAATTCCGAGAACAATGGAAGAGTTCCGAAGCATTTTTAAACTTCATCAGAATTCCGAGAACAATGGAAGAGTTTCAAAGCATTTTTAAACTTAAGCAGAATTCTGAGAACAATGGAAGAGTTTCGAAGCATTTTTAAACGTCAGCGGAATTCCGAGAACAATGGAAGAGTTCTGATGCATTTTTAAATGTCAGCGGAATTCCGAGAACAATGGAAGAGTTCCGAAGCATTTTAAAACTTCTGCGGAATTCCGAGAACAATGGAAGAGTTCCGAAGCATTTTTAAACTTCATCAGAATTCCGAGAACAATGGAAGAGTTTCAAAGCATTTTTAAACTTAAGCAGAATTCTGAGAACAATGGAAGAGTTTCGAAGCATTTTTAAACTTCAGCGGAATTCCGAGAGCAATGGAAGAGTTCCGAAGCATTTTTAAACTTCAGCAGAATTCCGAGAACAATGGAAGAGTTCTGAAGCATTTTTAAACTTCAGCAGAATTCCGAGAACAATGGAAGAGTTCCGAAGCATTTTTAAACTTCATCGGAATTCAGAAAACAATGGAAGAGTTCTGAAGCATTTTTAAACTTCAGTGGAATTCCGAGAACAATGGAAGAGTTCCGAAGTATTTTTAAACTTCAGCGGCATTCCGAGAACAATGGAAGAGTTCCGAAGCATTTTTAAACATCAGCGGAATTCCGAGAACAATGGAAGAGTTGCGAAGCATTTTTAAACTTCAGCGGAATTCCGAGAACAATGGAAGAGTTCCGAAGCTTTTTTAAACTACATCGGAATTCCGAGAACAATGGAAGAGTTCCGAAGCAATTTTAAACTTCAGCGGAATTCCGAGAACAATAGAAGAGTTCAGAAGCATTTTTAAACTTCAGCCGCATTCCGAGAACAATGGAAGAGTTCCGAAGCATTTTTAAACGTCAGCGGAATTCCGAGAACAATGGAAGAGTTCCGAAGCATTTTTAAATGTCAGCGTAATTCCGAGAATAATGTAAGACTTGCGTAGCATTTTTAAACTTCAGCGGAATTCCGAGAACAAAGGAAGAGTTGCGAAGCATTTTTAAACTTTATCAGAATTCCGAGAACAATGGAAGAAATCCAAAGCATTTTTAAACTTCAGCAGAATTCCGAGAACAATGGAAGAGTTCCGAAGCATTTTTAAACTTCAGCGGAATTCCAAGAATAATGGAAGAGTTCCGAAGCTTTTTTAAACTTCAGCATAATTCCGATAACAATGGAAGAGTTCCGAAGCATTTATAAACTTTATCGGAATATTGAAGAACAACGGAACAGTTCCAAAGCATTTTAAATCTTCTGCGGAATTCCGAGAACAATGGAAGAGTTACGAAGCATTTTTAAACTTCATCAGAATTCAGAGAACAATGGAAGAGTTTCAAAGCATTTTTAAACTTAAGCAGAATTCTGAGAACAATGGAAGAGTTCCGAAGCATTTTTAGGCTTCAGCGGAAATCCGAGAACAATGGAAGAGATCCGAAGCATTTTTAAAGTTCAGCAGAATTCTGAGAACATTGGAAGAGTTCTAAAGCATTTTTTAACTTCATCAGAATTCCGAGAACAATGGAAGAGTTTTGAAGCATTTTTAAACTTAAGCAGAATTCTGAGAACAATGGAAGTGTTCCGAAGCATTTTTAGACTTCAGCGGAAATCCGAGAACAATGGAAGAGATCCGAAGCATTTTTAAAGTTCAGCAGAATTCCGAGAACATTGGAAGAGTTCCAAAGCATTTTTTAACTTCAGCTGAATTCCGAGAACAATGGATGAGTTGCGAAGCACTTTTAAACTTCAGCGGCATTCCGAGAACAATGGAAGAGTTCCGAAGCATTTTTAAACTTCAGCAGAATTCCGAGAACAATAGAAGAGTTCCGAAGAATTTTTAAATGTCAGTGGAATTCCGAGAACAATGTAAGAGTTGCAAAGCATTTTTAAACTTCAGCGGAATTCCGAGTACAAAGGAAGAGTTGCGAAGCATTTTTAAACTTCAGCGGAATTCCAAGAACAATGGAAGAGTTCCGAAGCTTTTTTAAACTTCAGCAGAATTCCGAGAACAATGGAAGAGTTCCGAATCTTTTTTAAACTTCAGCAGAATTCCGAGAACAATGGAAGAGTTCCGAAGCATTTATAAACTTCATCGGAATATCGAAGAACAATGGAAGAGTTTCGAAGCATTTTTAGACTTCAGCGGAAATCCGAGAACAATGGAAGAGATCCGAAGCATTTTTAAAGTTCAGTAGAATTCCGAGAACATTGGAAGAGTTCCAAAGCATTTTTTAACTTCATCAGAATTCCGAGAACAATGGAAGAGTTCCGAAGCATTTTTAAACTTAAGCAGAATTCTGAGAACAATGGAAGAGTTCCGAAGCCTTTTTAAACTTCAGCGGAATTCCGAGAACAAAGGAAGAGTTCCAAAGCATTTTTAAACTTCAGCAGAATTCCGAGAACAATGGAAGAGTTCCGAAGCATTTTTAAACTTCAGCAGAATTCCGAGAACAATGGAAGAGTTCCGAAGCATTTTTAAACTTCATCGGAATTCCGAGAACAATGGAAGTGTTCTGAAGCATTTTTAAACTTCAGCAGAATTCCGAGAACAATGGAAGAGTTCCGAAGCATTTTTAAACTTCAGCAGAATTCCGAGAACAATGGAAGAGTTCCGAAGCATTTTTAAACTTCATCGGAATTCCGAAAACAGTGGAAGAGTTCTGAAGCATTTTTAAACTTCAGCAGAATTCCGAGAACAATGGAAGAGTTCCGAAGTATTTTTAAAGTTCAGCGGCATTCCGAGAACAATGGAAGAGTTCTGAAGCATTTTTAAACGTCAGCGGAATTCCGAGAACAATGGAAGAGTTCCGAAGCATTTTTAAACTTCATCGGAATTCCGAAAACAATGGAAGAGTTCTGAAGCATTTTTAAACTTCAGCAGAATTCCGAGAACAATGGAAGAGTTCCGAAGTATTTTTAAACTTCAGCGGCATTCCGAGAACAATGGAAGAGTTCTGAAGCATTTTTAAACGTCAGCGGAATTCCGAGAACAATGGAAGTGTTGCGAAGCATTTTTAAACTTCAGCGGAAATCCGAGAACAATGGAAGAGTTCCGAAGCATTTTTAAAGTTCTTTAGAATTCTGAAAACAATGGAAGAGTTCCGAAGCATGTTAAAACTTCAGCGGAATTCCGAGAACAATGGAATAGTTCCGAAGCATTTTTAAACTTCATCAGTATTCCGAGAACAATGGAAGATTTTCGAAGCATTTTTAAACTTAAGCAGAATTCTGAAAACATTGAAAGAATTTCGAAGCATTTTTAAACTTCAGTGGAATTCCGAGAACAATGGAAGAGTTGAGAACCATTTTTAAACTTCAGCATAATTACGCGAAAATTGGAAGAGTTCCGAAGCATTTTTAAACGTCAGCGGAATTCCGAGAACAATGGAAGAGTTCTGATGCATTTTTAAATGTCAGCGGAATTCCGAGAACAATGGAAGAGTTCCGAAGCATTTTAAAACTTCTGCGGAATTCCGAGAACAATGGAAGAGTTCCGAAGCATTTTTAAACTTCATCAGAATTCCGAGAACAATGGAAGAGTTTCAAAGCATTTTTAAACTTAAGCAGAATTCTGAGAACAATGGAAGAGTTTCGAAGCATTTTTAAACGTCAGCGGAATTCCGAGAACAATGGAAGAGTTCTGATGCATTTTTAAATGTCAGCGGAATTCCGAGAACAATGGAAGAGTTCCGAAGCATTTTAAAACTTCTGCGGAATTCCGAGAACAATGGAAGAGTTCCGAAGCATTTTTAAACTTCATCAGAATTCCGAGAACAATGGAAGAGTTTCAAAGCATTTTTAAACTTAAGCAGAATTCTGAGAACAATGGAAGAGTTTCGAAGCATTTTTAAACTTCAGCGGAATTCCGAGAGCAATGGAAGAGTTCCGAAGCATTTTTAAACTTCAGCAGAATTCCGAGAACAATGGAAGAGTTCTGAAGCATTTTTAAACTTCAGCAGAATTCCGAGAACAATGGAAGAGTTCCGAAGCATTTTTAAACTTAAGCGGAATTCAGAAAACAATGGAAGAGTTCTGAAGCATTTTTAAACTTCAGTGGAATTCCGAGAACAATGGAAGAGTTCCGAAGTATTTTTAAACTTCAGCGGCATTCCGAGAACAATGGAAGAGTTCCGAAGCATTTTTAAACATCAGCGGAATTCCGAGAACAATGGAAGAGTTGCGAAGCATTTTTAAACTTCAGCGGAATTCCGAGAACAATGGAAGAGTTCCGAAGCTTTTTTAAACTACATCGGAATTCCGAGAACAATGGAAGAGTTCCGAAGCAATTTTAAACTTCAGCGGAATTCCGAGAACAATAGAAGAGTTCAGAAGCATTTTTAAACTTCAGCCGCATTCCGAGAACAATGGAAGAGTTCCGAAGCATTTTTAAACGTCAGCGGAATTCCGAGAACAATGGAAGAGTTCCGAAGCATTTTTAAATGTCAGCGTAATTCCGAGAATAATGTAAGACTTGCGTAGCATTTTTAAACTTCAGCGGAATTCCGAGAACAAAGGAAGAGTTGCGAAGCATTTTTAAACTTTATCAGAATTCCGAGAACAATGGAAGAAATCCAAAGCATTTTTAAACTTCAGCAGAATTCCGAGAACAATGGAAGAGTTCCGAAGCATTTTTAAACTTCAGCGGAATTCCAAGAATAATGGAAGAGTTCCGAAGCTTTTTTAAACTTCAGCATAATTCCGATAACAATGGAAGAGTTCCGAAGCATTTATAAACTTTATCGGAATATTGAAGAACAACGGAACAGTTCCAAAGCATTTTAAATCTTCTGCGGAATTCCGAGAACAATGGAAGAGTTACGAAGCATTTTTAAACTTCATCAGAATTCAGAGAACAATGGAAGAGTTTCAAAGCATTTTTAAACTTAAGCAGAATTCTGAGAACAATGGAAGAGTTCCGAAGCATTTTTAGGCTTCAGCGGAAATCCGAGAACAATGGAAGAGATCCGAAGCATTTTTAAAGTTCAGCAGAATTCTGAGAACATTGGAAGAGTTCTAAAGCATTTTTTAACTTCATCAGAATTCCGAGAACAATGGAAGAGTTTTGAAGCATTTTTAAACTTAAGCAGAATTCTGAGAACAATGGAAGTGTTCCGAAGCATTTTTAGACTTCAGCGGAAATCCGAGAACAATGGAAGAGATCCGAAGCATTTTTAAAGTTCAGCAGAATTCCGAGAACATTGGAAGAGTTCCAAAGCATTTTTTAACTTCAGCTGAATTCCGAGAACAATGGATGAGTTGCGAAGCACTTTTAAACTTCAGCGGCATTCCGAGAACAATGGAAGAGTTCCGAAGCATTTTTAAACTTCAGCAGAATTCCGAGAACAATAGAAGAGTTCCGAAGAATTTTTAAATGTCAGTGGAATTCCGAGAACAATGTAAGAGTTGCAAAGCATTTTTAAACTTCAGCGGAATTCCGAGTACAAAGGAAGAGTTGCGAAGCATTTTTAAACTTCAGCGGAATTCCAAGAACAATGGAAGAGTTCCGAAGCTTTTTTAAACTTCAGCAGAATTCCGAGAACAATGGAAGAGTTCCGAATCTTTTTTAAACTTCAGCAGAATTCCGAGAACAATGGAAGAGTTCCGAAGCATTTATAAACTTCATCGGAATATCGAAGAACAATGGAAGAGTTTCGAAGCATTTTTAGACTTCAGCGGAAATCCGAGAACAATGGAAGAGATCCGAAGCATTTTTAAAGTTCAGTAGAATTCCGAGAACATTGGAAGAGTTCCAAAGCATTTTTTAACTTCATCAGAATTCCGAGAACAATGGAAGAGTTCCGAAGCATTTTTAAACTTAAGCAGAATTCTGAGAACAATGGAAGAGTTCCGAAGCCTTTTTAAACTTCAGCGGAATTCCGAGAACAAAGGAAGAGTTCCAAAGCATTTTTAAACTTCAGCAGAATTCCGAGAACAATGGAAGAGTTCCGAAGCATTTTTAAACTTCAGCAGAATTCCGAGAACAATGGAAGAGTTCCGAAGCATTTTTAAACTTCATCGGAATTCCGAGAACAATGGAAGTGTTCTGAAGCATTTTTAAACTTCAGCAGAATTCCGAGAACAATGGAAGAGTTCCGAAGCATTTTTAAACTTCAGCAGAATTCCGAGAACAATGGAAGAGTTCCGAAGCATTTTTAAACTTCATCGGAATTCCGAAAACAGTGGAAGAGTTCTGAAGCATTTTTAAACTTCAGCAGAATTCCGAGAACAATGGAAGAGTTCCGAAGTATTTTTAAAGTTCAGCGGCATTCCGAGAACAATGGAAGAGTTCTGAAGCATTTTTAAACGTCAGCGGAATTCCGAGAACAATGGAAGAGTTCCGAAGCATTTTTAAACTTCATCGGAATTCCGAAAACAATGGAAGAGTTCTGAAGCATTTTTAAACTTCAGCAGAATTCCGAGAACAATGGAAGAGTTCCGAAGTATTTTTAAACTTCAGCGGCATTCCGAGAACAATGGAAGAGTTCTGAAGCATTTTTAAACGTCAGCGGAATTCCGAGAACAATGGAAGTGTTGCGAAGCATTTTTAAACTTCAGCGGAAATCCGAGAACAATGGAAGAGTTCCGAAGCATTTTTAAAGTTCTTTAGAATTCTGAAAACAATGGAAGAGTTCCGAAGCATGTTAAAACTTCAGCGGAATTCCGAGAACAATGGAATAGTTCCGAAGCATTTTTAAACTTCATCAGTATTCCGAGAACAATGGAAGATTTTCGAAGCATTTTTAAACTTAAGCAGAATTCTGAAAACATTGAAAGAATTTCGAAGCATTTTTAAACTTCAGTGGAATTCCGAGAACAATGGAAGAGTTGAGAACCATTTTTAAACTTCAGCATAATTACGCGAAAATTGGAAGAGTTCCGAAGCATTTTTAAACGTCAGCGGAATTCCGAGAACAATGGAAGAGTTCTGATGCATTTTTAAATGTCAGCGGAATTCCGAGAACAATGGAAGAGTTCCGAAGCATTTTAAAACTTCTGCGGAATTCCGAGAACAATGGAAGAGTTCCGAAGCATTTTTAAACTTCATCAGAATTCCGAGAACAATGGAAGAGTTTCAAAGCATTTTTAAACTTAAGCAGAATTCTGAGAACAATGGAAGAGTTTCGAAGCATTTTTAAACGTCAGCGGAATTCCGAGAACAATGGAAGAGTTCTGATGCATTTTTAAATGTCAGCGGAATTCCGAGAACAATGGAAGAGTTCCGAAGCATTTTAAAACTTCTGCGGAATTCCGAGAACAATGGAAGAGTTCCGAAGCATTTTTAAACTTCATCAGAATTCCGAGAACAATGGAAGAGTTTCAAAGCATTTTTAAACTTAAGCAGAATTCTGAGAACAATGGAAGAGTTTCGAAGCATTTTTAAACTTCAGCGGAATTCCGAGAGCAATGGAAGAGTTCCGAAGCATTTTTAAACTTCAGCAGAATTCCGAGAACAATGGAAGAGTTCTGAAGCATTTTTAAACTTCAGCAGAATTCCGAGAACAATGGAAGAGTTCCGAAGCATTTTTAAACTTAAGCGGAATTCAGAAAACAATGGAAGAGTTCTGAAGCATTTTTAAACTTCAGTGGAATTCCGAGAACAATGGAAGAGTTCCGAAGTATTTTTAAACTTCAGCGGCATTCCGAGAACAATGGAAGAGTTCCGAAGCATTTTTAAACATCAGCGGAATTCCGAGAACAATGGAAGAGTTGCGAAGCATTTTTAAACTTCAGCGGAATTCCGAGAACAATGGAAGAGTTCCGAAGCTTTTTTAAACTACATCGGAATTCCGAGAACAATGGAAGAGTTCCGAAGCAATTTTAAACTTCAGCGGAATTCCGAGAACAATAGAAGAGTTCAGAAGCATTTTTAAACTTCAGCCGCATTCCGAGAACAATGGAAGAGTTCCGAAGCATTTTTAAACGTCAGCGGAATTCCGAGAACAATGGAAGAGTTCCGAAGCATTTTTAAATGTCAGCGTAATTCCGAGAATAATGTAAGACTTGCGTAGCATTTTTAAACTTCAGCGGAATTCCGAGAACAAAGGAAGAGTTGCGAAGCATTTTTAAACTTTATCAGAATTCCGAGAACAATGGAAGAAATCCAAAGCATTTTTAAACTTCAGCAGAATTCCGAGAACAATGGAAGAGTTCCGAAGCATTTTTAAACTTCAGCGGAATTCCAAGAATAATGGAAGAGTTCCGAAGCTTTTTTAAACTTCAGCATAATTCCGATAACAATGGAAGAGTTCCGAAGCATTTATAAACTTTATCGGAATATTGAAGAACAACGGAACAGTTCCAAAGCATTTTAAATCTTCTGCGGAATTCCGAGAACAATGGAAGAGTTACGAAGCATTTTTAAACTTCATCAGAATTCAGAGAACAATGGAAGAGTTTCAAAGCATTTTTAAACTTAAGCAGAATTCTGAGAACAATGGAAGAGTTCCGAAGCATTTTTAGGCTTCAGCGGAAATCCGAGAACAATGGAAGAGATCCGAAGCATTTTTAAAGTTCAGCAGAATTCTGAGAACATTGGAAGAGTTCTAAAGCATTTTTTAACTTCATCAGAATTCCGAGAACAATGGAAGAGTTTCGAAGCATTTTTAAACTTAAGCAGAATTCTGAGAACAATGGAAGTGTTCCGAAGCATTTTTAGACTTCAGCGGAAATCCGAGAACAATGGAAGAGATCCGAAGCATTTTTAAACTTCATCGGAATTCCGAAAACAATGGAAGAGTTCTGAAGCATTTTTAAACTTCAGCAGAATTCCGAGAACAATGGAAGAGTTCCGAAGCATTTTTAAACGTCAGCGGAATTCCGAGAACGATGGAAGAGTTCCGAAGAATTTTTAAATGTCAGTGGAATTCCGAGAACAATGTAAGAGTTGCAAAGCATTTTTAAACTTCAGCGGAATTCCGAGTACAAAGGAAGAGTTGTGAAGCATTTTTAAACTTCAGCGGAATTCCAAGAACAATGGAAGAGTTCCGAAGCTTTTTTAAACTTCAGCAGAATTCCGAGAACAATGGAAGAGTTCCGAATCTTTTTTAAACTTCAGCAGAATTCCGAGAACAATGGAAGAGTTCCGAAGCATTTATAAACTTCATCGGAATATCGAAGAACAATGGAAGAGTTTCGAAGCATTTTTAGACTTCAGCGGAAATCCGAGAACAATGGAAGAGATCCGAAGCATTTTTAAAGTTCAGTAGAATTCCGAGAACATTGGAAGAGTTCCAAAGCATTTTTTAACTTCAGCTGAATTCCGAGAACAATGGAAGAGTTGCGAAGCACTTTTAAACTTCAGTGGCATTCCGAGAACAATGGAAGAGTTCCGAAGCATTTTTAAACTTAAGCAGAATTCTGAGAACAATGGAAGAGTTCCGAAGCCTTTTTAAACTTCAGCGGAATTCCGAGAGCAATGGAAGAGTTCCGAAGCATTTTTAAACTTCAGCAGAATTCCGAGAACAATGGAAGAGTTCTGAAGCATTTTTAAACTTCAGCAGAATTCCGAGAACAATGGAAGAGTTCCGAAGCATTTTTAAACTTCATCGGAATTCAGAAAACAATGGAAGAGTTCTGAAGCATTTTTAAACTTCAGTGGAATTCCGAGAACAATGGAAGAGTTCCGAAGTATTTTTAAACTTCAGCGGCATTCCGAGAACAATGGAAGAGTTCCGAAGCATTTTTAAACATCAGCGGAATTCCGAGAACAATGGAAGAGTTGCGAAGCATTTTTAAACTTCAGCGGAATTCCGAGAACAATGGAAGAGTTCCGAAGCTTTTTTAAACTACATCGGAATTCCGAGAACAATGGAAGAGTTCCGAAGCAATTTTAAACTTCAGCGGAATTCCGAGAACAATAGAAGAGTTCAGAAGCATTTTTAAACTTCAGCCGCATTCCGAGAACAATGGAAGAGTTCCGAAGCATTTTTAAACGTCAGCGGAATTCCGAGAACAATGGAAGAGTTCCGAAGCATTTTTAAATGTCAGCGTAATTCCGAGAATAATGTAAGACTTGCGTAGCATTTTTAAACTTCAGCGGAATTCCGAGAACAAAGGAAGAGTTGCGAAGCATTTTTAAACTTTATCAGAATTCCGAGAACAATGGAAGAAATCCAAAGCATTTTTAAACTTCAGCAGAATTCCGAGAACAATGGAAGAGTTCCGAAGCATTTTTAAACTTCAGCGGAATTCCAAGAATAATGGAAGAGTTCCGAAGCTTTTTTAAACTTCAGCATAATTCCGATAACAATGGAAGAGTTCCGAAGCATTTATAAACTTTATCGGAATATTGAAGAACAACGGAACAGTTCCAAAGCATTTTAAATCTTCTGCGGAATTCCGAGAACAATGGAAGAGTTACGAAGCATTTTTAAACTTCATCAGAATTCAGAGAACAATGGAAGAGTTTCAAAGCATTTTTAAACTTAAGCAGAATTCTGAGAACAATGGAAGAGTTCCGAAGCATTTTTAGGCTTCAGCGGAAATCCGAGAACAATGGAAGAGATCCGAAGCATTTTTAAAGTTCAGCAGAATTCTGAGAACATTGGAAGAGTTCTAAAGCATTTTTTAACTTCATCAGAATTCCGAGAACAATGGAAGAGTTTTGAAGCATTTTTAAACTTAAGCAGAATTCTGAGAACAATGGAAGTGTTCCGAAGCATTTTTAGACTTCAGCGGAAATCCGAGAACAATGGAAGAGATCCGAAGCATTTTTAAAGTTCAGCAGAATTCCGAGAACATTGGAAGAGTTCCAAAGCATTTTTTAACTTCAGCTGAATTCCGAGAACAATGGATGAGTTGCGAAGCACTTTTAAACTTCAGCGGCATTCCGAGAACAATGGAAGAGTTCCGAAGCATTTTTAAACTTCAGCAGAATTCCGAGAACAATAGAAGAGTTCCGAAGAATTTTTAAATGTCAGTGGAATTCCGAGAACAATGTAAGAGTTGCAAAGCATTTTTAAACTTCAGCGGAATTCCGAGTACAAAGGAAGAGTTGCGAAGCATTTTTAAACTTCAGCGGAATTCCAAGAACAATGGAAGAGTTCCGAAGCTTTTTTAAACTTCAGCAGAATTCCGAGAACAATGGAAGAGTTCCGAATCTTTTTTAAACTTCAGCAGAATTCCGAGAACAATGGAAGAGTTCCGAAGCATTTATAAACTTCATCGGAATATCGAAGAACAATGGAAGAGTTTCGAAGCATTTTTAGACTTCAGCGGAAATCCGAGAACAATGGAAGAGATCCGAAGCATTTTTAAAGTTCAGTAGAATTCCGAGAACATTGGAAGAGTTCCAAAGCATTTTTTAACTTCATCAGAATTCCGAGAACAATGGAAGAGTTCCGAAGCATTTTTAAACTTAAGCAGAATTCTGAGAACAATGGAAGAGTTCCGAAGCCTTTTTAAACTTCAGCGGAATTCCGAGAACAAAGGAAGAGTTCCAAAGCATTTTTAAACTTCAGCAGAATTCCGAGAACAATGGAAGAGTTCCGAAGCATTTTTAAACTTCAGCAGAATTCCGAGAACAATGGAAGAGTTCCGAAGCATTTTTAAACTTCATCGGAATTCCGAGAACAATGGAAGTGTTCTGAAGCATTTTTAAACTTCAGCAGAATTCCGAGAACAATGGAAGAGTTCCGAAGCATTTTTAAACTTCAGCAGAATTCCGAGAACAATGGAAGAGTTCCGAAGCATTTTTAAACTTCATCGGAATTCCGAAAACAGTGGAAGAGTTCTGAAGCATTTTTAAACTTCAGCAGAATTCCGAGAACAATGGAAGAGTTCCGAAGTATTTTTAAACTTCAGCGGCATTCCGAGAACAATGGAAGAGTTCTGAAGCATTTTTAAACGTCAGCGGAATTCCGAGAACAATGGAAGAGTTCCGAAGCATTTTTAAACTTCATCGGAATTCCGAAAACAATGGAAGAGTTCTGAAGCATTTTTAAACTTCAGCAGAATTCCGAGAACAATGGAAGAGTTCCGAAGTATTTTTAAACTTCAGCGGCATTCCGAGAACAATGGAAGAGTTCTGAAGCATTTTTAAACGTCAGCGGAATTCCGAGAACAATGGAAGTGTTGCGAAGCATTTTTAAACTTCAGCGGAAATCCGAGAACAATGGAAGAGTTCCGAAGCATTTTTAAAGTTCTTTAGAATTCTGAAAACAATGGAAGAGTTCCGAAGCATGTTAAAACTTCAGCGGAATTCCGAGAACAATGGAATAGTTCCGAAGCATTTTTAAACTTCATCAGTATTCCGAGAACAATGGAAGATTTTCGAAGCATTTTTAAACTTAAGCAGAATTCTGAAAACATTGAAAGAATTTCGAAGCATTTTTAAACTTCAGTGGAATTCCGAGAACAATGGAAGAGTTGAGAACCATTTTTAAACTTCAGCATAATTACGCGAAAATTGGAAGAGTTCCGAAGCATTTTTAAACGTCAGCGGAATTCCGAGAACAATGGAAGAGTTCTGATGCATTTTTAAATGTCAGCGGAATTCCGAGAACAATGGAAGAGTTCCGAAGCATTTTAAAACTTCTGCGGAATTCCGAGAACAATGGAAGAGTTCCGAAGCATTTTTAAACTTCATCAGAATTCCGAGAACAATGGAAGAGTTTCAAAGCATTTTTAAACTTAAGCAGAATTCTGAGAACAATGGAAGAGTTTCGAAGCATTTTTAAACGTCAGCGGAATTCCGAGAACAATGGAAGAGTTCTGATGCATTTTTAAATGTCAGCGGAATTCCGAGAACAATGGAAGAGTTCCGAAGCATTTTAAAACTTCTGCGGAATTCCGAGAACAATGGAAGAGTTCCGAAGCATTTTTAAACTTCATCAGAATTCCGAGAACAATGGAAGAGTTTCAAAGCATTTTTAAACTTAAGCAGAATTCTGAGAACAATGGAAGAGTTTCGAAGCATTTTTAAACTTCAGCGGAATTCCGAGAGCAATGGAAGAGTTCCGAAGCATTTTTAAACTTCAGCAGAATTCCGAGAACAATGGAAGAGTTCTGAAGCATTTTTAAACTTCAGCAGAATTCCGAGAACAATGGAAGAGTTCCGAAGCATTTTTAAACTTAAGCGGAATTCAGAAAACAATGGAAGAGTTCTGAAGCATTTTTAAACTTCAGTGGAATTCCGAGAACAATGGAAGAGTTACGAAGTATTTTTAAACTTCAGCGGCATTCCGAGAACAATGGAAGAGTTCCGAAGCATTTTTAAACATCAGCGGAATTCCGAGAACAATGGAAGAGTTGCGAAGCATTTTTAAACTTCAGCGGAATTCCGAGAACAATGGAAGAGTTCCGAAGCTTTTTTAAACTACATCGGAATTCCGAGAACAATGGAAGAGTTCCGAAGCAATTTTAAACTTCAGCGGAATTCCGAGAACAATAGAAGAGTTCAGAAGCATTTTTAAACTTCAGCCGCATTCCGAGAACAATGGAAGAGTTCCGAAGCATTTTTAAACGTCAGCGGAATTCCGAGAACAATGGAAGAGTTCCGAAGCATTTTTAAATGTCAGCGTAATTCCGAGAATAATGTAAGACTTGCGTAGCATTTTTAAACTTCAGCGGAATTCCGAGAACAAAGGAAGAGTTGCGAAGCATTTTTAAACTTTATCAGAATTCCGAGAACAATGGAAGAAATCCAAAGCATTTTTAAACTTCAGCAGAATTCCGAGAACAATGGAAGAGTTCCGAAGCATTTTTAAACTTCAGCGGAATTCCAAGAATAATGGAAGAGTTCCGAAGCTTTTTTAAACTTCAGCATAATTCCGATAACAATGGAAGAGTTCCGAAGCATTTATAAACTTTATCGGAATATTGAAGAACAACGGAACAGTTCCAAAGCATTTTAAATCTTCTGCGGAATTCCGAGAACAATGGAAGAGTTACGAAGCATTTTTAAACTTCATCAGAATTCAGAGAACAATGGAAGAGTTTCAAAGCATTTTTAAACTTAAGCAGAATTCTGAGAACAATGGAAGAGTTCCGAAGCATTTTTAGGCTTCAGCGGAAATCCGAGAACAATGGAAGAGATCCGAAGCATTTTTAAAGTTCAGCAGAATTCTGAGAACATTGGAAGAGTTCTAAAGCATTTTTTAACTTCATCAGAATTCCGAGAACAATGGAAGAGTTTCGAAGCATTTTTAAACTTAAGCAGAATTCTGAGAACAATGGAAGTGTTCCGAAGCATTTTTAGACTTCAGCGGAAATCCGAGAACAATGGAAGAGATCCGAAGCATTTTTAAACTTCATCGGAATTCCGAAAACAATGGAAGAGTTCTGAAGCATTTTTAAACTTCAGCAGAATTCCGAGAACAATGGAAGAGTTCCGAAGCATTTTTAAACGTCAGCGGAATTCCGAGAACGATGGAAGAGTTCCGAAGAATTTTTAAATGTCAGTGGAATTCCGAGAACAATGTAAGAGTTGCAAAGCATTTTTAAACTTCAGCGGAATTCCGAGTACAAAGGAAGAGTTGTGAAGCATTTTTAAACTTCAGCGGAATTCCAAGAACAATGGAAGAGTTCCGAAGCTTTTTTAAACTTCAGCAGAATTCCGAGAACAATGGAAGAGTTCCGAATCTTTTTTAAACTTCAGCAGAATTCCGAGAACAATGGAAGAGTTCCGAAGCATTTATAAACTTCATCGGAATATCGAAGAACAATGGAAGAGTTTCGAAGCATTTTTAGACTTCAGCGGAAATCCGAGAACAATGGAAGAGATCCGAAGCATTTTTAAAGTTCAGTAGAATTCCGAGAACATTGGAAGAGTTCCAAAGCATTTTTTAACTTCAGCTGAATTCCGAGAACAATGGAAGAGTTGCGAAGCACTTTTAAACTTCAGTGGCATTCCGAGAACAATGGAAGAGTTCCGAAGCATTTTTAAATGTCAGCATAATTTCGAGAACAATGGAAGAGTTCCGAAGCATTGTTAAACGTCAGCGGAATTCCGAGAACAATGAAAGAGTTCTGAATCATTTTTAAATGTCAGCGGATTTCCGAGAACAATGTAAGAGTTCCGAAGAATTTTTTAATGTCAGCGGAATTACGAGAACAATGGAAGAGTTCCGAAGCATTTTTAAACTTCAGCAAAATTCCGAGAACAATAGAAGAGTTCCGAAGCATTTTTAAAAGTCAGCGGAATTCCGAGTACAATGGAAGTGTTCTGAAGCATTTTTAAATGTCAGCGGAATTCAGAGAACAATGGAAGAGTTCCGAAGCATTTTTAAACTTCATCAGAATTCCGAGAACAATGGAAGAGTTTCGAACCATTTTTAAACTTAAGCAGAATTCTGAGAACAATGGAAGAGTTCCGAAGCCTTTTTAAACTTCAGCGGAATTCCGAGAACAAAGGAAGAGTTCCAAAGCATTTTTAAACTTCAGCAGAATTCCGAGAACAATGGAAGAGTTCCGAAGCATTTTTAAACTTCAGCAGAATTCCGAGAACAATGGAAGAGTTCCGAAGCATTTTTAAACTTCATCGGAATTCCGAGAACAATGGAAGCGTTCTGAAGCATTTTTAAACTTCAGCAGAATTCCGAGAACACTGGAAGAGTTCCGAAGCATTTTTAAACTTCAGCAGAATTCCGAGAACAATAGAAGAGTTCCGAAGCATTTTTAAACTTCATCGGAATTCCGAAAACAATGGAAGAGTTCTGAAGCATTTTTAAACTTCAGCAGAATTCCGAGAACAATGGAAGAGTTCCGAAGTATTTTTAAACTTCAGCGGCATTCCGAGAACAATGGAAGAGTTCTGAAGCATTTTTAAACGTCAGCGGAATTCCGAGAACAATGGAAGTGTTGCGAAGCATTTTTAAACTTCAGCGGAAATCCGAGAACAATGGAAGAGTTCCGAAGCATTTTTAAAGTTCTTTAGAATTCTGAAAACAATGGAAGAGTTCCGAAGCATTTTAAAACTTCAGCGAAATTCCGAGAACAATGGAATAGTTCCGAAGCATTTTTAAACTTCATCAGTATTCCGAGAACAATGGAAGAGTTTCGAAGCATTTTTAAACTTAAGCAGAATTCTGAGAACATTGAAAGAATTTCGAAGCATTTTTAAACTTCAGTGGAATTCCGAGAACAATGGAAGAGTTGAGAACCATTTTTAAACTTCAGCATAATTACGCGAAAATTGGAAGAGTTCCGAAGCATTTTTAAACGTCAACGGAATTCCGAGAACAATGGAAGAGTTCCGATGCATTTTTAAATGTCAGCGGAACTCCGAGAACAATGGAAGAGTTCCGAAGCATTTTAAAACTTCTGCGGAATTCCGAGAACAATGGAAGAGTTCCGAAGCATTTTTAAACTTCATCAGAATTCCGAGAACAATGGAAGAGTTTCAAAGCATTTTTAAACTTAAGCAGAATTCTGAGAACAATGGAAGAGTTTCGAAGCATTTTTAAACTTCAGTGGAATTCCGAGAACAATGGAAGAGTTCCGAAGCATTTTTAAACTTCAGCAGAATTCCGAGAACAATGGAAGAGTTCTGAAGCATTTTTAAACTTCAGCAGATTTCCGAGAACAATGGAAGAGTTCCGAAGCATTTTTAAACTTCATCGGAATTCAGAAAACAATGGAAGAGTTCTGAAGCATTTTTAAACTTCAGTGGAATTCCGAGAACAATGGAAGAGTTCCGAAGTATTTTTAAACTTCAGCGGCATTCCGAGAACAATGGAAGAGTTCCGAAGCATTTTTAAACATCAGCGGAATTCAGAGAACAATGGAAGAGTTGCGAAGCATTTTTAAACTTCAGCGGAATTCCGAGAACAATGGAAGAGTTCCGAAGCTTTTTTAAACTACATCGGAATTCCGAGAACAATGGAAGAGTTCCGAAGCAATTTTAAACTTCAGCGGAATTCCGAGAACAATAGAAGAGTTCAGAAGCATTTTTAAACTTCAGCCGCATTCCGAGAACAATGGAAGAGTTCCGAAGCATTTTTAAACGTCAGCGGAATTACGAGAACAATGGAAGAGTTCCGAAGCATTTTTAAATGTCAGCGTAATTCCGAGAATAATGTAAGACTTGCGAAGCATTTTTAAACTTCAGCGGAATTCCGAGAACAAAGGAAGAGTTGCGAAGCATTTTTAAACTTTATCAGAATTCCGAGAACAATGGAAGAAATCCAAAAGCATTTTTAAACTTCAGCAGAATTCTGAGAACAATGGAAGAGTTCCGAAGCATTTTTAAACTTCAGCGGAATTCCGAGAACAATGGAAGAGTTCCGAAGCATTTTAAAACTTCTGCGGAATTCCGAGAACAATGGAAGAGTTCCGAAGCATTTTTAAACTTCATCAGAATTCCGAGAACAATGGAAGAGTTTCAAAGCATTTTTAAACTTAAGCAGAATTCTGAGAACAATGGAAGAGTTTCGAAGCATTTTTAAACTTCAGTGGAATTCCGAGAACAATGGAAGAGTTCCGAAGCATTTTTAAACTTCAGCAGAATTCCGAGAACAATGGAAGAGTTCTGAATTATTTTTAAACTTCAGCAGATTTCCGAGAACAATGGAAGAGTTCCGAAGCATTTTTAAACTTCATCGGAATTCAGAAAACAATGGAAGAGTTCTGAAGCATTTTTAAACTTCAGTGGAATTCCGAGAACAATGGAAGAGTTCCGAAGTATTTTTAAACTGCAGCGGCATTCCGAGAACAATGGAAGAGTTCCGAAGCATTTTTAAACATCAGCGGAATTCAGAGAACAATGGAAGAGTTGCGAAGCATTTTTAAACTTCAGCGGAATTCCGAGAACAATGGAAGAGTTCCGAAGCTTTTTTAAACTACATCGGAATTCCGAGAACAATGGAAGAGTTCTGAAGCAATTTTAAACTTCAGCGGAATTCTGAGAACAATAGAAGAGTTCAGAAGCATTTTTAAACATCAGCGGAATTCAGAGAACAATGGAAGAGTTGCGAAGCATTTTTAAACTTCAGCGGAATTCCGAGAACAATGGAAGAGTTCCGAAGCTTTTTTAAACTACATCGGAATTCCGAGAACAATGGAAGAGTTCCGAAGCAATTTTAAACTTCAGCGGAATTCCGAGAACAATAGAAGAGTTCAGAAGCATTTTTAAACTTCAGCCGCATTCCGAGAACAATGGAAGAGTTCCGAAGCATTTTTAAACGTCAGCGGAATTACGAGAACAATGGAAGAGTTCCGAAGCATTTTTAAATGTCAGCGTAATTCCGAGAATAATGTAAAACTTGCGAAGCATTTTTAAACTTCAGCGGAATTCCGAGAACAAAGGAAGAGTTGCGAAGCATTTTTAAACTTTATCAGAATTCCGAGAACAATGGAAGAAATCCAAAAGCATTTTTAAACTTCAGCAGAATTCCGAGAACAATGGAAGAGTTCCGAAGCATTTTTAAACTTCAGCGGAATTCCAAGAACAATGGAAGAGTTCCGAAGCTTTTTTAAACTTCAGCAGAATTCCGAGAACAATGGAAGAGTTCCGAAGCATTTATAAACTTCATCGGAATATTGAAGAACAACGGAACAGTTCCAAAGCATTTTAAATCTTCTGCAGAATTCCGAGAACAATGGAAGAGTTACGAAGCATTTTTAAACTTCATCAGAATTCAGAGAACAATGGAAGAGTTTCGAAGCATTTTTAAACTTAAGCAGAATTCTGAGAACAATGGAAGAGTTCCGAAGCATTTTTAGACTTCAGCGGAAATCTGAGAACAATGGAAGAGATCCGAAGCATTTTTAAAGTTCAGCAGAATTCCGAGAACATTGGAAGAGTTCCAAAGCATTTTTTAACTTCAGCTGAATTCCGAGAACAATGGATGAGTTGCGAAGCACTTTCAAACTTCAGCGGCATTCCGAGAACAATGGAAGAGTTCCGAAGCATTTTTAAACTTCAGCAGAATTCCGAGAACAATGGAAGAGTTCCGAAGCATTTTTAAACTTCATCGGAATTCCGAAAACAATGGAAGAGTTCTGAAGCATTTTTAAACTTCAGCAGAATTCCGAGAACAATGGAAGAGTTCCGAAGCATTTTTAAACGTCAGCGGAATTCCGAGAACGATGGAAGAGTTCCGAAGAATTTTTAAATGTCAGTGGATTTCCGAGAACAATGTAAGAGTTGCAAAGCATTTTTAAACTTCAGCGGAATTCCGAGTACAAAGGAAGAGTTGCGAAGCATTTTTAAACTTCAGCGGAATTCCAAGAACAATGGAAGAGTTCCGAAGCTTTTTTAAACTTCAGCAGAATTCCGAGAACAATGGAAGAGTTCCGAATCTTTTTTAAACTTCAGCAGAATTCCGAGAACAATGGAAGAGTTCCGAAGCATTTATAAACTTCATCGGAATATCGAAGAACAATGGAAGAGTTTCGAAGCATTTTTAGACTTCAGCGGAAATCCGAGAACAATGGAAGAGATCCGAAGCATTTTTAAAGTTCAGCAGAATTCCGAGAACATTGGAAGAGTTCCAAAGCATTTTTTAACTTCAGCTGAATTCCGAGAACAATGGAAGAGTTGTGAAGCACTTTTAAACTTCAGCGGCATTCCGAGAACAATGGAAGAGTTCCGAAGCATTTTTAAATGTCAGCATAATTTCGAGAACAATGGAAGAGTTCCGAAGCATTGTTAAACGTCAGCGGAATTCCGAGAACAATGAAAGAGTTCTGAATCATTTTTAAATGTCAGCGGATTTCCGAGAACAATGTAAGAGTTCCGAAGAATTTTTTAATGTCAGCGGAATTAAGAGAACAATGGAAGAGTTCCGAAGCATTTTTAAACTTCAGCAAAATTCTGAGAACAATAGAAGTGTTCCGAAGCATTTTTAAAAGTCAGCGGAATTCCGAGTACAATGGAAGTGTTCTGAAGCATTTTTAAATATCAGCGGAATTCAGAGAACAATGGAAGAGTTCCGAAGCATTTTAAAACTTCTGCGGAATTCCAAGGACAATGGAAGAGTTCCGAAGCATTTTTAAACTTCATCAGAATTCCGAGAACAATGGAAGAGTTTCGAACCATTTTTAAACTTAAGCAGAATTCTGAGAACAATGGAAGAGTTCCGAAGCCTTTTTAAACTTCAGCGGAATTCCGAGAACAAAGGAAGAGTTCCAAAGCATTTTTAAACTTCAGCAGAATTCCGAGAACAATGGAAGAGTTCCGAAGCATTTTTAAACTTCAGCAGAATTCCGAGAACAATGGAAGAGTTCCGAAGCATTTTTAAACTTCATCGGAATTCCGAGAACAATGGAAGCGTTCTGAAGCATTTTTAAACTTCAGCAGAATTCCGAGAACAATGGAAGAGTTCCGAAGCATTTTTAAACTTCAGCAGAATTCCGAGAACAATGGAAGAGTTCCGAAGCATTTTTAAACTTCATCGGAGTTCCGAAAACAGTGGAAGAGTTCTGAAGCATTTTTAAACTTCAGCAGAATTCCGAGAACAATGGAAGAGTTCCGAAGTATTTTTAAACTTCAGCGGCATTCCGAGAACAATGGAAGAGTTCTGAAGCATTTTTAAACTTCAGCGGAATTCCGAGAACAATGGAAGAGTTCCGAAGCATTTTTAAACTTCATCTGAATTCCGAAAATAATGGAAGAGTTCTGAAGCATTTTTAAACTTCAGCAGAATTCCGAGAACAATGGAAGAGTTCCGAAGTATTTTTAAACTTCAGCGGCATTCCGAGAACAATGGAAGAGTTCTGAAGCATTTTTAAACGTCAGCGGAATTCCGAGAACAATGGAAGTGTTGCGAAGCATTTTTAAACTTCAGCGGAAATCCGAGAACAATGGAAGAGTTCCGAAGCATTTTTAAAGTTCTTTAGAATTCTGAAAACAATGGAAGAGTTCCGAAGCATTTTAAAACTTCAGCGGAATTCCGAGAACAATGGAACAATTCCGAAGCATTTTTAAACTTCATCAGTATTCCGAGAACAATGGAAGAGTTTCGAAGCATTTTTAAACTTAAGCAGAATTCTGAGAACATTGAAAGAATTTCGAAGCATTTTTAAACTTCAGTGGAATTCCGAGAACAATGGAAGAGTTGAGAACCATTTTTAAACTTCAGCATAATTACGCGAAAATTGGAAGAGTTCCGAAGCATTTTTAAACGTCAGCGGAATTCCGAGAACAATGGAAGAGTTCCGATGCATTTTTAAATGTCAGCGGAATTCCGAGAACAATGGAAGAGTTCCGAAGCATTTTAAAACTTCTGCGGAATTCCGAGAACAATGGAAGAGTTCCGAAGCATTTTTAAACTTCATCAGAATTCCGAGAACAATGGAAGAGTTTCAAAGCATTTTTAAACTTAAGCAGAATTCCGAGAACAATGGAAGAGTTCCGAAGCATTTTTAAACTTCATCGGAATTCAGAAAACAATGGAAGAGTTCTGAAGCATTTTTAAACTTCAGTGGAATTCCGAGAACAATGGAAGAGTTCCGAAGTATTTTTAAACTTCAGCGGCATTCCGAGAACAATGGAAGAGTTCCGAAGCATTTTTAAACATCAGCGGAATTCCGAGAACAATGGAAGAGTTGCGAAGCATTTTTAAACTTCAGCGGAATTCCGAGAACAATGGAAGAGTTCCGAAGCTTTTTTAAACTACATCGGAATTCCGAGAACAATGGAAGAGTTCCGAAGCAATTTTAAACTTCAGCGGAATTCCGAGAACAATAGAAGAGTTCAGAAGCATTTTTAAACTTCAGCCGCATTCCGAGAACAATGGAAGAGTTACGAAGCATTTTTAAACGTCAGCGGAATTCCGAGAACAATGGAAGAGTTCCGAAGCATTTTTAAATGTCAGCGTAATTCCGAGAATAATGTAAGACTTGCGAAGCATTTTTAAACTTCAGCGGAATTCCGAGAACAAAGGAAGAGTTGCGAAGCATTTTTAAACTTTATCAGAATTCCGAGAACAATGGAAGAAATCCAAAAGCATTTTTAAACTTCAGCAGAATTCCGAGAACAATGGAAGAGTTCCGAAGCATTTTTAAACTTCAGCGGAATTCCAAGAACAATGGAAGAGTTCCGAAGCTTTTTTAAACTTCAGCAGAATTCCGAGAACAATGGAAGAGTTCCGAAGCATTTATTAACTTCATCGGAATATTGAAGAACAACGGAACAGTTCCAAAGCATTTTAAATCTTCTGCGGAATTCCGAGAACAATGGAAGAGTTACGAAGCATTTTTAAACTTCATCAGAATTCAGAGAACAATGGAAGAGTTTCGAAGCATTTTTGAACTTAAGCAGAATTCTGAGAACAATGGAAGAGTTCCGAAGCATCTTTAGACTTCAGCGGAAATCCGAGAACAATGGAAGAGATCCGAAGCATTTTTAAAGTTCAGCAGAATTCTGAGAACATTGGAAGAGTTCTAAAGCATTTTTTAACTTCATCAGAATTCCGAGAACAATGGAAATGTTTCAAAGCATTTTTAAACTTAAGCAGAATTCTGAGAACAATGGAAGTGTTCCGAAGCATTTTTAGACTTCAGCGGAAATCCGAGAACAATGGAAGAGATCCGAAGCATTTTTAAAGTTCAGCAGAATTCCGAGAACATTGGAAGAGTTCCAAAGCATTTTTTAACTTCAGCTGAATTCCGAGAGCAATGGAAGAGTTTCGAAGCATTTTTAAACTTAAGCAGAATTCTGAGAACAATGGAAGAGTTCCGAAGCCTTTTTAAACTTCAGCGGAATTCCGAGAACAATGGAACAGTTCCGAAGCATTTTAAACTTCAGCAGAATTCCGAGAACAATGGAAGAGTTCCGAAGCATTTTTAAACATCAGCAGAATTCCGAGAACAATGGAAGCGTTCTGAAGCATTTTTAAACTTCAGCAGAATTCCGAGAACAATGGAGGACTTCCGAAGCATCTTTAAACTTCAGCGGAATTCCGAGAACAATGGAAGAGTTCCGAAGCTTTTTTAAACTACATCAGAATTCCGAGAACAATGGAAGAGTTCCGAAGCAATTTTAAACTTCAGTGGAATTCCGAGAAAAATAGAAGAGTTCCGAAGCATTTTTAAACTTCAGCGGCATTCCGAGAACAATGGAAGAGTTCCGAAGCATTTTTAAATGTCAGCGGAATTCCGAGAACAATGGAAGAGTTCCGAAGCATTTTTAAATGTCAGCGGAATTCCGAGAATAATGTAAGCCTTGCGAAGCATTTTTAAACTTCAGCGGAATTCCGAGAACAAAGGAAGAGTTGCGAAGCATTTTTAAACTTTATCAGAATTCCGAGAACAATGGAAAAAATCCAAAGCATTTTTAAACTTTAGCAGAATTCCGAGAACAATGGAAGAGTTCCGAAGCATTTTTAAACTTCAGCAGAATTCCGAGAACAATGGAAGAGTTCCGAAGCATTTATAAACTTCATCGGAATATCGAAGAACAATGGAACAGTTCCGAAGCATTTTAAATCTTCTGCAGAATACCGAGAACAATGGAAGAGTTCTGAAGCATTTTTAAACTTCATCAGAATTCAGAGAACAATGGAAGAGTTTCGAAGCATTTTTAAACTTAAGCAGAATTATGAGAACAATGGAAGAGTTCCGAAGCATTTTTAGACTTCAGCAGAAATCCGAGAACAATGGAAGAGATCCGAAGCATTTTTAAAGTGCAGCAGAATTCCGAGAACATTGGAAGAGTTCCAAAGCATTTTTTAACTTCATCAGAATTCCGAGAACAATGGAAGAGTTTCGATTCATTTTTAAACTTAAGCAGAATTCTGAGAGCAATGGAAGAGTTCCGAAGCATTTTTAGACTTCAGCGGAAATCCGAGAACAATGGAAGAGATCCGAAGCATTTTTAAAGTTCAGCAGAATTCCGAGAACATTGGAAGTGTTCCAAAGCATTTTTTAACTTCAGCTGAATTCCGAGAACAATGGATGAGTTGCGAAGCACTTTTAAAATTCAGCGGCATTCCGAGAACAATGGAAGAGTTCCGAAGCATTTTTAAACTTCAGCAGAATTCCGACAACAATGGAAGAGTTCCGAAGTATTTTTAAACTTCATCGGAATTCCGAAAACAATGGAAGAGTTCTGAAGCATTTTTAAACTTCAGCAGAATTCCGAGAACAATGGAAGAGTTCCGAAGCATTTTTAAACGTCAGCGGAATTCCGAGAACAATGGAAGAGTTCCGAAGAATTTTTAAATGTCAGTGGAATTCCGAGAACAATGTAAGAGTTGCAAAGCATTTTTAAACTTCAGCGGAATTCCGAGTACAAAGGAAGAGTTGCGAAGCATTTTTAAACTTCAGCGGAATTCCAAGAACAATGGAAGAGTTCCGAAGCTTTTTTAAACTTCAGCAGAATTCCGAGAACAATGGAAGAGTTCCGAAATATTTATAAACTTCATCGGAATATCGAAGAAAAATGGAACAGTTCCGAAGCATTTTAAATCTTCTGCGGAATTCCGAGAACAATGGAAGAGTTCCGAAGCATTTTTAAACTTCAGCAGAATTCCGACAACAATGGAAGAGTTCCGAAGTATTTTTAAACTTCATCGGAATTCCGAAAACAATGGAAGAGTTCTGAAGCATTTTTAAACTTCAGCAGAATTCCGAGAACAATGGAAGAGTTCCGAAGCATTTTTAAACGTCAGCGGAATTCCGAGAACAATGGAAGAGTTCCGAAGAATTTTTAAATGTCAGTGGAATTCCGAGAACAATGTAAGAGTTGCAAAGCATTTTTAAACTTCAGCGGAATTCCGAGTACAAAGGAAGAGTTGCGAAGCATTTTTAAACTTCAGCGGAATTCCAAGAACAATGGAAGAGTTCCGAAGCTTTTTTAAACTTCAGCAGAATTCCGAGAACAATGGAAGAGTTCCGAAATATTTATAAACTTCATCGGAATATCGAAGAAAAATGGAACAGTTCCGAAGCATTTTAAATCTTCTGCGGAATTCCGAGAACAATGGAAGAGTTCCGAAGCATTTTTAAACTTCATCAGACTTCAGAGAACAATGGAAGAGTTTCGAAGCATTTTTAGACTTCACCGGAAATCCGAGAACAATGGAAGAGATCCGAAGCATTTTTAAAGTTCAGCAGAGTTCCAAGAACATTGGACGAGTTCCAAAGCATTTTTTAACTTCAGCTGAATTCCGAGAACAATGGAAGAGTTGCGAAGCACTTTTAAACTTCAGCGGCATTCCGAGAACAATGGAAGAGTTCTGAAGCATTTTTAAATGTCAGCATAATTCCGAGAACAATGGAAGAGTTCCGAAGCATTTTTAAATGTCAGCAGAATTCAGAGAACAATGGAAGAGTCCCAAAGCATTTTAAAACTTCTGCGGAATTCCGAGAACAATGGAAGAGGTCCGAAGCATTTTTAAACTTCATCAGAATTCCGAGAACAATGGAAGAGTTTTGAAGCATTTTTAAACTTAAGCAGAATTCTGAGAACAATGGAAGAGTTCCGAAGCCTTTTTAAATTTCAGCGGAATTCCGAGAACAATGGAAGAGTTCCGAAGCATTTTAAAACTTCTGCGGAATTCCGAAAACAATGGAAGAGTTCCGAAGCATTTTTAAACTTCATCAGAATTCCGAGAACAATGGAAGAGTTTCGAAGCATTTTTAAACTTAAGCAGAATTCTGAGAACAATGGAAGAGTTTCGAAGCCTTTTTAAACTTCAGCGGAATTCCGAGAACAATGGAACAGTTCCGAAGCATTTTAAACTTCAGCAGAATTCCGAGAACAATGGAAGAGTTCCGAAGCATTTTTAAACATCAGCAGAATTCCGAGAACAATGGAAGCGTTCTGAAGCATTTTTAAACTTCAGCAGAATTCCGAGAACAATGGAAGAGTTCCGAAGCATCTTTAAACTTCAGCGGAATTCCGAGAACAATGGAAGAGTTCCGAAGCTTTTTTAAACTTCATCAGAATTCCGAGAACAATGGAAGAGTTCCGAAGCAATTTTAAACTTCAGTGGAATTCCGAGAAAAATAGAAGAGTTCCGAAGCATTTTTAAACTTCAGCGGCATTCCGAGAACAATGGAAGAGTTCCGAAGCATTTTTAAACGTCAGCGGAATTCCGAGAACAATGGAAGAGTTCCGAAGCATTTTTAAATGTCAGCGGAATTCCGAGAATAATGTAAGCCTTGCAAAGCATTTTTAAACTTCAGCGGAATTCCGAGAACAAAGGAAGAGTTGCGAAGCATTTTTAAACTTTATCAGAATTCCGAGAACAATGGAAGAAATCCAAAGCATTTTTAAACTTTAGCAGAATTCCGAGAACAATGGAAGAGTTCCGAAGCATTTTTAAACTTCAGCGGAATTCCAAGAACAATGGAAGAGTTCCGAAGCATTTTTAAACTTCAGCAGAATTCCGAGAACAATGGAAGAGTTCCGAAGCATTTATAAACTTCATCGGAATATCGAAGAACAATGGAACAGTTCCGAAGCATTTTAAATCTTCTGCAGAATTCCGAGAACAATGGAAGAATTCTGAAGCATTTTTAAACTTCATCAGAATTCAGAGAACAATGGAAGAGTTTCGAAGCATTTTTAAACTTAAGCAGAATTATGAGAACAATGGAAGAGTTCCGAAGCATTTTTAGACTTCAGCAGAAATCCGAGAACAATGGAAGAGATCCGAAGCATTTTTAAAGTTCAGCAGAATTCCGAGAACATTGGAAGAGTTCCAAAGCATTTTTTAACTTCATCAGAATTCCGAGAACAATGGAAGAGTTTCGAACCATTTTTAAACTTAAGCAGAATTCTGAGAGCAATGGAAGAGTTCCGAAGCATTTTTAGACTTCAGCGGAAATCCGAGAACAATGGAAGAGATTCGAAGCATTTTTAAATTTCAGCAGAATTCTGAGAGCATTGGAGGAGTTCCAAAGCATTTTTTAACTTCAGCTGAATTCCGAGAACAATGGAAGAGTTGCAAAGCACTTTTAAACTTCAGCGGCATTCCGAGAACAATGGAAGAGTTCCGAAGCATTTTTAAACGTCAGCATAATTCCGAGAACAATGGAAGAGTTCCGAAGCATTTTTAAACGTCAGCGGAATTCCGAGAACAATGGAAGAGTTCTGAATCATTTTTAAATGTCAGCGTATTTCCGAGAACAATGGAAGAGTTCCGAAGAATTTTTTAATGTCAGCGGAATTACAAGAACAATGGAAGAGTTCCGAAGCATTTTTAAACTTCAGCAGAATTCCGAGAACAATAGAAGAGTTACGAAGCATTTTTAAACTTCATCGGAATTCCGAGAACAATAGAAGAGTTCCGAAGCATTTTTAAATGTCAGCGGAATTCCGAGAACAATGGAAGAGTACCGAAGCATTTTTAAACGTCAGGGGAATTCCGAGAACAATGGAAGAGTTCCGAAGCATTTTTAAATGTCAGCAGAATTCAGAGAACAATGGAAGAGTTCCGAAGCATTTTAAAACTTCTGCGGAATTCCGAGAACAATGGAAGAGTTCCGAAGCATTTTTAAACTTCATCAGAATTCCGAGAACAATGGAAGAGTTTCGAAGCATTTTTAAACTTAAGCAGAATTCTGAGAACAATGGAAGAGTTCCGAAGCCTTTTTAAACTTCAGCGGAATTCCGAGAACAATGGAAGAGTTCCGAAGCATTTTTAAACTTCAGCGGAATTCCGAGAACAATGGAAGAGATCCGAAGCATTTTTAAACTTCAGCAGAATTCCGAGAACAATGGAAGAGTTCCTAAGCATTTTTAAACTTCAGCAGAATTCCGAGAACAATGGAAGAGTTCCGAAGCATTTTTAAACTTCAGCAGAATTCCGAGAACAATGGAACAGTTCCGAAGCATTTTTAAACTTCAGCAGAATTCCGAGAACAATGGAAGAGTTCCGAAGCATTTTTAATCTTCATCGGAATTCCGAAAACAATGGAAGAGTTCTGAAGCATTTTTAAACTTCAGCACAATTCCGAGAACAATGGAAGAGTTCCGAAGCATTTTTAAACGTCAGCGGAATTCCGAGAACAATAGAAGAGTTCCGAAGCATTTTTAAATGTCAGCGGAATTCCGAGAACAATGTAAGAGTTGCGAAGCATTTTTAAACTTCAGCGGAATTCCGAGTACAAAGGAAGAGTTGCGAAGCATTTTTAAACTTCAGCGGAATTCCAAGAACAATGGAAGAGTTCCGAAGCTTTTTTAAACTCCAGCAGAATTCAGAGAACAATGGAAGAGTTCCGAAGCATTTATAAACTTCATCGGAATATCGAAGAACAATGGAAGAGTTTCGAAGCATTTTTAGACTTCAGCGGAAATCCGAGAATAATGGAAGAGATCCGAAGCATTTTTAAAGTTCAGCAGAATTCCGAGAACATTGGAAGAGTTCCAAAGCATTTTTTAACTTCAGCTGAATTCCGAGAACAATGGAAGAGTTGCGAAGCACTTTTAAACTTCAGCGGCATTCCGAGAACAATGGAAGAGTTCCGAAGCATTTTTAAATGTCAGCATAATTTCGAGAACAATGGAAGAGTTCCGAAGCATTTTTAAACGTCAGCGGAATTCCGAGAACAATGAAAGAGTTCTGAATCAATTTTAAATGTCAGCGGATTTCCGAGAACAATGTAAGAGTTCCGAAGAATTTTTTAATGTCAGCGGAATTACGAGAACAATGGAAGAGTTCCGAAGCATTTTTAAACTTCAGCAAAATTCCGAGAACAATAGAAGAGTTCCGAAGCATTTTTAAAAGTCAGCGGAATTCCGAGTACAATGGAAGTGTTCTGAAGCATTTTTAAATGTCAGCGGAATTCAGAGAACAATGGAAGAGTTCCGAAGCATTTTAAAACTTCTGCGGAATTCCAAGGACAATGGAAGAGTTCCGAAGCATTTTTAATCTTCATCAGAATTCCGAGAACAATGGAAGAGTTTGGAACCATTTTTAAACTTAAGCAGAATTCTGAGAACAATGGAGGAGTTCCGAAGCCTTTTTAAACTTCAGCGGAATTCCGAGAACAAAGGAAGAGTTCCAAAGCATTTTTAAACTTCAGCAGAATTCCGAGAACAATGGAAGAGTTCCGAAGCATTTTTAAACTTCAGCAGAATTCCGAGAACAATGGAAGAGTTCCGAAGCATTTTTAAACTTCATCGGAATTCCGAGAACAATGGAAGCGTTCTGAAGCATTTTTAAACTTCAGCAGAATTCCGAGAACAATGGAAGAGTTCCGAAGCATTTTTAAACTTCATCGGAATTCCGAAAACAATGGAAGAGTTCTGAAGCATTTTTAAACTTCAGCAGAATTCCGAGAACAATGGAAGAGTTCCGAAGTATTTTTAAACTTCAGCGGCATTCCGAGAACAATGGAAGAGTTCTGAAGCATTTTTAAACGTCAGCGGAATTCCGAGAACAATGGAAGAGTTCCGAAGCATTTTTAAACTTCATCGGAATTCAGAAAACAATGGAAGAGTTCTGAAGCATTTTTAAACTTCAGCAGAATTCCGAGAACAATGGAAGAGTTCCAAAGTATTTTTAAACTTCAGCGGCATTCCGAGAACAATGGAAGAGTTCTGAAGCATTTTTAAACGTCAGCGGAATTCCGAGAACAATGGAAGTGTTGCGAAGCATTTTTAAACTTCATCGGAATTCAGAAAACAATGGAAGAGTTCTGAAGCATTTTTAAACTTCAGCAGAATTCCGAGAACAATGGAAGAGTTCCAAAGTATTTTTAAACTTCAGCGGCATTCCGAGAACAATGGAAGAGTTCTGAAGCATTTTTAAACGTCAGCGGAATTCCGAGAACAATGGAAGTGTTGCGAAGCATTTTTAAACTTCAGCGGAAATCCGAGAACAATGGAAGAGTTCCGAAGCATTTTTAAAGTTCTTTAGAATTCTGAAAACAATGGAAGAGTTCCGAAGCATTTTAAAACTTCAGCGGAATTCCGAGAACAATGGAATAGTTCCGAAGCATTTTTAAACTTCATCAGTATTCCGAGAACAATGGAAGAGTTTCGAAGCATTTTTAAACTTAAGCAGAATTCTGAGAACATTGAAAGAGTTTCGAAGCATTTTTAAACTTCAGTGGAATTCCGAGAACAATGGAAGAGTTGAGAACCATTTTTAAACTTCAGCATAATTACGCGAAAATTGGATGAGTTCCGAAGCATTTTTAAACGTCAGCGGAATTCCGAGAACAACGGAAGAGTTCCGAAGCATTTTTAAATGTCAGCGGAATTCCGAGAACAATGGAAGAGTTCCGAAGCATTTTAAAACTTCTGCGGAATTCCGAGAACAATGGAAGAGTTCCGAAGCATTTTTAAACTTCATCAGAATTCTGAGAACAATGGAAGAGTTTCAAAGCATTTTTAAACTTAAGCAGAATTCTGAGAACAATGGAAGAGTTTCGAAGCATTTTTAAACTTCAGCGGAATTCCGAGAATAATGGAAGAGTTCCGAAGCATTTTTAAACTTCAGCAGAATTCCGAGAACAATGGAAGAGTTCTGAAGCATTTTTAAACTTCAGCAGAATTCCGAGAACAATGGAAGAGTTCCGAAGCATTTTTAAACTTCATCGGAATTCAGAAAGCAATGGAAGAGTTCTGAAGCATTTTTAAACTTCAGTGGAATTCCGAGAACAATGGAAGAGTTCCGAAGTATTTTTAAACTTCAGCGGCATTCCGAGAACAATGGAAGAGTTCCGAAGCATTTTTAAACATCAGCGGAATTCCGAGAACAATGGAAGAGTTGCGAAGCATTTTTAAACTTCAGCGGAAATCCGAGAACAATGGAAGAGTTCCGAAGCATTTTAAAACTTCATCGGAATTCCGAGAACAATGGAATAGTTCCGAAGCATTTTTAAACTTCATCAGTATTCCGAGAACAATGGAAGAGTTTCGAAGCATTTCTAAACTTAAGCAGAATTCTGACAACAATGAAAGAGTTTCGAAGAATTTTAAACTTCAGCGGAATTCCGAGAACAATGGAAGAGTTGAGAACCATTTTTAAACTTCAGCAGAATTACGCGAAAATTGGAAGAGTTCCGAAGCATTTTTAAAAGTCAGCGGAATTCCGAGAACAATGGAAGAGTTCCGAAGCATTTTTAAACTTCAACGGAATTCTGAGAACAATGGAAGAGTTCCAAAGCATTTTTAAACTTCATTAGAATTCCGAGAACAATGGAAGAAATCCAAAGCATTTTTAAACTTCAGCAGAATTCCGAGAACAATGGAAGAGTTCCGAAGCATTTTTAAACTTCAGCGGAATTCCGAGAACAATGGAAGAGTTCCAAAGCTTTTTTAAACTTCAGCAGAATTCCGAGAACAATGGAAGAGTTGCAAAGCATTTTTAAACTTCAGCGGAATTCCGAGAACAATGGAAGAGTTCCGAAGCATTTTTAAACGTCAGCGGAATTCCGAGAACAATGGAAGAGTTCCGAAGCATTTTTAAACTTCATCAGAGTTCCGAGAACAATGAAAGAGTTCCGATGCATTTTTAAAGGTCAGCAGAATTCCGAGAACAATGGAAGAGTTCCGAAGCATTTTTAAACGTCAGCGGAATTCCGAGAACAATGGAAGAATTCCGAAGCATTGTTAAACGTCAGCGGAATTCCAAGAACAATGGAAGAGTTCTGAAGCATTTTTAAACTTCAGCGGAATTCCGAGATTAATGGAAGAGTTCCGAATCATTTTTAAACGTGAGCGGAATTTCGAGAACAATGGAAGAGTTGAGAAGCATTTTTAAATTTCAGCGGAATTCCGATAACAATGGAAGAGTTCCGAAGCATTTTTAAACATCAGCAGAATTCCGAGATTAATGGAAGCGTTCCGAAGCATTTTTAAACTTCAGCAGAATTCCGAGAACAATGGAAGAGTCCGGAAGCATTTTTAAACGTCAGTGGAATTCCGAGAACAATGGAAGAATTCCGAAGCATTGTTAAACGTCAGCGGAATTCCAAGAACAATGGAAGAGTTCCGAAGCATCTTTAAACTTCAGCGGAATTCCGATAACAATGGAAGAGTTCCGAAGCTTTTTAAACTACATCGGAATTCCGAGAACAATGGAAGAGTTCCGAAGCAATTTTAAACTTCAGCGGAATTCCGAGAACAATAGAAGAGTTCCGAAGCATTTTTAAACTTCAGCGGCATTCTGAGAACAATGGAAGAGTTCCGAAGCATTTTTAAACGTCATTGGAATTCCGAGAACAATGGAAGAATTCCGAAGCATTTTTAAATGTCAGTGGAATTCCGAGAACAATGTAAGGGTTGCGAAGCATTTTTAAACTTCAGCGGAATTCCGAGAACAATGGAAGAGTTGCGAATAGTGTTGACCCACCCCCGTAGTGTTCGAGTTCGGTTCGGTTCGTCGAACACCCGTGTGTTCGCCGAACTGTTCGTCGAACTGTTCGTCGAACACCTTCGAACACCGTTAAAAACAATGGCAGGCAAACAAAAACACATAGAAACACATAGAAAACACCTTCAAAGGTGTCCAAAAGCTGACAAACTGCTCAGAAGACATAACTAACACATGGAAAAGTGACAAGTACATATAGTCATGCGAAAATAAAAGAGGTGGAGGAGTAAAAGGAGGGGGAGACACAGATATAGGCATGTCATGCCCTTCTAAAATCCAAAAAGTGAGAAGCCGACACGGCCAGTCCGCTCCTGCCCGTGCCACCTCTGTGTCGCCGGGTTTGTGCCAGAGCCGCGGTGAACCCTGACGGCCAGCCCCCCTCTCCCAATACTGGTGCCTGTCCGCTGGTGGGTCGAGCGAGCCCCCCTGTGGTGGAGGCAGCTCTAAGCTTTTTAATTTAAATTGTCTCTCTAATTTGAATGAATACACTTTAAATCCATTTACAAGGATCTATTGGAGGGCAAGTCTCATGCCAGCAGCCGCGTAATTCCAGCTCCAGTAGCGTCCACTAAAGCTGCTGCAGTTAAAAAGCTTTTATAAGGATCGAGCTCGGCTGTCCACCGCAAGGCATCCTAATGCCAGTCCCAGCCCCTATGCCTTGGGGTGCCTCCTGATGCTCTTCACTAAGTATCCCATGGTCCCGAATCATTTCCTTTGAAAAAATTAAGTGTCTAAGCTACAGGTGGTGTAGCTTGCTTAACAGCCGGGATAATCCGCTGACTAGCAGACACTGCTACTAGGCACAAAGTATTTCCTGGGCTAGATGCAGTTAAAAATTTGTAATTAGATACTCTCGTTGGATGCTGAGAAAGCATTCCATAGAGTCTCCTGGCACGCCATATATGATTCTCTTAAAAAGCTTGGAGTAGGGGTCTAGGGGACCCTTTTATAGCCAAAATCACGGCCCTGTATCGCAATACGTCACCTAGGCTGAAGATAAATGGAACTGTAGCACCCTGAGGGCTCAGTTGCTACAGACGTATTGCACCTCACCCAGAGGTGTGATATCTCACTCTCAGGTAAGGATGGAGTGTGGATCAGGACCCAACACCTGCATGCATTACACCACATTGCCGTGGGGCAGGGCGACCAATATGCCCCTGAGATGGGCACGACAGTCCCTGTCCCTGGCTGGAGTGGGGGGAGGGAACACTGAGGAAGGGGAACCCTGTAGTGCAGGAGCAGGGAGGAAGCAGTTCCTGGGTGCATTGAGAAGGGAGTATAAAAGGTGGGCACCATCTTAGTTCAGTGCAGAGAAGTCTGAGCAGAAGTGGCAGGGAGCAGGGGCTCTGCATGAGCTCTGCTCCGGAGGCGGGCCTAGTAACAGAGGCCCAGGCCTGGAAGAGGGAGAAGGAAGGAAGAGGAGCGGAGAAGGCTCCAGGAACGAGGAATGAAGGGATCCCAGGGGTGCGGACGGGCGAGTCGCCACCGCACGCCCGAATCCACCTGCGTGGAGGGGTCAGGCCAAAGGGGGAGACCGGTCCCCGAACTAGTGGAGGCAGGAAACGACCCTCAGCTAGAAACCGGAGGCTCTGACATTTTATGTGGCGCAGCCCCTCGCTACACCCGCTAGGAAGGCACCACATAAGGTCAGGGAAACTGGCGCCAAGTTTACCAAGAGGAGGCCCGAGGCAGCCGGACAGAAGTGTTGGTAAGAAAGGCCAGACAAAGGACACACAAAGGGGGTCCTGTGAAGTGCTCCAAAGTTATCTGGGAGTTGTCTGAGCCCCTCACCTGGTGAGCACAGTACGACGTGGGCAGCCGTTACCTGCAGACGTGGTCTGGATAATAAGAACTGTGAGTAAAGGCCCTGGACTGCATCACTGACTCCGTGTCGTTACTGCTGCTGCCCTGCACCATCACCCCCATCCTCCGCATACACTGCCCTGAGGCTATACTCCTCCCGTGGGGAGTTATGCTACGCTCTGCTGCACCCACAACACCAGCCTCAGCGGTCTGCCCTGGAGCGGCGGTTCACTCTGACCGCAATCCACGGGTGGCGTAGTCGGACATTTAAACATCAAAACCACATAAATAGTTCCGCCACTGGTTTGACCGCCCTGAGCCACGGAACCGGGTTGCCGCCACGGAGACTACAACCACCAGCATCCACCAAAAAGGGTCCGGCTCCGGGTGTCCCAAGGCCCAGGGGGCGCGTCAGAACATTTTCATCACCTTTCACAATCACCAATGGGACAAGGCAGGGATGTTCTCTGTCCCCTCTCTTATACATCCTAGTGACGGAGCACCTGCTCTCATCAATTCGCCATAACCCCAATATTAGGTGGATTGAGGTGGGAGGCACCGAGTACAAGTGCTCTCTATTTGCTGATGATGTCCTAGTATATATCACTCAATCACATATATTCATCCCTGCTGTTATGGCTGAAATAGATCACTTTGTTACATGGTCAAATTTTAAAATCAAATGCAGCGAAGTCTGAGGCCCTCGATGTCTTCCTCCCCAAATCCATACAGGATTCCATCCAGTCCAACTTTCCCTTTGCCTGGCCCTCACAGGGTATCAAATACTTAGGAATTCCTATTCATAGAGACCTCTCCCGTCTATGTTATCTTAATTTTGGGCCCTTTATTGAACAACTCCATACAGACCACGGTTGGCAAGTTAGAACTGTAAGATTCACTACGTGAACCGCCGGTGTTTTGTGGAAAAGCACATGTACACTGCGTTCCAAATTATTATGCAAAAAGTGTTTAGGAGTGATAAGGGAAGAATTTGTTTGTTTGTCAGTTAAACTCATTGATGGTGATGTGTGTCAGGGCTCTTTATATCACTGTAAGCAATTGCAGACACCTGTGCTAATTAGTTTGGCAGGTGTGTCCAATGAAAGGCAAGACTACTTAAGAAGGCTCTCTCACATTATTAAGCAGCCTACATTTTCTGCCAAAATGGGAAAGAAAAAGGATGTGTCGGCTGCTGAGAAGCAACAAATTGTGGAGTGTTTAGGTCAAGGCATGACTACAATCAACATTGTGCGATGATCAGGATGAAGTGTCTTGGCAATCAAGAAGTATGTAGCTGATTCACAGTACACACGTGTGCGTGCTGATAAGGGCAAATTGAGGACTCTTTCCTACAGGCAATTACGTCAGGTTGAAAGAGCAGCGGCCAAAAAGCCTTGTCATAGCAGCAGACAAGTTTTTGAAGCTGCTTGTGCCTCCAACGTCCCCCGAACAACAAGATGCAGGGTCCTTCAGAGGTTTGCAGCTGTGCATACGCCATCCTGTCGACCTCCTCTATCCACTTCACACAAGCAGAAACGGCTCCAGTGGGCCAAACATTACATGAAGACTGATTTCAAAACAGTTTTGTTCACGGATGAGTGCCGTGCAGCGCTCGATGGTCCAGATGGATGGAGTGGAGGATGGCTGGTTGATGGACACCCCACGCAAACACGGCTACAGCGCCAACAAGGAGGAGGTGGAGTAATGTTTTGGGCTGGAATCATGGGGAGAGAGATTGTCGGCCCCTTTAGGATCCCTGAAGGCGCTAAAGATGAACTCCATAATGTATGTGGATTTTCTCAAACAGCACTTCCTGCCATGGTTCAAGAAGAAGAACCGTGTATTTCACAGCAAGATCATTTTTCTGCATGATAATGCACCATCTCATGCTGCACATAAAACATCTGCATCTCTGGCTGATATGGGCATAAAAGGGGACAAACTTATGGTGTGACCCCCATGCTCCCCTGACCTCTACCCCATTCAGAACCTTTGGAGCATCATTAAAAGGAGTGTCTATGATGGCGGGAGGCAGTTCACATCTAAGCAACAGCTCTGGGAGGGTATTCTGTCCTCATGCAAAACAATTGAAGCAGAAACCATCCAAAACCTGACAAATTCAATGGATGAGAGAGTTCAGAAGCTCCTTTCGAACAAGGGGTCCTATGTGAAAATGTAACATCACCTAGAATAAAGTTTTGAGTTGAAAACTGTTTGATTTCAGTTTCTAACAACCTGCTAATGCTTATAATTTCAAAAATGACCATTTTTTTGGTCTTTTTTAAAATGAAAAGGTTGATCGAAAAGTTTGGGGGATCTAAGAGTGTGGCAACCCAGTAGTCATGATTACTTCGAATTCTGACAATATGAGGGTCATGCTGCAGGTAGTGCAGCAAGAAGGCACTTATGTGTCTTGCGCATCTCGGAGCCCCAAAATTATTTTCCGGGCTAGATGTAGCTAAAAATTATTTTAAATTTTAAATCTGGTGAAGCTTTAGTATAGATGGCCTAATAGGATCAGTGCTGCACACTGCTACAATGCCCAAATTATTTTCCAGTCAAGATACAGATAAACATGATTAGTAATTTGAAAGCTTAAAACGGTTGGTAGGGTGATTTTAACCAATCATCAAGCTTTTACTCTCCCCAGGATGACACAGGGGTAGAAAAGTCGTTTCGGATCCATGATTTGTTCATCTTTATGAACGTGAGTCTGTCTACATTATCAGTGGAGAGCCGCGTGCGCTTATCTGTCAGCACACCACCAGCAGCGCTGAACACACGTTCAGACAGAACGCTGGCTGCGGGGCATGACAAGATCTCCAAGGCGTAAGTGGCTAGCTCCGGCCATTTATCCAGATTGGAAGCCCAAAAAGAGCAAGGGTCCAGTGACACAGTCGTGGCTTCAATGTTTACTTGGAGATACTCCTGTACCATCGTCTCTAGGCGTTGACTATGTGTCAGACTTCTTGTCTCCTGTGGCCTTGCAAAGGATGGGCTAAAAAAGTGGTGAAATGATTCCGCAAAATTGATGTTACCAGCAGATACTGTGGTTCTGTTACGGTTTGAGTGCTGAACACTTGACGGTCCCACGGTTGGCAAGTTGGAACTGTGAGATTCACTACGTGCACCACTGGTATTTTGTGGAAAAGCACATGTAAGATTCTGCAACAGTCTCTGCTGATACTCCTGCATGCGTGCATCCCTTTCTATGGCAGGAATAATTTCTGCAAATTTACTTTTGTACCGGGGATCTAACAGTGTGGCAACCCAGTAGTCAGGATTATTTCTAATTCTCACAATTCGAGGGTCATGTTGCAGGTAGTGCAGCAAGAAGGCACTCATGTGTGTTGCGCATCCAGGAGCACCAAGTCCCTGTTGTGTTGGTGGCGAGGTAACAATCATGCTTCCTTCCTCTGTCCTCTCCCCCCAACCTCACACAACAGAAATGTGATCAAGGTCTCCCTCATCTGATGAGTCTTCCATCAGTTCGTCCTCCACTTCTTCCTGGGCTCCTGCACCTTCCTCACTAGTTTGGCTGCTACCATGCGCCCTGGTAAAACCATCTCCCCCACCCTCACATGCCTGCCGCCTTGGTGCTGCCGACCGTCTGGACCTTGCAGATGTTAGCCCTTCCGCATACAACTCCTCCTCCTCTACTTCCTCCACCTCCTCTTGTGCCACCACCTGACTCCGAATTCTGTTTAACATGTGCTCCAGCATGTAAATCACCGGAATAGTCATGCTGATAATGGCATCGTCAGCACTAAACATCTTCGTCGCCATTTCAAAACTGTGCAGAAGGGTGCATAGGTCCCTGATCTGAGACCACTCCTCCAGCGTGATTTGCCCCACCTCTGAATCTCGTTGGCCCAGGCTATACGTCAGAACGTATTGCACCAGGGCTTGTCGGTGCTGCCACAGTCGCTGCAACATGTGCAGAGTTGAATTCCACCGGGTAGGCACATCGCATTTTAGCCGGTGAAATGGCAGGCCCAACGACTTCTGTAGAGATGTAAGTCGCTGAGCTGCGGGATGCGAACGGCGGAAGTGAGCACACAGTGACCGTGCCCTCTGCAGAAGGCCATCTAGTCTGGGATAGTGGGCTAAAAATTGCTGGACAACCAGGTTCAACACGTGAGCCATACAAGGCACGCGTGTGACATTGCCCCGGCGAAGGGCCGCACCCAGGTTTGCAGCATTGTCGCACACGGCCTTCCCTGGTTTCAGGTCCAGTGGAGACAACCATTCATGAAATTGGTTCTCCAGAGCTGACCACAACTCCTCAGCTGTGTGACTCACATTTCCCAGACATTTCAATGTAAAAACCGCCTGATGACGTTGAGCCCTACTGCCAGCATAGTAAGGAGGTGTGCAGGATCCCTTCTGCGCAGTTAGAAAGCTTGTGGCATGACCAGACAGGCTTTGGGTGCAGGTGGAAGACCGAGAGGAGGTTGAGGAGGCAGAAGCAGTGGAGGAACTTTGACATAAAGAGGATTGACGCACAACTCGTGGGGACGGCAAGACTTGGACAGCAGCCCCTTGTCCTGCTGTCACCATAGTTACCCAGTGCCCAGTCAGCGACATGTAACGCCCCTGTCCATGCCTACTCGTCCAAGTGTCTGTGCTGAAATACACCCTGTCACACACAGAGTTTCTCAAAGAAGCGGTGATGTTGTGTGCGACATGCTGGTGGAGCGCAGGCACACCTTTCTTTGAGAAGTAGTGCCGACTGGGCATCTGGTACTGGGGCACTGCGACGGACATAAGGTCTCAAAAATCCTCTGTGTCCACCAGGCGGAAAGGCAGTATTTCTGTAGCCAAGAGCTTGCAGATGGTGAAATTCAACCTCTTAGCTTTCTCATGGCTAGGAGGAAATGGTCTTTTACTTGTCCACATCTGAGGGACCGAGGGCTGGCTATTGTGCTTAGACGGGGTTGATAAGGGTGTCCCCGGCAAACTGCCGGTCTGTGAGGAAGATGCAGGCGGACATGTTAGGTTGCCTTGATCCAAAGGTGGTGCTATCGATGTCGGACAGCGCTCAACACCAGCTGGTGTTCCCACCTCCAAAGAAAATTATGACCTGCCAATCACGCTGGCTGTTGCGGGTAAAGAGGTGGCAGGTCTGCGCCCCAAAACAGGTGTGACTGCTGTCCCCCCAGTCACAGAGGATGAAGAGGCCGCGGATGCACAAGATATGGCAGACGGTGGTTGGCCCGGCCGGCTAGGCCGCATTGTAGCACACTGAGCTTCCCACTGCAACTTATGCTTCATGTCCATGTGCCGGTTCATGCATGAAGTACTCAAACTATGTATTTTTTGGCCTCTACTTAGCTTTTGCTGACAAATGTTACAGATAACACGAGTTGGGTCATCTTTATCGATCTGAAAAAATGCCCAGGCTATGCAAGGCTTAGCACCCATGCGACCTGAAGAGCCACCACGACTTGTGGTGAGAGGCAGAGTTGTGTTTGAGGATGCAGTTGTTGACGTGCTTCCAGTACTACGTCTCTGTCCAGGAAGGCGCAACCTGACCTCGTCGTCACTAGCATCTTCCTCCACCTCCTCTGCTGACCTCATTTCTTGGCTGACTGTGGGTTGACAGTAAGTGGGATTTCCAACCTCATCATCATCACCCTGTGTGTTATCACACCCGTCGTCCTCAGAGCCAACCTGTTCCTGCCCTGACAAAAAACTAAAGTTGTCACTCCAATCAGGTATTTGAGTCTTATCATCGTCTTCCTCATTGTCTCCACCAACAGGAGTTACAGTTTGGGAATGAGGGTCTACATTATGGTCAGAACCTTCTGCGTCTGGTCCTGGATCCGACTCATAAAGATTGTGGGCATCAGTGCAGATCATTTCCTCGTCTGGATTCACAGAAGCGCTGGAGTCGACCTCTGATTCCCAGGCTATAGTATGAGTAAACAGCTCTGCAGACTCAACCATCTGTTCTACCTCATACTCAGACGGGCAGCTGGAGATTTGGGAGCTGTGAGGAAGCAAGTGCGATTTGGGTGACACCTTTGAGGACTGGAGTATTTGTGATGTTGAAGTTGATGTGGAGGAGAGCCCACTTAAAGGAGCACTTGATATCCGTTGAAGCACCTGCTGTTTTTGTGCCTCATCTGGAATTTGTAGCGATTGGCGTGGCCGTAAGAAAGGGATCTTATCACATTGTCCGCTAAAAGAAGTAGACATTTTAGTTTGGCTGGAAGATGGTCTTTCTTCTGCAGATGTTACTGTTGCTTTAACACCTACCCCACGGACACAACCTTTTTTCCCCTTCCCAACACGCCTATTCCCCTTTCCACCAGCAGCAGGCCTTTTTCCACTAATTTTGGTGGTTAACTAATTCACAACTCTGGAGTTGTTTGCACAAAAAAACAATGGATGGTAACCGAGCAGAGCTGAGTGGCCAAACTGTGGTATTAGGCCAAAACTATTGGCTGGGTTAGATGCAGAAAAAAATTATATTCAATTTGCAACCTGATGGAGGTCAGTATAGATGGACTAATACAACAAGTCCCACACACAGCTAGAAGCCCAATATTTTTTCAGAGGTAGATGCAGAAAAAAATATATTCAGTTTGCAACCTGATGGAGGTCAGTATAGATGGATTAATAGAACAAGACCCACACACAGCTAGAAGCCCAATATTTTTTCAGAGGTAGATGCAGAAAAAAATATATTTAGTTTGCAACCTGATGGAGGTCAGTATAGATGGACTAATACAACAAGTCCCACACACAGCTAGAAGCCCAATATTTTTTCAGAGGTAGATGCAGAAAAAAATATATTCAGTTTGCAACCTGATGGAGGTCAGTATAGGTGGACTAATAGAACAAGTCCCACACACTGCTAGAAGGCCAAATATTTTTTCAGAGCTAGATGCAGAAAAAAATTATATTCACTTTGAAACCTGATGGAGGTCAGTATAGATGGATTAATAGAACAAGACCCACACACAGCTAGAAGTCCAATATTTTTTCAGAGCTAGATGCAGAAAAAAATTATATTCAGTTTGCAACCTGATGGAGGTCAGTATAGATGGATTAATAGAACAAGACCCACACACAGCTAGAAGCCCAATATTTTTTCAGAGCTAGATGCAGAAAAAAATTAGATTCAGTTTGCAACCTGATGGAGGTCAGTATAGATGGATTAATAGAACAAGACCCACACACAGCTAGAAGCCCAATATTTTTTCAGAGCTAGATGCAGAAAAAAATTAGATTCAGTTTGCAACCTGATGGAGGTCAGTATAGATGGATTAATAGAACAAGACCCACACACAGCTAGAAGCCCAATATTTTTTCAGAGGTAGATGCAGAAAAAAATATATTCAGTTTGCAACCTGATGGAGGTCAGTATAGGTGGACTAATAGAACAAGTCCCACACACTGCTAGAAGGCCAAATATTTTTTCAGAGCTAGATGCAGAAAAAAAATTATATTCAGTTTGCAACCTGATGGAGGGCAGTATAGATGGATTAATAGAACAAGACCCACACACAGCTAGAAGCCCAATATTTTTTCAGAGCTAGATGCAGAAAAAAATTATATTCAGTTTGCAACCTGATGGAGGTCAGTATAGATGGATTAATAGAACAAGACCCACACACAGCTAGAAGCCCAATATTTTTTCAGAGCTAGATGCAGAAAAAAATTATATTCAGTTTGCAACCTGATGGAGGTCAGTATAGATGGATTAATAGAACAAGACCCACACACAGCTAGAAGCCCAATATTTTTTCAGAGGTAGATGCAGAAAAAAATATATTCAGTTTGCAACCTGATGGAGGTCAGTATAGATGGACTAATACAACAAGTCCCACACACAGCTAGAAGCCCAATATTTTTTCAGAGGTAGATGCAGAAAAAAATATATTCAGTTTGCAACCTGATGGAGGTCAGTATAGGTGGACTAATAGAACAAGTCCCACACACTGCTAGAAAGCCAAATATTTTTTCAGAGCTAGATGCAGAAAAAAATTATATTCAGTTTGCAACCTGATGGAGGTCAGTATAGATGGATTAATAGAACAAGACCCACACACAGCTAGAAGCCCAATATTTTTTCAGAGCTAGATGCAGAAAAAAATTATATTCAGTTTGCAACCTGATGGAGGTCAGTATAGATGGATTAATAGAACAAGACCCACACACAGCTAGAAGCCCAATATTTTTTCAGAGCTAGATGCAGAAAAAAATTCTATTCAGTTTGCAACCTGATGGAGGTCAGTATAGATGGATTAATAGAACAAGACCCACACACAGCTAGAAGCCCAATATTTTTTCAGAGGTAGATGCAGAAAAAAATATATTCAGTTTGCAACCTGATGGAGGTCAGTATAGATGGACTAATACAACAAGTCCCACACACAGCTAGAAGCCCAATATTTTTTCAGAGGTAGATGCAGAAAAAAATATATTCAGTTTGCAACCTGATGGAGGTCAGTATAGGTGGACTAATAGAACAAGTCCCACACACTGCTGGAAGGCCAAATATTTTTTCAGAGCTAGATGCAGAAAAAAATTATATTCAGTTTGCAACCTGATGGAGGTCAGTATAGATGGATTAATAGAACAAGACCCACACACAGCTAGAAGCCCAATATTTTTTCAGAGCTAGATGCAGAAAAAAATATATTCAGTTTGCAACCTGATGGAGGTCAGTATAGATGGACTAATAGAATGATGCTATGCCCAAAAGATTTTACTTCACTAGGTGCAGTAAAAAAATTGGTATTCTATACACAGCTGGTATATCTTGCAACACAGATAGGCTACTCCACTGACTAACACACTCTGCAATAGGCCAAAAAGGATTAGCTTTGCTAGATTCAGCCAAATGCTGTGAAAAAAACTTGCACAGCACTGGCACAGACCTGCCTGGCAAAAACTGATAGGAACTGATGTAACCTAGTCCTGAAAAGGACTCCAATTACAATTAGTCTTTACTCCCACAACCTATCTATTTAAGAGCACAGACCTGCCTGATAAAAGTCGTAGGAAATGCTGTAACCTAGTCCTTAAAAGGACTGCAATCACAACTATTCCCTACTCCCAAGCTATCTGTATATTTGTGCGAAAATTGGCTTGAAATTAACAAGGTATAGCGCACACAGCAACAGCGGTGCCGTCTAACACGCAGCTGCAGCAGTGAGAAAATGGTGGCGACGGGGAAAATGGCTTGGTCTTATAGGGCAAGGACATGTGACATACACTGCCAATGACACATGCCCTTGCTTGTGTGAAAAAAAGCACTTCGCTCCGTGTGTGCGCTGCTGATAGGCTGACAGATTGCACCTCCCCACTGTAAATGCGGGAAAGAGAAAAAAAAATGGAGATCTTCATTGTTCCTGCAGAGATCCATCCCCTGCCCCTCCCCCCACCCCGCTGTACACTCAAACTGCGTATTAACATTAATTTTCATCATTACTGAGAAAAAATCCAGTTATGATTTTGGTGCACGAACAGTTATCGAACATAACCTCGAACAGCCGAATTTTTCTCAAATTGTTCGTGTTCGCCGAACGGCTCGAACACCGCCCAAAACAGCTCGAATTTGAGATTGGCGAACAGTTCGAGTAGAACAACGCTCATCTCTAGTTGCGAAGCATTTTTAAACTTCATTAGAATTCCGAGAACAATGGAAGAAATCCAAAGCATTTTTAAACTTCAGCAGAATTCCGAGAACAATGGAAGAGTTCCGAAGCATTTTTAAACGTCAGCGGAATTCCGAGAACAATGGAAGAGTTCCGAAGCACTTTTAAATGTCAGCGGAATTCCGAGAATAATGTAAGACTTGCGAATCATTTTTAAACTTCAGCGGAATTCCGAGAACAAAGGAAGAGTTGCGAAGCATTTTTAAACTTTATCAGAATTCCGAGAACAATGGAAGAAATCCGAAGCATTTTTAAACTTCAGCAGAATTCCGAGAACAACGGAAGAGTTCCGAATCATTTTTAAACTTCAGCGGAATTCCAAGAACAATGGAAGAGTTCCGAAGCTTTTTTAAACTTCAGCAGAATTCCGAGAACAATGGAAGAGTTCCGAAGCATTTATAAACTTCATCGGAATTCAGAGAACAATGGAAGAGTTTCGAAGCATTTTTAAACTTAAGCAGAATTCTGAGAACAATGGAAGAGTTCCGAAGCATTTTTAGACTTCAGCGGAAATCCGAGAACAATGGAAGAGATCCGAAGCATTTTTAAAGTTCAGCAGAATTCCGAGAACATTGGAAGAGTTCCAAAGCATTTTTTAACTTCATCAGAATTCCGAGAACAATGGAAGAGTTTCGAAGCATTTTTAAACTTAAGCAGAATTCTGAGAACAATGGAAGAGTTCCGAAGCATTTTTAGACTTCAGCGGAAATCCGAGAACAATGGAAGAGATCCGAAGCATTTTTAAATTTCAGCAGAATTTCGAGAACATTGGAAGAGTTCCAAAGCATTTTTTAACTTCAGCTGAATTCCGAGAACAATGGAAGAGTTGCGAAGCACTTTTAAACTTCAGCGGCATTCCGAGAACAATGGAAGAGTTCCGAAGCATTTTTAAACGTCAGCGGAATTCCAAGAACAATGGAAGAGTTCTGAATCATTTTTAAATGTCAGTGGATTTCCGAGAACAATGGAAGAGTTCCGAAGAATTTTTTAATGTCAGCGGAATTACAAGAACAATGGAAGAGTTCCGAAGCATTTTTAAACTTCAGCAGAATACCGAAAACAATAGAAGAGTTCCGAAGCATTTTTCAACTTCATCGGAATTCTGAGAACAATAGAAGAGTTCCGAAGCATTTTTAAATGTCAGCGGAATTCCGAGAACAATGGAAGAGTACCGAAGCATTTTTAAACGTCAGCGGAATTCCGAGAACAATCGAAGAGTTCCGAAGCATTTTTAAATGTCAGCGGAATTCAGAGAACAATGGAAGAGTTCCGAAGCATTTTAAAACTTCTGCGGAATTCCGAGAACAATGGAAGAGTTCCGAAGCATTTTTAAACTTCATCAGAATTCCGAGAACAATGGAAGAGTTTCGAAGCATTTTTAAACTTAAGCAGAATTCTGAGAACAATGGAAGAGTTCCGAAGCCTTTTTAAACTTCAGCAGAATTCCGAGAACAATGGAAGAGTTCCGAAGCATTTTTAAACTTCAGCGAAATTCCGAGAACAATGGAAGAGTTCCGAAGCATTTTTAAATGTCATCGGAATTCCGAGAACAATGGAAGAATTCCGAAGCATTTTTAAATGTCAGTGGAATTCCGAGAACAATGTAAGGGTTCCGAAGCATTTTTAAACTTCATCAGAGTTCCGAGAACAATGAAAGAGTTCCGATGCATTTTTGAACTTCAGCGGAATTCCGAGAACAATGGAAGAGTTCCAAAGCATTTTTAAACGTCAGCGGAATTCCGAGAACAATGGAAGAATTCCGAAGCATTGTTAAACGTCAGCGGAATTCCAAGAACAATGGAAGAGTTCTGAAGCATTTTTAAACTTCAGCGGAATTCCGAGATTAATGGAAGAGTTCCGAATCATTTTTAAACGTCAGCGGAATTTCGAGAACAATGGAAGAGTTGAGAAGCATTTTTAAACTTCAGCGGAATTCCGAGAACAATGGAAGTGTTGCGAAGCATTTTTAAACTTCAGCAGAATTCCGAGAACAATGGAAGAGTTCCGAAGCATTTTTAAACTTCAGCAGAATTCCGAGAACAATGGAAGAGTTCCGAAGCATTTTTAAACTTCAGCAGAATTCCGAGAAAAATGGAAGAGTTCCGAAGCATTTTTAATCTTCATCGGAATTCCGAAAACAATGGAAGAGTTCTGAAGCATTTTTAAACTTCAGCAGAATTCCGAGAACAATGGAAGAGTTCCGAAGCATTTTTAAACGTCAGCGGAATTCCGAGAACAATAGAAGAGTTCCGAAGCATTTTTAAATGTCAGCGGAATTCCGAGAACAATGTAAGAGTTGCGAAGCATTTTTAAACTTCAGCGGAATTCTGAGTACAAAGGAAGAGTTGCGAAGCATTTTTAAACTTCAGCGGAATTCCAAGAACAATGGAAGAGTTCCGAAGCTTTTTTAAACTTCAACAGAATTCCGAGAACAATGGAAGAGTTCCGAAGCATTTATAAACTTCATCGGAATATCGAAGAACAATGGAACAGTTCCGAAGAATTTTAAATCTTCTGCGGAATTCCGAGAACAATGGAAGAGTTCCGAAGCATTTTTAAACTTCATCAGAATTCAGAGAACAATGGAAAAGTTTCGAAGCATTTTTAGACTTCAGCGGAAATCCGAGAACAATGGAAGAGATCCGAAGCATTTTTAAAGTTCAGCAGAATTCCAAGAACATTGGAAGAGTTCCAAAGCATTTTTTAACTTCAGCTGAATTCCGAGAACAATGGAAGAGTTGCGAAGCACTTTTAAACTTCAGCGGCATTCCGAGAACAATGGAAGAGTTCCGAAGCATTTTTAAACTTTATCAGAGTTCCGAGAACAATGAAAGAGTTCCGATCCATTTTTGAACGTCAGCGGAATTCCGAGAACAATGGAAGTGTTCCGAAGCATTTTTAAACGTCAGCGGAATTCCGAGAACAATGGAAGAATTCCGAAGCATTTTTAAACTTCAGCGGAATTCCGAGATTAATGGAAGAGTTCCGAATCATTTTTAAACGTCAGCGGAATTTCGAGAACAATGGAAGAGTTGAAAAGCATTTTTAAACTTCAGCGGAATTCCGATAACAATGGAAGAGTTCCGAAGCATTTTTAAACATCAGCAAAATTCCGAGATTAATGGAAGCGTTCCGAAGCATTTTTAAACTTCAGCAGAATTCCGAGAACAATGGAAGAGTTCCGAAGCATTTTTAAACGTCAGCGAAATTCCGAGAACAATGGAAGAATTCCGAAGCATTGTTAAACGTCAGCGGAATTCCAAGAACAATGGAAGAGTTCCGAAGCATCTTTAAACTTCAGCGGAATTCCGAGAACAATGGAAGAGTTCCGAAGCATTTTTAATCTTCATCGGAATTCCGAAAACAATGGAAGAGTTCTGAAGCATTTTTAAACTTCAGCAGAATTCCGAGAACAATGGAAGAGTTCCGAACCATTTTTAAACGTCAGCGGATTTCCGAGAACAATAGAAGAGTTCTGAAGCATTTTTAAATGTCAGCGGAATTCCGAGAACAATGTAAGAGTTGCGATGCATTTTTAAACTTCAGCGGAATTCCGAGTACAAAGGAAGAGTTGCGAAGCATTTTTAAACTTCAGTGGAATTCCAAGAACAATGGAAGAGTTCCGAAGCTTTTTTAAACTTCAACAGAATTCCGAGAACAATGGAAGAGTTCCGAAGCATTTATAAACTTCATCGGAATATCGAAGAACAATGGAACAGTTCCGAAGCATTTTAAATCTTCTGCGGAATTCCGAGAACAATGGAAGAGTTCCGAAGCATTTTTAAACTTCATCAGAATTCAGAGAACAATGGAAGAGTTTCGAAGCATTTTTAGACTTCAGTGAAAATCCGAGAACAATGGAAGAGATCCGACGCATTTTTAAAGTTCAGCAGAATTCCGAGAACATTGGAAGAGTTCCAAAGCATTTTTTAACTTCAGCTGAATTCCGAGAACAATGGAAGAGTTGCGAAGCACTTTTAAACTTCAGCGGCATTCCTAGAACAATGGAAGAGTTCCGAAGCATTTTTAAATGTCAGCATAATTTCGAGAACAATGGAAGAGTTCCGAAGCATTTTTAAACGTCAGCGGAATTCCGAGAACAATGAAAGAGTTCTTAATCATTTTTACATGTCAGCGGATTTCCGAGAACAATGTAAGAGTTCCGAAGAATTTTTTAATGTCAGCGGAATTACGAGAACAATGGAAGAGTTCCGAAGCATTTTTAAACTTCAGCGGAATTCCGAGAACAATAGAAGTGTTCCGAAGCATTTTTAAAAGTCAGCGGAATTCCGAGTACAATGGAAGTGTTCTGAAGCATTTTTAAATGTCAGCGGAATTCAGAGAACAATGGAAGAGTTCCGAAGCATTTTAAAACTTCTGCGGAATTCCAAGGACAATGGAAGAGTTCTGAAGCATTTTTAAACTTCATCAGAATTCCGAGAACAATGGAAGAGTTTCGAAGCATTTTTAAACTTAAGCAGAATTCTGAGAACAATGGAATAGTTCCGAAGCCTTTTTAAACTTCAGCGGAATTCCGAGAACAAAGGAAGAGTTCCAAAGCATTTTTAAACTTCAGCAGAATTCCGAGAACAATGGAAGAGTTCCGAAGCATTTTTAAACTTCAGCAGAATTCCGAGAACAATGGAAGAGTTCCGAAGCATTTTTAAACTTCATCGGAATTCCGAAAACAATGGAAGAGTTCTGAAGCATTTTTAAACTTCAGCAGAATTCTGAGAACAATGGAAAAGTTCCAAAGCATTTTTAAACTTCATCGGAATTCCAAAAACAATGGAAGAGTTCTGAAGCATTTTTAAACTTCAGCAGAATTCCGAGAACAATACAAGAGTTCCGAAGTATTTTTAAACTTCAGCGGCATTCCCAGAACAATGGAAGAGTTCTGAAGCATTTTTAAACGTCAGCGGAATTCCGAGAACAATGGAAGAGTTCCGAAGCATTTTTAAACTTCATCGGAATTCCGAAAACAATGTAAGAGTTCTGAAGCATTTTTAAACTTCAGCAGAATTCCGAGAACAATGGAAGAGTTCCGAAGTATTTTTAAACTTCAGCGGCATTCCGAGAACAATGGAAGAGTTCTGAAGCATTTTTAAACGTCAGCGGAATTACGAGAACAATGGAAGTGTTGCGAAGCATTTTTAAACTTCAGCGGAAATCCGAGAACAATGGAAGAGTTCTGAAGCATTTTTAAAGTTCTTTAGAATTCTGAAAACAATGGAAGAGTTCCGAAGCATTTTAAAACTTCAGCGGAATTCCGAGAACAATGGAATAGTTCTGAAGCCTTTTTAAACTTCATCAGTATTCCGAGAACAATGGAAGAATTTCGAAGCATTTTTAAACTTAAGCAGAATTCTGAGAACATTGAAAGAGTTTCGAAGCATTTTTAAACTTCAGTGGAATTCCGAGAACAATGGAAGAGTTGAGAACCATTTTTAAACTTCAGCATAATTATGCGAAAATTGGAAGAGTTCCGAAGCATTTTTAAACGTCAGCGGAATTCCGAGATTAATGGAAGAGTTCCGAATCATTTTTAAACTTCAGCGGAATTCCGATAACAATGGAAGAGTTCTGAAGCATTTTTAAACATCAGCAAAATTCCGAGATTAATGGAAGCGTTCCGAAGCATTTTTAAACTTCAGCAGAATTCCGAGAACAATGGAAGAGTTCCGAAGCATTTTTAAACGTCAGCGGAATTCCGAGAACAATGGAAGAATTCCGAAGCATTGTTAAACGTCAGCGGAATTCCAAGAACAATGGAAGAGTTCCGAAGCATCTTTAAACTTCAGCGGAATTCCGAGAACAAAGGAAGAGTTGCGAAGCATTTTTAAACTTTATCAGAATTCCGAGAACAATGGAAGAAATCCGAAGCATTTTTAAACTTCAGCAGAATTCCGAGAACAACGGAAGAGTTCCGAATCATTTTTAAACTTCAGCGGAATTCCAAGAACAATGGAAGAGTTCCGAAGCTTTTTTAAACTTCAGCAGAATTCCGAGAACAATGGAAGAGTTCCGAAGCATTTATAAACTTCATCGGAATTCAGAGAACAATGGAAGAGTTTCGAAGCATTTTTAAACTTAAGCAGAATTCTGAGAACAATGGAAGAGTTCCGAAGCATTTTTAGACTTCAGCGGAAATCCGAGAACAATGGAAGAGATCCGAAGCATTTTTAAAGTTCAGCAGAATTCCGAGAACATTGGAAGAGTTCCAAAGCATTTTTTAACTTCATCAGAATTCCGAGAACAATGGAAGAGTTTCGAAGCATTTTTAAACTTAAGCAGAATTCTGAGAACAATGGAAGAGTTCCGAAGCATTTTTAGACTTCAGCGGAAATCCGAGAACAATGGAAGAGATCCGAAGCATTTTTAAATATCAGCAGAATTTCGAGAACATTGGAAGAGTTCCAAAGCATTTTTTAACTTCAGCTGAATTCCGAGAACAGTGGAAGAGTTGCGAAGCACTTTTAAACTTCAGCGGCATTCCGAGAACAATGGAAGAGTTCCGAAGCATTTTTAAACGTCAGCGGAATTCCAAGAACAATGGAAGAGTTCTGAATCATTTTTAAATGTCAGTGGATTTCCGAGAACAATGGAAGAGTTCCGAAGAATTTTTTAATGTCAGCGGAATTACAAGAACAATGGAAGAGTTCCGAAGCATTTTTAAACTTCAGCAGAATACCGAAAACAATAGAAGAGTTCCGAAGCATTTTTCAACTTCATCGGAATTCTGAGAACAATAGAAGAGTTCCGAAGCATTTTTAAATGTCAGCGGAATTCCGAGAACAATGGAAGAGTACCGAAGCATTTTTAAACGTCAGCGGAATTCCGAGAACAATCGAAGAGTTCCGAAGCATTTTTAAATGTCAGCGGAATTCAGAGAACAATGGAAGAGTTCCGAAGCATTTTAAAACTTCTGCGGAATTCCGAGAACAATGGAAGAGTTCCGAAGCATTTTTAAACTTCATCAGAATTCCGAGAACAATGGAAGAGTTTCGAAGCATTTTTAAACTTAAGCAGAATTCTGAGAACAATGGAAGAGTTCCGAAGCCTTTTTAAACTTCAGCGGAATTCCGAGAGCAATGGAAGAGTTCCGAAGCATTTTTAAACTTCAGCGAAATTCCGAGAACAATGGAAGAGTTCCGAAGCATTTTTAAATGTCATCGGAATTCCGAGAACAATGGAAGAATTCCGAAGCATTTTTAAATGTCAGTGGAATTCCGAGAACAATGTAAGGGTTCCGAAGCATTTTTAAACTTCATCAGAGTTCCGAGAACAATGAAAGAGTTCCGATGCATTTTTGAACTTCAGCGGAATTCCGAGAACAATGGAAGAGTTCCAAAGCATTTTTAAACGTCAGCGGAATTCCGAGAACAATGGAAGAATTCCGAAGCATTGTTAAACGTCAGCGGAATTCCAAGAACAATGGAAGAGTTCTGAAGCATTTTTAAACTTCAGCGGAATTCCGAGATTAATGGAAGAGTTCCGAATCATTTTTAAACGTCAGCGGAATTTCGAGAACAATGGAAGAGTTGAGAAGCATTTTTAAACTTCAGCGGAATTCCGAGAACAATGGAAGTGTTGCGAAGCATTTTTAAACTTCAGCAGAATTCCGAGAACAATGGAAGAGTTCCGAAGCATTTTTAAACTTCAGCAGAATTCCGAGAACAATGGAAGAGTTCCGAAGCATTTTTAAACTTCAGCAGAATTCCGAGAAAAATGGAAGAGTTCCGAAGCATTTTTAATCTTCATCGGAATTCCGAAAACAATGGAAGAGTTCTGAAGCATTTTTAAACTTCAGCAGAATTCCGAGAACAATGGAAGAGTTCCGAAGCATTTTTAAACGTCAGCGGAATTCCGAGAACAATAGAAGAGTTCCGAAGCATTTTTAAATGTCAGCGGAATTCCGAGAACAATGTAAGAGTTGCGAAGCATTTTTAAACTTCAGCGGAATTCTGAGTACAAAGGAAGAGTTGCGAAGCATTTTTAAACTTCAGCGGAATTCCAAGAACAATGGAAGAGTTCCGAAGCTTTTTTAAACTTCAACAGAATTCCGAGAACAATGGAAGAGTTCCGAAGCATTTATAAACTTCATCGGAATATCGAAGAACAATGGAACAGTTCCGAAGAATTTTAAATCTTCTGCGGAATTCCGAGAACAATGGAAAAGTTCCGAAGCATTTTTAAACTTCATCAGAATTCAGAGAACAATGGAAGAGTTTCGAAGCATTTTTAGACTTCAGCGGAAATCCGAGAACAATGGAAGAGATCCGAAGCATTTTTAAAGTTCAGCAGAATTCCAAGAACATTGGAAGAGTTCCAAAGCATTTTTTAACTTCAGCTGAATTCCGAGAACAATGGAAGAGTTGCGAAGCACTTTTAAACTTCAGCGGCATTCCGAGAACAATGGAAGAGTTCCGAAGCATTTTTAAATGTCAGCATAATTTCGAGAACAATGGTAGAGTTCCGAAGCATTTTTAAACGTCAGCGGAATTCCGAGAACAATGAAAGAGTTCTGAATCATTTTTAAATGTCAGCGGATTTCCGAGAACAATGTAAGATTTCCGAAGAATTTTTTAATGTCAGCGGAATTACGAGAACAATGGAAGAGTTCCGAAGCATTTTTAAACTTTATCAGAGTTCCGAGAACAATGAAAGAGTTCCGATCCATTTTTGAACGTCAGCGGAATTCCGAGAACAATGGAAGTGTTCCGAAGCATTTTTAAACGTCAGCGGAATTCCGAGAACAATGGAAGAATTCCGAAGCATTGTTAAACATCAGCGGAATTCCAAGAACAATGGAAGAGTTCTGAAGCATTTTTAAACTTCAGCGGAATTCCGAGATTAATGGAAGAGTTCCGAATCATTTTTAAACGTCAGCGGAATTTCGAGAACAATGGAAGAGTTGAAAAGCATTTTTAAACTTCAGCGGAATTCCGATAACAATGGAAGAGTTCCGAAGCATTTTTAAACATCAGCAAAATTCCGAGATTAATGGAAGCGTTCCGAAGCATTTTTAAACTTCAGCAGAATTCCGAGAACAATGGAAGAGTTCCGAAGCATTTTTAAACGTCAGCGAAATTCCGAGAACAATGGAAGAATTCCGAAGCATTGTTAAACGTCAGCGGAATTCCAAGAACAATGGAAGAGTTCCGAAGCATCTTTAAACTTCAGCGGAATTCCGAGAACAATGGAAGAGTTCCGAAGCATTTTTAATCTTCATCGGAATTCCGAAAACAATGGAAGAGTTCTGAAGCATTTTTAAACTTCAGCAGAATTCCGAGAACAATGGAAGAGTTCCGAAGCATTTTTAAACGTCAGTGGAATTCCGAGAACAATGAAAGAGTTCTGAATCATTTTTACATGTCAGCGGATTTCCGAGAACAATGTAAGAGTTCCGAAGAATTTTTTAATGTCAGCGGAATTACGAGAACAATGGAAGAGTTCCGAAGCATTTTTAAACTTCAGCGGAATTCCGAGAACAATAGAAGTGTTCCGAAGCATTTTTAAAAGTCAGCGGAATTCCGAGTACAATGGAAGTGTTCTGAAGCATTTTTAAATGTCAGCGGAATTCAGAGAACAATGGAAGAGTTCCGAAGCATTTTAAAACTTCTGCGGAATTCCAAGGACAATGGAAGAGTTCTGAAGCATTTTTAAACTTCATCAGAATTCCGAGAACAATGGAAGAGTTTCGAAGCATTTTTAAACTTAAGCAGAATTCTGAGAACAATGGAATAGTTCCGAAGCCTTTTTAAACTTCAGCGGAATTCCGAGAACAAAGGAAGAGTTCCAAAGCATTTTTAAACTTCAGCAGAATTCCGAGAACAATGGAAGAGTTCCGAAGCATTTTTAAACTTCAGCAGAATTCCGAGAACAATGGAAGAGTTCCGAAGCATTTTTAAACTTCATCGGAATTCCGAAAACAATGGAAGAGTTCTGAAGCATTTTTAAACTTCAGCAGAATTCTGAGAACAATGGAAAAGTTCCAAAGCATTTTTAAACTTCATCGGAATTCCGAAAACAATGGAAGAGTTCTGAAGCATTTTTAAACTTCAGCAGAATTCCGAGAACAATACAAGAGTTCCGAAGTATTTTTAAACTTCAGCGGCATTCCCAGAACAATGGAAGAGTTCTGAAGCATTTTTAAACGTCAGCGGAATTCCGAGAACAATGGAAGAGTTCCGAAGCATTTTTAAACTTCATCGGAATTCCGAAAACAATGTAAGAGTTCTGAAGCATTTTTAAACTTCAGCAGAATTCCGAGAACAATGGAAGAGTTCCGAAGTATTTTTAAACTTCAGCGGCATTCCGAGAACAATGGAAGAGTTCTGAAGCATTTTTAAACGTCAGCGGAATTACGAGAACAATGGAAGTGTTGCGAAGCATTTTTAAACTTCAGCGGAAATCCGAGAACAATGGAAGAGTTCTGAAGCATTTTTAAAGTTCTTTAGAATTCTGAAAACAATGGAAGAGTTCCGAAGCATTTTAAAACTTCAGCGGAATTCCGAGAACAATGGAATAGTTCTGAAGCCTTTTTAAACTTCATCAGTATTCCGAGAACAATGGAAGAATTTCGAAGCATTTTTAAACTTAAGCAGAATTCTGAGAACATTGAAAGAGTTTCGAAGCATTTTTAAACTTCAGTGGAATTCCGAGAACAATGGAAGAGTTGAGAACCATTTTTAAACTTCAGCATAATTATGCGAAAATTGGAAGAGTTCCGAAGCATTTTTAAACGTCAGCGGAATTCCGAGATTAATGGAAGAGTTCCGAATCATTTTTAAACTTCAGCGGAATTCCGATAACAATGGAAGAGTTCTGAAGCATTTTTAAACATCAGCAAAATTCCGAGATTAATGGAAGCGTTCCGAAGCATTTTTAAACTTCAGCAGAATTCCGAGAACAATGGAAGAGTTCCGAAGCATTTTTAAACGTCAGCGGAATTCCGAGAACAATGGAAGAATTCCGAAGCATTGTTAAACGTCAGCGGAATTCCAAGAACAATGGAAGAGTTCCGAAGCATCTTTAAACTTCAGCGGAATTCCGAGAACAATGGAAGAGTTCCGAAGCTTTTTTAAACTACATCGGAATTCCGAGAACAATGGAAGAGTTCCGAAGCAATTTTAAACTTCAGCGGAATTCCGAGAACAATAGAAGAGTTCCGAAGCATTTTTAAACTTCAGCGGCATTCTGAGAACAATGGAAGAGTTACGAAGCATTTTTAAATGTCATCGGAATTCCGAGAACAATGGAAGAATTCCGAAGCATTTTTAAATGTCAGTGGAATTCCAAGAACAATATAAGGGTTGCGAAGCATTTTTAAACTTCATCAGAGTTCCGAGAACAATGAAAGAGTTCCGATGCATTTTTGAACTTCAGCGGAATTCCGAGAACAATGGAAGAGTTCCAAAGCATTTTTAAACGTCAGCGGAATTCCGAGAACAATGGAAGAATTCCGAAGCATTGTTAAACGTCAGCGGAATTCCAAGAACAATGGAAGAGTTCTGAAGCATTTTTAAACTTCAGCGGAATTCCGAGATTAATGGAAGAGTTCCGAATCATTTTTAAACGTCAGCGGAATTTCGAGAACAATGGAAGAGTTGAGAAGCATTTTTAAACTTCAGCGGAATTCCGAGAACAATGGAAGTGTTGCGAAGCATTTTTAAACTTCAGCAGAATTCCGAGAACAATGGAAGAGTTCCGAAGCATTTTTAAACTTCAGCAGAATTCCGAGAACAATGGAAGAGTTCCGAAGCATTTTTAAACTTCAGCAGAATTCCGAGAAAAATGGAAGAGTTCCGAAGCATTTTTAATCTTCATCGGAATTCCGAAAACAATGGAAGAGTTCTGAAGCATTTTTAAACTTCAGCAGAATTCCGAGAACAATGGAAGAGTTCCGAAGCATTTTTAAACGTCAGCGGAATTCCGAGAACAATAGAAGAGTTCCGAAGCATTTTTAAATGTCAGCGGAATTCCGAGAACAATGTAAGAGTTGCGAAGCATTTTTAAACTTCAGCGGAATTCCGAGTACAAAGGAAGAGTTGCGAAGCATTTTTAAACTTCAGCGGAATTCCAATAACAATGGAAGAGTTCCGAAGCTTTTTTAAACTTCAACAGAATTCCGAGAACAATGGAAGAGTTCCGAAGCATTTATAAACTTCATCGGAATATCGAAGAACAATGGAACAGTTCCGAAGAATTTTAAATCTTCTGCGGAATTCCGAGAACAATGGAAGAGTTCCGAAGCATTTTTAAACTTCATCAGAATTCAGAGAACAATGGAAGAGTTTTGAAGCATTTTTAGACTTCAGCGGAAATCCGAGAACAATGGAAGAGATCCGAAGCATTTTTAAAGTTCAGCAGAATTCCGAGAACATTGGAAGAGTTCCAAAGCATTTTTTAACTTCAGCTGAATTCCGAGAACAATGGAAGAGTTGCGAAGCACTTTTAAACTTCAGCGGCATTCCGAGAACAATGGAAGAGTTCCGAAGCATTTTTAAATGTCAGCATAATTTCGAGAACAATGGTAGAGTTCCGAAGCATTTTTAAACGTCAGCGGAATTCCGAGAACAATGAAAGAGTTCTGAATCATTTTTAAATGTCAGCGGATTTCCGAGAATAATGTAAGATTTCCGAAGAATTTTTTAATGTCAGCGGAATTACGAGAACAATGGAAGAGTTCCGAAGCATTTTTAAACTTTATCAGAGTTCCGAGAACAATGAAAGAGTTCCGATCCATTTTTGAACGTCAGCGGAATTCCGAGAACAATTGAAGTGTTCCGAAGCATTTTTAAATGTCAGCGGAATTCCGAGAACAATGGAAGAATTCCGAAGCATTGTTAAACATCAGCGGAATTCCAAGAACAATGGAAGAGTTCTGAAGCATTTTTAAACTTCAGCGGAATTCCGAGATTAATGGAAGAGTTCCGAATCATTTTTAAACGTCAGCGGAATTTCGAGAACAATGGAAGAGTTGAAAAGCATTTTTAAACTTCAGCGGAATTCCGATAACAATGGAAGAGTTCCGAAGCATTTTTAAACATCAGCAAAATTCCGAGATTAATGGAAGCGTTCCGAAGCATTTTTAAACTTCAGCAGAATTCCGAGAACAATGGAAGAGTTCCGAAGCATTTTTAAACGTCAGCAAAATTCCGAGAACAATGGAAGAATTCCGAAGCATTGTTAAACGTCAGCGGAATTCCAAGAACAATGGAAGAGTTCCGAAGCATCTTTAAACTTCAGCGGAATTCCGAGAACAATGGAAGAGTTCCGAAGCATTTTTAATCTTCATCGGAATTCCGAAAACAATGGAAGAGTTCTGAAGCATTTTTAAACTTCAGCAGAATTCCGAGAACAATGGAAGAGTTCCGAACCATTTTTAAACGTCAGCGGAATTCCGAGAACAATAGAAGAGTTCTGAAGCATTTTTAAATGTCAGCGGAATTCCGAGAACAATGTAAGAGTTGCGATGCATTTTTAAACTTCAGCGGAATTCCGAGTACAAAGGAAGAGTTGCGAAGCATTTTTAAACTTCAGTGGAATTCCAAGAACAATGGAAGAGTTCCGAAGCTTTTTTAAACTTCAACAGAATTCCGAGAACAATGGAAGAGTTCCGAAGCATTTATAAACTTCATCGGAATATCGAAGAACAATGGAACAGTTCCGAAGCATTTTAAATCTTCTGCGGAATTCCGAGAACAATGGAAGAGTTCCGAAGCATTTTTAAACTTCATCAGAATTCAGAGAACAATGGAAGAGTTTCGAAGCATTTTTAGACTTCAGTGAAAATCCGAGAACAATGGAAGAGATCCGAAGCATTTTTAAAGTTCAGCAGAATTCCGAGAACATTGGAAAAGTTCCAAAGCATTTTTTAACTTCAGCTGAATTCCGAGAACAATGGAAGAGTTGCGAAGCACTTTTAAACTTCAGCGGCATTCCGAGAACAATGGAAGAGTTCCGAAGCATTTTTAAATGTCAGCATAATTTCGAGAACAATGGTAGAGTTCCGAAGCATTTTTAAACGTCAGCGGAATTCCGAGAACAATGAAAGAGTTCTGAATCATTTTTAAATGTCAGCGGATTTCCGAGAACAATGTAAGATTTCCGAAGAATTTTTTAATGTCAGCGGAATTACGAGAACAATGGAAGAGTTCCGAAGCATTTTTAAACTTTATCAGAGTTCCGAGAACAATGAAAGAGTTCCGATCCATTTTTGAACGTCAGCGGAATTCCGAGAACAATTGAAGTGTTCCGAAGCATTTTTAAATGTCAGCGGAATTCCGAGAACAATGGAAGAATTCCGAAGCATTGTTAAACATCAGCGGAATTCCAAGAACAATGGAAGAGTTCTGAAGCATTTTTAAACTTCAGCGGAATTCCGAGATTAATGGAAGAGTTCCGAATCATTTTTAAACGTCAGCGGAATTTCGAGAACAATGGAAGAGTTGAAAAGCATTTTTAAACTTCAGCGGAATTCCGATAACAATGGAAGAGTTCCGAAGCATTTTTAAACATCAGCAAAATTCCGAGATTAATGGAAGCGTTCCGAAGCATTTTTAAACTTCAGCAGAATTCCGAGAACAATGGAAGAGTTCCGAAGCATTTTTAAACGTCAGCAAAATTCCGAGAACAATGGAAGAATTCCGAAGCATTGTTAAACGTCAGCGGAATTCCAAGAACAATGGAAGAGTTCCGAAGCATCTTTAAACTTCAGCGGAATTCCGAGAACAATGGAAGAGTTCCGAAGCATTTTTAATCTTCATCGGAATTCCGAAAACAATGGAAGAGTTCTGAAGCATTTTTAAACTTCAGCAGAATTCCGAGAACAATGGAAGAGTTCCGAACCATTTTTAAACGTCAGCGGAATTCCGAGAACAATAGAAGAGTTCTGAAGCATTTTTAAATGTCAGCGGAATTCCGAGAACAATGTAAGAGTTGCGATGCATTTTTAAACTTCAGCGGAATTCCGAGTACAAAGGAAGAGTTGCGAAGCATTTTTAAACTTCAGTGGAATTCCAAGAACAATGGAAGAGTTCCGAAGCTTTTTTAAACTTCAACAGAATTCCGAGAACAATGGAAGAGTTCCGAAGCATTTATAAACTTCATCGGAATATCGAAGAACAATGGAACAGTTCCGAAGCATTTTAAATCTTCTGCGGAATTCCGAGAACAATGGAAGAGTTCCGAAGCATTTTTAAACTTCATCAGAATTCAGAGAACAATGGAAGAGTTTCGAAGCATTTTTAGACTTCAGTGAAAATCCGAGAACAATGGAAGAGATCCGAAGCATTTTTAAAGTTCAGCAGAATTCCGAGAACATTGGAAAAGTTCCAAAGCATTTTTTAACTTCAGCTGAATTCCGAGAACAATGGAAGAGTTGCGAAGCACTTTTAAACTTCAGCGGCATTCCGAGAACAATGGAAGAGTTCCGAAGCATTTTTAAATGTCAGCATAATTTCGAGAACAATGGAAGAGTTCCGAAGCATTTTTAAACGTCAGCGGAATTCCGAGAACAATGAAAGAGTTCTGAATCATTTTTACATGTCAGCGGATTTCCGAGAACAATGTAAGAGTTCCGAAGAATTTTTTAATGTCAGCGGAATTACGAGAACAATGGAAGAGTTCCGAAGCATTTTTAAACTTCAGCGGAATTCCGAGAACAATAGAAGTGTTCCGAAGCATTTTTAAAAGTCAGCGGAATTCCGAGTACAATGGAAGTGTTCTGAAGCATTTTTAAATGTCAGCGGAATTCAGAGAACAATGGAAGAGTTCCGAAGCATTTTAAAACTTCTGCGGAATTCCAAGGACAATGGAAGAGTTCTGAAGCATTTTTAAACTTCATCAGAATTCCGAGAACAATGGAAGAGTTTCGAAGCATTTTTAAACTTAAGCAGAATTCTGAGAACAATGGAATAGTTCCGAAGCCTTTTTAAACTTCAGCGGAATTCCGAGAACAAAGGAAGAGTTCCAAAGCATTTTTAAACTTCAGCAGAATTCCGAGAACAATGGAAGAGTTCCGAAGCATTTTTAAACTTCAGCAGAATTCCGAGAACAATGGAAGAGTTCCGAAGCATTTTTAAACTTCATCGGAATTCCGAAAACAATGGAAGAGTTCTGAAGCATTTTTAAACTTCAGCAGAATTCTGAGAACAATGGAAAAGTTCCAAAGCATTTTTAAACTTCATCGGAATTCCGAAAACAATGGAAGAGTTCTGAAGCATTTTTAAACTTCAGCAGAATTCCGAGAACAATACAAGAGTTCCGAAGTATTTTTAAACTTCAGCGGCATTCCCAGAACAATGGAAGTGTTCTGAAGCATTTTTAAACGTCAGCGGAATTCCGAGAACAATGGAAGAGTTCCGAAGCATTTTTAAACTTCATCGGAATTCCGAAAACAATGTAAGAGTTCTGAAGCATTTTTAAACTTCAGCAGAATTCCGAGAACAATGGAAGAGTTCCGAAGTATTTTTAAACTTCAGCGGCATTCCGAGAACAATGGAAGAGTTCTGAAGCATTTTTAAACGTCAGCGGAATTACGAGAACAATGGAAGTGTTGCGAAGCATTTTTAAACTTCAGCGGAAATCCGAGAACAATGGAAGAGTTCTGAAGCATTTTTAAAGTTCTTTAGAATTCTGAAAACAATGGAAGAGTTCCGAAGCATTTTAAAACTTCAGCGGAATTCCGAGAACAATGGAATAGTTCTGAAGCCTTTTTAAACTTCATCAGTATTCCGAGAACAATGGAAGAATTTCGAAGCATTTTTAAACTTCAGTGGAATTCCGAGAACAATGGAAGAGTTGAGAACCATTTTTAAACTTCAGCATAATTACGCGAAAATTGGAAGAGTTCCGAAGCATTTTTAAACGTCAGCGGAATTCCGAGATTAATGGAAGAGTTCCGAATCATTTTTAAACTTCAGCGGAATTCCGATAACAATGGAAGAGTTCTGAAGCATTTTTAAACATCAGCAAAATTCCGAGATTAATGGAAGCGTTCCGAAGCATTTTTAAACTTCAGCAGAATTCCGAGAACAATGGAAGAGTTCCGAAGCATTTTTCAACGTCAGCGGAATTCCGAGAACAATGGAAGAATTCCGAAGCATTGTTAAACGTCAGCGGAATTCCAAGAACAATGGAAGAGTTCCGAAGCATCTTTAAACTTCAGCGGAATTCCGAGAACAATGGAAGAGTTCCGAAGCTTTTTTAAACTACATCGGAATTCCGAGAACAATGGAAGAGTTCCGAAGCAATTTTAAACTTCAGCGGAATTCCGAGAACAATGGAAGAGTTACGAAGCATTTTTAAACTTCAGCGGCATTCTGAGAACAATGGAAGAGTTACGAAGCATTTTTAAATGTCATCGGAATTCCGAGAACAATGGAAGAATTCCGAAGCATTTTTAAATGTCAGTGGAATTCCGAGAACAATGTAAGGGTTGCGAAGCATTTTTAAACTTCATCAGAGTTCCGAGAACAATGAAAGAGTTCCGATGCATTTTTGAACTTCAGCGGAATTCCGAGAACAATGGAAGAGTTCCAAAGCATTTTTAAACGTCAGCGGAATCCCGAGAACAATGGAAGAATTCCGAAGCATTGTTAAACGTCAGCGGAATTCCAAGAACAATGGAAGAGTTCTGAAGCATTTTTAAACTTCAGCGGAATTCCGAGATTAATGGAAGAGTTCCGAATCATTTTTAAACGTCAGCGGAATTTCGAGAACAATGGAAGAGTTGAGAAGCATTTTTAAACTTCAGCGGAATTCCGAGAACAATGGAAGTGTTGCGAAGCATTTTTAAACTTCAGCAGAATTCCGAGAACAATGGAAGAGTTCCGAAGCATTTTTAAACTTCAGCAGAATTCCGAGAACAATGGAAGAGTTCCGAAGCATTTTTAAACTTCAGCAGAATTCCGAGAAAAATGGAAGAGTTCCGAAGCATTTTTAATCTTCATCGGAATTCGGAAAACAATGGAAGAGTTCTGAAGCATTTTTAAACTTCAGCAGAATTCCGAGAACAATGGAAGAGTTCCGAAGCATTTTTAAACGTCAGCGGAATTCCGAGAACAATAGAAGAGTTCCGAAGCATTTTTAAATGTCAGCGGAATTCCGAGAACAATGTAAGAGTTGCGAAGCATTTTTAAACTTCAGCGGAATTCCGAGTACAAAGGAAGAGTTGCGAAGCATTTTTAAACTTCAGCGGAATTCCAAGAACAGTGGAAGAGTTCCGAAGCTTTTTTAAACTTCAACAGAATTCCGAGAACAATGGAAGAGTTCCGAAGCATTTATAAACTTCATCGGAATATCGAAGAACAATGGAACAGTTCCGAAGAATTTTAAATCTTCTGCGGAATTCCGAGAACAATGGAAGAGTTCCGAAGCATTTTTAAACTTCATCAGAATTCAGAGAACAATGGAAGAGTTTCGAAGCATTTTTAGACTTCAGCGGAAATCCGAGAACAATGGAAGAGATCCGAAGCATTTTTAAAGTTCAGCAGAATTCCGAGAACATTGGAAGAGTTCCAAAGCATTTTTTAACTTCAGCTGAATTCCGAGAACAATGGAAGAGTTGCGAAGCACTTTTAAACTTCAGCGGCATTCCGAGAACAATGGAAGAGTTCCGAAGCATTTTTAAATGTCAGCATAATTTCGAGAACAATGGTAGAGTTCCGAAGCATTTTTAAACGTCAGCGGAATTCCGAGAACAATGAAAGAGTTCTGAATCATTTTTAAATGTCAGCGGATTTCCGAGAACAATGTAAGATTTCCGAAGAATTTTTTAATGTCAGCGGAATTACGAGAACAATGGAAGAGTTCCGAAGCATTTTTAAACTTTATCAGAGTTCCGAGAACAATGAAAGAGTTCCGATCCATTTTTGAACGTCAGCGGAATTCCGAGAACAATGGAAGTGTTCCGAAGCATTTTTAAACGTCAGCGGAATTCCGAGAACAATGGAAGAATTCCGAAGCATTGTTAAACATCAGCGGAATTCCAAGAACAATGGAAGAGTTCTGAAGCATTTTTAAACTTCAGCGGAATTCCGAGATTAATGGAAGAGTTCCGAATCATTTTTAAACGTCAGCGGAATTTCGAGAACAATGGAAGAGTTGAAAAGCATTTTTAAACTTCAGCGGAATTCCGATAACAATGGAAGAGTTCCGAAGCATTTTTAAACATCAGCAAAATTCCGAGATTAATGGAAGCGTTCCGAAGCATTTTTAAACTTCAGCAGAATTCCGAGAACAATGGAAGAGTTCCGAAGCATTTTTAAACGTCAGCGAAATTCCGAGAACAATGGAAGAATTCCGATGCATTGTTAAACGTCAGCGGAATTCCAAGAACAATAGAAGAGTTCCGAAGCATTTTTAAACTTCAGCGGCATTCTGAGAACAACGGAAGAGTTCCGAAGCATTTTTAAACGTCATCGGAATTCCGAGAACAATGGAAGAATTCCGAAGCATTTTTAAATGTCAGTGGAATTCCGAGAGCAATGTAAGGGTTGCGAAGCATTTTTAAACTTCATCAGAGGTCCGAGAACAATGAAAGAGTTCCGATGCATTTTTGAACTTCAGCGGAATTCCGAGAACAATGGAAGAGTTCCAAAGCATTTTTAAACGTCAGCGGAATTCCGAGAACAATGGAAGAATTCCGAAGCATTGTTAAACGTCAGCGGAATTCCAAGAACAATGGAAGAGTTCTGAAGCATTTTTAAACTTCAGCAGAAATCCGAGATTAATGGAAGAGTTCCGAATCATTTTTAAACGTCAGCGGAATTTCGAGAACAATGGAAGAGTTGAGAAGCATTTTTAAACTTCAGCGGAATTCCGAGAACAATGGAAGTGTTGCGAAGCATTTTTAAACTTCAGCGGAATTACGAGAACAATGGAAGAGTTACGAAGCATTTTTAAAGTTCTTCAGAATTCCGAGAACAATGTAAGACTTGCGAAGCATTTTTAAACTTCAGCGGAATTCCGAAAACAATGAAAGAGTTCCGAAGCATTTTTAAACTTCAGCAGAATTCCGAGAACAATGGAAGAGTTCAGAAGCATTTTTAAACTTCAGCAGAATTCCGAGAACAATGGAAGAGTTCCGAAGCATTTTTAAACTTCAGCAGAATTCCGAGAACAATGGAAGAGTTCCGAAGCATTTTTAAACTTCAGCAGAATTCCGAGAAAAATGGAAGAGTTCCGAAGCATTTTTAAACGTCAGCGGAATTCCGAGAACAATGGAAGAGTTCCAAAGCATTTTTAAATGTCAGCGGAATTCCGAGAACAATGTAAGAGTTGCGAAGCATTTTTAAACTTCAGCGGAATTCCGAGTACAAAGGAAGAGTTGCGAAGCATTTTTAAACTTCAGCGGAATTCCAAGAACAATGGAAGAGTTCAGAAGCTTTTTTAAACTTCAACAGAATTCCGAGAACAATGGAAGAGTTCCGAAGCATTTATAAACTTCATCGGAATATCGAAGAACGATGGAACAGTTCCAAAGCATTTTAAATCTTCTGCGGAATTCCGAGAACAATGGAAGAGTTCCGAAGCATTTTTAAACTTCTTCAGAATTCAGAGAACAATGGAAGTGTTTCGAAGCATTTTTAGACTTCAGCGGAAATCCGAGAACAATGGAAGTGATCCGAAGCATTTTTAAAGTTCAGCAGAATTCCGAGAACATTGGAAGAGTTCCAAAGCATTTTTTAACTTCAGCTGAATTCCGAGAACAATGGAAGAGTTGCGAAGCACTTTTAAACTTCAGCGGCATTCCGAGAACAATGGAAGAGTTCCGAAGCATTTTTAAATGTCAGCATAATTTCGAGAACAATGGAAGAGTTCCGAAGCATTTTTAAACGTCAGCGGAATTCCGAGAACAATGAAAGAGTTCTGAATCATTTTTAAATGTCAGCGGATTTCCGAGAACAATGTAAGAGTTCCGAAGAATTTTTTAATGTCAGCGGAATTACGAGAACAATGGAAGAGTTCCGAAGCATTTTTAAACTTCAGCGGAATTCCGAGAACAATAGAAGAGTTCCGAAGCATTTTTAAAAGTCAGCGGAATTCCGAGTACAATGGAAGTGTTCTGAAGCATTTTTAAATGTCAGCGGAATTCAGAGAACAATGGAAGAGTTCCGAAGCATTTTAAAACTTCTGCGGAATTCCAAGGACAATGGAAGAGTTCCGAAGCATTTTTAAACTTCATCAGAATTCCGAGAACAGTGGAAGAGTTTTGAAGCATTTTTAAACTTAAGCAGAATTCTGAGAACAGTGGAAGAGTTCCGAAGCCTTTTTAAACTTCAGCGTAATTCCGAGAACAAAGGAAGAGTTCCAAAGCATTTTTAAACTTCAGCAGAATTCCGAGAACAATGGAAGAGTTCCGAAGCATTTTTAAACTTCAGCGGAATTCCGAGAACAATGGAAGAGTTCCGAAGCTTTTTTAAACTTCACCAGAATTCCGAGAACAATGGAAGAGTTGCGAAGCATTTTTAAACTTCAGCGGAATTCCGAGAACAATGGAAGAGTTCCGAAGCATTTTTAAATGTCAGCGGAATTCCGAGAACAATGGAAGAGTTCCGAAGCATTTTTAAACTTCATCAGAGTTCCGAGAACAATGAAAGAGTTCCGAAGCATTTTTGAACGTCAACGGAATTCCGAGAACAATGGAAGAGTTCTGAAGCATTTTTAAACTTCAGCGGAATTCCGAGATTAATGGAAGAGTTCCGAATCATTTTTAAACGTCAGCGGAATTTCGAGAACAATGGAAGAGTTGAGAAGCATTTTTAAACTTCAGCGGAATTCCGAGAACAATGTAAGTGTTGCGAAGCATTTTTAAACTTCAGCGGAATTACGAGAACAATGGAAGAGTTACGAAACATTTTTAAAGTTCTTCAGAATTCCGAGAACAATGTAAGACTTGCGAAGCATTTTTAAACTTCAGCGGAATTCCGAGAACAATGGAAGAGTTGCGAAGCATATTTAATCTTCATTAGAATTCCGAGAACAATGGAAGAAATCCAAACCATTTTTAAACTTCAGCAGAATTCCGAGAACAATGAAAGAGTTTCGAAGCATTTTTAAACTTCAGCGGAATTCCGAGAACAATGGAAGAGTTGAGAACCATTTTTAAACTTCAGCAGAATTACGCGAAAATTTGAAGAGTTCCGAAGCATTTTTAAACGTCAGCGGAATTCCGAGATCAATGGAAGAGTTCCGAAGCATTTTTAAATGTCAGCGGAATTCGGAGAACAATGGAAGAGTTCCGAAGCATTTTTAAACTTCAGCGGAATTCCGAGAACAATAGAAGTGTTCCGAAGCATTCTTAAAAGTCAGCGGAATTTCGAGTACAATGGAAGTGTTCTGAAGCATTTTTAAATGTCAGCGGAATTCAGAGAACAATGGAAGAGTTCCGAAGCATTTTAAAACTTCTGCGGAATTCCAAGGACAATGGAAGTGTTCTGAAGCATTTTTAAACTTCATCAGAATTCCGAGAACAATGGAAGAGTTTCGAAGCATTTTTAAACTTAAGCAGAATTCTGAGAACAATGGAATAGTTCCGAAGCCTTTTTAAACTTCAGCGGAATTCCGAGAACAAAGGAAGAGTTCCAAAGCATTTTTAAACTTCAGCAGAATTCCGAGAACAATGGAAGAGTTCCGAAGCATTTTTAAACTTCAGCAGAATTCCGAGAACAATGGAAGAGTTCCGAAGCATTTTTAAACTTCATCGGAATTCCGAAAACAATGTAAGAGTTCTGAAGCATTTTTAAACTTCAGCAGAATTCCGAGAACAATGGAAGAGTTCCGAAGTATTTTTAAACTTCAGCGGCATTCCGAGAACAATGGAAGAGTTCTGAAGCATTTTTAAACGTCAGCGGAATTCCGAGAACAATGGAAGTGTTGCGAAGCATTTTTAAACTTCAGCGGAAATCCGAGAACAATGGAAGAGTTCTGAAGCATTTTTAAAGTTCTTTAGAATTCTGAAAACAATGGAAGAGTTCCGAAGCATTTTAAAACTTCAGCGGAATTCCGAGAACAATGGAATAGTTCTGAAGCCTTTTTAAACTTCATCAGTATTCCGAGAACAATGGAAAAGTTTAGAAGCATTTTTAAACTTAAGCAGAATTCTGAGAACATTGAAAGAGTTTCGAAGCATTTTTAAACTTCAGTGGAATTCCGAGAACAATGGAAGAGTTGAGAACCATTTTTAAACTTCAGCATAATTACGCGAAAATTGGAAGAGTTCCAAAGCATTTTTAAACGTCAGCGGAATTCCGAGAACAATGGAAGAGTTCCGAAGCATTTTTAAACTTCAGCGGAAATCCGAGAACAATGGAAGAGTTCCAAAGCATTTTAAAACTTCATCGGAATTCCGAGAACAATGGAATAGTTCCGAAGCATTTTTAAACTTCATCAGTATTCCGAGAACAATGGAAGAGTTTCGAAGCATTTCTAAACTTAAGCAGAATTCTGAGAACAATGAAAGAGTTTCGAAGCATTTTTAAACTTCAGCGGAATTCCGAGAACAATGGAAGAGTTGAGAACCATTTTTAAACTTCAGCAGAATTTCGCGAAAATTGGAAGAGTTCCGAAGCATTTTTAAAAGTCAGCGGAATTCCGAGAACAATGGAAGAGTTCCGAAGCATTTTTAAACTTCAACGGAATTCTGAGAACAATGGAAGAGTTCCAAAGCATTTTTAAACTTCATCAGAATTCCGAGAACAATGGAAGAAATCCAAAGCATTTTTAAACTTCAGCAGAATTCCGAGAACAATGGAAGAGTTCCGAAGCATTTTTAAACTTCAGCGGAATTCCGAGAACAATGGAAGAGTTCCGAAGCTTTTTTAAACTTCAGCAGAATTCCGAGAACAATGGAAGAGTTGCGAAGCATTTTTAAACTTCAGCGGAATTCCGAGAACAATGGAAGAGTTCCGAAGCATTTTTAAACGTCAGCGGAATTCCGAGAACAATGGAAGAGTTCCGAAGCATTTTTAAACTTCATCAGAGTTCCGAGAACAATGAAAGAGTTCCGATGCATTTTTGAACGTCAACGGAATTCCGAGAACAATGGAAGAGTTCTGAAGCATTTTTAAACTTCAGCGGAATTCCGAGATTAATGGAAGAGTTCCGAATCATTTTTAAACGTCAGCGGAATTTCGAGAACAATGGAAGAGTTGAGAAGCATTTTTAAACTTCAGCGGAATTCCGAGAACAATGTAAGTGTTGCGAAGCATTTTTAAACTTCAGCGGAATTACGAGAACAATGGAAGAGTTACGAAGCATTTTTAAAGTTCTTCAGAATTCCGAGAACAATGTAAGACTTGCGAAGCATTTTTAAACTTCAGCGGAATTCCGAGAACAATGGAAGAGTTGCGAAGCATTTTTAATCTTCATTAGAATTCCGAGAACAATGGAAGAAATCCAAACCATTTTTAAACTTCAGCAGAATTCCGAGAACAATGAAAGAGTTTCGAAGCATTTTTAAACTTCAGCGGAATTCCGAGAACAATGGAAGAGTTGAGAACCATTTTTAAACTTCAGCAGAATTACGCGAAAATTTGAAGAGTTCCGAAGCATTTTTAAACGTCAGCGGAATTCCGAGATCAATGGAAGAGTTCCGAAGCATTTTTAAATGTCAGCGGAATTCGGAGAACAATGGAAGAGTTCCGAAGCATTTTTAAACTTCAGCGGAATTCCGAGAACAATAGAAGTGTTCCGAAGCATTTTTAAAAGTCAGCGGAATTTCGAGTACAATGGAAGTGTTCTGAAGCATTTTTAAATGTCAGCGGAATTCAGAGAACAATGGAAGAGTTCCGAAGCATTTTAAAACTTCTGCGGAATTCCAAGGACAATGGAAGTGTTCTGAAGCATTTTTAAACTTCATCAGAATTCCGAGAACAATGGAAGAGTTTCGAAGCATTTTTAAACTTAAGCAGAATTCTGAGAACAATGGAATAGTTCCGAAGCCTTTTTAAACTTCAGCGGAATTCCGAGAACAAAGGAAGAGTTCCAAAGCATTTTTAAACTTCAGCAGAATTCCGAGAACAATGGAAGAGTTCCGAAGCATTTTTAAACTTCAGCAGAATTCCGAGAACAATGGAAGAGTTCCGAAGCATTTTTAAACTTCATCGGAATTCCGAAAACAATGTAAGAGTTCTGAAGCATTTTTAAACTTCAGCAGAATTCCGAGAACAATGGAAGAGTTCCGAAGTATTTTTAAACTTCAGCGGCATTCCGAGAACAATGGAAGAGTTCTGAAGCATTTTTAAACGTCAGCGGAATTCCGAGAACAATGGAAGTGTTGCGAAGCATTTTTAAACTTCAGCGGAAATCCGAGAACAATGGAAGAGTTCTGAAGCATTTTTAAAGTTCTTTAGAATTCTGAAAACAATGGAAGAGTTCCGAAGCATTTTAAAACTTCAGCGGAATTCCGAGAACAATGGAATAGTTCTGAAGCCTTTTTAAACTTCATCAGTATTCCGAGAACAATGGAAAAGTTTAGAAGCATTTTTAAACTTAAGCAGAATTCTGAGAACATTGAAAGAGTTTCGAAGCATTTTTAAACTTCAGTGGAATTCCGAGAACAATGGAAGAGTTGAGAACCATTTTTAAACTTCAGCATAATTACGCGAAAATTGGAAGAGTTCCAAAGCATTTTTAAACGTCAGCGGAATTCCGAGAACAATGGAAGAGTTCCGAAGCATTTTTAAACTTCAGCGGAAATCCGAGAACAATGGAAGAGTTCCAAAGCATTTTAAAACTTCATCGGAATTCCGAGAACAATGGAATAGTTCCGAAGCATTTTTAAACTTCATCAGTATTCCGAGAACAATGGAAGAGTTTCGAAGCATTTCTAAACTTAAGCAGAATTCTGAGAACAATGAAAGAGTTTCGAAGCATTTTTAAACTTCAGCGGAATTCCGAGAACAATGGAAGAGTTGAGAACCATTTTTAAACTTCAGCAGAATTTCGCGAAAATTGGAAGAGTTCCGAAGCATTTTTAAAAGTCAGCGGAATTCCGAGAACAATGGAAGAGTTCCGAAGCATTTTTAAACTTCAACGGAATTCTGAGAACAATGGAAGAGTTCCAAAGCATTTTTAAACTTCATCAGAATTCCGAGAACAATGGAAGAAATCCAAAGCATTTTTAAACTTCAGCAGAATTCCGAGAACAATGGAAGAGTTCCGAAGCATTTTTAAACTTCAGCGGAATTCCGAGAACAATGGAAGAGTTCCGAAGCTTTTTTAAACTTCAGCAGAATTCCGAGAACAATGGAAGAGTTGCGAAGCATTTTTAAACTTCAGCGGAATTCCGAGAACAATGGAAGAGTTCCGAAGCATTTTTAAACGTCAGCGGAATTCCGAGAACAATGGAAGAGTTCCGAAGCATTTTTAAACTTCATCAGAGTTCCGAGAACAATGAAAGAGTTCCGATGCATTTTTGAACGTCAACGGAATTCCGAGAACAATGGAAGAGTTCTGAAGCATTTTTAAACTTCAGCGGAATTCCGAGATTAATGGAAGAGTTCCGAATCATTTTTAAACGTCAGCGGAATTTCGAGAACAATGGAAGAGTTGAGAAGCATTTTTAAACTTCAGCGGAATTCCGAGAACAATGTAAGTGTTGCGAAGCATTTTTAAACTTCAGCGGAATTACGAGAACAATGGAAGAGTTACGAAGCATTTTTAAAGTTCTTCAGAATTCCGAGAACAATGTAAGACTTGCGAAGCATTTTTAAACTTCAGCGGAATTCCGAGAACAATGGAAGAGTTGCGAAGCATTTTTAATCTTCATTAGAATTCCGAGAACAATGGAAGAAATCCAAACCATTTTTAAACTTCAGCAGAATTCCGAGAACAATGAAAGAGTTTCGAAGCATTTTTAAACTTCAGCGGAATTCCGAGAACAATGGAAGAGTTGAGAACCATTTTTAAACTTCAGCAGAATTACGCGAAAATTGGAAGAGTTCCGAAGCATTTTTAAACGTCAGCGGAATTCCGAGATCAATGGAAGAGTTCCGAAGCATTTTTAAATGTCAGCGGAATTCGGAGAACAATGGAAGAGTTCCGAAGCATTTTTAAACTTCAGCGGAATTCCGAGAACAATAGAAGTGTTCCGAAGCATTTTTAAAAGTCAGCGGAATTCCGAGTACAATGGAAGTGTTCTGAAGCATTTTTAAATGTCAGCGGAATTCAGAGAACAATGGAAGAGTTCCGAAGCATTTTAAAACTTCTGCGGAATTCCAAGGACAATGGAAGTGTTCTGAAGCATTTTTAAACTTCATCAGAATTCCGAGAACAATGGAAGAGTTTCGAAGCATTTTTAAACTTAAGCAGAATTCTGAGAACAATGGAATAGTTCCGAAGCCTTTTTAAACTTCAGCGGAATTCCGAGAACAAAGGAAGAGTTCCAAAGCATTTTTAAACTTCAGAAGAATTCCGAGAACAATGGAAGAGTTCCGAAGCATTTTTAAACTTCAGCAGAATTCCGAGAACAATGGAAGAGTTCCGAAGCATTTTTAAACTTCATCGGAATTCCGAAAACAATGGAAGAGTTCAGAAGCATTTTTAAACTTCAGCAGAATTCTAAGAACAATGGAAAAGTTCCAAAGCATTTTTAAACTTCATCGGAATTCCGAAAACAATGGAAGAGTTCTGAAGCATTTTTAAACTTCAGCAGAATTCCGAGAACAATACAAGAGTTCCGAAGTATTTTTAAACTTCAGCGGCATTCCCAGAACAATGGAAGAGTTCTGAAGCATTTTTAAACGTCAGCGGAATTCCGAGAACAATGAAAGAGTTCCGAAGCATTTTTAAACTTCATCGGAATTCCGAAAACAATGTAAGAGTTCTGAAGCATTTTTAAACTTCAGCAGAATTCCGAGAACAATGGAAGAGTTCCGAAGTATTTTTAAACTTCAGCGGCATTCCGAGAACAATGGAAGAGTTCTGAAGCATTTTTAAACGTCAGCGGAATTACGAGAACAATGGAAGTGTTGCGAAGCATTTTTAAACTTCAGCGGAAATCCGAGAACAATGGAAGAGTTCTGAAGCATTTTTAAAGTTCTTTAGAATTCTGAAAACAATGGAAGAGTTCCGAAGCATTTTAAAACTTCAGCGGAATTCCGAGAACAATGGAATAGTTCTGAAGCCTTTTTAAACTTCATCAGTATTCCGAGAACAATGGAAGAATTTCGAAGCATTTTTAAACTTAAGCAGAATTCTGAGAACATTGAAAGAGTTTCGAAGCATTTTTAAACTTCAGTGGAATTCCGAGAACAATGGAAGAGTTGAGAACCATTTTTAAAATTCAGCATAATTACGCGAAAATTGGAAGAGTTCCGAAGCATTTTTAAACGTCAGCGGAATTCCGAGATTAATGGAAGAGTTCCGAATCATTTTTAAACTTCAGTGGAATTCCGATAACAATGGAAGAGTTCTGAAGCATTTTTAAACATCAGCAAAATTTCGAGATTAATGGAAGCGTTCCGAAGCATTTTTAAACTTCAGCAGAATTCCGAGAACAATGGAAGAGTTCCGAAGCATTTTTAAACGTCAGCGGAATTCCGAGAACAATGGAAGAATTCCGAAGCATTGTTAAACGTCAGCGGAATTCCAAGAACAATGGAAGAGTTCCGAAGCATCTTTAAACTTCAGCGGAATTCCGAGAACAATGGAAGAGTTCCGAAGCTTTTTTAAACTACATCGGAATTCCGAGAACAATGGAAGAGTTCCGAAGCAATTTTAAACTTCAGCGGAATTCCGAGAACAATAGAAGAGTTCCGAAGCATTTTTAAACTTCAGCGGCATTCTGAGAACAATGGAAGAGTTCCGAAGCATTTTTAAATGTCATCGGAATTCCGAGAACAATGGAAGAATTCCGAAGCAATTTTAAATGTCAGTGGAATTCCGAGAACAATGTAAGGGTTGCGAAGCATTTTTAAACTTCATCAGAGTTCCGAGAACAATGAAAGAGTTCCGATGCATTTTTGAACTTCAGCGGAATTCCGAGAACAATGGAAGAGTTCCAAAGCATTTTTAAACGTCAGCGGAATTCCGAGAACAATGGAAGAATTCCGAAGCATTGTTAAACGTCAGCGGAATTCCAAGAACAATGGAAGAGTTCTGAAGCATTTTTAAACTTCAGCGGAATTCCGAGATTAATGGAAGAGTTCCGAATCATTTTTAAACGTCAGCGGAATTTCGAGAACAATGGAAGAGTTGAGAAGCATTTTTAAACTTCAGCGGAATTCCGAGAACAATGGAAGTGTTGCGAAGCATTTTTAAACTTCAGCCGAATTCCGAGAACAATGGAAGAGTTCCGAAGCATTTTTAAACTTCAGCAGAATTCCGAGAACAATGGAAGAGTTCCGAAGCATTTTTAAACTTCAGCAGAATTCCGAGAAAAATGGAAGAGTTCCGAAGCATTTTTAATCTTCATCGGAATTCCGAAAACAATGGAAGAGTTCTGAAGCATTTTTAAACTTCAGCAGAATTCCGAGAACAATGGAAGAGTTCCGAAGCATTTTTAAACGTCAGCGGAATTCCGAGAACAATAGAAGAGTTCCGAAGCATTTTTAAATGTCAGCGGAATTCCGAGAACAATGTAAGAGTTGCGAAGCATTTTTAAACTTCAGCGGAATTCCGAGTACAAAGGAAGAGTTGCGAAGCATTTTTAAACTTCAGCGGAATTCCAAGAACAATGGAAGAGTTCCGAAGCTTTTTTAAACTTCAACAGAATTCCGAGAACAATGGAAGAGTTCCGAAGCATTTATAAACTTCATCGGAATATCGAAGAACAATGGAACAGTTCCGAAGAATTTTAAATCTTCTGCGGAATTCCGAGAACAATGGAAGAGTTCCGAAGCATTTTTAAACTTCATCAGAATTCAGAGAACAATGGAAGAGTTTCGAAGCATTTTTAGACTTCAGCGGAAATCCGAGAACAATGGAAGAGATCCGAAGCATTTTTAAAGTTCAGCAGAATTCCGAGAACATTGGAAGAGTTCCAAAGCATTTTTTAACTTCAGCTGAATTCCGAGAACAATGGAAGAGTTGCGAAGCACTTTTAAACTTCAGCGGCATTCCGAGAACAATGGAAGAGTTCCGAAGCATTTTTAAATGTCAGCATAATTTCGAGAACAATGGTAGAGTTCCGAAGCATTTTTAAACGTCAGCGGAATTCCGAGAACAATGAAAGAGTTCTGAATCATTTTTAAATGTCAGCGGATTTCCGAGAACAATGTAAGATTTCCGAAGAATTTTTTAATGTCAGCGGAATTACGAGAACAATGGAAGAGTTCCGAAGCATTTTTAAACTTTATCAGAGTTCCGAGAACAATGAAAGAGTTCCGATCCATTTTTGAACGTCAGCGGAATTCCGAGAACAATGGAAGTGTTCCGAAGCATTTTTAAACGTCAGCGGAATTCCGAGAACAATGGAAGAATTCCGAAGCATTGTTAAACATCAGCGGAATTCCAAGAACAATGGAAGAGTTCTGAAGCATTTTTAAACTTCAGCGGAATTCCGAGATTAATGGAAGAGTTCCGAATCATTTTTAAACGTCAGCGGAATTTCGAGAACAATGGAAGAGTTGAAAAGCATTTTTAAACTTCAGCGGAATTCCGATAACAATGGAAGAGTTCCGAAGCATTTTTAAACATCAGCAAAATTCCGAGATTAATGGAAGCGTTCCGAAGCATTTTTAAACTTCAGCAGAATTCCGAGAACAATGGAAGAGTTCCGAAGCATTTTTAAACGTCAGCGAAATTCCGAGAACAATGGAAGAATTCCGAAGCATTGTTAAACGTCAGCGGAATTCCAAGAACAATGGAAGAGTTCCGAAGCATCTTTAAACTTCAGCGGAATTCCGAGAACAATGGAAGAGTTCCGAAGCAATTTTAAACTTCAGCGGAATTCCGAGAACAATAGAAGAGTTACGAAGCATTTTTAAACTTCAGCGGCATTCTGAGAACAACGGAAGAGTTCCGAAGCATTTTTAAACGTCATCGGAATTCCGAGAACAATGGAAGAATTCCGAAGCATTTTTAAATGTCAGTGGAATTCCGAGAACAATGTAAGGGTTGCGAAGCATTTTTAAACTTCATCAGAGCTCCGAGAACAATGAAAGAGTTCCGATGCATTTTTGAACTTCAGCGGAATTCCGAGAACAATGGAAGAGTTCCAAAGCATTTTTAAACGTCAGCGGAATTCCGAGAACAATGGAAGAATTCCGAAGCATTGTTAAACGTCAGCGGAATTCCAAGAACAATGGAAGAGTTCTGAAGCATTTTTAAACTTCAGCGGAAATCCGAGATTAATGGAAGAGTTCCGAATCATTTTTAAACGTCAGCGGAATTTCGAGAACAATGGAAGAGTTGAGAAGCATTTTTAAACTTCAGCGGAATTCCGAGAACAATGGAAGTGTTGCGAAGCATTTTTAAACTTCAGCGGAATTACGAGAACAATGGAAGAGTTACGAAGCATTTTTAAAGTTCTTCAGAATTCCGAGAACAATGTAAGGCTTGCGAAGCATTTTTAAACTTCAGCGGAATTCCGAGAACAATGAAAGAGTTCCGAAGCATTTTTAAACTTCAGCAGAATTCCGAGAACAATGGAAGAGTTCCGAAGCATTTTTAAACTTCAGCAGAATTCCGAGAACAATGGAAGAGTTCCGAAGCATTTTTAAACTTCAGCAGAATTCCGAGAACAATGGAAGAGTTCCGAAGCATTTTTAAACTTCAGCAGAATTCCGAGAAAAATGGAAGAGTTCCGAAGCATTTTTAAACGTCAGCGGAATTCCGAGAACAATAGAAGAGTTCCGAAGCATTTTTAAATGTCAGCGGAATTCCGAGAACAATGTAAGAGTTGCGAAGCGTTTTTAAACTTCAGCGGAATTCCGAGTACAAAGGAAGAGTTGCGAAGCATTTTTAAACTTCAGCGGAATTCCAAGAACAATGGAAGAGTTCAGAAGCTTTTTTTAAACTTCAACAGAATTCCGAGAACAATGGAAGAGTTCCGAAGCATTTATAAACTTCATCGGAATATCGAAGAACGATGGAACAGTTCCAAAGCATTTTAAATCTTCTGCGGAATTCCGAGAACAATGGAAGAGTTCCGAAGCATTTTTAAACTTCATCAGAATTCAGAGAACAATGGAAGTGTTTCGAAGCATTTTTAGACTTCAGCGGAAATCCGAGAACAATGGAAGTGATCCGAAGCATTTTTAAAGTTCAGCAGAATTCCGAGAACATTGGAAGAGTTCCAAAGCATTTTTTAACTTCAGCTGAATTCCGAGAACAATGGAAGAGTTGCGAAGCACTTTTAAACTTCAGCGGCATTCCGAGAACAATGGAAGAGTTCCGAAGCATTCTTAAATGTCAGCATAATTTCGAGAACAATGGAAGAGTTCCGAAGCATTTTTAAACGTCAGCGGAATTCCGAGAACAATGAAAGAGTTCTGAATCATTTTTAAATGTCAGCGGATTTCCGAGAACAATGTAAGAGTTCCGAAGAATTTTTTAATGTCAGCGGAATTACGAGAACAATGGAAGAGTTCCGAAGCATTTTTAAACTTCAGCGGAATTCCGAGAACAATAGAAGAGTTCCGAAGCATTTTTAAAAGTCAGCGGAATTCCGAGTACAATGGAAGTGTTCTGAAGCATTTTTAAATGTCAGCGGAATTCAGAGAACAATGGAAGAGTTCCGAAGCATTTTAAAACTTCTGCGGAATTCCAAGGACAATGGAAGAGTTCCGAAGCATTTTTAAACTTCATCAGAATTCCGAGAACAGTGGAAGAGTTTTGAAGCATTTTTAAACTTAAGCAGAATTCTGAGAACAATGGAAGAGTTCCGAAGCCTTTTTAAACTTCAGCGTAATTCCGAGAACAAAGGAAGAGTTCCAAAGCATTTTTAAACTTCAGCAAAATTCCGAGAACAATGGAAGAGTTCCGAAGCATTTTTAAACTTCAGCAGAATTCCGAGAACAATGGAAGAGTTCCGAAGCATTTTTAAACTTCATCGGAATTCCGAAAACAATGGAAGAGTTCTGAAGCATTTTTAAACTTCAGCAGAATTCCGAGAACAATACAAGAGTTCCGAAGTATTTTTAAACTTCAGCGGCATTCCGAGAACAATGGAAGAGTTCTGAAGCATTTTTAAACGTCAGCGGAATTCCGAGAACAATGGAAGAGTTCCGAAGCATTTTTAAACTTCATCGGAATTCCGAAAACAATGTAAGAGTTCTGAAGCATTTTTAAACTTCAGCAGAATTCCGAGAACAATGGAAGAGTTCCGAAGTATTTTTAAACTTCAGCGGCATTCCGAGAACAATGGAAGAGTTCTGAAGCATTTTTAAACGTCAGCGGAATTCCGAGAACAATGGAAGTGTTGCGAAGCATTTTTAAACTTCAGCGGAAATCCGAGAACAATGGAAGAGTTCTGAAGCATTTTTAAAGTTCTTTAGAATTCTGAAAACAATGGAAGAGTTCCGAAGCATTTTAAAACTTCAGCGGAATTCCGAGAACAATGGAATAGTTCTGAAGCCTTTTTAAACTTCATCAGTATTCCGAGAACAATGGAAAAGTTTAGAAGCATTTTTAAACTTAAGCAGAATTCTGAGAACATTGAAAGAGTTTCGAAGCATTTTTAAACTTCAGTGGAATTCCGAGAACAATGGAAGAGTTGAGAACCATTTTTAAACTTCAGCATAATTACGCGAAAATTGGAAGAGTTCCAAAGCATTTTTAAACGTCAGCGGAATTCCGAGAACAACGGAAGAGTTCCGAAGCATTTTTAAACTTCATCAGTATTCCGAGAACAATGGAAGAGTTTCGAAGCATTTCTAAACTTAAGCAGAATTCTGAGAACAATGAAAGAGTTTCGAAGCATTTTTAAACTTCAGCGGAATTCCGAGAACAATGGAAGAGTTGAGAACCATTTTTAAACTTCAGCAGAATTTCGCGAAAATTGGAAGAGTTCCGAAGCATTTTTAAAAGTCAGCGGAATTCCGAGAACAATGGAAGAGTTCCGAAGCATTTTTAAACTTCAACGGAATTCTGAGAACAATGGAAGAGTTCCAAAGCATTTTTAAACTTCATCAGAATTCCGAGAACAATGGAAGAAATCCAAAGCATTTTTAAACTTCAGCAGAATTCCGAGAACAATGGAAGAGTTCCGAAGCATTTTTAAACTTCAGCGGAATTCCGAGAACAATGGAAGAGTTCCGAAGCTTTTTTAAACTTCAGCAAAATTCCGAGAACAATGGAAGAGTTGCGAAGCATTTTTAAACTTCAGCGGAATTCCGAGAACAATGGAAGAGTTCCGAAGCATTTTTAAACGTCAGCGGAATTCCGAGAACAATGGAAGAGTTCCGAAGCATTTTTAAACTTCATCAGAGTTCCGAGAACAATGAAAGAGTTCCGATGCATTTTTGAACGTCAACGGAATTCCGAGAACAATGGAAGAGTTCTGAAGCATTTTTAAACTTCAGCGGAATTCCGAGATTAATGGAAGAGTTCCGAATCATTTTTAAACGTCAGCGGAATTTCGAGAACAATGGAAGAGTTGAGAAGCATTTTTAAACTTCAGCGGAATTCCGAGAACAATGTAAGTGTTGCGAAGCATTTTTAAACTTCAGCGGAATTACGAGAACAATGGAAGAGTTACGAAGCATTTTTAAAGTTCTTCAGAATTCCGAGAACAATGTAAGACTTGCGAAGCATTTTTAAACTTCAGCGGAATTCCGAGAACAATGGAAGAGTTGCGAAGCATTTTTAATCTTCATTAGAATTCCGAGAACAATGGAAGAAATCCAAACCATTTTTAAACTTCAGCAGAATTCCGAGAACAATGAAAGAGTTTCGAAGCATTTTTAAACTTCAGCGGAATTCCGAGAACAATGGAAGAGTTGAGAACCATTTTTAAACTTCAGCAGAATTACGCGAAAATTGGAAGAGTTCCGAAGCATTTTTAAACGTCAGCGGAATTCCGAGATCAATGGAAGAGTTCCGAAGCATTTTTAAATGTCAGCGGAATTCGGAGAACAATGGAAGAGTTCCGAAGCATTTTTAAACTTCAGCGGAATTCCGAGAACAATAGAAGTGTTCCGAAGCATTTTTAAAAGTCAGCGGAATTCCGAGTACAATGGAAGTGTTCTGAAGCATTTTTAAATGTCAGCGGAATTCAGAGAACAATGGAAGAGTTCCGAAGCATTTTAAAACTTCTGCGGAATTCCAAGGACAATGGATGAGTTCTGAAGCATTTTTAAACTTCATCAGAATTCCGAGAACAATGGAAGAGTTTCGAAGCATTTTTAAACTTAAGCAGAATTCTGAGAACAATGGAATAGTTCCGAAGCCTTTTTAAACTTCAGCGGAATTCCGAGAACAAAGGAAGAGTTCCAAAGCATTTTTAAACTTCAGCAGAATTCCGAGAACAATGGAAGAGTTCCGAAGCATTTTTAAACTTCAGCAGAATTCCGAGAACAATGGAAGAGTTCCGAAGCATTTTTAAACTTCATCGGAATTCCGAAAACAATGGAAGAGTTCTGAAGCATTTTTAAACTTCAGCAGAATTCTGAGAACAATGGAAAAGTTCCAAAGCATTTTTAAACTTCATCGGAATTCCGAAAACAATGGAAGAGTTCTGAAGCATTTTTAAACTTCAGCAGAATTCCGAGAACAATACAAGAGTTCCGAAGTATTTTTAAACTTCAGCGGCATTCCCAGAACAATGGAAGAGTTCTGAAGCATTTTTAAATGTCAGCGGAATTCAGAGAACAATGGAAGAGTTCCGAAGCATTTTAAAACTTCTGCGGAATTCCAAGGACAATGGAAGCGTTCCGATGCATTTTTAAACTTCATCAGAATTCCGAGAACAATGGAAGAGTTTCGAAGCATTTTTAAACTTAAGCAGAATTCTGAGAACAATGGAAGAGTTCCGAAGCCTTTTTAAACTTCAGCGGAATTCCGAGAACAAAGGAAGAGTTCCAAAGCATTTTTAAACTTCAGCAGAATTCCGAGAACAATGGAAGAGTTCCGAAGCATTTTTAAACTTCAGCAGAATTCAGAGAACAATGGAAGAGTTCCGAAGCATTTTTAAACTTCATCGGAATTCCGAAAACAATGGAAGAGTTCTGAAGCATTTTTAAACTTCAGCAGAATTCTGAGAACAATGGAAAAGTTCCAAAGCATTTTTAAACTTCATCGGAATTCCGAAAACAATGGAAGAGTTGTGAAGCATTTTTAAACTTCAGCAGAATTCCGAGAACAATACAAGAGTTCCGAAGTATTTTTAAACTTCAGCGGCATTCCGAGAACAATGGAAGAGTTCTGAAGCATTTTTAAACGTCAGCGGAATTCCGAGAACAATGGAAGAGTTCCGAAGAATTTTTAAACTCCATCGGAATTCCGAAAACAATGTAAGAGTTCTGAAGCATTTTTAAACTTCAGCAGAATTCCGAGAACAATGGAAGAGTTCCGAAGCATTTTTAAACTTCAGCGGCATTCCGAGAACAATGGAAGAGTTCTGAAGCATTTTTAAACGTCAGCGGAATTCCGAGAACAATGGAAGTGTTGCGAAGCATTTTTAAACTTCAGCGGAAATCCGAAAACAATGGAAGAGTTCTGAAGCATTTTTTAAGTTCTTTAGAATTCTGAAAACAATGGAAGAGTTCCGAATCATTTTAAAACTTCAGCGGAATTCCGAGAACAATGGAATAGTTCTGAAGCCTTTTTAAACTTCATCAGTATTCCGAGAACAATGGAAGAGTTTCGAAGCATTTTTAAACTTAAGCAGAATTCTGAGAACATTGAAAGAGTTTCCAAGCATTTTTAAACTTCAGTGGAATTCCGAGAACAATGGAAGAGTTGAGAACCATTTTTAAACTTCAGCATAATTACGCGAAAATTGGAAGAGTTCCGAAGCATTTTTAAACGTCAGCGGAATTCCGAGAACAATGGAAGAGTTCCGAAGCATTTTTATACTTCAGCGGAAATCCGAGAACAATGGAAGAGTTCCGAAGCATTTTAAAACTTCATCGGAATTCCGAGAACAATGGAATAGTTCCGAAGCATTTTTAAACTTCATCAGTATTCCGAGAACAATGGAAGAGTTTCGAAGCATTTCTAAACTTAAGCAGAATTCTGAGAACAATGAAAGAGTTTCGAAGCATTTTTAAACTTCAGCGGAATTCCGAGAACAATGGAAGAGTTGAGAACCATTTTTAAACTTCAGCAGAATTACGCGAAAATTGGAAGAGTTCCGAAGCATTTTTAAAAGTCAGCGGAATTCCGAGAACAATGGAAGAGTTCCGAAGCATTTTTAAACTTCAACGGAATTCTGAGAACAATGGAAGAGTTCCAAAGCATTTTTAAACTTCATCAGAATTCCGAGAACAATGGAAGAAATCCAAAGCATTTTTAAACTTCAGCAGAATTCCGAGAACAATGGAGGAGTTCCGAAGCATTTTTAAACTTCAGCGGAATTCCGAGAACAATGGAAGAGTTCCGAAGCTTTTTTAAACTTCAGCAGAATTCCGAGAACAATGGAAGAGTTGCGAAGCATTTTTAAACTTCAGCGGAATTCCGAGAACAATGGAAGAGTTCCGAAGCATTTTTAAACATCAGCGGAATTCCGAGAACAATGGAAGAGCTCCGAAGCATTTTTAAACTTCATCAGAGTTCCGAGAACAATGAAAGAGTTCCGATGCATTTTTGAACGTCAGCGGAATTCCGAGAACAATGGAAGAGTTCCGAAGCATTTTTAAACGTCAGCGGAATTCCGAGAACAATGGAAGAATTCCGAAGCATTGTTAAACGTCAGCGGAATTCCAAGAACAATGGAAGAGTTCTGAAGCATTTTTAAACTTCAGCGGAATTCCGAGATTAATGGAAGAGTTCCGAATCATTTTTAAACGTCAGCGGAATTTCGAGAACAATGGAAGAGTTGAAAAGTATTTTTAAACTTCAGCGGAATTCCAATAACAATGGAAGAGTTCCGAAGCATTTTTAAACATCAGCAAAATTCCGAGATTAATGGAAGCGTTCCGAAGCATTTTTAAACTTCAGCAGAATTCCGAGAACAATGGAAGAGTTCCGAAGCATTTTTAAACGTCAGCGGAATTCCGAGAACAATGGAAGAATTCCGAAGCATTGTTAAACGTCAGCGGAATTCCAAGAACAATGGAAGAGTTCCGAAGCATCTTTAAACTTCAGCGGAATTCCGAGAACAATGGAAGAGTTCCGAAGCTTTTTTAAACTTCATCGGAATTCCGAGAACAATGGAAGAGTTCCGAAGCAATTTTAAACTTCAGCGGAATTCCGAGAACAATAGAAGAGTTCCGAAGCATTTTTAAACTTCAGCGGCATTCTGAGAACAATGGAAGAGTTCCGAAGCATTTTTAAACGTCATCGGAATTCCGAGAACAATGGAAGAATTCCGAAGCATTTTTAAATGTCAGTGGAATTCCGAGAACAATGTAAGGGTTGCAAAGCATTTTTAAACTTCATCAGAGTTCCGAGAACAATGAAAGAGTTCCGATGCATTTTTGAACTTCAGCGGAATTCCGAGAACAATGGAAGAGTTCCGAAGCATTTTTAAACATCAGTGGAATTCCGAGAACAATGGAAGAATTCCGAAGCATTGTTAAACGTCAGCGGAATTCCAAGAACAATGGAAGAGTTCTGAAGCATTTTTAAACTTCAGCGGAATTCCGAGATTAATGGAAGTGTTCCGAATCATTTTTAAACGTCAGCGGAATTTCGAGAACAATGGAAGAGTTGAGAAGGATTTTTAAACTTCAGCGGAATTCCGAGAACAATGGAAGTGTTACGAAGCATTTTTAAAGTTCTTCAGAATTCCGAGAACAATGTAAGACTTGCGAAGCATTTTTAAACTTCAGTGGAATTCCGAGAACAATGCAAGAGTTGCTAAGCATTTTTAAACTTCATTAGAATTCCGAGAACAATGGAAGAAATCCAAAGCATTTTTAAACTTCAGCAGAATTCCAAGAACAATGAAAGAGTTTCGAAGCATTTTTAAACTTCAGCGGAATTCCGAGAACAATGGAAGAGTTGAGAACCATTTTTAAACTTCAGCAGAATTACGCGAAAATTGGAAGAGTTCCGAAGCATTTTTAAACGTCAGCGGAATTCCGAGATCAATGGAAAAGTTCCGAAGCATTTTTAAATGTCAGCAGAATTCCGAGAACAATGGAAGAGTTCCGAAGCATTTTAAAACTTCTGCGGAATTCCGAGAGCAATGGAAGAGTTCCAAAGCATTTTTAAACTTCATCAGAATTCCGAGAACAATGGAAGAGTTTCGAAGCATTTTTAAACTTAAGCAGAATTCTGAGAACAATGGAAGAGTTCCAAAGCATTTTTAAACTTCAGCGGAATTCCGAGAACAATAGAAGAGTTCCGAAGCATTTTTAAAAGTCAGCGGATTTCCGAGTACAATGGAAGTGTTCTGAAGCATTTTTAAATGTCAGCGGAATTCAGAGAACAATGGAAGAGTTCCGAAGCATTTTAAAACTTCTGCGGAATTCCAAGGACAATGGAAGAGTTCCGAAGCATTTTTAAACTTCATCAGAATTCCGAGAACAATGGAAGAGTTTCGAAGCATTTTTAAACTTAAGCAGAATTCTGAGAACAATGGAAGAGTTCCGAAGCCTTTTTAAACTTCAGCGGAATTCCGAGAACAATGGAAGAGTTCCAAAGCATTTTTAAACTTCAGCAGAATTCCGAGAACATTGGAAGAGTTCCGAAGTATTTTTAAACTTCATCGGAATTCCGAAAACAATGGAAGAGTTCTGAAGCATTTTTAAACTTCAGCAGAATTCCGAGAACAATGGAAGAGTTCTGAAGCATTTTTAAACTTCAGCAGAATTCCGAGAACAATGGAAGAGTTCCGAAGCATTTTTAAACTTCATCGGAATTCCAAAAACAATGGAAGAGTTCTGAAGCATTTTTAAACTTCAGCAGAATTCCGAGAACAATGGAAGAGTTCCGAAGTATTTTTAAACTTCAGCGGCATTCCGAGAACAATGGAAGAGTTCTGAAGCATTTTTAAACGTCAGCGGAATTCCGAGAACAATGGAAGAGTTCCGAAGCATTTTTAAATGTCAGCGGAATTCAGAGAACAATGGAAGAGTTCCGAAGCATTTTAAAACTTCTGCGGAATTCCGAGAACAATGGAAGAGTTCCGAAGCATTTTTAAACTTCATCAGAATTCCGAGAACAATGGAAGAGTTTCGAAGCATTTTTAAACTTAAGCAGAATTCTGAGAACAATGGAAGAGTTCCGAAGCCTTTTTAAACTTCAGCGGAATTTCGAGAACAATGGAAGAGTTCCGAAGCATTTTTAAACTTCAGCGGAATTCCGAGAACAATGGAAGAGTTCCGAAGCATTTTTAAACTTCAGCAGAATTCCGAGAACAATGGAAGAGTTCCGAAGCATTTTTAAACTTCAGCAGAATTCCGAGAACAATGGAAGAGTTCCGAAGCATTTTTAAACTTCAGCAGAATTCCGAGAAAAATGGAAGAGTTCCGAAGCATTTTTAATCTTCATCGGAATTCCGAAAACAATGGAAGAGTTCTGAAGCATTTTTAAACTTCAGCAGAATTCCGAGAACAATGGAAGAGTTCCGAAGCATTTTTAAACGTCAGCAGAATTCCGAAAACAATAGAAGAGTTCCGAAGCATTTTTAAATGTCAGCGGAATTCCGAGAACAATGTAAGAGTTGCGAAGCATTTTTAAACTTCAGCGGAATTCTGAGTACAAAGAAAGAGTTGCGAAGCATTTTTAATCTTCAGCGGAATTCCAAGAACAATGGAAGAGTTCCGAAGCTTTTTTAAACTTCAGCAGAATTCCGAGAACAATGGAAGAGTTGCGAAGCATTTTTAAACTTCAGCGGAATTCCGAGAACAATGGAAGAGTTCCGAAGCATTTTTAAACATCAGCGGAATTCCGAGAACAATGCAAGAGTTCCGAAGCATTTTTAAACTTCATCAGAGTTCCGAGAACAATGAAAGAGTTCCGATCCATTTTTGAATGTCAGCGGAATTCCGAGAACAATGGAAGAGTTCTGAAGCATTTTTAAACGTCAGCGGAATTCCGAGAACAATGGAAGAATTCCGAAGCATTGTTAAACGTCAGCGGAATTCCAAGAACAATGGAAGAGTTCTGAAGCATTTTTAAACTTCAGCGGAATTCCGAGATTAATGGAAGAGTTCCGAATCATTTTTAAACGTCAGCGGAATTTCGAGAACAATGGAAGAGTTGAGAAGCATTTTTAAACTTCAGCGGAATTCCGATAACAAAAGAAGAGTTCCGAAGCATTTTTAAACATCAGCAGAATTCCGAGATTAATGGAAGCGTTCCGAAGCATTTTTAAACTTCAGCAGAATTCCGAGAACAATGGAAGAATTCCGAAGCATCTTTAAACTTCAGCGGAATTCCGAGAACAATGGAAGAGTTCCGAAGCTTTTTTAAACTACATCGGAATTCCGAGAACAATGGAAGAGTTCCGAAGCAATTTTAAACTTCAGCGGAATTCCGAGAACAATAGAAGAGTTCCGAAGCATTTTTAAACTTCAGCGGCATTCTGAGAACAATGGAAGTGTTCCGAAGAATTTTTAAACATCATCGGAATTCCGAGAACAATGGAAGAATTCCGAAGCATTTTTAAATGTCAGTGGAATTCCGAGAACAATGTAAGGGTTGCGAAGCATTTTTAAACTTCATCAGAGTTCCAAGAACAATGAAAGAGTTCCGATGCATTTTTGAACTTCAGCGGAATTCCGAGAACAATGGAAGAGTTCCGAAGCATTTTTAAACGTCAGCGGAATTCCGAGAACAATGGAAGAATTCCGAAGCATTGTTAAACGTCAGCGGAATTCCAAGAACAATGGAAGAGTTCTGATGCATTTTTAAACTTCAGCGGAATTCCGAGATTAATGGAAGAGTTCCGAATCATTTTTAAACATCAGCGGAATTTCGAGAACAATGGAAGAGTTGAAAATCATTTTTAAACTTCAGCGGAATTCCGAGAACAATGGAAGTGTTGCGAAGCATTTTTAAACTTCAGCGGAATTACGAGAACAATGGAAGAGTTACGAAGCATTTTTAAAGTTCTTCAGAATTCCGAGAACAATGTAAGACTTGCGAAGCATTTTTAAACTTCAGCGGAATTCCGAGAACAATGGAAGAGTTGCGAAGCATTTTTAAACTTCATTAGAATTCCGAGAACAATGGATGAAATCCAAAGCATTTTTAAACTTCAGCAGAATTCCGAGAACAATGAAAGAGTTTCGAAGCATTTTTAAACTTCAGCGGATTTCCGAGAACAATGGACGAGTTGAGAACCATTTTTAAACTTCAGCAGAATTTCGCGAAAATTGGAAGAGTTCCGAAGCATTTTTAAACGTCAGCGGAATTCCGAGATCAATGGAAGAGTTCCGAAGCATTTTTAAAAGTCAGCGGAATTCCGAGAACAATGGAAGAGTTCCGAAGCATTTTAAAACTTCTGTGGAATTCCGAGAGCAATGGAAGAGTTCCGAAGCATTTTTAAACTTCATCAGAATTCCAAGAACAATGGAAGAGTTTCGAAGCATTTTTAAACTTAAGCAGAATTCTGAGAACAATGGAAGAGTTCCAAAGCATTTTTAAACTTCAGCGGAATTCCGAGGACAATGGAAGAGTTCCGAAGCATTTTTAAACTTCAGCGGAATTCCGAGGACAATGGAAGAGTTCCAAAGCATTTTTAAACTTCAGCGGAATTCCGAGGACAATGGAAGAGTTCCGAAGCATTTTAAAACTTCTGCGGAATTCCGAGAGCAATGGAAGAGTTCCAAAGCATTTTTAAACTTCATCAGAATTCCGAGAACAATGGAAGAGTTTCGAAGCATTTTTAAACTTAAGCAGAATTCTGAGAACAATGGAAGAGTTCCAAAGCATTTTTAAACTTCAGCGGAATTCCAAGGACAATGGAAGAGTTCCGAAGCATTTTTAAACTTCAGCGGAATTCCGAGGACAATGGAAGAGTTCCAAAGCATTTTTAAACTTCAGCAGAATTCCGAGAACAATGGAAGAGTTCCGAAGTATGTTTAAACTTCATCGGAATTCCGAAAACAATGGAAGAGTTTTGAAGCATTTTTAAACTTCAGCGGAATTCCGAGAACAATGGAAGAGTTCCGAAGTATTTTAAAACTTCAGCGGCATTCCGAGAACAATGGAAGAGTTCCGAAGCATTTTTAAACGTCAGCGGAATTCCGAGAACAATGGAAGAGTTGCGAAGCATTTTTAAACTTCAGCGGAAATCCGAGAACAATGGAAGAGTTCCGAAGCATTTTTAAACTTCAGCGGAATTCCGAGAACAATAGAAGAGTTCCGAAGCATTTTTAAAAGTCAGCGGAATTCCGAGTACAATGGAAGTGTTCTGAAGCATTTTTAAATGTCAGCGGAATTCAGAGAACAATGGAAGAGTTCCGAAGCATTTTAAAACTTCTGTGGAATTCCAAGGACAATGGAAGAGTTCCGAAGCATTTTTAAACTTCATCAGAATTCCGAGAACAATGGAAGAGTTTCGAAGCATTTTTAAACTTAAGCAGAATTCTGAGAACAATGGAAGAGTTCCGAAGCCTTTTTAAACTTCAGCGGAATTCCGAGAACAAAGGAAGAGTTCCAAAGCATTTTTAAACTTCAGCAGAATTCCGAGAACATTGGAAGAGTTCCGAAGCATTTTTAAACTTCAGCAGAATTCCGAGAACAATGGAAGAGTTCCGAAGTATTTTTAAACTTCATCGGAATTCCGAAAACAATGGAAGAGTTCTGAAGCATTTTTAAGCTTCAGCAGAATTCCGAGAACAATGGAAGAGTTCCGAAGAATTTTTAAACTTCAGCAGAATTCCGAGAACAATGGAAGAGTTCCGAAGCATTTTTAAACTTCATCGGAATTCCGAAAACAATGGAAGAGTTCTGAAGCATTTTTAAACTTCAGCAGAATTCCGAGAACAATGGAAGAGTTCCGAAGTATTTTTAAACTTCAGCGGCATTCCGAGAACAATGGAAGAGTTCTGAAGCATTTTTAAACGTCAGCGGAATTCCGAGAACAATGGAAGAGTTCCGAAGCATTTTTAAATGTCAGCGGAATTCAGAGAACATTGGAAGAGTTCCGAAGCATTTTAAAACTTCTGCGGAATTCCGAGAACAATGGAAGAGTTTCGAAGCATTTTTAAACTTAAGCAGAATTCTGAGAACAATGGAAGAGTTCCGAAGCCTTTTTAAACTTCAGCGGAATTCCGAGAACAATGGAAGAGTTCCGAAGCATTTTTAAACTTCAGCGGAATTCCGAGAACAATGGAAGAGTTCCGAAGCATTTTTAAACTTCAGCAGAATTCCGAGAACAATGAAAGAGTTCCGTAGCATTTTTAAACTTCAGCAGAATTCCGAGAACAATGGAAGAGTTCCGAAGCATTTTTAAACGTCAGCGGAATTCCGAGAACAATAGAAGAGTTCCGAAGCATTTTTAAATGTCAGCGGAATTCCGAGAACAATGTAAGAGTTGCGAAGCATTTTTAAACTTCAGCGGAATTCCGAGTACAAAGGAAGAGTTGCGAAGCATTTTTAAACTTCAGCGGAATTCCAAGAACAATGGAAGAGTTCCGAAGCTTTTTTAAACTTCAGCAGAATTCCGAGAACAATGGAAGAGTTGCGAAGCATTTTTAAACTTCAGCGGAATTCCGAGAACAATGGAAGAGTTCCGAAGCATTTTTAAACATCAGCGGAATTCCGAGAACAATGGAAGAGTTCCGAAGCATTTTTAAACTTCATCAGAGTTCCGAGAACAATGAAAGAGTTCCGATGCATTTTTGAATGTCAGCGGAATTCCGAGAACAATGGAAGAGTTCCGAAGCATTTTTAAACGTCAGCGGAATTCCGAGAACAATGGAAGAATTCCGAAGCATTGTTAAACGTCAGCGGAATTCCAAGAACAATGGAAGAGTTCTGAAGCATTTTTAAACTTCAGCGGAATTCCGAGATTAATGGAAGAGTTCCGAATCATTTTTAAACGTCAGCGGAATTTCGAGAACAATGGAAGAGTTGAGAAGCATTTTTAAACTTCAGCGGAATTCCGATAACAATAGAAGAGTTCCGAAGCATTTTTAAACATCAGCAGAATTCCGAGATTAATGGAAGCATTCCGAAGCATTTTTAAACTTCAGCAGAATTCCGAGAACAATGCAAGAGTTCCGAAGCATTTTTAAACGTCAGCGGAATTCCGAGAACAATGGAAAATTCCGAAGCATCTTTAAACTTCAGCGGAATTCCGAGAACAATGGAAGAGTTCCGAAGCTTTTTTAAACTACATCGGAATTCCGAGAACAATGGAAGAGTTCCGAAGCAATTGTAAACTTCAGCGGAATTCCGAGAACAATAGAAGAGTTCCGAAGCATTTTTAAACTTCAGCGACATTCTGAGAACAATGGAAGTGTTCCGAAGCATTTTTAAACGTCATCGGAATTCCGAGAACAATGGAAGAATTCCGAAGCATTTTTAAATGTCATTGGAATTCCGAGAACAATGTAAGGGTTGCGAAGCATTTTTAAACTTCATCAGAGTTCCGAGAACAATGAAAGAGTTCCGATGCATTTTTGAACTTCAGCGGAATTCCGAGAACAATGGAAGAGTTCTGAAGCATTTTTAAACTTCAGCGGAATTCCGAGATTAATGGAAGAGTTCCGAATCATTTTTAAACATCAGCGGAATTTCGAGAACAATGGAAGAGTTGAAAAGCATTTTTAAACTTCAGCGTAATTCCGAGAACAATGCAAGTGTTGCGAAGCATTTTTAAACTTCAGCGGAATTACGAGAACAATGGAAGAGTTACGAAGCATTTTTAAAGTTCTTCAGAATTCCGAGAACAATGTAAGACTTGCGAAGCATTTTCAAACTTCAGCGGAATTCCGAGAACAATGGAAGAGTTGCGAAGCATTTTTAAACTTCATTAGAATTCCGAGAACAATGGATGAAATCCAAAGCATTTTTAAACTTCAGCAGAATTCCGAGAACAATGAAAGAGTTTCGAAGCATTTTTAAACTTCAGCGGATTTCCGAGAACAATGGAAGAGTTGAGAACCATTTTTAAACTTCAGCAGAATTACGCGAAAATTGGAAGAGTTCCGAAGCATTTTTAAACGACAGCGGAATTCCGAGATCAATGGAAGAGTTCCGAAGCATTTTTAAAAGTCAGCGGAATTTCGAGAACAATGGAAGAGTTCCGAAGCATTTTAAAACTTCTGCGGAATTCCGAGAGCAATGGAAGAGTTCCGAAGCATTTTTAAACTTCATCAGAATTCCAAGAACAATGGAAGAGTTTCGAAGCATTTTTAAACTTAAGCAGAATTCTGAGAACAATGGAAGAGTTCCAAAGCATTTTTAAACTTCAGCGGAATTCCGAGGACAATGGAAGAGTTCCGAAGCATTTTTAAACTTCAGCGGAAGTCCGAGGACAATGGAAGAGTTCCAAAGCATTTTTAAACTTCAGCGGAATTCCGAGGACAATGGAAGAGTTCCGAAGCATTTTTAAACTTCAGCAGAATTCCGAGAACAATGGAAGAGTTCCGAAGCATGTTTAAACTTCATCGGAATTCCGAAAACAATGGAAGAGTTTTGAAGCATTTTTAAACTTCAGCGGAATTCCGAGAACAATGGAAGAGTACCGAAGCATTTTTAAACGTCAGCGGAATTCCGAGAACAATGGAAGAGTACCGAAGCATTTTTAAACGTCAGCGGAATTCCGAGAACAATGGAAGAGTTCCGAAGCATTTTTAAATGTCAGCGGAATTCAGAGAACAATGGAAGAGTTCCGAAGCATTTTAAAACTTCTGCGGAATTCCGAGAACAATGGAAGAGTTCCGAAGCATTTTTAAACTTCATCAGAATTCCGAGAACAATGGAAGAGTTTCGAAGCATTTTTAAACTTAAGCAGAATTCTGAGAACAATGGAAGAGTTCCGAAGCCTTTTTAAACTTCAGCGGAATTCCGAGAACAATGGAAGAGTTCCGAAGCATTTTTAAACTTCAGCGGAATTCCGAGAACAATGGAAGAGTTCCGAAGCATTTTTAAACTTCAGCAGAATTACGAGAACAATGGAAGAGTTCCGAAGCATTTTTAAACTTCAGCAGAATTCCGAGAACAATGAAAAAGTTCCGAAGCATTTTTAAACTTCAGCAGAATTCCGAGAACAATGGAACAGTTCCAAAGCATTTTTAAACTTCAGCAGAATTCCGAGAAAAATGGAAGAGTTCCAAAGCATTTTTAATCTTCATCGGAATTCCGAAAAAAATGGAAGAGTTCTGAAGCATTTTTAAACTTCAGCAGAATTCCGAAAACATTGGAAGAGTTCCGAAGCATTTTTAAACGTCAGCGGAATTCCGAGAACAATAGAAGAGTTCCGAAGCATTTTTAAATGTCAGCGGAATTCCGAGAACAATGTAAGAGTTGCGAAGCATTTTTAAACTTCAGCGGAATTCCGAGTACAAAGGAAGAGTTGCGAAGCATTTTTAAACTTCAGCGGAATTCCAAGAACAATGGAAGAGTTCCGAAGCTTTTTTAAACTTCAGCAGAATTCCGAGAACAATGGAAGAGTTCCGAAGCATTTATAAACTTCATCGGAATATCGAAGAACAATGGAACAGTTCCGAAGCATTTTAAATCTTCTGCGGAATTCCGAGAACAATGGAAGAGTTCCGAAGCATTTTTAAACTTCATCAGAATTCAGAGAACAATGGAAGAATTTCGAAGCATTTTTAGACTTCAGCGGAAATCCGAGAACAATGGAAGAGATCCGAAGCATTTTTAAAGTTCAGCAGAATTCCGAGAACATTGGAAGAGTTCCAAAGCATTTTTTAACTTCAGCTGAATTCCGAGAACAATAGAAGAGTTGCGAAGCACTTTTAAACTTCAGTGGCATTCCGAGAACAATGGAAGAGTTCCGAAGCATTTTTAAACTTCAGCAGAATTCCCAGAACAATGGAAGAGTTCCGAAGTATTTTTAAACTTCAGCGGCATTCCGAGAACAATGGAAGAGTTCTGAAGCATTTTTAAACGTCAGCGGAATTCCGAGAACAATGGAAGAGTTCCGAAGCATTTTTAAACTTCATCGGAATTCCGAAAACAATGTAAGAGTTCTGAAGCATTTTTAAACTTCAGCAGAATTCCGAGAACAATGGAAGAGTTCCGAAGTATTTTTAAACTTCAGCGGCATTCCGAGAACAATGGAAGAGTTCTGAAGCATTTTTAAACGTCTGCGGAATTCCGAGAACAATGGAAGAGTTTCGAAGCATTTTTAAACTTAAGCAGAATTCTGAGAACATTGAAAGAGTTTCGAAGCATTTCTAAAATTAAGTGGAATTCCGAGAACAATGGAAGAGTTGAGAACCATTTTTAAACTTCAGCATAATTACGCGAAAATTGGAAGAGTTCTGAAGCATTTTTAAACGTCAGCGGAATTCCGAGAACAATGGAAAAGTTCCGAAGCATTTTTAAATGTCAGCGGAATATCGAGAACAATGGAAGAGTTCCGAAGCATTTTAAAACTTCTGCGGAATTCCGAGAACAATGGAAGAGTTCCGAAGCATTTTTAAACTTCATCCGAATTCCGACAACAATGGAAGAGTTTCAAAGCATTTTTAAACTTAAGCAGAATTCTGAGAACAATGGAAGAGTTTCGAAGCATTTTTAAACTTCAGCGGAATTCCGAGAACAATGGAAGAGTTCCGAAGCATTTTTAAATGTCAGCGCAATTCCAAGAACAATGGAAGCGTTTCAAAGCATTTTTAAACTTAAGCAGAATTCCGAGAACAATGTAAGAGTTCCGAAGCATTTTTAAACTTCAGCGGAATTCCGAGTACAAAGGAAGAGTTGCGAAGCATTTTTAAACTTCAGCGGAATTCCAAGAACAATGGAAGAGTTCCGAAGCTTTTTTAAACTTCAGCAGAATTCCGAGAACAATGGAAGAGTTCCGAAGCATTTATAAACTTCATCGGAATATCGAAGAACAATGGAACAGTTCCGAAGCATTTTAAATCTTCTGCGGAATTCCGAGAACAAAGGTAGAGTTCCGAAGCATTTTTAAACTTCATCAGAATTCAGAGAACAATGGAAGAGTTTCGAAGCATTTTTAGACTTCAGCGGAAATCCGAGAACAATGGAAGAGATCCGAAGCATTTTTAAAGTTCAGCAGAATTCCGAGAACATTGGAAGAGTTCCAAAGCATTTTTTAACTTCAGCTGAATTCCGAGAACAATGGAAGAGTTGCGAAGCACTTTTAAACTTTAGCGGCACTCCGAGAACAATGGAAGAGTTCCGAAGCATTTTTAAATGTCAGCATAATTTCGAGAACAATGGAAGAGTTCCGAAGCATTTTTAAACGTCAGCGGAATTCCGATAACAATGAAAGAGTTCTGAATCATTTTTAAATGTCAGCGGATTTCCGAGAACAATGTAAGAGTTCCGAAGAATTTTTTAATGTCAGCGGAATTACGAGAACAATGGAAGAGTTCCGAAGCATTTTTAAACTTCAGCGGAATTCCGAGAACAATGGAAGAGTTGCGAAGCATTTTTAAACTTCATTAGAATTCCGAGAACAATGGATGAAATCCAAAGCATTTTTAAACTTCAGCAGAATTCCGAGAACAATGAAAGAGTTTCGAAGCATTTTTAAACTTCAGCGGATTTCCGAGAACAATGGACGAGTTGAGAACCATTTTTAAACTTCAGCAGAATTTCGCGAAAATTGGAAGAGTTCCGAAGCATTTTTAAACGTCAGCGGAATTCCGAGATCAATGGAAGAGTTCCGAAGCATTTTTAAAAGTCAGCGGAATTCCGAGAACAATGGAAGAGTTCCGAAGCATTTTAAAACTTCTGTGGAATTCCGAGAGCAATGGAAGAGTTCCGAAGCATTTTTAAACTTCATCAGAATTCCAAGAACAATGGAAGAGTTTCGAAGCATTTTTAAACTTAAGCAGAATTCTGAGAACAATGGAAGAGTTCCAAAGCATTTTTAAACTTCAGCGGAATTCCGAGGACAATGGAAGAGTTCCGAAGCATTTTTAAACTTCAGCGGAATTCCGAGGACAATGGAAGAGTTCCAAAGCATTTTTAAACTTCAGCGGAATTCCGAGGACAATGGAAGAGTTCCGAAGCATTTTAAAACTTCTGCGGAATTCCGAGAGCAATGGAAGAGTTCCAAAGCATTTTTAAACTTCATCAGAATTCCGAGAACAATGGAAGAGTTTCGAAGCATTTTTAAACTTAAGCAGAATTCTGAGAACAATGGAAGAGTTCCAAAGCATTTTTAAACTTCAGCGGAATTCCAAGGACAATGGAAGAGTTCCGAAGCATTTTTAAACTTCAGCGGAATTCCGAGGACAATGGAAGAGTTCCAAAGCATTTTTAAACTTCAGCAGAATTCCGAGAACAATGGAAGAGTTCCGAAGTATGTTTAAACTTCATCGGAATTCCGAAAACAATGGAAGAGTTTTGAAGCATTTTTAAACTTCAGCGGAATTCCGAGAACAATGGAAGAGTTCCGAAGTATTTTAAAACTTCAGCGGCATTCCGAGAACAATGGAAGAGTTCCGAAGCATTTTTAAACGTCAGCGGAATTCCGAGAACAATGGAAGAGTTGCGAAGCATTTTTAAACTTCAGCGGAAATCCGAGAACAATGGAAGAGTTCCGAAGCATTTTTAAACTTCAGCGGAATTCCGAGAACAATAGAAGAGTTCCGAAGCATTTTTAAAAGTCAGCGGAATTCCGAGTACAATGGAAGTGTTCTGAAGCATTTTTAAATGTCAGCGGAATTCAGAGAACAATGGAAGAGTTCCGAAGCATTTTAAAACTTCTGTGGAATTCCAAGGACAATGGAAGAGTTCCGAAGCATTTTTAAACTTCATCAGAATTCCGAGAACAATGGAAGAGTTTCGAAGCATTTTTAAACTTAAGCAGAATTCTGAGAACAATGGAAGAGTTCCGAAGCCTTTTTAAACTTCAGCGGAATTCCGAGAACAAAGGAAGAGTTCCAAAGCATTTTTAAACTTCAGCAGAATTCCGAGAACATTGGAAGAGTTCCGAAGCATTTTTAAACTTCAGCAGAATTCCGAGAACAATGGAAGAGTTCCGAAGTATTTTTAAACTTCATCGGAATTCCGAAAACAATGGAAGAGTTCTGAAGCATTTTTAAGCTTCAGCAGAATTCCGAGAACAATGGAAGAGTTCCGAAGAATTTTTAAACTTCAGCAGAATTCCGAGAACAATGGAAGAGTTCCGAAGCATTTTTAAACTTCATCGGAATTCCGAAAACAATGGAAGAGTTCTGAAGCATTTTTAAACTTCAGCAGAATTCCGAGAACAATGGAAGAGTTCCGAAGTATTTTTAAACTTCAGCGGCATTCCGAGAACAATGGAAGAGTTCTGAAGCATTTTTAAACGTCAGCGGAATTCCGAGAACAATGGAAGAGTTCCGAAGCATTTTTAAATGTCAGCGGAATTCAGAGAACATTGGAAGAGTTCCGAAGCATTTTAAAACTTCTGCGGAATTCCGAGAACAATGGAAGAGTTTCGAAGCATTTTTAAACTTAAGCAGAATTCTGAGAACAATGGAAGAGTTCCGAAGCCTTTTTAAACTTCAGCGGAATTCCGAGAACAATGGAAGAGTTCCGAAGCATTTTTAAACTTCAGCGGAATTCCGAGAACAATGGAAGAGTTCCGAAGCATTTTTAAACTTCAGCAGAATTCCGAGAACAATGAAAGAGTTCCGTAGCATTTTTAAACTTCAGCAGAATTCCGAGAACAATGGAAGAGTTCCGAAGCATTTTTAAACGTCAGCGGAATTCCGAGAACAATAGAAGAGTTCCGAAGCATTTTTAAATGTCAGCGGAATTCCGAGAACAATGTAAGAGTTGCGAAGCATTTTTAAACTTCAGCGGAATTCCGAGTACAAAGGAAGAGTTGCGAAGCATTTTTAAACTTCAGCGGAATTCCAAGAACAATGGAAGAGTTCCGAAGCTTTTTTAAACTTCAGCAGAATTCCGAGAACAATGGAAGAGTTGCGAAGCATTTTTAAACTTCAGCGGAATTCCGAGAACAATGGAAGAGTTCCGAAGCATTTTTAAACATCAGCGGAATTCCGAGAACAATGGAAGAGTTCCGAAGCATTTTTAAACTTCATCAGAGTTCCGAGAACAATGAAAGAGTTCCGATGCATTTTTGAATGTCAGCGGAATTCCGAGAACAATGGAAGAGTTCCGAAGCATTTTTAAACGTCAGCGGAATTCCGAGAACAATGGAAGAATTCCGAAGCATTGTTAAACGTCAGCGGAATTCCAAGAACAATGGAAGAGTTCTGAAGCATTTTTAAACTTCAGCGGAATTCCGAGATTAATGGAAGAGTTCCGAATCATTTTTAAACGTCAGCGGAATTTCGAGAACAATGGAAGAGTTGAGAAGCATTTTTAAACTTCAGCGGAATTCCGATAACAATAGAAGAGTTCCGAAGCATTTTTAAACATCAGCAGAATTCCGAGATTAATGGAAGCATTCCGAAGCATTTTTAAACTTCAGCAGAATTCCGAGAACAATGCAAGAGTTCCGAAGCATTTTTAAACGTCAGCGGAATTCCGAGAACAATGGAAAATTCCGAAGCATCTTTAAACTTCAGCGGAATTCCGAGAACAATGGAAGAGTTCCGAAGCTTTTTTAAACTACATCGGAATTCCGAGAACAATGGAAGAGTTCCGAAGCAATTGTAAACTTCAGCGGAATTCCGAGAACAATAGAAGAGTTCCGAAGCATTTTTAAACTTCAGCGACATTCTGAGAACAATGGAAGTGTTCCGAAGCATTTTTAAACGTCATCGGAATTCCGAGAACAATGGAAGAATTCCGAAGCATTTTTAAATGTCATTGGAATTCCGAGAACAATGTAAGGGTTGCGAAGCATTTTTAAACTTCATCAGAGTTCCGAGAACAATGAAAGAGTTCCGATGCATTTTTGAACTTCAGCGGAATTCCGAGAACAATGGAAGAGTTCTGAAGCATTTTTAAACTTCAGCGGAATTCCGAGATTAATGGAAGAGTTCCGAATCATTTTTAAACATCAGCGGAATTTCGAGAACAATGGAAGAGTTGAAAAGCATTTTTAAACTTCAGCGTAATTCCGAGAACAATGCAAGTGTTGCGAAGCATTTTTAAACTTCAGCGGAATTACGAGAACAATGGAAGAGTTACGAAGCATTTTTAAAGTTCTTCAGAATTCCGAGAACAATGTAAGACTTGCGAAGCATTTTCAAACTTCAGCGGAATTCCGAGAACAATGGAAGAGTTGCGAAGCATTTTTAAACTTCATTAGAATTCCGAGAACAATGGATGAAATCCAAAGCATTTTTAAACTTCAGCAGAATTCCGAGAACAATGAAAGAGTTTCGAAGCATTTTTAAACTTCAGCGGATTTCCGAGAACAATGGAAGAGTTGAGAACCATTTTTAAACTTCAGCAGAATTACGCGAAAATTGGAAGAGTTCCGAAGCATTTTTAAACGACAGCGGAATTCCGAGATCAATGGAAGAGTTCCGAAGCATTTTTAAAAGTCAGCGGAATTTCGAGAACAATGGAAGAGTTCCGAAGCATTTTAAAACTTCTGCGGAATTCCGAGAGCAATGGAAGAGTTCCGAAGCATTTTTAAACTTCATCAGAATTCCAAGAACAATGGAAGAGTTTCGAAGCATTTTTAAACTTAAGCAGAATTCTGAGAACAATGGAAGAGTTCCAAAGCATTTTTAAACTTCAGCGGAATTCCGAGGACAATGGAAGAGTTCCGAAGCATTTTTAAACTTCAGCGGAAGTCCGAGGACAATGGAAGAGTTCCAAAGCATTTTTAACCTTCAGCGGAATTCCGAGGACAATGGAAGAGTTCCGAAGCATTTTTAAACTTCAGCAGAATTCCGAGAACAATGGAAGAGTTCCGAAGCATGTTTAAACTTCATCGGAATTCCGAAAACAATGGAAGAGTTTTGAAGCATTTTTAAACTTCAGCGGAATTCCGAGAACAATGGAAGAGTACCGAAGCATTTTTAAACGTCAGCGGAATTCCGAGAACAATGGAAGAGTACCGAAGCATTTTTAAACGTCAGCGGAATTCCGAGAACAATGGAAGAGTTCCGAAGCATTTTTAAATGTCAGCGGAATTCAGAGAACAATGGAAGAGTTCCGAAGCATTTTAAAACTTCTGCGGAATTCCGAGAACAATGGAAGAGTTCCGAAGCATTTTTAAACTTCATCAGAATTCCGAGAACAATGGAAGAGTTTCGAAGCATTTTTAAACTTAAGCAGAATTCTGAGAACAATGGAAGAGTTCCGAAGCCTTTTTAAACTTCAGCGGAATTCCGAGAACAATGGAAGAGTTCCGAAGCATTTTTAAACTTCAGCGGAATTCCGAGAACAATGGAAGAGTTCCGAAGCATTTTTAAACTTCAGCAGAATTACGAGAACAATGGAAGAGTTCCGAAGCATTTTTAAACTTCAGCAGAATTCCGAGAACAATGAAAAAGTTCCGAAGCATTTTTAAACTTCAGCAGAATTCCGAGAACAATGGAACAGTTCCAAAGCATTTTTAAACTTCAGCAGAATTCCGAGAAAAATGGAAGAGTTCCAAAGCATTTTTAATCTTCATCGGAATTCCGAAAAAAATGGAAGAGTTCTGAAGCATTTTTAAACTTCAGCAGAATTCCGAAAACATTGGAAGAGTTCCGAAGCATTTTTAAACGTCAGCGGAATTCCGAGAACAATAGAAGAGTTCCGAAGCATTTTTAAATGTCAGCGGAATTCCGAGAACAATGTAAGAGTTGCGAAGCATTTTTAAACTTCAGCGGAATTCCGAGTACAAAGGAAGAGTTGCGAAGCATTTTTAAACTTCAGCGGAATTCCAAGAACAATGGAAGAGTTCCGAAGCTTTTTTAAACTTCAGCAGAATTCCGAGAACAATGGAAGAGTTCCGAAGCATTTATAAACTTCATCGGAATATCGAAGAACAATGGAACAGTTCCGAAGCATTTTAAATCTTCTGCGGAATTCCGAGAACAATGGAAGAGTTCCGAAGCATTTTTAAACTTCATCAGAATTCAGAGAACAATGGAAGAATTTCGAAGCATTTTTAGACTTCAGCGGAAATCCGAGAACAATGGAAGAGATCCGAAGCATTTTTAAAGTTCAGCAGAATTCCGAGAACATTGGAAGAGTTCCAAAGCATTTTTTAACTTCAGCTGAATTCCGAGAACAATAGAAGAGTTGCGAAGCACTTTTAAACTTCAGTGGCATTCCGAGAACAATGGAAGAGTTCCGAAGCATTTTTAAACTTCAGCAGAATTCCCAGAACAATGGAAGAGTTCCGAAGTATTTTTAAACTTCAGCGGCATTCCGAGAACAATGGAAGAGTTCTGAAGCATTTTTAAACGTCAGCGGAATTCCGAGAACAATGGAAGAGTTCCGAAGCATTTTTAAACTTCATCGGAATTCCGAAAACAATGTAAGAGTTCTGAAGCATTTTTAAACTTCAGCAGAATTCCGAGAACAATGGAAGAGTTCCGAAGTATTTTTAAACTTCAGCGGCATTCCGAGAACAATGGAAGAGTTCTGAAGCATTTTTAAACGTCTGCGGAATTCCGAGAACAATGGAAGAGTTTCGAAGCATTTTTAAACTTAAGCAGAATTCTGAGAACATTGAAAGAGTTTCGAAGCATTTCTAAAATTAAGTGGAATTCCGAGAACAATGGAAGAGTTGAGAACCATTTTTAAACTTCAGCATAATTACGCGAAAATTGGAAGAGTTCTGAAGCATTTTTAAACGTCAGCGGAATTCCGAGAACAATGGAAAAGTTCCGAAGCATTTTTAAATGTCAGCGGAATATCGAGAACAATGGAAGAGTTCCGAAGCATTTTAAAACTTCTGCGGAATTCCGAGAACAATGGAAGAGTTCCGAAGCATTTTTAAACTTCATCCGAATTCCGACAACAATGGAAGAGTTTCAAAGCATTTTTAAACTTAAGCAGAATTCTGAGAACAATGGAAGAGTTTCGAAGCATTTTTAAACTTCAGCGGAATTCCGAGAACAATGGAAGAGTTCCGAAGCATTTTTAAATGTCAGCGCAATTCCAAGAACAATGGAAGCGTTTCAAAGCATTTTTAAACTTAAGCAGAATTCCGAGAACAATGTAAGAGTTCCGAAGCATTTTTAAACTTCAGCGGAATTCCGAGTACAAAGGAAGAGTTGCGAAGCATTTTTAAACTTCAGCGGAATTCCAAGAACAATGGAAGAGTTCCGAAGCTTTTTTAAACTTCAGCAGAATTCCGAGAACAATGGAAGAGTTCCGAAGCATTTATAAACTTCATCGGAATATCGAAGAACAATGGAACAGTTCCGAAGCATTTTAAATCTTCTGCGGAATTCCGAGAACAAAGGTAGAGTTCCGAAGCATTTTTAAACTTCATCAGAATTCAGAGAACAATGGAAGAGTTTCGAAGCATTTTTAGACTTCAGCGGAAATCCGAGAACAATGGAAGAGATCCGAAGCATTTTTAAAGTTCAGCAGAATTCCGAGAACATTGGAAGAGTTCCAAAGCATTTTTTAACTTCAGCTGAATTCCGAGAACAATGGAAGAGTTGCGAAGCACTTTTAAACTTTAGCGGCACTCCGAGAACAATGGAAGAGTTCCGAAGCATTTTTAAATGTCAGCATAATTTCGAGAACAATGGAAGAGTTCCGAAGCATTTTTAAACGTCAGCGGAATTCCGATAACAATGAAAGAGTTCTGAATCATTTTTAAATGTCAGCGGATTTCCGAGAACAATGTAAGAGTTCCGAAGAATTTTTTAATGTCAGCGGAATTACGAGAACAATGGAAGAGTTCCGAAGCATTTTTAAACTTCAGCGGAATTCCGAGAACAATAGAAGAGTTCCTAAGCATTTTTAAAAGTCAGCAGAATTCCGAGTACAATGGAAGTGTTCTGAAGCATTTTTAAATGTCAGCGGAATTCAGAGAACAATGGAAGAGTTCCGAAGCATTTTAAAACTTCTGCGGAATTCCAAGGACAATGGAAGAGTTCCGAAGCATTTTTAAACTTCATCAGAATTCCGAGAACAATGGAAGAGTTTCGAAGCATTTTTAAACTTAAGCAGAATTCTGAGAACAATGGAAGAGTTCCGAAGCCTTTTTAAACTTCAACGGAATTCCGAGAACAAAGGAAGAGTTCCAAAGCATTTTTAAACTTTAGCAGAATTCCGAGAACAATGGAAGAGTTCCGAAGCATTTTTAAACTTCAGCAGAATTCCGAGAACAATGGAAGAGTTCCGAAGCATTTTTAAACTTCATCGGAATTCCGAAAACAATGGAAGAGTTCTGAAGCATTTTTAAACTTCAGCAGAATTTCGAGAACAATGGAAGAGTTCCGAAGCATTTTTAAACTTCAGCAGAATTCCGAGAACAATGGAAGAGTTCCGAAGCATTTTTAAACTTCATCGGAATTCCGAAAACAATGGAAGAGTTCTGAAGCATTTTTAAACTTCAGCAGAATTCCGAGAACAATGGAAGAGTTCCGAAGTATTTTTAAACTTCAGCGGCATTCCGAGAACAATGGAAGAGTTCTGAAGCATTTTTAAACGTCAGCGGAATTCCGAGAACAATGGAAGAGTTCCGAAGCATTTTTAAACTTCAGCAGAATTCCGAGAACAATGAAAGAGTTCCGTAGCATTTTTAAACTTCAGCAGAATTCCGAGAACAATGGAAGAGTTCCGAAGCATTTTTAAACGTCAGCGGAATTCCGAGAACAATAGAAGAGTTCCGAAGCATTTTTAAATGTCAGCGGAATTCCGAGAACAATGTAAGAGTTGCGAAGCATTTTTAAACTTCAGCGGAATTCCGAGTACAAAGGAAGAGTTGCGAAGCATTTTTAAACTTCAGCGGAATTCCAAGAACAATGGAAGAGTTCCGAAGCTTTTTTAAACTTCAGCAGAATTCCGAGAACAATGGAAGAGTTGCGAAGCATTTTTAAACTTCAGCGGAATTCCGAGAACAATGGAAGAGTTCCGAAGCATTTTTAAACATCAGCGGAATTCCGAGAACAATGGAAGAGTTCCGAAGCATTTTTAAACTTCATCAGAGTTCCGAGAACAATGAAAGAGTTCCGATGCATTTTTGAATGTCAGCGGAATTCCGAGAACAATGGAAGAGTTCCGAAGCATTTTTAAACGTCAGCGGAATTCCGAGAACAATGGAAGAATTCCGAAGCATTGTTAAACGTCAGCGGAATTCCAAGAACAATGGAAGAGTTCTGAAGCATTTTTAAACTTCAGCGGAATTCCGAGATTAATGGAAGAGTTCCGAATCATTTTTAAACGTCAGCGGAATTTCGAGAACAATGGAAGAGTTGAGAAGCATTTTTAAACTTCAGCGGAATTCCGATAACAATAGAAGAGTTCCGAAGCATTTTTAAACATCAGCAGAATTCCGAGATTAATGGAAGCATTCCGAAGCATTTTTAAACTTCAGCAGAATTCCGAGAACAATGCAAGAGTTCCGAAGCATTTTTAAACGTCAGCGGAATTCCGAGAACAATGGAAAATTCCGAAGCATCTTTAAACTTCAGCGGAATTCCGAGAACAATGGAAGAGTTCCGAAGCTTTTTTAAACTACATCGGAATTCCGAGAACAATGGAAGAGTTCCGAAGCAATTGTAAACTTCAGCGGAATTCCGAGAACAATAGAAGAGTTCCGAAGCATTTTTAAACTTCAGCGACATTCTGAGAACAATGGAAGTGTTCCGAAGCATTTTTAAACGTCATCGGAATTCCGAGAACAATGGAAGAATTCCGAAGCATTTTTAAATGTCATTGGAATTCCGAGAACAATGTAAGGGTTGCGAAGCATTTTTAAACTTCATCAGAGTTCCGAGAACAATGAAAGAGTTCCGATGCATTTTTGAACTTCAGCGGAATTCCGAGAACAATGGAAGAGTTCTGAAGCATTTTTAAACTTCAGCGGAATTCCGAGATTAATGGAAGAGTTCCGAATCATTTTTAAACATCAGCGGAATTTCGAGAACAATGGAAGAGTTGAAAAGCATTTTTAAACTTCAGCGTAATTCCGAGAACAATGCAAGTGTTGCGAAGCATTTTTAAACTTCAGCGGAATTACGAGAACAATGGAAGAGTTACGAAGCATTTTTAAAGTTCTTCAGAATTCCGAGAACAATGTAAGACTTGCGAAGCATTTTCAAACTTCAGCGGAATTCCGAGAACAATGGAAGAGTTGCGAAGCATTTTTAAACTTCATTAGAATTCCGAGAACAATGGATGAAATCCAAAGCATTTTTAAACTTCAGCAGAATTCCGAGAACAATGAAAGAGTTTCGAAGCATTTTTAAACTTCAGCGGATTTCCGAGAACAATGGAAGAGTTGAGAACCATTTTTAAACTTCAGCAGAATTACGCGAAAATTGGAAGAGTTCCGAAGCATTTTTAAACGACAGCGGAATTCCGAGATCAATGGAAGAGTTCCGAAGCATTTTTAAAAGTCAGCGGAATTTCGAGAACAATGGAAGAGTTCCGAAGCATTTTAAAACTTCTGCGGAATTCCGAGAGCAATGGAAGAGTTCCGAAGCATTTTTAAACTTCATCAGAATTCCAAGAACAATGGAAGAGTTTCGAAGCATTTTTAAACTTAAGCAGAATTCTGAGAACAATGGAAGAGTTCCAAAGCATTTTTAAACTTCAGCGGAATTCCGAGGACAATGGAAGAGTTCCGAAGCATTTTTAAACTTCAGCGGAAGTCCGAGGACAATGGAAGAGTTCCAAAGCATTTTTAAACTTCAGCGGAATTCCGAGGACAATGGAAGAGTTCCGAAGCATTTTTAAACTTCAGCAGAATTCCGAGAACAATGGAAGAGTTCCGAAGCATGTTTAAACTTCATCGGAATTCCGAAAACAATGGAAGAGTTTTGAAGCATTTTTAAACTTCAGCGGAATTCCGAGAACAATGGAAGAGTACCGAAGCATTTTTAAACGTCAGCGGAATTCCGAGAACAATGGAAGAGTACCGAAGCATTTTTAAACGTCAGCGGAATTCCGAGAACAATGGAAGAGTTCCGAAGCATTTTTAAATGTCAGCGGAATTCAGAGAACAATGGAAGAGTTCCGAAGCATTTTAAAACTTCTGCGGAATTCCGAGAACAATGGAAGAGTTCCGAAGCATTTTTAAACTTCATCAGAATTCCGAGAACAATGGAAGAGTTTCGAAGCATTTTTAAACTTAAGCAGAATTCTGAGAACAATGGAAGAGTTCCGAAGCCTTTTTAAACTTCAGCGGAATTCCGAGAACAATGGAAGAGTTCCGAAGCATTTTTAAACTTCAGCGGAATTCCGAGAACAATGGAAGAGTTCCGAAGCATTTTTAAACTTCAGCAGAATTACGAGAACAATGGAAGAGTTCCGAAGCATTTTTAAACTTCAGCAGAATTCCGAGAACAATGAAAAAGTTCCGAAGCATTTTTAAACTTCAGCAGAATTCCGAGAACAATGGAACAGTTCCAAAGCATTTTTAAACTTCAGCAGAATTCCGAGAAAAATGGAAGAGTTCCAAAGCATTTTTAATCTTCATCGGAATTCCGAAAAAAATGGAAGAGTTCTGAAGCATTTTTAAACTTCAGCAGAATTCCGAAAACATTGGAAGAGTTCCGAAGCATTTTTAAACGTCAGCGGAATTCCGAGAACAATAGAAGAGTTCCGAAGCATTTTTAAATGTCAGCGGAATTCCGAGAACAATGTAAGAGTTGCGAAGCATTTTTAAACTTCAGCGGAATTCCGAGTACAAAGGAAGAGTTGCGAAGCATTTTTAAACTTCAGCGGAATTCCAAGAACAATGGAAGAGTTCCGAAGCTTTTTTAAACTTCAGCAGAATTCCGAGAACAATGGAAGAGTTCCGAAGCATTTATAAACTTCATCGGAATATCGAAGAACAATGGAACAGTTCCGAAGCATTTTAAATCTTCTGCGGAATTCCGAGAACAATGGAAGAGTTCCGAAGCATTTTTAAACTTCATCAGAATTCAGAGAACAATGGAAGAATTTCGAAGCATTTTTAGACTTCAGCGGAAATCCGAGAACAATGGAAGAGATCCGAAGCATTTTTAAAGTTCAGCAGAATTCCGAGAACATTGGAAGAGTTCCAAAGCATTTTTTAACTTCAGCTGAATTCCGAGAACAATAGAAGAGTTGCGAAGCACTTTTAAACTTCAGTGGCATTCCGAGAACAATGGAAGAGTTCCGAAGCATTTTTAAACTTCAGCAGAATTCCCAGAACAATGGAAGAGTTCCGAAGTATTTTTAAACTTCAGCGGCATTCCGAGAACAATGGAAGAGTTCTGAAGCATTTTTAAACGTCAGCGGAATTCCGAGAACAATGGAAGAGTTCCGAAGCATTTTTAAACTTCATCGGAATTCCGAAAACAATGTAAGAGTTCTGAAGCATTTTTAAACTTCAGCAGAATTCCGAGAACAATGGAAGAGTTCCGAAGTATTTTTAAACTTCAGCGGCATTCCGAGAACAATGGAAGAGTTCTGAAGCATTTTTAAACGTCTGCGGAATTCCGAGAACAATGGAAGAGTTTCGAAGCATTTTTAAACTTAAGCAGAATTCTGAGAACATTGAAAGAGTTTCGAAGCATTTCTAAAATTAAGTGGAATTCCGAGAACAATGGAAGAGTTGAGAACCATTTTTAAACTTCAGCATAATTACGCGAAAATTGGAAGAGTTCTGAAGCATTTTTAAACGTCAGCGGAATTCCGAGAACAATGGAAAAGTTCCGAAGCATTTTTAAATGTCAGCGGAATATCGAGAACAATGGAAGAGTTCCGAAGCATTTTAAAACTTCTGCGGAATTCCGAGAACAATGGAAGAGTTCCGAAGCATTTTTAAACTTCATCCGAATTCCGACAACAATGGAAGAGTTTCAAAGCATTTTTAAACTTAAGCAGAATTCTGAGAACAATGGAAGAGTTTCGAAGCATTTTTAAACTTCAGCGGAATTCCGAGAACAATGGAAGAGTTCCGAAGCATTTTTAAATGTCAGCGCAATTCCAAGAACAATGGAAGCGTTTCAAAGCATTTTTAAACTTAAGCAGAATTCCGAGAACAATGTAAGAGTTCCGAAGCATTTTTAAACTTCAGCGGAATTCCGAGTACAAAGGAAGAGTTGCGAAGCATTTTTAAACTTCAGCGGAATTCCAAGAACAATGGAAGAGTTCCGAAGCTTTTTTAAACTTCAGCAGAATTCCGAGAACAATGGAAGAGTTCCGAAGCATTTATAAACTTCATCGGAATATCGAAGAACAATGGAACAGTTCCGAAGCATTTTAAATCTTCTGCGGAATTCCGAGAACAAAGGTAGAGTTCCGAAGCATTTTTAAACTTCATCAGAATTCAGAGAACAATGGAAGAGTTTCGAAGCATTTTTAGACTTCAGCGGAAATCCGAGAACAATGGAAGAGATCCGAAGCATTTTTAAAGTTCAGCAGAATTCCGAGAACATTGGAAGAGTTCCAAAGCATTTTTTAACTTCAGCTGAATTCCGAGAACAATGGAAGAGTTGCGAAGCACTTTTAAACTTTAGCGGCACTCCGAGAACAATGGAAGAGTTCCGAAGCATTTTTAAATGTCAGCATAATTTCGAGAACAATGGAAGAGTTCCGAAGCATTTTTAAACGTCAGCGGAATTCCGATAACAATGAAAGAGTTCTGAATCATTTTTAAATGTCAGCGGATTTCCGAGAACAATGTAAGAGTTCCGAAGAATTTTTTAATGTCAGCGGAATTACGAGAACAATGGAAGAGTTCCGAAGCATTTTTAAACTTCAGCGGAATTCCGAGAACAATAGAAGAGTTCCTAAGCATTTTTAAAAGTCAGCAGAATTCCGAGTACAATGGAAGTGTTCTGAAGCATTTTTAAATGTCAGCGGAATTCAGAGAACAATGGAAGAGTTCCGAAGCATTTTAAAACTTCTGCGGAATTCCAAGGACAATGGAAGAGTTCCGAAGCATTTTTAAACTTCATCAGAATTCCGAGAACAATGGAAGAGTTTCGAAGCATTTTTAAACTTAAGCAGAATTCTGAGAACAATGGAAGAGTTCCGAAGCCTTTTTAAACTTCAACGGAATTCCGAGAACAAAGGAAGAGTTCCAAAGCATTTTTAAACTTTAGCAGAATTCCGAGAACAATGGAAGAGTTCCGAAGCATTTTTAAACTTCAGCAGAATTCCGAGAACAATGGAAGAGTTCCGAAGCATTTTTAAACTTCATCGGAATTCCGAAAACAATGGAAGAGTTCTGAAGCATTTTTAAACTTCAGCAGAATTTCGAGAACAATGGAAGAGTTCCGAAGCATTTTTAAACTTCAGCAGAATTCCGAGAACAATGGAAGAGTTCCGAAGCATTTTTAAACTTCATCGGAATTCCGAAAACAATGGAAGAGTTCTGAAGCATTTTTAAACTTCAGCAGAATTCCGAGAACAATGGAAGAGTTCCGAAGTATTTTTAAACTTCAGCGGCATTCCGAGAACAATGGAAGAGTTCTGAAGCATTTTTAAACGTCAGCGGAATTCCGAGAACAATGGAAGAGTTCCGAAGCATTTTTAAACTTCATCGGAATTCCGAAAACAATGTAAGAGTTCTGAAGCATTTTTAAACTTCAGCAGAATTCCGAGAACAATGGAAGAGTTCCGAAGTATTTTTAAACTTCAGCGGCATTCCGAGAACAATGGAAGAGTTCTGAAGCATTTTTAAACGTCAGCGGAATTCCGAGAACAATGGAAGTGTTGCGAATCATTTTTAAACTTCAGCGGAAATCCGAGAACAATAGAAGAGTTCCGAAGCATTTTTAAAGTTCTTTAGAATTCTGAAAACAATGGAAGAGTTCCGAAGCATTTTAAAACTTCAGCGGAATTCCGAGAACAATGGAATAGTTCCGAAGCATTTTTAAACTTCATCAGTATTCCGAGAACAATGGAAGAGTTTCGAAGCATTTTTAAACTTAAGCAGAATTCTGAGAACATTGAAAGAGTTTCGAAGCATTTTTAAACTTCAGTGGAATTCCGAGAACAATGGAAGAGTTGAGAACCATTTTTAAACTTCAGCATAATTACGCGAAAATTGGAAGAGTTCCGAAGCATTTTTAAACGTCAGCGGAATTCCGAGAACAATGGAAAAGTTCCGAAGCATTTTTAAATGTCAGCGGAATTCCGAGAACAATGGAAGAGTTCCGAAGCATTTTAAAACTTCTGTGGAATTCCGAGAACAATGGAAGTGTTCCGAAGCATTTTTAAACTTCATCAGAATTCCGAGAACAATGGAAGAGTTTCAAAGCATTTTTAAACTTAAGCAGAATTCTGAGAACAATGGAAGAGTTTCGAAGCATTTTTAAACTTCAGCGGAATTCCGATAACAATGGAAGAGTTCCGAAGCATTTTTAAACATTAGCAGAATTCCGAGATTAATGGAAGCGTTCCGAAGCATTTTTAAACTTCAGCAGAATTCCGAGAACAATGGAAGAGTTCCGAAGTATTTTTAAACTTCAGCGGCATTCCGAGAACAATGGAAGAGTTCCGAAGCATTTTTAAACATCAGCGGAATTCCGAGAACAATGGAAGAGTTGCGAAGCATTTTTAAACTTCAGCGGAAATCCGAGAACAATGGAAGAGTTCCGAAGCATTTTAAAACTTCATTGGAATTCCGAGAACAATGGAATAGTTCCGAAGCATTTTTAAACTTCATCAGTATTCCGAGAACAATGGAAGAGTTTCGTAGCATTTCTAAACTTATGCAGAATTCTGAGAACAATTAAAGAGTTTCGAAGCATTTTTAAACTTCAGCGGAATTCCGAGAACAATGGAAGAGTTGAGAACCATTTTTAAACTTCAGCAGAATTACGCGAAAATTGGAAGAGTTCCGAAGCATTTTTAAACTTCAGCGGAATTCCGAGAACAGTGGAAGAGTTCCGAAGCTTTTTTAAACTACATCGGAATTCCGAGAACAATGGAAGAGTTCCGAAGCAATTTTAAACTTCAGCGGAATTCCGAGAACAATAGAAGAGTTCCGAAGCATTTTTAAACTTCAGCGGCATTCTGAGAACAATGGAAGAGTTCCGAAGCATTTTTAAACGTCATCGGAATTCCGAGAACAATGGAAGAATTCCGAAGCATTTTTAAATGTCAGTGAAATTCCGAGAACAATGTAAGGATTGCGAAGAATTTTTAAACTTCATCAGAGTTCCGAGAACAATGAAAGAGTTCCGATGCATTTTTGAACGTCAGCGGAAATCCGAGAACAATGGAAGAGTTCCGAAGCATTTTTAAACGTCAGCGGAATTCCGAGAACAATGGAAGAATTCCGAAGCATTGTTAAACGTCAGCGGAATTCCAGGAACAATGGAAGAGTTCTGTAGCATTTTTAAACTTCAGCGGAATTCCGAGATTAATGGAAGAGTTCCGAATCATTTTTAAACGTCAGCGGAATTTCGAGAACAATGGAAGAGTTGAGAAGCATTTTTAAACTTCAGCGGAATTCCGATAACAATGGAAGAGTTCCGAAGCATTTTTAAACATCAGCAGAATTCCGAGATTAATGGAAGCGTTCCGAAGCATTTTTAAACTTCAGCAGAATTCCGAGAACAATGGAAGAGTTCCGAAGAATTTTTAAACGTCAGCGGAATTCCGAGAACAATGGAAGAATTCCGAAGCATTGGTAAACGTCAGCGGAATTCCAAGAACAATGGAAGAGTTCCGAAGCATCTTTAAACTTCAGCGGAATTCCGAGAACAATGGAAGAGTTCCGAAGCTTTTTTAAACTACATCGGAATTCCGAGAGCAATGGAAGAGTTCCGAAGCAATTTTAAACTTCAGCGGAATTCCGAGAACAATAGAAGAGTTCTGAAGCATTTTTAAACTTCAGCGGCATTCTGAGAACAATGGAAGAGTTCCGAAGCATTTTTAAACGTCATCGTAATTCCGAGAACAATGGAATAATTCCGAAGCATTTTTAAATGTCAGTGGAATTCCGAGAACAATGGAAGTGTTCCGAAGCATTTTTAAACTTCATCAGAATTCCGAGAACAATGGAAGAGTTTCAAAGCATTTTTAAACTTAAGCAGAATTCTGAGAACAATGGAAGAGTTTCGAAGCATTTTTAAACTTCAGCGGAATTCCGAGAACAATGGAAGAGTTCCGAAGCATTTTTAAATGTCAGCGGAATTCCAAGAACAATGGAAGAGTTTCAAATCATTTTTAAACTTAAGCAGAATTCCGAGAACAATGTAAGAGTTGCGAAGCATTTTTAAACTTCAGCGGAATTCCGAGTACAAAGGAAGAGTTGCGAAGCATTTTTAAACTTCAGCGGAATTCCAAGAACAATGGAAGAGTTCCGAAGCTTTTTTAAACTTCAGCAGAATTCCGAGAACAATGGAAGAGTTCCGAAGCATTTATAAACTTCATCGGCATATCGAAGAACAATGGAACAGTTCCGAAGCATTTTAAATCTTCTGCGGAATTCCGAGAACAAAGGAAGAGTTCCGAAGCATTTTTAAACTTCATCAGAATTCAGAGAACAATGGAAGAGTTTCGAAGCATTTTTAGACTTCAGCGGAAATCCGAGAACAATGGAAGAGATCCGAAGCATTTTTAAAGTTCAGCCGAATTCCGAGAACATTGGAAGAGTTCCAAAGCATTTTTTAACTTCAGCTGAATTCCGAGAACAATGGAAGAGTTGCGAAGCACTTTTAAACTTCAGCGGCATTCCGAGAACAATGGAAGAGTTCCGAAGCATTTTTAAATGTCAGCATAATTTCGAGAACAATGGAAGAGTTCCGAAGCATTTTTAAACGTCAGCGGAATTCCGATAACAATGAAAGAGTTCTGAATCATTTTTAAATGTCAGCGGATTTCCGAGAACAATGTAAGAGTTCCGAAGAATTTTTTAATGTCAGCGGAATTACGAGAACAATGGAAGAGTTCCGAAGCATTTTTAAACTTCAGCGGAATTCCGAGAACAATAGAAGAGTTCCGAAGCATTTTTAAAAGTCAGCGGAATTCCGAGTACAATGGAAGTGTTCTGAAGCATTTTTAAATGTCAGCGGAATTCAGAGAACAATGGAAGAGTTCCGAAGCATTTTAAAACTTCGGCGGAATTCCAAGGACAATGGAAGAGTTCCGAAGCATTTTTAAACTTCATCAGAATTCCGAGAACAATGGAAGAGTTTCGATGCATTTTTAAACTTAAGCAGAATTCTGAGAACAATGGAAGAGTTCCGAAGCCTTTTTAAACTTCAACGGAATTCCCAGAACAAAGGAAGAGTTCCAAAGCATTTTTAAACTTCAGCAGAATTCCGAGAACAATGGAAGAGTTCCGAAGCATTTTTAAACTTCAGCAGAATTCCGAGAACAATGGAAGAGTTCCGAAGCATTTTTAAACTTCATCGGAATTCCGAAAACAATGGAAGAGTTCTGAAGCATTTTTAAACTTCAGCAGAATTCCGAGAACAATGAAAGAGTTCCGAAGCATTTTTAAACTTCAGCAGAATTCCGAGAAAAATGGAAGAGTTCCGAAGCATTTTTAAACTTCATCGGAATTCCGAAAACATTGGAAGAGTTCTGAAGCATTTTTAAACTTCAGCAGAATTCCGAGAACAATGGAAGAGTTCCGAAGTATTTTTAAACTTCAGCGGCATTCCGAGAACAATGGAAGAGTTCTGAAGCATTTTTAAACGTCAGCGGAATTCCGAGAACAATGGAAGAGTTCCGAAGCATTTTTAAACTTCATCGGAATTCCGAAAACAATGTAAGAGTTCTGAAGCATTTTTAAACTTCAGCAGAATTCCGAGAACAATGGAAGAGTTCCGAAGTATTTTTAAACTTCAGCGGCATTCCGAGAACAATGGAAGAGTTCTGAAGCATTTTTAAACGTCAGCGGAATTCCGAGAACAATGGAAGTGTTGCGAAGCATTTTTAAACTTCAGCGGAAATCCGAGAACAATGGAAGAGTTCCGAAGCATTTTTAAAGTTCTTTAGAATTCTGAAAACAATGGAAGAGTTCCGAAGCATTTTAAAACTTCAGCGGAATTCCGAGAACAATGGAATAGTTCCGAAGCATTTTTAAACTTCATAAGTATTCCGAGAACAATGGAAGAGTTTCGAAGCATTTTTAAACTTAAGCAGAATTCTGAGAACATTGAAAGAGTTTCGAAGCATTTTTAAACTTCAGTGGAATTCCGAGAACAATGGAAGAGTTGAGAACCATTTTTAAACTTCAGCATAATTACGCGAAAATTGGAAGAGTTCCGAAGCATTTTTAAACGTCAGCGGAATTCCGAGAACAATGGAAAAGTTCCGAAGCATTTTTAAACTTCATCAGAATTCCGAGAACAATGGAAGAGTTTCAAAGCATTTTTAAACTTAAGCAGAATTCTGAGAACAATGGAAGAGTTTCGAAGCATTTTTAAACTTCAGCGGAATTCCGAGAACAATGGAAGAGTTCTGAAGCATTTTTAAACTTCAGCAGAATTCCGAGAACAATGGAAGAGTTCTGAAGCATTTTTAAACTTCAGCAGAATTCCGAGAACAATGGAAGAGTTCCGAAGCATTTTTAAACTTCATCGGAATTCAGAAAACAATGGAAGAGTTCTGAAGCATTTTTAAACTTCAGTGGAATTCCGAGAACAATGGAACAGTTCCGAAGTATTTTTAAACTTCAGCGGCATTCTGAGAACAATGGAAGAGTTCCGAAGCATTTTTAAACATCAGCGGAATTCCGAGAACAATGGAAGAGTTGCGAAGCATTTTTAAACTTCAGCGGAAATCCGAGAACAATGGAAGAGTTCCGAAGCATTTTAAAACTTCATCGGAATTCCGAGAACAATGGAATAGTTCCGAAGCATTTTTAAACTTCATCAGTATTCCGAGAACAATGGAAGAGTTTCGAAGCATTTCTAAACTTAAGCAGAATTCTGAGAACAATTAAAGAGTTTCGAAGCATTTTTAAACTTCAGCGGAATTCCGAGAACAATGGAAGAGTTGAGAACCATTTTTAAACTTCAGCAGAATTACGCGAAAATTGGAAGAGTTCCGAAGCATTTTTAAAAGTCAGCGGAATTCCGAGAACAATGGAAGAGTTCCGAAGCATTTTTAAACTTCAACGGAATTCTGAGAACAATGGAAGAGTTCCAAAGCATATTTAAACTTCATCAGAATTCCGAGAACAATGGAAGAAATCCAAAGCATTTTTAAACTTCAGCAGAATTCCGAGAACAATGGAAGAGTTCCGAAGCATTTTTAAACTTCAGCGGAATTCCGAGAACAATGGAAGAGTTCCGAAGCTTTTTTAAACTTCAGCAGAATTCCGAGAACAATGGAAGAGTTGCGAAGCATTTTTAAACTTCAGCGGAATTCCGAGAACAATGGAAGAGTTCCGAAGCATTTTTAAACGTCAGCGGAATTCCGAGAACAATGGAAGAGTTCCGAAGCATTTTTAAACTTCATCAGAGTACCGAGAATAATGAAAGAGTTCCGATGCATTTTTGAACGTCAGCGGAATTCCGAGAACAATGGAAGAGTTCCGAAGCATTTTTAAACGTCAGCGGAATTCCGAGAACAATGGAAGAATTCCGAAGCATTGTTAAACGTCTGCGGAATTCCAAGAACAATGGAAGAGTTCTGAAGCATTTTTAAACTTCAGCGGAATTCCGAGATTAATGGAAGAGTTCCGAATCATTTTTAAACGTCAGCGGAATTTCGAGAACAATGGAAGAGTTGAGAAGCATTTTTAAACTTCAGCGGAATTCCGATAACAATGGAAGAGTTCCGAAGCATTTTTAAACATCAGCAGAATTCCGAGATTAATGGAAGCGTTCCGAAGCATTTTTAAACTTCAGCAGAATTCCGAGAACAATGGAAGAGTTCCGAAGTATTTTTAAACTTCAGCGGCATTCCGAGAACAATGGAAGAGTTCCGAAGCATTTTTAACATCAGCGGAATTCCGAGAACAATGGAAGAGTTGCGAAGCATTTTTAAACTTCAGCGGAAATCCGAGAACAATGGAAGAGTTCCGAAGCATTTTAAAACTTCATCGGAATTCCGAGAACAATGGAATAGTTCCGAAGCATTTTTAAACTTCATCAGTATTCCGAGAACAATGGAAGAGTTTCGAAGCATTTCTAAACTTATGCAGAATTCTGAGAACAATTAAAGAGTTTCGAAGCATTTTTAAACTTCAGCGGAATTCCGAGAACAATGGAAGAGTTGAGAACCATTTTTAAACTTCAGCAGAATTACGCGAAAATTGGAAGAGTTCCGAAGCATTTTTAAACTTCAGCGGAATTCCGAGAACAGTGGAAGAGTTCCGAAGCTTTTTTAAACTACATCGGAATTCCGAGAACAATGGAAGAGTTCCGAAGCAATTTTAAACTTCAGCGGAATTCCGAGAACAATAGAAGAGTTCCGAAGCATTTTTAAACTTCAGCGGCATTCTGAGAACAATGGAAGAGTTCCGAAGCATTTTTAAACGTCATCGGAATTCCGAGAACAATGGAAGAATTCCGAAGCATTTTTAAATGTCAGTGAAATTCCGAGAACAATTTAAGGGTTGCGAAGCATTTTTAAACTTCATCAGAGTTCCGAGAACAATGAAAGAGTTCCGATGCATTTTTGAACGTCAGCGGAATTCCGAGAACAATGGAAGAGTTCCGGAGCATTTTTAAACGTCAGCGGAATTCCGAGAACAATGTAAGAATTCCGAAGCATTGTTAAACGTCAGCGGAATTCCAATAACAATGGAAGAGTTCTGAAGCATTTTTAAACTTCAGCGGAATTCCGAGATTAATGGAAGAGTTCCGAATCATTTTTAAACGTCAGCGGAATTTCGAGAACAATGATAGAGTTGAGAAGCATTTTTAAACTTCAGCGGAATTCCGATAACAATGGAAGAGTTCCGAAGCATTTTTAAACATCAGCAGAATTCTGAGATTAATGGAAGCGTTCCGAAGCATTTTTAAACTTCAGCAGAATTCCGAGAACAATGGAAGAGTTCCGAAGCATTTTTAAACGTCAGCGGAATTCCGAGAACAATGGAAGAATTCCAAAGCATTGTTAAACGTCAGCGGAATTCCAAGAACAATGGAAGTGTTCCGAAGCATCTTTAAACTTCAGCGGAATTCCGAGAACAATGGAAGAGTTCCGAAGCTTTTTTAAACTACATCGGAATTCCGAGAGCAATGGAAGAGTTCCGAAGCAATTTTAAACTTCAGCGGAATTGCGAGAACAATGGAAGAGTTGCGAAGCATTTTTAAACTTCATTAGAATTCCGAGAACAATGGAAGAAATCCAAAGCATTTGTAAACTTCAGCAGAATTCCGAGAACAATGGAAGAGTTCCGAAGCATTTTTAAACTTCAGCGGAATTCCGAGAACAATGGAAGAGTTGAGAACCATTTTAAACTTCAGCAGAATTACGCAAAAATTGGAAGAGTTCCGAAGCATTTTTAAACGTCAGCGGAATTCCGAGAACAATGGAAGTGTTGCGAAGCATTTTTAAACTTCAGCGGAATTCCGATAACAATGGAAGAGTTCCGAAGCATTTTTAAACATCAGCAGAATTCCGAGATTATTGGAAGCGTTCCGAAGCATTTTTAAACTTCAGCAGAATTCCGAGAACAATGGAAGAGTTCCGAAGCATTTTTAAACGTCAGCGGAATTCCAAGAACAATGGAAGAATTCCAAAGCATTGTTAAACGTCAGCGGAATTCCAAGAACAATGGAAGAGTTCCGAAGCATCTTTAAACTTCAGCGGAATTCCGAGAACAATGGAAGAGTTCCGAAGCTTTTTTAAACTACATCGGAATTCCGAGAACAATGGAAGAGTTCCGAAGCAATTTTAAACTTCAGCGGAATTCCGAGAACAATAGAAGAGTTCCGAAGCATTTTTAAACTTCAGCGGCATTCTGAGAACAATGGAAGAGTTCCGAAGAATTTTTAAACATCATCGGAATTCCGAGAACAATGGAAGAATTCCGAAGCATTTTTAAATGTCAGTGGAATTCCGAGAACAATGTAAGGGTTGCGACGCATTTTTAAACTTCAGCGGAATTGCGAGAACAATGGAAGAAATCCAAAGCATTTTTAAACTTCAGCAGAATTCCGAGAACAATGGAAGAGTTCCGAAGCATTTTTAAACTTCAGCGGAATTCCGAAAACAATGGAAGAGTTGAGAACCATTTTAAACTTCAGCAGAATTACGCAAAAATTGGAAGAGTTCCGAAGCATTTTTAAACGTCAGCGGAATTCCGAGAACAATGGAAGTGTTGCGAAGCATTTTTAAACTTCAGCGGAATTACGAGAACAATGGAAGAGTTACGAAGCATTTTTAAAGTTCTTCAGAATTCCGAGAACAATGTAAGACTTGCGAAGCATTTTTAAACTTCAGCGGAATTCCGAGAACAATGGAAGAGTTGCGAAGCATTTTTAAACTTCATTAGAATTACGAGAACAATGGAAGAAATCCAAAGCATTTTTAAACTTCAGCAGAATTCCGAGAACAATGAAAGAGTTTCGAAGGATTTTTAAACTTCAGCGGAATTCTGAGAACAATGGAAGAGTTGAGAACCATTTTTAAACTTCAGCAGAATTACGCGAAAATTGGAAGAGTTCCGAAGCATTTTTAAACGTCAGCGGAATTCCGAGATCAATGGAAGAGTTCCGAAGCATTTTTAAATGTCAGCGGAATTCCGAGAACAATGGAAGAGTTCCGAAGCATTTTAAAACTTCTGCGGAATTCCGAGAGCAATGGAAGAGTTCCGAAGCGTTTTTAAACTTCACCAGAATTCCGAGAACAATGGAAGAGTTTCGAAGCATTTTTAAACTTAAGCAGAATTCTGAGAACAATGGAAGAGTTCCAAAGCATTTTTAAACTTCAGCGGAATTCCGAGGACAATGGAAGAGTTCCAAAGCATTTTTAAACTTCAGTGGAATTCCGAGGACAATAGAAGAGTTCCGAAGCATTTTTAAACTTCAGCAGAATTCCGAGAACAATGGAAGAGTTCCAAAGCATGTTTAAACTTCATCGGAATTCCGAAAACAATGGAAGAGTTTTGAAGCATTTTTAAACTTCAGCGGAATTCCGAGAACAATGGAAGAGTTCCGAAGTATTTTTAAACTTCAGCGGCATTCGGAGAACAATGGAAGAGTTCCGAAGCATTTTTAAACGTCAGCGGAATTCCGAGAACAATGGAAGAGTTGCGAAGCATTTTTAAACTTCAGCGGAAATCCGAGAACAATGGAAGAGTTCCGAAGCATTTTTAAAGTTCTTCAGAATTCCGAGAACAATGGAAGAGTTCCGAAGCATTTTAAAACTTCAGCGGAATTCCGAGAACAATGGAATAGTTCCGAAGCATTTTTAAACTTCATCAGTATTCCGAGAACAATGGAAGAGTTTCGAAGCATTTTTAAACTTAAGCAGAATTATGAGAACAATGAAAGAATTTCGAAGCATTTTTAAACTTCAGCGGAATTCCGAGAACAATGGAAGAGTTGAGAACCATTTTTAAACTTCAGCAGAATTACGCGAAAATTGGCAGAGTTCCGAAGCATTTTTAAAAGTCAGCGGAATTCCGAGAACAATGGAACAGTTCCGAAGCATTTTCACACTTCAACGGAATTCTGAGAACAATGGAAGAGTTCCAAAGCATTTTTAAACTTCATCAGAATTCCGAGAACAATGGAAGAAATCCAAAGCATTTTTAAACTTCAGCAGAATTCCGAGAACAATGGAAGAGTTCCGAAGCATCTTTAAACTTCAGCGGAATTCCGAGAACAATGGAAGAGTTCCAAAGCTTTTTTAAACTTCAGCAGAATTCCGAGAACAATGGAAGAGTTGCGAAGCATTTTTAAACGTCAGCGGAATTCCGAGAACAATGGTAGAGTTCCGAAGCATTTTTAAACGTCAGCGGAATTCCGAGAACAATGGAAGCGTTCCGAAGCATTTTTAAACTTCATCAGAGTTCCGAGAACAATGGAAGAGTTCCGAAGCATTTTTAAACGTCAGCGGAATTCCGAGAACAATGGAAGGGTTCCGAAGCATTTTTAAACGTCAGTCTAATTCCGAGAACAATGGAAGAATTCCGAAGCATTGTTAAACGTCAGCGGAATTCCAAGAACAATGGAAGAGTTTTGAAGCATTTTTAAACTTCAGCGGAATTCCGAGATTAATGGAAGAGTTCCGAAGCATTTTTAAACGTCAGCGGAATTTCGAGAACAATGGAAGAGTTGAGAAGCACTTTTAAACTTCAGCGGAATTCCGATAACAATGGAAGAGTTCCGAAGCATTTTTAAACATCAGCAGAATTACGAGATTAATGGAAGCGTTCCGAAGCATTTTAAAACTTCAGCGGAATTCCGAGAACAATGGAAGAGTTCCGAAGCATTTTTAAACATCAGCGGAATTCCGAGAACAATGGAAGAATTCCGAAGCATTGTTAAACGTCAGCGGAATTCCAAGAACAATGGAAGAGTTCCGAAGCATCTTTAAACTTCAGCGGAATTCCGAGAACAATGGAAGAGTTCCGAAGCTTTTTTAAACTACATCGGAATTCCGAGAACAATGGAAGAATTCCGAAGCAATTTTAAACTTCAGCGGAATTCCGAGAACAATAGAAGAGTTCCGAAGCATTTTTAAACTTCAGCGGCATTCTGAGAACAATGGAAGAGTTCCGAAGCATTTTTAAACGTCAGCGGAATTCCGCGAACAATGGAAGAATTCCGAAGCATTTTTAAATGTCAGCGGAATTCTGAGAACAATGTAAGAGTTGCGAAGCATTTTTAAACTTCAGCGGAATTCCGAGAACAATGGAAGAGTTGCGAAGCATTTTTAAACTTCATTAGAATTCCAAGAACAATGGAAGAAATCCAAAGCATTTTTAAACTTCAGCAGAATTCCGAGAACAATGGAAGAGTTCCGAAGCATTTTTAAACTTCATCGGAATATCGAAGAACAATGGAACATTTCCGAAGCATTTTAAATCTTCTGCGGAATTCCGAGAACAATTGAAGAGTTCCGAATCATTTTTAAACTTCATCAGAATTCCCAGAACAATGGAAGAGTTTCGAAGCATTTTTTAACATAAGCAGAATTCTGAGAACAATGGAAGAGTTCCGAAGCATTTTTAGACTTCAGCAGAATTCCGAGAACATTGTAAGAGTTCCAAAGCATTTTTTAACTTCAGCTGAATTCCGAGAACAATGGAAGAGTTGCGAAGCACTTTTAAACTTCAGCGGCATTCCGAGAACAATGGAAGAGTTCCGAAGCAATTTTAAACGTCAGCATAATTCCGAGAACAATGGAAGAGTTCCGAAGCATTTTTAAACGTCAGTGGAATTCCGAGAACAATGGAAGAGTTCTGAATCATTTTTAAATGTCAGCAGATTTCCCAGAACAATGGAAGAGTTCCGAAGCATTTTTTAATGTCAGCGGAATTACGAGAACAATGGAAGAGTTCCAAAGCATTTTTAAACTTCATCGGAATTACGAGAACAATAGAAGAGTTCCGAAGCATTTTTAAATGTCAGCGGAATTCCGAGAACAATGGAAGAGTTCCGAAGCATTTTTAAACGTCAGCGGAATTCCGAGAACAATGGAAGAGTTCCGAAGCATTTTTAAACGTCAGCGGAATTTCGAGAACAATGGAAGAGTTCCGAAGCATTTTAAAACTTCTGCGGAATTCCGAGAACAATGGAAGAGTTCCGAAGCATTTTTAAACTTCATCAGAATTCCGAGAACAATGGAAGAGTTTTGAAGCATTTTTAAACTTAAGCAGAATTCTGAGAACAATGGAAGAGTTCCGAAGCATTTTTAAACTTCAGCGGAATTCCGAGAACAATGGAAGATTTCCTTAGCATTTTTAAACTTCAGCAGAATTCCAAGATCATTGGAAGAGTTCCAAAGCATTTTTAAACTTCAGCGGAATTCCGAGAACAATGGAAGAGTTGCGAAGCATTTTTAGACTTAAGCGGAATTGCGAGAACAATGGAAGAGTTCCGAAGCATTTTTAAACATCAGCGGAATTCCGAGAACAATGGAAGAGTTCCGAAGCATTTTTAAACTTCAGCGGAATTACGAGAATAATGGAAGAGTTCCGAAGCATTTTTAAACGTCAGCAGAATTCCGAGAACAATGGAAGAGCTCCGAAGCATTTTTAAACGTCAGCGGAATTCCGAGTGCAATGGAATAGTTCCGAAGCATTTTTAAACTTCAGCAGAATTCCGAGAACAATGGAAGAAATCCAAAGCATTTTTAAACTTTAGGAGAATTCCTAGAACAATGGAAGAGTTCCGAAGCATCTTTAAACTTCAGCAAAATTCCAAGAACAATGGAAGATTTCCGAAGCTTTTTTAAAGGCAAAAAGCTCGATCTCACTATTGAGGCCTTTTGGTTTCATAGAGTCCAATTTAAAGAGCCAATTACTCTCTGCTCTTGACATTTGTTTGATGTGGTTTCCCTGTCTCCAATGTTTTTGTATGATTTGTACGCCTGTGACTATTACCTCATTCGTTGAAACCCCATGTTTGTCTTTGAAGTGTTTAGATAGTGTCCCTCAAATTCATTTATGTTCCTGATTAGTGATGAGCGAGCATACTCACTACAGCTCGGTGCTCGCCCGAGCATCTCACTGCTCGAGATGCTCGGCGCTCGCCGAGTTTTTCTGGGGTTGCTCGGCGAGAGCTCGGGTCTCCTCCCTGCATGATTGGTGCTCTTTAGAGAGCCAATGAACATGCAGGGATTGTCTGCCACTCACTGTAATGTCGTAGCCATGTTGGTTGTGGCATTACAGTGATTGGCTGGCCGCACAGCGTCATCAGGTGTATATAAGACCTGGCGCCGCCATGCTCGTCACAGTCACTCCGGATCAGACAGTGTAGGGAGAGGTGCTGCTGCTGCGTCAGGGAGAGATTTGCTTGTGTATTAGGTAGTGTAGGGAGAAAACCCGTACATTACACATATCCATCTTAACAAACAGTCCTTCTGAGGACTAATCCATCTGCAGAGATATCAGGCAGGGTGTATAGGCAGGCAGGCAGTGTATATAGGTAGGCAGGCAGGGTATATAGCAGACTGCAGAGCATATAGCACAAGAGGCTCCATTCCAGTTCTGTCTGCTGCTGCTGTTAGATATTTCTATACAAAGGCCCAGGTCTCAGGGGCCAGAAATACTTTTCTTTGGATATTAATCCTCATTATTTGCTTAAAAAGCAATCCAGAGAACACCGTTTTTCTGCGCCATTTGCTTGTTGGCACTGCAGAATACAGCCAGGTCCTTTCCATATTACAGCGCTAGAAATCCAGCTATGTAAAACTCTGTTTTCTCCGTCACACGGATCATATATACGTTGTCAGAAAATACTGCCATTTCTGGCCTCCATTCCAATTTTATTTTCACTACGTCAGCGAAGTTTTTGACACCGATTTGCTGTTCAAACTACTCACCTACAGGCCAGGTATTTAAAACTGTGTTTTCTCCGTCACACGGATCACATATAAGTTCGCTCCAAACACAGTCATTTGTAGTGAGGGTGGAAGATACTGTCCTCCATTTAAAATGGGCAAGGCGTGTGGCAAAGGACGGGGAACTGGATGTGATGGTGATGATGGTGCATGCAGAGGCTGAGGCAGTGGGCAAGCTGAAATTGTGCCACAACAAACTCCCACATCTTCTCGCCTGACCTTCCTGTCACAATTCCTAGGGGACCGCAGCACACCACTATTGAACCCAGAGCAGTGTCAAAAGGTTGTTGGTTGGATAGCGGATAATGCTTCCAGTCACTTAGCCACCACCACCACCACCCTGTCTTCCACACGGTCAAGTCTCAGTAGCCGTGAGTCTGGACGGCATATTCCTCAACCTGATCCTCCTTCCTCCCACCATGCCGAGTACCCAGAGACAATTGATCCCACACTTGGACACTCCGGAGAGCTGTTCACTTTTCCATTTATAGATTCGGGCCTCTCGCCCGGTCCACATGAAGTGGGGCAAGAGGAGATTGCGTGTAGCGATGCCCAAATATTTGAGAAGCCACGGTCACACGAAGGCGACGGTGGGAAAGTGTCACAAGAGGTGGACGATGATGAGACCCAATTGCCAGAAAGTCAGGAGGAGGACCAGGGTGCAGAAGTGAAAGACGAGGTGTCTCACCTAGGGGGATATGGGGGACTCGGTACCCAGGCCTTGACCTTCTGTGGGATGTCACGGCAGTCGGCTCCCGGGCCCGTACTCTGGGTCTCTCTTTTAAAAGGGGTTTTAGTGTACAGTTTGTCTCGTGACGCCACCTGTGGTTTCCGGTAATAGTTACCGGCTCTGCTGCAGACCTCCGGGGGTGATGGGATGGCAGCTGGGATGTTTCTGCTCCCCACAGGTGGAGCGAGCCCCCGGGGCAGTGTAGGTGCAGATGGTGATGCTGGGCGTTGTAGTGCAGGCGCGATGGGGTGATGGAATAACCGACAGAGACAGTGGAGTGCAGTCATCCGAGTTTACTCACAGTTCTTTTTAGGTTCCTCAGGTACACCCTGTTCAGGTGTCAGACTCCCACGTCGGGCGGCGTTTGCCAGGTAGGGGGTTCAGCACTCCTTCAGGTGTATCAGAAGCACTTTACGGGACCCCCTGTCTTTATGTTCCTTCCTCGGCCGACTTCCCACGCTGGGTCTCCTCCTTCCTGCCCTGCGCTTTCCCACACACAGTCCCGATCAGGTGCTCTGAAGTCCCTCTGGGCAACCTGGAGTTCCCGGACCTACTTGGTGCCCCTCACGGCGACTAGGGTGAGGCTGTGGCAACTGCACCATGGAAGTGCAGAAGCCTCCGGTTTTTCCAGCCGAGACCTGGAGTAACACGGCTCGTCCAGGGACCGGTTCCCTTACTGCGGCCTGATCCCTCTGACACCTGGCAGATTCGAGCGTACGGGTGCTGTCCTGCACTCACCGTACCCCCTGGGATCCCTTCTGTTACCGGAGCCTTCCTCCCTGACTCCCCTCACACTCCTGGGCCTCTCTTACTAGGCCCCACTTTGGAGCAGAGCTCCTGAACAGACTCTGCTCCCCTCCTCTCCTTTCACTGAATCACACTCACTCTCTCTCCTGCCACCCTAAGATGGCTTCCCTTTATATACCTCCTATCATGGTGCTCCCCTCCTCTACATCCTCCAGCCTCACCCACTACTGGTTCCCCCTCTCTTTGGTTCCCCCCACTCCAGCCAGGGACAGGGCTCAGCAGTAACACAGTGCATCTTGCCCTTCCAGCCGGCCTGGAGTAGTGTAGTGTTGAATGTGGGTGTTGGGGTCCCGGGGAGTACTCCATCCTTACCTGAAGAAGGACATGCCACACCTCTAAGTGAGGTGCAGTACCTCTGTGGCGACTGAACCCTCAGGGGCGCCACAGAGGTGGTGGATGATATAGTAACTGACCCAACCTGGCAGGAGGACATGCAGAGTGAGGACAGCAGCACACAGGTGGAGAGAGGCAGAGCACCCCAACAGGCAGGAAGAAGCAGTGTGGTGGCCGCAGAAAGAAGGCAGGCAACCGTTCCCCGTAATACCAACACGAAGGATGTTGCCAGTACAACTGTTAGGTCTTCCCGAGTCTGGTTATTTTTTAAAGACTCTGCCGATAACCCCAAAAAGGCCATTTGCACCACCTGCCAGGCCAGCATCAGCAGGGGTGGCATAACTACCAGCCTGACCACCACCAGCATGATCAGGCAGATGGCAGCAAAGCACCCGACTTTGTGTGCCGAACCCCAGGGTCCAGGAATAGAGTCTGCGGGTGGCACCATTGCTTCTTCCGCTGTTGTGCATGCAAGCCAATCCCCTGTCCATGGTGCATGCAGAGATGCCTCCTGCCCTGCACCTGTCGTTGCACACTCTCAAGTAGTAGCATCAGGAAGCACGTCTATGTCCTTGTCCCAGGGCAGCGTTCAGTTGTCCATACCCCAGTCCTTGGAACGCAAGAGCAAATATGCAGCCAACGCCACACTACTAAATTCTCACATTTCACGACTGCTTGCGCTCGAAATGTTGCCTTTTAGGCTGGTGGAGACAGAAGCATTCCGCAACCTGATGGCGGCGGCTGTCCCTCGGTACTCGGTCCCCAGCTGCCACTATTTCTCCAGGTGTGCCGTCCCTGCATTACACAAGCACGTGTCCCAAAACATTAGCCATGCCCTCAACAACGCAGTTACCGGGAAAGTCCACCTAACCACGGACACGTGGACAAGTGCTTGTGGGCAGGGACGGTACATCTTGCAGACGGCACACTGGGTTAACATAGTGGAAGCCGGGACCCAGTCGGACCTTGGGACGGAACACGTCCTCCCGACGCCAAGGATTGCGGGCCCTAGGTCAATCAGGGTTGCCCCCACGGTCTACAGCTCCTGCACCTCATCCTCCTCAGCCTCCTCCTCTTCTTCAGCCTCCATCTCTGAAATGGCCACATCAGTCACAAGCTGGAAGCACTGCTGCACTGCCTTGGCCAAGCAGCAATAGGCTGTGCTGAAGCTAATATGCTTAGGTGACAAACCACACAATGCTGAAGAGTTGCGGACAGCTCTGAAAGAGCAGGCAGATCTGTGGCTCCCACTGCTGAACCTACAGCCAGGCATGGTCGTGTGTGACAATGGCCGGAACCTGGTGGCGGCTCTGAGGCGAGGCGAGCTCAAACACGTACCATGCCTGGCCCATGTGCTTAACCTTGTGGTTCAGCGGTTTCTCAAATCCTACCCGGAGCTGACGGATCTGCTTGTTAAAGAATGCCGCCTGTGTGCCCATTTTAGAAAGTCAGCTACAGCTTCCGCCACCCTTGCCGTGTTTCAGCAGCGTTTGCAGCTTCCGGCTCACAGACTGGTGTGTGATGTTCCCATGCGTTGGAACTCTATACTGCAGATGTTGGGAAGGATTTGTGAGCAGAAGAGGGCAGTTGTTGAGTACCAGCATCAACAAGGCCATCGGTATTCGGTTCAGACTCCACACATAAGACTTCAGGAGTGGACATGGATGTCAGACATATGTACCTTCCTCCAAAACTTTGAGGACTCCACCAAGATGGTGAGCGATGATGAAAACCATAATTAGCGTCACCATCCCGCTTTTCTGTCTTCTGAAACGCTCTCTGCTCATATTCAAAGAGGATGCATTGCAGGCGGAGCAAGATGAGATGGCGCAAGGAATCATACAGGGTGATTACACACAGCCCAGCCTCATCTCATCCCAACGTGGATTGGGTGACAATGAGGAAGAGGAGGAGAGGGAGGAAGGACAGGAGCTAGTTTCATGCGCTATAGATGGTACTACCTGCACAGCTGTCATACCGTCTGTTCAGCGTGGATGGCCAGAGGACAGAGAGGAGGTGGAGGAGGAGCAGAGCATGGTCAGTCATCCTCTTGGTGAGGACACGGTAGTCTTGTCTGTTAGCAGTCTGGCACGCATGGCTGAGTTTATGTTACGCTGCCTTTCCCATGACCCTCGCGTTCTCAAAATTTTGGGTGACAGTCGTTACTGGTTGGTGACACTTCTAGACCCACGCTACAAGGAGTACTTTATATCTCTTATTCCTGAGGCGGACAGGTCTACAAAAATAGGGCTGTACCAGAAGGCCCTTGTTGCGGAACTATTAAAAAAATTCCCATCTGAAAACGCTGGTGGCAGAGGGCACACTTCGTTGGACAACCAAGGAGTACAGGCGAGAGAGACACAACTCCAATCCAGCAGAGGCAGGGGAACACTGTCAAAGTTCTGAGAGAGTTTTCTCAGACCCTCCCATTGCACAGGCCCTGAGGCGCGGGGTACTCTCACAAGGAGTGCAAAGTTTGGAAAGATGCTGAGGGAGTACCTTGCCGACCGTACCAACATCCTACGTGATTCCTCTGTGCCTTATAATTATTGGGCATCCAAGCTGGACATGTGGAATGAACTGGCTCTCTACGCCTTGGAGGTCCTGGCCTGCCCTGCCGCCAGCGTTTTATCAGAGCGGGTTTTTAGTGCCGCTGGTGGAATTATAACTGATAAGCGCATTTGCCTGTCAACTGACAATGCTGACAGGCTGACTCTTATAAAAATGAACAAGGGCTGGATTGGGCCAGACTTCTCAACACCACCGAGTGATAGCAGCATAACATAAACTCCAATCCTGTGTCTTTTTTTGGGAGGTGTATTCCCATGCACCTCTTCACACCCACACATGGGTATACGCTTCCTGATTTTGGCTATTTGCTCTTGTCCTCCTCCTTCTCCTCATCCTCCACCACCATATCACCAGGGTAACCGTGGTCCGTGATGCAACACCCACATAATTTTTTTAAAGGGTGTTTATGATGCCCGTAAAAAAAAATGTTTATACAGTATGTTCATGTATACCTCCCAGGGGTATATGTTTGTCATCCCATACACTTAGTGCATGGGCATTACAAGTATAGGAGGCCCGCTCCTTTCTAATGGGAACATTTTTTTATGAGGCCCTCCTCCACGTCTCTTCCAAGGGGCATTGGAGTACCTCCCAATTTTTGGCAACCCTTGCATTCACTGCATAGGCCAACACTATGGGAGACTCTCTCCTTTCTAATGGGAATTTGTCAGTACTGTGGCCCTGCTCTATGTCTCTTTAAATTGTTAGTGGAGTTTTTCCTAAATTTGGTCAGCCGTTGGACTCACTGCATACCCTTTAACTGTATAGCAGACCCTCGCCTTTCTAATGGGAATTTGTCATTACTGTGGCCCTGCTCTATGTGTCTTTCAGAGTCCCTCCATCATCAATGAAACAGGATGTGTCTGATGATGTGTCACACACCACATTGCCAGATAAGTTTGTAAAATGTTAAAATGACATTTCCCGGTGAATGCATTTGCCTTAAAAAATAACGTAACAAAAAAACAGTAGGATCTTTCTTTAGTATAAAAACAGAGTCGCCAATGTAACCTCAATGTAATCACATTGTTCAGCTCCTGCACCTCCTCCTCCATCTCCGAAATGACCACATCAGTCACAAGCAGCAGCACTGCAGCATTACCTTGGCCAAGCGGCAACAGGCTGTGCTGAAGATAACATGCTTAATGCTTAGGTGACAAACCGCCCAGCACTGCAGAGTTGTTGAAAACTGTAACACAGCAGCTTGATCTGAGGCTCTCACCGCTGAACATACAGCCAGGAATGGTCATGTGTGACAATGGGCGGAACCTGGTGACGGAGAAATGACAGCCGGAGTAGATATGGTTTCCCTCTATGCCAGTCCTTTCACCGAGCTAAAGAATATGGCTGTGGTGAAATACAACTCCCACTGAGAAGCTGTTTCAGATTGAAAAACATTGGGCCCACCAAAGGATTTGATTCTGAGGGCTCACCTTTCTCCCCATAGCAGCTGCAAAGTTAGCGCTATCATGAACTCTCCTGCTGTAGAAGCCAGGGCACACCAGGGGATTCTCTGGTGGGACAGTCCAACCCTGCCGAGAAGCAGTCCTGGCTAAGAAAAGTGTGTAGGAAGGTTCCCGGACACTCTATGGCTGCTTTTTTACTGAGGTGGAAACCCACGCAAACACGGGGAGAACATACAAAGTCCTTGCAGATGTTGTCCTTGCTGGGATTTGAACCCAGGATCCCAGCGCTGCAAGGCTTCAGTGCTAACCACTGATCCAATGTGCTGCCATTCACCATCTAATATCTAATAGGCTGGAGAAACTTGCACCTACTGTCACTCTATCTTCATCTCCTTTGTGAGAAACTAATGTATTTGGGCAGCCACTCAGTCTACCAAATAAAATTCCTGAGAAGGAAATTGGGGATGGCTTCGCTACTAGTACTGGGGGCAGTGCTAATACCATGATATTGTATCATAGTTTACTGGAAATATTCCAGGCTGGTAGGAGGCAAGCAAATTCTCACAGAAAAGTACCAGCAGTAATGTTCAGGGATACGCGGTTGTAGAAGGCGGAGACAACACCAGGAGAAATAGTGACGGCTGGGGACCGACTATGGACACGAGGCATGAGGCTGTGAAAAGCTTCTGCCTCCACAAGCTTAAAAGGCCACATTTCAAGTGCAAGCAGATGCCCAGAAATCTGGCAGTTTAGTATTGCAGCCTGTGGGTGGGTGGGTGGCTGGCTGCATACTTGCGCTTATATTCCAAGTAACAGAAAACTAAGCAGATGGTGGTCTCTATCATCATCATGGCCTCACCTCAGCACTATAAACTCTCCAGAAGGAGAAACCAGGGCCCACCGGAGGAGTCTCCAGTTTTCTGGTGGGTCGGTCCAACCCTGCCGAGAAGCAGCCCTGGCTAAGAAAAGTGTGGGGGAACGTTCCCGGACACTCTATGGCTGTTTTTTTAATGTGGATCGGACGTGCTTATACATGTTATTTCTTAAACCGCATTGCAGATCAGGCCATTGCCCAAATCTGTAGTCATGAAATTAAATGCGCAAAGAAAGATGTTCGTATGTCAAAGCACCACCGAGAAGTGCGAGTTGATGTTGGACGGGCTGCCATTGCTTCTGCAACAAGATGCATTAGAGGACTTCCTGGGAGAAATGACACCCAGAGTAGATACGGTTTCCCTCTATGCCAGTCCTTTCACCGAGTTAAAGAATATGGCTGTGGTGAAATACAACTCTCAGCAAAAAAAGCTGTAGACTGGCTCCGTACCGTCCCTGGCCACATTCACTGGTCCACGTGTTTGTGGTTAGGCGGTCCTTCCCAGTAAGTGCACTGGGGAGGGCACGGGTAATGTTGTGGGACCCGTGCTTGTGGAAGGCAGAGACGATACCGGGAGAAACAGTGGCGGCTGGGGACCGAGTATGGACACCCGGCCGCCGCCGGCATGAGGTTATGAAAAGCTTCCGCCTCCACGAGCCTAAAAGGCCACATTTCAAGTGCAAGCTGTAACATACCTGGCGGCGTCCTTGCATAGTGGTCCATCTCACACTGTGAAAGAGCGCGCACTTGATCTCCAGTCCAGTCTGCTAGCCTGGCTTCCCTCCATGCTGTCTGCTTGCCTCTGTTTCTGCAGCTTAAGGGCGGCGCCCGATCACTTCCTGTTTCTTGTACCTGCTGCAGACACACCCCTGATGCGTCCTCAGCCTATTGCTGTCTGTCACCTGGTATTTAACCCAGCTCCTCCCAAGAAACCCTGCCTGAGCATTGTGTTTCATTCAATGTGCTCTTTCACTCTGAATGTGCCAGGTCCCTTTCTGTGTTTGCTTGCCTGCCTTTCCTGGAGCCTGTATTTCCAGGCCTGTCTGAACTCGCTGCTAGCCTGTTCCTTCCGCCCTCTAGGGGCTGCATACCTAGACCCGCTCCTGTGTCTCGTCTGTCCTGTCTGAACACGCTCCTAGCCTGTTCCTTCCGCCTTCTAGGGGCTGCATACCTAGACCCGCTCCTGTATCTCGCTACTTCACTGCAAGTACCCTGTGGGTATCTGGTTCTGCCTTTCCCTTCCTGTCTGTTCCGTGTGTACAGAGCCCTGTCCCCCCTGTTCTGCCTTGCTCACCGCTCCGGCGGTTCTTGCCTGCTCTGCTTTGCTCACCGCTCCGGCGGTTCTAGCCTGCTCTGCCTTGCTCACCGCTCCGGCGGTTCTAGCCTGCTCTGCCTTTGCTCACCGCTCCGGCGGTTCTGCTCCGCTCTGACCCTTTGCTCACTGCTTCGGCAGTCTCGCTCCGCTCTGACCCTTTGCTCACTACTCCGGCAGTCTTGCTCCGCTCTGACCCTTTGCTCACTGATCCGGCAGTCTCGCTTCGCTCTGACCCTTTGATCACTGCTCCGGCAGTCTCGCTCCGCTCTGACCCTTTGCTCACTGCTCCGGCAGTCTCGCTCTGCTTTGACCCTTTGCTCACTGCTCCGGCAGTCTCGCTCTGCTCTGACCCTTTGCTCACTGCTCCGGCAGTCTCGCTCTGCTCTGACCCTTTTCTCACTGCTCCGGCAGTCTCGCTCTGCTCTGACCCTTTGCTCACTGCTCCGGCAGTCTCGCTCTGCTCTGACTCCTTTGCTCACTGCTCCGGCAGTCTCGCTCTGCTCTGACCCTTTGCTCACCGCTCCAGGCGGCCTTGTCCTGCTCTACTCTCGCTCACCGCTACTGGCGGTCTCGTCTTGCTCTGCTCTTGCTCGCCGCTCCGGGCGGTCTCACTCTGCTGTTTGTCCGCTGCATCTGCGGTTCTGTTCCTGAGTCCCAGTCTGAACTGGGTCCTATCCACTCTGTGCTCCAACCTGTCATACCAGCCAGTACCTCCCTGCCTGCATACCAGTCGTGCTCGCCAGCATCCACCCGTCTGTATTCCAGCCGTGTCTACCTATACCCACCAGTCTGTGTGCCAGCCTAACCTGCCTGTTCCAGTATTCCCCTGTGTGGGTCAACAGCCGTGTCCGGGGTCTGACCTGGAGTAGCACCTGGTCCCTCTGCCCGGTTCCTCCCTGGTGCACTAGCGTCGTATGCCGTCATGCGACCTTGGTCGGATCGGGCAGATACTTAGTTACGCCCCTCCAGGCACTCTCCGGTTCATGGCACAGTGGAATCACTACATACACACGCACACGCCACTCAGCCCGGGCGTGTGCATTACACAAGCAGCTGTCAAAAATTTGGCAGTATAGTATTGCAGCCTGTGGGTTGGTGGGTGGCTGGCTGCATACTTGCGCTTGCATTCCAAGGAATGGGGTAGGGACAACTGAACGCTGCACTGGGACAAGGACGTAGACGGTGATTGTTGCAAGTCTGCAAAGACAGGTGCATGGCGGGAGGCATCTTCGCATGCGCCAAGGATCACTTATGATGGGCACACTTTTAGGCAGTGACCTGGGAGTCAGAGATGCTTCCAGAGGTCTTCCACATGCTGTTCCCATGTCTTTTCAGCACTGTATGCATGTGTCTGATGATGTGTTACACACCACATGGCCAGATAAGTTTGTAAAATGTTAAAATGACATTTCCTGGTGAATGCATTTGTCTTGGTTGAAAGCAATGCAAAAGTGCAAAAACGCATCAAAAACACTACGTGTGAACATAGCCCAAGGTGTGGAGGAGTATTTTTGGTTTTGGTTATTTATTTTGCCTTATATACAAGTCATTACCCTGGAAAGGATGTTCCTTAACATATTTCCCAGGAAAATCCATTTTGGTTTCGTTTTTGTATTATTTTTTATATTGTGAGTCCGTAAAAGTGGCGTAATACCTCTGATAACGTTGTTGACAGCAGTGACCTGGGAGTCAGAAATGCTTCCAGGGGTCTTCCCCATGCTGTTCCCATGTCATTTGAGCACTGTTCCCATTGATTTGGGCAATTTTTAGGCCCTCTGCAGAGCGCCGGGGGGAGCCGCCTGACAAATGCTCGAGCTTCCCATAGACTTACAGTTATATGAAAAAGTTTGGGCACCCCTATTAATCTTAAGCTTAATGTTTTATAAAAATTGGTGTTTTTGCAACAGCTATTTCAGTTTGATATATGTAATAACTGTTGGACACAGTAATGTTTCTGCCTTGAAATGAGGTTTATTGTACTAACAGAAAATGTGCAATCTGCATTCAAACAAAATTTGACAGGTGCATAAGTATGGGCACCCTTATCATTTTCTTGTTTTAAATACTCCCACCTACTTTTTACTGACTTACTAAAGCACTTTTTTTGGTTTTGTAACCTCATTGAGCTTTGAACTTCATAGCCAGGTGTATGCAATCATGAGAAAAGCTACTTAAAGTGGCCACTTGCAAGTTATTCTCCTGTTTGAATCTCCTCTGAAGAGTGGCATCATGGGCTCCTCAAAACAACTGTCAAATGATCTGAAAACAAAGATTATTCAACATAGTTGTTCAGGGGAAGGATATAAAAAGCTGTCTCAGAGATTTAACCTGTCAGTTTCCACTGCGAGGAACATAGTAAGGAAATGTAAGAACACAGGGACAGTTCTTGTTAAGGCCAGAAATGGCAGGCCAAGAAAAACATCAGAAAGGCAGAGAAGAAGAATGGTGAGATCAGTCTAGGACAATCCTCAGACCACCTCCAGAGAGCTGCAGCATCAACTTGCTGCAGATGGTGTCACTGTGCATCGGTCAACTATACAACGCACTTTGCACAAGGAGAAGCTGTATGGGAGATTGATGCGAAAGAAGCCATTTCTGCAAACACGCCACAAACAGAGTCGGCTGAGGTATGCAAAAGCACATTTGGAGAAGCCAATTTCTTTTTGGAAGAAGGTCCTGTGGACTGATGAAACCAAGATTGAGTTGTTTGGTCATACAAAAAGGCGTTATGCATAGCGGCAAAAAAACACAGCATTCCAAGAAAAACACTTGCTACCCACAGTAAAATTTGGTGGAGGTTCCATCACGCTTTGGGGCTGTGTGGCCAATGCCGGCACCGGGAATCTTGTTAAAGTTGAGGGACGCATGGATTCCACTCAGTATCAGCAGATTCTTGACAATAATGTTCAAGAATCAGTGATAAAGTTGAAGTTACGCAGGGGATGGATCTTTCAGCAAGACAATGATCTAAAACACCACTCCAAATCTACTCAGGCATCCATGCAGAGGAACAATTACAATGTTCTGGAATGGCCATCCCAGTCCCCAGACCTGAATATCATTGAACATCTGTGGGATCATTTGAAGAGGGCTGTCCATGCTCGGCGACCATCAAACTTAACTGAACTGGAATTGTTTTGTAAAGAGGAATGGTCAAAAATACCTTCATCCAGGATCCAGGAACTCATTAAAAGCTACAGGAAGCGACTAGAGGCTGTTATTTTTGTAAAAGGAGGATCTACTAAATATTAATGTCACTTTTCTGGTGAGGTGCCCATACTTATGCACCTGTCAAATTTTGTTTGAATGCAGATTGCACATTTTCTGTTAGTACAATAAACCTCATTTCAAGGCAGAAACATTACTGTGTCCAACAGTTATTACATATATCAAACTGAAATAGCTGTTGCAAAAACACCAATTTTTATAAAACATTAAGCTTAAGATTAATAGGGGTGCCCAAACTTTTTCATATAACTGTACATTGGGCTCGTTGCTCGGGTCGAGCACCCGAGTATTTCAATGTGCTCGACCCGAGCAACGAGTACCCGAGGATTTTAGTGCTCGCTCATCACTATTCCTGATATGTTCCCCTAATCTTTTGTTTAGGGGTCGTATGGTGCGACCCACATACTATTTCTTGCATGGGCATTTTAGACCATATATTACCCCTTTATTTGTGCATGTAATATGGTCATTAATGGAAAATTCAATGATACCATGCGTGATTGTTTTCTACTTTTTTTTGTGTGTAGGGTTTTGCACACCTTACATTTTCTGCATGGAAAAAATGGTGATGTTAGAGGGGGGATTTTTTAAAAAGGTGGTTAGGCGGATTTTTTATTGAGGGTGCGACAATGTGGCCTAGATTTCTGGCTTTTCTAAAGATGAATTTAGGGAGCGGGGGTATCTGATCTCCTATAATTTTGTCATCCCTAAGGATGTTCCAGTGTCCGGGCACGCTTTGTCCGGGCACGCTTTGTCCTGGCACACTTTGTCCAGGCACGCTTTGTCCGGGCACGCTTTGTCCGGGCACACTTTTCCGTGCACACTTTTTCCGGGCACACTTTTTCCGGGCACACTTTGTCTGGGCACACTTTGTCCAGGCACGCTTTCTCTAGGCACATTTTGTCTGGGCACGCTTTGTCCGGGCATGCTTTGTCCAGCTACGCTTTGTCCGGGCACGCTTTGTCTGGGCACGCTTTGTCTGGGCACGCTTTGTCCGGGCACACTTTGTCCAGACACACTTTCTCTGGGCACGCTTTGTCCGGGCACGCTTTGTCCGGGCACACTTTGTCTGAGCACGCTTTGTCCGGGCACGCTTTGTCCGGGCACACTTTGTCCAGGCCCGCTTTCTCTGGGCATGCTTTGTCCGGGAACGCTTTTTCCAGGCACGCTTTGTCCGGGCACGCTTTGTCTGGGCACGCTTTCTCTGGGCACACTTTGTCCAGGCACGTTTTCTCTGGGCATGCTTTGTCCGGGAGCGCTTTGTCCAGGCACTCTTTGTCCAGCTACGCTTTGTCCGGGCACACTTTGTCCGGGCACGCTTTGTCCAGGCACGCTTTGTCGGGGCACGCTTTGTCCGGGCACAGTTTGTCCGGGCACGCTTTGTCCGGGCACGCTATGTCCGGGCACACTTTCTCTGGGCATGCTTTTTCCAGGCACACTTTGTCCAGGCACGCTTTCTCTGCGCACGCTTTGTCCGGGAACGTTTTCTCTGGGCATGCTTTGTCAGGGCACGCTTTCTCTGAGCATGCTTTGTCCAGCTACCCTTTGTCCGGGCACGCTTTGTCTGGGCACGCTTTGTCTGGGCACGCTTTGTCCGGGCACACTTTGTCCAGGCACACTTTCTCTGGGTACGCTTTGTCCGGGCACGCTTTGTCCGGGCACACTTTGTCTGAGCACGCTTTGTCCAGGCACGCTTTGTCCGGGCACACTTTGTCCAGGCCCGCTTTCTCTGGGCATGCTTTGTCCGGGAACGCTTTGTCCAGGCACGCTTTGTCCGGGCACACTTTGTCTGGGCATGCTTTCTCTGGGCACGCTTTCTCTGGGCACGCTTTTTCCGGGCACGCTTTGTCTGGGCACACTTTGTCCAGGCATGTTTTCTCTGGGCATGCTTTGTCCGGGAGCGCTTTGTCCGGGCACGCTTTGTCCGGGCACGCTATGTCCGGGCACACTTTCTCTGGGCATGCTTTTTCCAGGCACACTTTGTCCAGGCACGCTTTCTCTGCGCACGCTTTGTCCGGGAACGTTTTCTCTGGGCATGCTTTGTCCGGACACGCTTTCTCTGAGCACGCTTTGTCCGGGCACACTTTGTCTGTGCACACTTTATCCAGGCACGCCTTCTCTAGGCACGCTTCCGGTCCCATTGTGGCCGGGCACGCATGTGTAGTACGCCTCATCTGATCTCTTCCGCCAGGTTCAGTACCCGTCATCTTCTTCAGCCATTCACTTGGCCAGACTTACACCACATGATCTCCTCATGTGGCCTTCCTACTTCCGGGACACCGTGACTTCAGTAACGCCGCTCCTGCCAGCTTCCAGGTGGTAATTATTCCTATCTACTCATCTATTTTTATGACATGTACGGTATATATAGGGGCAATAGACTTGCAGCATTTGGACTTTTTCCCTGAGGAAGCTACATGTTTATGTAGCGATACACGTGGGGTCCATAATACCCCCCAGGCTACTCATGCAATGTCACGGGTGTGTCAGAGGTGACAGACAGTCGCCCTACAGTGGGTTGCAGGAGATCTCCACGTTTCCAGATTCTAGGATTGTAGATTCTCATCTCCAAAGTCGTTGTCTACAATACTTGGTGCACTGGAAAGGCCAGAAGAAAGGATGTGGGTTTCAGCGTCAAAGGTGAACGCTCCCAGATTGGTTTGCTCATTCCACACCTCTTTTCCTGAGAAACCCAGTCCCGAGTGTCCTGAGGCCACTCGTAGGGGGGGGGGTATTGTCACGGGTGTGTCAGAAGTGACAGACAGTCGTCCTGCAGTGGGTTGCAGGAGATCTCCACGTTTGGCATTGCAGACAGCTGCTTAGATATGAAGCTTTCTTTGGGACCAAGCGGCTACCTCTCTCTTGCTAATTTGCTCTCTGGCCTGGGTGTATATATACCTGGTGTGTCTGAGAGGGAGTCGCTGGTTATATTCATTTCTACTTGTGAAGCTTAGCAGGAGCAGTACTTCGTCCTGTGTGGAGCTTGAGGCCGTGTGCTTATTTGGAGTTCATCTAAAGCTAAGCCATTCCCCCTGTTTTGTCTACCCTTGTTGTCTATAGTTTAGTGGAGGTTGACTAGGGCTCATCTCCTTCCATCCCTAGCCATAGCCATACGCCAGGGAAAGTAGGGCGAGGCATGCGTGTGGCAATTGCTGAAGAAGCAATATAGGGATGTTGTTAGAAAACTCTTGCTTGTTTTTTCCATCTTGTGTTTTGCAGTCACGTGACCATCTGCCTTTATATTCTAGCTCCGCCCTTTTGGCTTTGCTGGACTTCAGTGTTTGACTGTTTCTCTAGCCAGGTGCTTCGGTGCCTTTCTCTGTCAGTTCGCTTGGTCCTTCTGGGATCTCTAGTACCTTTTTGTCAGTTTGTCTTTTTGTGTTCTGCAACAACTTCTCTGTTTAGGAGGTGTCCCATTTTTGTCCCAGTCCTTAGTTCTTTTAGGGACCCCTCTCCTTATGCTATAGGTCTTTGTTCTGACTAGCCGAAGACTAAGGCGGGTCTGTTCGCTAGGAAGAGTCAGCCCGCTACATCGTAGGGATTCAGCTTAGTCTTACTGTAGGGACAGCTTTCCCCTATCTTTCCTAAGTACTTGTTGGAGATCATAACAGTAAGTCCAGCCCAAAAAACTAAAAGGAAAGAAATTCGAGGATCAGTATGGTTTCCGTCCAGAATTTGGTTCAACGCTTGCAGGGATTGTCTCTGGAGGTGGCCGAGCTACAGCAACACGTGAGTAGCTGTTCTGGAGCGCATTTTGTAGAACCCTAAGTAGGACTGCCTGATGTTTTTTATGGTAAACAGCAAGATTTTTTTTCCTTTAAAAATGCTTGTTTGTTATATTTTCGTTTGAGGCCAAGGTCCTCTGGGAATGAACCACAGCACATTGGTTTTATTATGTCACTTTTGCGCAATGAACCACAGGGGTGGGCCTTTTCTCTCAAATCTAATGATCCGTGTTTAAGGTCTGTAGAAGAATTTTTTTCTGCTATGTGGCTATTATATGACGATCCTGATCGAATCTCATCTGCTGAGGCAGAACTCAGGCGTTTGAATCAGGGGTCAGGTGATGTTGAAAATTATTGCACACACTTCAGGAGATGGAATGATCCTGCGCTGAAATGTTTATTTCTTGCTGGTCTGAGTGAAAGAGTTAAGGATTTGCTAATTGCATTCCCCGCACCTGAGACTCTGTAGGATGCCATGCAGTTAACTGTTCGTATAGACAGGAGACTGAGGTGCAGGCTCAATGAGGTAAAGACTCCTGTAATGTCAGTTCCTAGTCCCCAGAAAATCTGCTCTGACGGTGGAGAACTGATGGAGGTTGGGATGATGTCGCTCCCCTCTCAGGAAAGAGACCGGAGGTTCGCCGAGGGATTGTGTCTTTATTGTGGTAAAGCTGACCATTTGATTAAGTATTGTGAGCTTCGTTTAAGTAAAGAAAAAAAAAAGGTCAGTTACGCCCGTATAGCTTGTTTACGCTCTGCAGGAGTATTTCTTTAAGGGAGTACTACTTTGCAGGAAAATTTGATTGAATTTCAGGTATTTGTGGATTGTGGTTCAAAACTTAATGTGATTGATAAAGGGTTTTTGGAAAACCTTAAATTGAAATCCAAACCTTTGTCATCACCTATTTCTGTGATTGCAATTGATAACACTCCTTTGAAATGTATTACTCACAAGGTTGCTGCATTTCCTCTCACTATCAATGGACTTCACCAAGAAATTTTGGACTTGGTTGTTTTGGATAATTTACCCTCTCCAGTTGTTCTAGGATTGCCTTGGTTAAAACTGCACAATCCTTTACTGGACTGGTCTACTAATGTGATTAAGTCTTGGAGTCCAAAGTGCTATGATAAATGTTGTAATGGTCGCATTGCGGCTGTGGAAAAAAGGGGAATTACCTGTACCTATTCAGGATTTTTGGAGGGTTTTTTCAGAGGAGAAGTCGCAAGTTTTACCTCCTCATAGGGATTATGATTGCGCCATTGAGTTTGTTCCTGGAACTACTCTTCCCAAGAGTCGCTTGTTTAATCTGACTATTAGAGATGAGCGTTGTTCTACTCGAACTGTTCGCCAATCTCAAATTCGAGCTGTTTTGGGCGGTGTTCGAGCCGGTCGGCGAACACGAACAATTTGAGAAAAATTCGGCTGTTCGAGGTTATGTTCGATAACTGTTCGTGCACCAAAATCATAACTGGATTTTTTCTCAGTAATGATGAAAATTAATGTTAATACGCAGTTTGAGTGTACAGCGGGGCGGGGGGAGGGGCAGGGGATGGATCTCTGCAGGAACAATGAAGATCTCCATTTTTTTTTCTCTTTCCCGCATTTGCAGTGGGGAGGTGCAATCTGTCAGCCTATCAGCAGCGCACACACGGAGCGAAGTGCTTTTTTTCACACAAGCAAGGGCATGTGTGATTGGCAGTGTATGTCACATGTCCTTGCCCTATAAGACCAAGCCATTTTCCCCGTCGCCACCATTTTCTCACTGCTGCAGCTGCGTGTTAGACGGCACCGCTGTTGCTGTGTGCGCTATACCTTGTTAATTTCAAGCCAATTTTCGCACAAATATACAGATAGCTTGGGAGTAGGGAATAGTTGTGATTGCAGTCCTTTTAAGGACTAGGTTACAGCATTTCCTACGACTTTTATCAGGCAGGTCTGTGCTCTTAAATAGATAGATTGTGGGAGTAAAGACTAATTGTAATTGGAGTCCTTTTCAGGACTAGGTTACATCAGTTCCTATCAGTTTTTGCCAGGCAGGTCTGTGCCAGTGCTGTGCAAGTTTTTTTCACAGCATTTGGCTGAATCTAGCAAAGCTAATCCTTTTTGGCCTATTGCAGAGTGTGTTAGTCAGTGGAGTAGCCTATCTGTGTTGCAAGATATACCACCTGTGTATAGAATACCAATTTTTTTACTGCATCTAGTGAAGTAAAATCTTTTGGGCATAGCATCATTCTATTAGTCCATCTATACTGACCTCCATCAGGTTGCAAACTGAATATAATTTTTTTCTGCATCTAGCTCTGAAAAAATATTTGGGCTTCTAGCAGTGTGTGGGACTTGTTCTATTAGTCCTTCTATACTGACCTCCAGCAGGTTGCAAATTGAATATAATTTTTTTCTGCATCTAGCTCTGAAAAAATATTTGGGCTTCTAGCGGTGTGTGGGACTTGGTCTATTAGTCCATCTATACTGACCTCCATCAGGTTGCAAATTAAAAATAATTTTTTTCTGCATCTAGCTCTGAAAAAATATTTGGGCTTCTAGCAGTGTGTGGGACTTGGTCTATTAGTCCATCTATACTGACCTCCATCAGGTTGCAAATTAAAAATAATTTTTTTCTTCATTTATCTCTGAAAAAATATTTGGGCTTCTAGCAGCGTGTGGGACTTGTTCTATTAGTCCATCTATACTGACCTCCATCAGGTTGCAAATTAAAAATAATTTTTTTCTGCATCTAGCTCTGAAAAAATATTTGGGCTTCTAGCAGTGTGTGGGACTTGGTCTATTAGTCCATCTATACTGACCTCCATCAGGTTGCAAATTAAAAATAATTTTTTTCTTCATTTAGCTATGAAAAAATATTTGGGCTTCTAGCAGTGTGTGGGACTTGTTCTATTAGTCCATCTATACTGACCTCCAGCAGGTTGCAAATTGAATATAATTTTTTTCTGCATCTAGCTCTGAAAAAATATTTGGGCTTCTAGCGGTGTGTGGGACTTGGTCTATTAGTCCATCTATACTGACCTCCATCAGGTTGCAAATTAAAAATAATTTTTTTCTGCATCTAGCTCTGAAAAAATATTTGGGCTTCTAGCGGTGTGTGGGACTTGGTCTATTAGTCCATCTATACTGACCTCCATCAGGTTGCAAATTAAAAATAATTTTTTTCTGCATCTAACCCAGCCAATAGTTTTGGCCTAATACCACAGTTTGGCCACTCAGCTCTGCTCGGTTACCATCCATTGTTTTTTTGTGCAAACAACTCCAGAGTTGTGAATTAGTTAACCACCAAAATGAGTGGAAAAAGGCCTGCTGCTGGTGGAAAGGGGAATAGGCGTGTTGGGAAGGGGAAAAAAGGTTGTGTCCGTGGGGTAGGTGCAGAAGAAAGACCATCTTCCAGCCAAACTAAAATGTCTACTTCTTTTAGCGGACAATGTGATAAGATCCCTTTCTTACGGCCACGCCAATCGCTACAAATTCCAGATGAGGCACAAAAACAGCAGGTGCTTCAACGGATATCAAGTGCTCCTTTAAGTGGGCTCTCCTCCACATCAACTTCAACATCACAAATACTCCAGTCCTCAAAGGTGTCACCCAAATCGCACTTGCTTCCTCACAGCTCCCAAATCTCCAGCTGCCCGTCTGAGTATGAGGTAGAACAGATGGTTGAGTCTGCAGAGCTGTTTACTCATACTATAGCCTGGGAATCAGAGGTCGACTCCAGCGCTTCTGTGAATCCAGACGAGGAAATGATCTGCACTGATGCCCAGAATCTTTATGAGTCGGATCCAGGACCAGACGCAGAAGGTTCTGACCATAATGTAGACCCTCATTCCCAAACTGTAACTCCTGTTGGTGGAGACAATGAGGAAGACGATGATAAGACTCAAATACCTGATTGGAGCGACAACTTTAGTTTTTTGTCAGGGCAGGAACAGGTTGGCTCTGAGGACGACGGGTGTGATAACGCACAGGGTGATGATGATGAGGTCGGAGATCCCACTTACTGTCAACCCACAGTCAGCCAAGAGATGAGGTCAGCAGAGGAGGTGGAGGAAGATGCTAGTGACGACGAGGTCAGGTTGCGCCTTCCTGGACAGAGACGTAGTACTGGAAGCACGTCAACAACTGCATCCTCAAACACAACTCTGCCTCTCACCACAAGTCGTGGTGGCTCTTCAGGTCGCATGGGTGCTAAGCCTTGCATAGCCTGGGCATTTTTTCAGATCGATAAAGATGACCCAACTCGTGTTATCTGTAACATTTGTCAGCAAAAGCTAAGTAGAGGCCAAAAAATACATAGTTTGAGTACTTCATGCATGAACCGGCACATGGACATGAAGCATAAGTTGCAGTGGGAAGCTCAGTGTGCTACAATGCGGCCTAGCCGGCCGGGCCAACCACCGTCTGCCATATCTTGTGCATCCGCGGCCTCTTCATCCTCTGTGACTGGGGGGACAGCAGTCACACCTGTTTTGGGGCGCAGACCTGCCACGTCTTTACCCGCAACAGCCAGCGTGATTGGCAGGTCATCATTTTCTTTGGAGGTGGTAACACCAGCTGGTCTTGAGCGCTGTCCGACATCGATAGCACCACCTTTGGATCAAGGCAACCTAACATGTCCGCCTGCATCTTCCTCACAGACCGGCAGTTTGCCGGGGACACCCTTATCAACCCCGTCTAAGCACAATAGCCAGCCCTCGGTCCCTCAGATGTGGACAAGTAAAAGACCATTTCCTCCTAGCCATGAGAAAGCTAAGAGGTTGAATTTCACCATCTGCAAGCTCTTGGCTACAGAAATGCTGCCTTTCCGCCTGGTGGACACAGAGGATTTTCGAGACCTTATGTCCGTCGCAGTGCCCCAGTACCAGATGCCCAGTCGGCACTACTTCTCAAAGAAAGGTGTGCCTGCGCTCCACCAGCATGTCGCACACAACATCACCGCTTCTTTGAGAAACTCTGTGTGTGACAGGGTGCATTTCACCACAGACACTTGGACGAGTAGGCATGGACAGGGGCGTTACATGTCGCTGACTGGGCACTGGGTAACTATGGTGACAGCAGGACAAGGGGCTGCTGTCCAAGTCTTGCCGTCCCCACGAGTTGTGCGTCAATCCTCTTTATGTCAAAGTTCCTCCACTGCTTCTGCCTGCTCAACCTCCTCTCGGTCTTCCACCTGCACCCAAAGCCTGTCTGGTCATGCCACAAGCTTTCTAACTGCGCAGAAGGGATCCTGCACACCTCCTTACTATGCTGGCAGTAGGGCTCAACGTCATCAGGCGGTTTTTACATTGAAATGTCTGGGAAATGTGAGTCACACAGCTGAGGAGTTGTGGTCAGCTCTGGAGAACCAATTTCATGAATGGTTGTCTCCACTGGACCTGAAACCAGGGAAGGCCGTGTGCGACAATGCTGCAAACCTGGGTGCGGCCCTTCGCCGGGGCAATGTCACACACGTGCCTTGTATGGCTCACGTGTTGAACCTGGTTGTCCAGCAATTTTTAGCCCACTATCCCAGACTAGATGGCCTTCTGCAGAGGGCACGGTCGCTGTGTGCTCACTTCCGCCGTTCGCATCCCGCAGCTCAGCGACTTACATCTCTACAGAAGTCGTTGGGCCTGCCACTTCACCGGCTAAAATGCGATGTGCCTACCCGGTGGAATTCAACTCTGCACATGTTGCAGCGACTGTGGCAGCACCGACAAGCCCTGGTGCAATACGTTCTGACGTATAGCCTGGGCCAACGAGATTCAGAGGTGGGGCAAATCACGCTGGAGGAGTGGTCTCAGATCAGGGACCTATGCACCCTTCTGCACAGTTTTGAAATGGCGACGAAGATGTTTAGTGCTGACGATGCCATTATCAGCATGACTATTCCGGTGATTTACATGCTGGAGCACATGTTAAACAGAATTCGGAGTCAGGTGGTGGCACAAGAGGAGGTGGAGGAAGTAGAGGAGGAGGAGTTGTATGCGGAAGGGCTAACATCTGCAAGGTCCAGACGGTCGGCAGCACCAGGGCGGCAGGCATGTGAGGGTGGGGGAGATGATTTTACCAGGGCGCATGGTAGCAGCCAAACTAGTGAGGAAGGTGCAGGAGCCCAGGAAGAAGTGGAGGACGAACTGATAGAAGACTCATCAGATGAGGGAGACCTTGATCACATTTCTGTTGTGCGAGGTTGGGGGGAGAGGACAGAGGAAGGAAGCATGATTGTTACCTCGCCACCAACACAACAGGGACTTGGTGCTCCTGGATGCGCAACACACATGAGTGCCTTCTTGCTGCACTACCTGCAACATGACCCTCGAATTGTGAGAATTAGAAATAATCCTGACTACTGGGTTGCCACACTGTTAGATCCCCGGTACAAAAGTAAATTTGCAGAAATTATTCCTGCCATAGAAAGGGATGCACGCATGCAGGAGTATCAGCAGAGACTGTTGCAGAATCTTACATGTGCTTTTCCACAAAATACCAGTGGTGCACGTAGTGAATCTCACAGTTCCAACTTGCCAACCGTGGTCTGTATGGAATTGTTCAATAAAGGGCCCAAAATTAAGATAACATAGATGGGAGAGGTCTCTATGAATAGGAATTCCTAAGTATTTGATACCCTGTGAGGGCCAGGCAAAGGGAAAGTTGGACTGGATGGAATCCTATATGGATTTAGGGAGGGAGACATCGAGGGCCTCAGACTTCGCTGCATTGATTTTAAAATTTTACCATGTAACAAAGTGATCTATTTCAGCCATAACAGCAGGGATGGATATATGTGATTGAGTGATATATACTAGGACATCATCAGCAAATAGAGAGCACTTGTACTCGGTGCCTCCCACCTCAATCCACCTAATATTGGGGTTATGGCGAATTGATGAGAGCAGGTGCTCCGTCACTAGGATGTATAAGAGAGGGGACAGAGGACATCCCTGCCTTGTCCCATTGGTGATTGTGAAAGGTGATGAAAATGTTCTGACGCACCCCCTGGGCCTTGGGACACCCGGAGCCGGACCCTTTTTGGTGGATGCTGGTGGTTGTAGTCTTCGTGGCGGCGATCCGGTTCCGTGGCTCAGGGCGGTCAAACCAGTGGCGGAACTATTTATGTGGTTTTGATGTTTAAATGTCCGACTACGCCACCCGTGGATTGCGGTCAGAGTGAACCGCCGCTACAGGGCAGACCGCTAAGGCTGGTGTTGTGGGTGCAGCAGAGCGTAGCATAACTCCCCACGGGAGGAGTATAGCCTCAGGGCAGTGTATGCGGAGGATGGGGGTGATGGTGCAGGGCAGCAGCAGTAACGACACGGAGTCAGTGATGCAGTTCAGGGCCTTTACTCACAGTTCTTATTATCCAGACCACGTCTGCAGGTAACGGCTGCCCACGTCGTACTGTGCTCACCAGGTGAGGGGCTCAGACAACTCCCAGATAACTTTGGAGCGCTTCACAGGACCCCCTTTGTGTGTCCTTTGTCTGGCCTTTCTTACCAACACTTCTGTCCGGCTGCCTCGGGCCTCCTCTTGGTAAACTTGGCGCCAGTTTCCCTGACCCTATGTGGTGCCTTCCTAGCGGGTGGAGCAAGGGGCTGCGCCACATAAAATGTCAGAGCCTCCGGTTTCTAGCTGAGGGTCGTTTCCTGCCTCCACTAGTTCGGGGACCGGTCTCCCCCTTTGGCCTGACCCCTCCACGCAGGTGGATTCGGGCGTGCGGTGGCGACTCACCCGTCCGCACCCCTGGGATCCCTTCATTCCTCGTTCCTGGAGCCTTCTCCGCTCCTCTTCCTTCCTTCTCCCTCTTGCAGGCCTGGGCCTCTGTTACTAGGCCCGCCTCCGGAGCAGAGCTCATGCAGAGCCCCTGCTCCCTGCCACTTCTGCTCAGACTTCTCTGCACTGAACTAAGATGGTGCCCACCTTTTATACTCCCTTCTCAATGCACCCAGGAACTGCTTCCTCCCTGCTCCTGCACTGCAGGGTTCCCCTTCCTCAGTGTTCCCTCCCCCCACTCCAGCCAGGGACAGGGACTGTCGTGCCCATCTCAGGGGCATATTGGTCGCCCTGCCCCACGGCAATGTGGTGTAATGCATGCAGGTGTCGGGTCCTGATCCACACTCCATCCTTATCTGAGAGTGAGATATCACACCTCTGGGTGAGGTGCAATACGTCTGTAGCAACCGAGCCCTCGGTGCTACAGTTCCATTTATCTTCAGCCTAGGTGACGTATTGTGATACAGGGCCGTGATTTTGGCTATAAAAGGGTCCCCTAGACCCCTACCCCAAGCTTTTTAAGAGAATCATATATGGCGTGCCAGGAGACTCTATGGAATGCTTTCTCAGCATCCAACGAGAGTATCTACTTACAAATTTTTAACTGCATCTAGCCCAGGAAATACTTTGTGCCTAGTAGCAGTGTCTGCTAGTCAGCGGTTTATCCCGGCTGTTAAGCAAGCTACACCACCTGTAGTTTGGACACTTAATTTTTTCAAAGGAAATGCTTCGGGACCACGGGATACTTAGTGAAGAGCATCAGGAGGCACCCCAAGGCATAGGGGCTGGGACTGGCACTAGGATGCCTTGCGGTGGACAGCCGAGCTCGATCCTTATAAAAGCTTTTTAACTGCAGCAGCTTTAGTGGACGCTACTGGAGCTGGAATTACGGGGCTGCTGGCATGAGACTTGCCCTCCAATAGATCCTTGTAAATGGATTTAAAGTGTATTCATTCAAATTAGAGGGACAATTTAAATTAAAAAGCTTAGAGCTGCCTCCACCACAGGGGGGCTCTCTCGACCCACCAGCGGACAGGCACCAGTATTGGGAGAGGGGGGCTGGCCGTCAGGGTTCACCGCGGCTCTGGCACAAACCCGGCGACACGGAGGTGGCACGGGCAGGAGCGGACTGGCCGTCTCGGCTTCTCACTTTTTGGATTTTAGAAGGGCATGACATGCCTATATCTGTGTCTCCCCCTCCTTTTACTCCTCCACCTCTTTTCTTTTCGCATGACTATATGTACTTGTCACTTTTCCATGTGTTAGTTGTGTCTTCTGAGCAGTTTGTCAGCTTTTGGACACCTTTGAAGGTGTTTTCTATGTGTTTCTATGTGTTTTTGTTTGCCTGCCATTGGTTTTAACGGTGTTCGAAGGTGTTCGACGAACAGTTCGACGAACAGTTCGGCGAACACACGGGTGTTCGACGAACCGAACCGAACTCGAACACTACGGGGGTGGCTCAACACTACTGACTATCCCTGAAAGAAAGGCCTTGGAGGAATACATACAGACAAGCTTGGCTGCTGGTCACATTAGACCTTCTAAGTCGCCTGTGGCAGTTGGATTTTTCTTTGTTAAAAAAAAAGGACGGCGGTTTACGTCCATGTCTGGATTTTCGTGAAATTAATAAGATTACCGTACGCAATTCCTACCCATTGCCGTTAATTCCGGACTTGTTTAACCAGTTGGTGGGGGCCAAGTGGTTCTCAAAAATTGATCTCCGGGCGGCATACAATTTATTACGTGTGAAGGAGGGTGATGAATGGAAAACTGCTTTTAACACTCCTGTGGGTCATTTTGAGAATTTGGTGATGCCTTTTGGTCTTACCAATGCACCTGCATTTTTTCAGAACCTTATTAATGACATCCTGAGACCTTTGATTGGTAAGAATGTGGTTGTGTATTTGGATGACATTTTGATTTATTCACCAGATCTGGAGTCTCATTGGCGGAGCGTACGTGAGGTATTGCAGTTATTGAGTGATAATTCACTCTTTGCTAAGCTGGAGAAATGTGAGTTCGCTGTGCAGAGAATTCGTTTTTTGGGCTACATTATCTCCAGCGAGGGTTTTGAGATGGACTCGGTGAAGGTTCAGGCTGTGCAGGAATGGCCTAGGCCTATTGGTTTGAAATCTATACAGAGATTTTTGGGTTTTGCCAATTATTACAGGAAATTCATTAAGAATTTTTCTGTAATTGTTAAACCTCTAACCGATCTCACCAGGAAAGGTGCGAATACGGCCCAGTGGACTACTGAGACCATTGAAGCGTTTGAGTATCTCAAAGAGAGGTTCAGTTCTGCCCCTATCCTTATACAGTCTGATGAGACCAAACCTTTTTTGGTCGAGGTCGATGCTTCATCGGGTCGGAGCAGTTTTGTCTCAGGAGAACAAGGGTGGAGTACATCCTTGTGCCTTGTTTTCGAAAAACCGAAATTAATTATGATGTTGGAAATCGGGAGTTGCTGGCTATTAAACTTGCGTTTGAACATTTTTTGGAAGGCGCTAGATTTCCTATTCAGGTTTTCACAGATCATAAGAATTTGATCTATTTGGATGCTGCCAAGCGCTTGAATGCCCATCAAGCTAGGTGGGCACTTTTTTTTTCTCGGTTTCATTTTTCTGTTACCTATATCCCTGGTACTAAGAATGTTAAAGCCGATGCTTTATCTCGCAGCTTCTCTCCTACGGTCAGTGCCGAGGTGGAGGAGAGCATTTTACAGAAAGGAGTTGTGGTGGCGGCATTGGACTCCGTTTTGGAGAATGGGATTCTGAAAGCTCAAGATGATGCTCCATCTAACACTCCCCATGGGAGGTTGTTTGTGCCTAGAACCTTTAGGAGAGATTTGTTTGTGGAATATCATGAGTCTCGGTTGGCAGGTCCTGCAGGAATTTCGGAGACTAAGAGACTTATGAGTCGCATGTGTTTGGTGGCCTGGATGGCAGAAGGAAGTCATTAAGTGGGTGCGTCAGTGTACTGTGTGTGCTAGGTCAAAGGCTTCACATACTCCTGCTGCGGGGTTGCTTTGCCCTCTGGAGGTTCCAAGTGCGCCTTGGATGCATTTGGCAATGGATTTTATTACTGACCTTCCTGTGTCCGAGGGTTTTACTGTCATCTGGGTGGTCGTGGACCGTTTTTGTAAGATGTGTCATTTGGTTCCATTCATTAAGTTGCCCTGCGCCAAGACACTCGCTAAGGCGTTTGTTAAGGAAATTGTCAAGCTCCATGGCGTTCCAACGGATATTGTTTCTGATAGAGGACCTCAGTTTGTGGCTCGCTTTTGGCGTGCTTTTTGTGACAGGTTGGGAGTCCATTTGTCATTTTCGTCTGGTTATCATCCTGAGTCTAATGGACAGACTGAAAGAACAGGATGTTGAACAGTTTTTGCGTTGTTTTGTGGTGAACAATCAAGAGGTGTGGTCTGAGTTTCTGCCTCTCGCAGAATTTGCTCTTAACAATCATACATCCTCCTCTGCTGGGTGTTCTCCTTTTTTTGTTGTACTGGGAGACATCCGTCTTTTGGTTCGTTCTCCAAATTGGGGTCGGCGGTGCCGGAGGAGGAGAATTTTTCTGGTGATTTGGAGAGAGTTTGGACTAATGTACGTTGCAACCTTCAAGAGGCTAACAAGAAGTCCAAGAAGTATTTTGACAGGAAATGTGAAGAGGTTTTGTTTACTGTGGGTGACATGGTTTGGTTGTCCTCGAAGAACCTGCGGTTGAGGATTCCCTCTAAAAAACTGGGTCCTAAGTTTGTGGGTCCATTTAAAGTGCTTCAGGTTGTTAACCCGTCTGCTGTTAGGTTGGATGTCCCTACTTCCTGGAAGATTAATCCTGTGTTTCATGTTTCCTTGTTGAAAAAGGCTGACGTTTCTAATAGGGACGCCACTGTCACAGGTCCTCCTGTGGTGGAAAACGGCGAATATGAAATTTCTCGTATCTTGAATTCTAGATGGCATAGAGGGAGATTGCAGTATCTTGTCTCCTGGAAGGGTTTTGGTCCCGAAGACAACTCCTGGGTAAGGGCGGATGATGTCTCTGCTCCTAGGCTTGTTAGAGCTTTCCACAAGAGGTTTCCGGATAGGCCTGGGCCTGGAGGATCCAGAGGATCCTCATAAAAGAGGGGGTACTGTTAGAACCCTCCTGTTTGTTTTTTCCATCTTGTGTTTTGCAGTCACGTGACCTTCTGCCTTTATATTCCAGCTCCTCCCTTTTGGCTGTGCTGGACTTCAGTTTTTGACTGTTTCTCTAGCCAGATGCTTCGGTGCCTTTCTCTGTCAGTTCGCTTGGTCCTTCTGGGACCTCTAGTACCTTTTTGTCAGTTTGTCTTTTTGTGTTCTGCAACAACTTCTCTGTTTAGGAGGTGTCCCATTTTTGTCCCAGTCCTTAGTTCTTTTAGGGACCCCTCCCCTTATGCTATAGGGCTTCGTTCAGACTAGCCGGGTCTGTTCGCTAGGAACAGGCAGCCCGCTACATCGTAGGGATTCAGCTTAGTCTTACTGTAGGGACAGCTTTCCCCTATCTTTCCTTAGTACTTGTTGCAGATCATAAGAGATGTTAGTTGAGACAGGATGACGCTAGACCAGACTAGGAGGTCTCCACTTCCCCCTTTCCCTAGAGTCTAGGCTCCATCTCCCTTTTCCCTCTGTGTTGCACTTACACCTGGCGTGACATGCAGGTGGTATAATTGATCCTATTATGGATCCCTTAACCAGCAACTTTCCATCTCTTTGTTAGTGGACCTGTGGCACCCCAGGGGTCTGGTTTCCACAGTAACAGCAATGTTATGTCTGAGAGCAGGTGGGAGGTCTCTTGGTCAGGGATCCTTTGCATGCCACACCTCCTGCCCAGTCCTGGGAGGGGAAGAACTTCCCCTATATAAACCTGGGGCTGAGGCAGGGTTAGGAAGAAGAGTAGAGAGAAGAAGAGAAGCAGTAATAGGAAAGAAAGACCAGGAGCTCTGTGGGAATCGTGCTAAGAAGAGGTCAGGGGCTGGTAGCTGTAGAGCTCGCCCTGATCGAAGCTTTCTCACCGGACCCGGAGTCCGAGGCTGTGGGGACTAACTTTTACCCAGCAGCAAAATCCGTCAGGCAGGGGATTTCCGGTCCTCTGGCCAAGAAACCCGAAGGCACGGTCACACGCGTGGGACCAGCACCGCCGTCGTGGAGCGGAAGCAAATAGAAGGCCCCGAGTCACCGGCCATACGGGTGAGCACCACACGGTACACTCAGGGACGTGGGCTACTTTTACCCGCCTCTAGCAAGGTAGCCAGAAGAGTACAGTTAGTTGGGAAGGCCTACAGCTCCGCCTGGCCAGGGGAAATCCCATCTGCTCAAGGACTGACCAGGCCCCATTCGCTAGCCAGTACTCCGGGAGGGTCTGTCTTTGTCACCAGTAAAGACCCTGAACTACACCGTACCGTCTCCGAGTGGTTCCTGCTACCCCCATCATCCACGTCGGCTGCCCTGAGGCCATACCCCTCCCTTTGGGGGTTATACCATCTCCGCTGCACAACTGTGTCACCGGCCTCAGCGGTCTGCCCTGCAGCGGCGGCTCCATAGCTGCATTCAACGGGTGGCGTAGTCGTCCAATATCTACTGCTACGTACACCGCCACTCAGTCTGACTCCCTGGGCACGGACCGGGTCACCGCCACAAGGACTACCACCCCTAATAGATCCGGCTCCGGGTAACCCCTGCGTGCGCAACGCTACACCAGAAAGCAGGCCCAGGGGCGCGTCAGCTTTTGGCGTAGTCGGCAGGATCTCGTGCCCGCAACCACCGGGTACTGCGTGCCTGAAAAAGACTGTTCAAACTTACCAGTGGTGAAGATTCCCGCCATCCGTGGAGGTTTCCCGCCATCCGGCGCCATCTTCTACCTTCTTCCCGCCATCCGCGAAGTTTTCCTGCCATCCGGCGCCATCTTCTGCCTTCTTCCCGCCATCCGTGGAGTTTTCCCGCCGTTGGACGCCATCTTGAAGACGCCGCGCGGGAAGAAGAGGGGCGTGGACTCCGAAAGCGCGCGAGAACTGAAGCCCCGCCTCACGTCCGGACGTTGCGTAAGGTCCTGGAAGGAGCCCAGCAGACGCCGACGTCACAGGAGCGCGACGGAAGGTCCTCAACCCTGACGATCCACTGCGGAGCCGCGGCCTACGGAAGAGGATCATCGCAAGGTAGGCCACGGTCCACTAGGGGGGGAGAAAGATGTCGGATACGGAGGAGAGCTTCACTGCCTCAACCCCCGCCAGCGCCACCGCTGTTGCGGTCATGCCTTTCACCATGCCCTATATCCCGGGGGCAGCCTGGCTACCCCAGTACTCAGGGGAGTCACATACCCTGCATGACTTTAGAGAAAAGCTGGATAGCCTCTTCCAGGTGTACCCCTCACAGAAGAGCAAAAAGTGAGCATTCTGGTGGCCCAATTAACCGGGGCAGCCCGAAAGGAGGTAAAGTCCTGGCCACCTGGGGGGAGGACTGTCGCAGGGATACTAACCCGGCTGAGGGACACCTTTGATACCCGCACCTCAGCCGAGATCAAGCTTAGATTCTACGGGTGCAAGCAGCGAGCACAAGAGAGTATAAGGGACTATGCCCTGAACCTACAAGAGGCCCTGAGAGCCATTAAGCAGACCGACCCTGACGGCGTGGGAGACGAGGACAGGCTGTTGACTGAACAATTTATAGAGGGTTTATATTGCAATGCCCACCGAACTCAGTTGCGGGCAATGGCCTTACAGGACCCTCATCTGGGATTTGCACAGTTCAAGGACAGAGCCATCCGGGTGCTCCGAGAACCAGCACCAGGTGGCGTTGTGACCCACAGACGCCCCACTACCACTTACCACCAGGAGGCGGCGCCCTTGTCGGCAGGGCCTGTGGGAACTGATGCGCAGGCTTTAAGCAATGACCCGGCTCCAGACCTGCACCATCAGGTCCAAGAGCTAGCTAAAAGCGTTGCTGCGCTAACCCGAACTGTGCAGTCTTTACAGGTTTCCACTTCGGGGAAGATCCAGCTGGCATCCGGACCGGAGGACATCCCGTGGCGTCGACCAAGGAGGACCCCACCGGCCAGAGGAAGACCCAGCGACCGATACAACGAGGACGGACAACCCATCTGCCGCCGCTGCAATCAACCCGGACATATGGCAAGGTACTGTCCTTTAAACTGGCCCAACCTAGGGTAGAGGGCCAACCCCTAGGAAAAAGATCATCATGCCCATCGAACTGGCGTGACAAATACGTGGGAGGACGTCCAGTCTTGCCTGTGGTACTGGATGGCATTCCTATGAGTGCCCTACTGGACACCGGGTCACAGGTCACCACCATCCCGTACGTGCTCTTCAAGCAGTACTGGAATGACTCGGATATAACCCGCTACCCTGACGACGACTTGAGTATCATCGCCAGCAATGGTCAGCCCGTGCCACAGATCGGATTTAAAGAGGTGACCATTAAAATCGGTAGAGTCGAACTGGCAGCACAGGGACTGATCATTGTAGACATTGACAAACACGAGAGTCACCCAAAGATAACTCTAGGAACTAATGTGATTGAAAATTGTCTTGCAGAAGTGATTTTCATTTTACAGCAGGTTGCCAAGAACGCCAGCTCCGGCGAGCAGCGAGTGCTCCAGAAAGAGATCCGGGCACTGATGCGACAGCAACAGGTGGAACTCTCCGGTGGTGAGATTGGTAGCGTGAGAATGTGTGACCCTTTCCCTATTGCCATGCCCCCAAAAAGTGAAATGATGATTTGGTGCCGGGCAGCTATTGGTCTGAGAGGTAGAGATTACCAGGCAATGGTAGAACCAGTTTACTCAGACAGTAGGCCCACCATTTTGACAGCACGGGGGGTGGTCAATGTACGCCATGGGAGGGTGCCCGTTCGCGTAGTGAATATCGGGAAGAGGGAAGTGTACCTGCCCAGGTATGCCACGCTGGCCAAATTGTATACCATCAATCGAAATTCCATACAGTCCATAGAACCATTGCCTCCATCTTCTCCGGAGGAAGGTAACGGCTCTGAGAAAACAATGGAGGACTGGTGTCAGCAACTACATTTGGGTACTGACTCCACTCCCTCACACCAGAAACAGGGAGTCTATCGGGTGGTTCAAGAGTATGAAAGAGTGTTTAGTAAACACCCGTTAGACTTCGGGCGAGTCAAGGGGGTAGAACACCACATCCCCACGGGAGATCATCCTCCCATAAAGGAGAGATACCGACCCGTACCCCCTGCACATTACCAACACGCCAAGGGGATGCTCAGAGACATGAAGGAGGCTGGGGTAATCAGGGATAGCTGTAGCCCCTGGGCAGCTCCACTAGTCTTGGTTAAAAAAAAAGACCACACCATGAGAATGTGTGTAGATTACCGGAAAATCAACCATATCACACACAAAGATGCGTACCCTTTACCAAGGATAGAGGAGTCTTTGGCTGCTTTAAGATCTGCTAATTTCTTCTCCACTTTGGATCTTACTAGCGGGTACTGGCAGGTTCCTGTAGCAGAGGCGGACCGGGAGAAGACCGCATTCACCACCCCGATGGGACTTAGCGAGTTTACCTGCATGCCGTTCGGACTCTGCAACGCACCAGGAACCTTCCAACGGTTGATGGAATGCTGTCTGGGACACCGAAACTTCGAGACGGTCCTGCTATACCTGGACGATATCATCGTCTATTCCAAAACCTACGAGGATCACCTGAAACACCTGGCGGAAGTGTTCGAAGCTCTGGCAAACTACGGCCTAAAGGTGAAACCCTCCAAGTGTCACCTCCTGAAACCAAAGGTGCAGTACCTGGGACACGTGGTGAGCGCTGACGGAGTGGCTCCCGACCCTGATAAGATCACCGCAATTAAGGAATGGCCAAGTCCCTCCAGTGTAAAGGAAGTGCGGCAGTTCCTAGGGTTGGTAGGCTACTACCGCAGATTCATTCCCGGTTTCACCAAAAAGGCAGCTCCTATGCAGGACCTCCTGATAGGCCAGTCCCGGAAGGCCAAGAACCAGAAGCCGCCCTTCAGATGGGAGAAGTTAGAAGAAGAGTCCTTCCGCCAGCTGAAGATGGCCCTCACGGGGGATGAAATCCTGGCATACCCTGATTACAGCCAGCCCTTTATCCTTTACACCGACGCCAGTAACATTGGGCTAGGAGCCGTACTGTCCCAGACCCAGCAGGGGAAAGAATGGGTAATTGCTTACGCCAGCCGAAAACTGAGACCCACCGAAAGAAACCCTGAGAATTACAGCTCATTCAAGCTGGAGTTCCTGGCAGTGGTGTGGGCAGTCACCGAACGCTTTAAGCACTACCTCGCCTCTTCCCGGTTCACCGTGTACACGGATAACAACCCGTTGACGCATCTGGACACGGCAAGGCTCGGTGCCCTGGAGCAGAGATGGATGGCCCGCCTGTCCAACTATGAGTTCACAATCAAATACCGGGCAGGGCGCTCCAATACCAATGCGGACGCCCTGTCTAGGATGCCAAACCTACCAGACGAGGGTGAGGATTCAGAAGATTTGGAAGAGGTCGAACTCCCTGCGTTCCACCGTCATGGGACTGTCCAGTATTCCCACCGTGTAAGGGGTAAGCAAGCCGCTACGTTCAACCCCTTACCTCACTACAACTGGGCGGAAACGCAAGACAGTGACCCTGCCGTCCGGCTGGTGAAGGAGATGCTGACTCAGCCAGAAGCTCGCCTTGACCCGGACGCTCCGGAGGAGACCAAGCAACTGTGGGCTGAGAAGAGTCGACTGTTCCTTTACAAGGGGAAGTTGTGCCGCAGAATGGTTAACTCCCGGACGCATGAACTGGTCTGGCAAGTAGTGGTGCCAAGAAGGGACGCAGCTATGGTGATGGAGGCATACCACGACGGGGCTGGGCACTTCGGATGGAAGAAGCTGGAGTTCCTGCTGCGCGGGCGGTTCCATTGGGTAGGCATGAGAGGAACCATCGAGAGGTGGTGCAGAGACTGTGGCCCATGCAACCTAAGAAGGAAGGACCGTGCCAGCCAGAAGACCCCCCTTCAGTCCATCGTCACCCGGCAGCCGTTGGAACTGGTGGCCTTGGATCATGTAAAACTGACCCCAAGCAGAAGTGGCTACGCCTACGCATTAACCATCGTGGATCACTACTCCCGGTTCTTGGTTGTCGTCCCCGTCAAGGACTTAACGGCTCAAACAGCAGCTAGAGCCTTCCAGCAGCACTTTTGCCGTCCACACGGCTATCCAGAGCAGGTGCTGACGGACCAAGGACCTGCCTTTGAAGCGGAGGTCTTCCAAGAATTCTGTACTCTGTATGGCTGCCGGAAGATCAGGACGACACCCTATCATCCGCAAACTAATGGACTTTGTGAGAAAATGAACCAGGTGGTGATAGATCTTCTAAAAACATTGCCCCTGGAAGAACGCAGTCTGTGGCCTGAGAAGCTGCCCGACCTGGTGGACCTATACAACTACATCCCTGTAGGTTCCACCAACTGTACCCCGGCTTACCTAATGAGGGCAAGGCCTGGTAAGCTACCTGTTGACCTGGAGATGGGAGTCCTGACACCCGAGGACACTTCACCGGAAGCAGACTGGGACACAGAGAGGCAGCAGCAGTACCGGAAAGTATAGGAGAGCGTGGAGCAAAGTCTCTGTCTGGCTAGGGAAAGACAAGAGAAAACTTACAACCAGTATGCTCCCGCTGTTCCCCTGGTACCCGGAGAGCAGGTCTTGAAGAGGAAGAGACGGCTCCACAAGTTGGACGACCAGTGGGAGAAGGACCCGTACACCGTACTGCCCTCAAGCCACGACAACCCAAAGGTTTGTACCATCAGTAAAGACGGAGGGGAAACCACAGCCATTGTATCCCGGGATCACCTGAAGAAGTGTCCCGAACAGCTACGGAACCCAGAAGGGGAACAAGAAGACCCTCGACCCGTAGAGGAAAGGGAAGATATGGTTAGTACTGTGCTCGGAGACTTTCCTCGGTCCTGGACTCAAGTCAATGGTGCAGTTGTGGTACCCGTCCTCACGTTCCTCCAACCAGCATCCCAAGTGCCTACGGAGCAACAGGTAGAGCTGGGAGAGCAGCCGGTCCAAGAGGCAAGAGACTCCACACAAGCAGAACAGGAGGATCAACCCTCTGCTTGTAGTGAGCCTGCCGTACCCCTAGTGAGCCAAAGAGCCCGTAGACAGCTGCCCAGTTTACCCTTGACAGCTCCTACACCCTGTAGTTCAGGGCCAGACAGTCAGCTCCGTAGGTCCACTAGGACCACTAGAGGCCAGTTACCCGCACGTTGGAGGATTTGAAGTGTTTAAATTGTTTTATTTGTGGTCACCTGTCTGTTACTTGTAAATAATTATGTGTTTCTAGTTATTTTTAGGAGTCCTTGGTGGATTTACCGGGAATCCTTGTACAATTGGTTGGAGCGTAACCTAGGAATGGACTAAAGACTGTTAAGGACTCGGGGCAGGACAGACCCCTACCTGGTTACGTCTCCCTGTTTGGTGAAATGGACACCTTGCTTTTCTTCAAAACTGCACCCGGTTGCGGACACGCCGTAACCATCTTTATGTGTTTTTCTTATTGTATTATTATTGTTTATACCTTGTTATGTTTTTCTAAAAATATGTTTAGTCCCAGAGTACTAAATTTCACTAGGGGGGAATGTGGCACCCCAGGGGTCTGGTTTCCACAGTAACAGCAATGTTATGTCTGAGAGCAGGTGGGAGGTCTCTTGGTCAGGGATCCTTTGCATGCCACACCTCCTGCCCAGTCCTGGGAGGGGAAGAACTTCCCCTATATAAACCTGGGGCTGAGGCAGGGTTAGGAAGAAGAGTAGAGAGAAGAAGAGAAGCAGTAATAGGAAAGAAAGACCAGGAGCTCTGTGGGAATCGTGCTAAGAAGAGGTCAGGGGCTGGTAGCTGTAGAGCTCGCCCTGATCGAAGCTTTCTCACCGGACCCGGAGTCCGAGGCTGTGGGGACTAACTTTTACCCAGCAGCAGAATCCGTCAGGCAGGGGATTTCCGGTCCTCTGGCCAAGAAACCCGAAGGCACGGTCACACGCGTGGGACCAGCACCGCCGTCGTGGAGCGGAAGCAAATAGAAGGCCCCGAGTCACCGGCCATACGGGTGAGCACCACACGGTACACTCAGGGACGTGGGCTACTTTTACCCGCCTCTAGCAAGGTAGCCAGAAGAGTACAGTTAGTTGGGAAGGCCTACAGCTCCGCCTGGCCAGGGGAAATCCCATCTGCTCAAGGACTGACCAGGCCCCATTCGCTAGCCAGTACTCCGGGAGGGTCTGTCTTTGTCACCAGTAAAGACCCTGAACTACACCGTACCGTCTCCGAGTGGTTCCTGCTACCCCCATCATCCACGTCGGCTGCCCTGAGGCCATACCCCTCCCGTTGGGGGTTATACCATCTCCGCTGCACAACTGTGTCACCGGCCTCAGCGGTCTGCCCTGCAGCGGCGGCTCCATAGCTGCATTCAACGGGTGGCGTAGTCGTCCAATATCTACTGCTACGTACACCGCCACTCAGTCTGACTCCCTGGGCACGGACCGGGTCACCGCCACAAGGACTACCACCCCTAATAGATCCGGCTTCGGGTAACCCCTGCGTGCGCAACGCTACACCAGAAAGCAGGCCCAGGGGCGCGTCAGCTTCACCTACATCACAGGTTGCTTGCATGGAAATCCCTTGATTGTCTTGTGTACTTCATGTTTCATTCCTGCGCTCTATATCTGAATGTGCGGTTTTTCGTTTTATTCTTTGTATGTCTTGTATTGGTATCCTTCCATGCACACATTTTTGTGACATGTGGTATATATTTGTATCTATTTGAGTTTACCCAAGGATGATGGCTTCCGCACAAACCACACTTATTCAATCCATGTGACCTTTCCCATATGGGCCTCACTGATATGTAGTTTTATATATTGTGCATTACTGTTGCTGTGTACAGGTTTATTCATGCAAGGACCAGTTTTTGGCAGTTTGGTATTATCCCGACTATATATCCATAGCCTGGGTTTGATTTTCTGGGCCTTTGGACTGTTTTAACTGTTTTTATAATTTTTTTTGTATGTCTATATAATGAGTCAATAAAGGTGAAATATTATCATTTTTGATATGTGTTATTTCTGTGGGATCCCCAATTGGGCAAATCTTTTCTACTCCCTTTACTCATAACTATGTGGGGGGCATTATTATGTGGGGGGTACATTGGTGACATTATTATGTGGGGGCACAGTGGAGGCATTATTATGTGGGGGCACAGTGGTGGCATTATTATGTGGGGGGCACAGTGGTGAAATTATTATGTGTGGGCACAGTGGAGGCATTATTATGTGGGGGGAACAGTGGTGACATTATTATGTGGAGGCACAGTGGGGGCATTATTATGTGGGGGCACAGTGGGGACATTATTATGTGTGGGCACAGTGGAGGCATTATTATGTGGGGGCACAGTGGAGGCATTATTATGTGGGGAGCACAGTGGTGAAATTATTATGTGGGGGCACAGTGGTGACATTATTATGTGGGGGGCACAGTGGTGACATTATTATGTGGGGGCACAGTGGTGACATTATTATGTGGGGGCACAGTGGTGACATTATTATGTGGGGGCACAGTGGAGGCATTATTATGTAGAGGCACAGTGGTGACATTATTATGTGGAGGGCACAGTGGAGGCATTATTATGTGGGGGCACAATGGTGACATTATTATGTGGGGGCACAGTGGTGACATTATTATGTGGGGGGTACTGTGGTGACATTATTATGTGGGGGCAGAGTGGGGGCATTATTATGTGAGGGCACAGTGGGGACATTATTATGTGTGGGCACAGTGGAGGCATTATTATGTGGGGGCACAGTGGAGGCATTATTATGTGGGGGGCACAGTGGTGAAATTATTATGTGGGGGCACAGTGGTGACATTATTATGTGGGGGCACAGTGGTGACATTATTATGTGGGGGCACAGTGGAGGCACTATTATGTGGGGGGTACTGTGGTGACATTATTATGTGGGGGCAGAGTGGGGGCATTATTATGTGAGGGCACAGTGGGGACATTATTATGTGTGGGCACAGTGGAGGCACTATTATGTGGAGGCACAGTGGTGACATTATTATGTGGGGGCACAGTGGTGACATTATTATGTGGGGGCACAGTGGAGGCACTATTATGTGGAGGCACAGTGGTGACATTATTATGTGGGGGCACAGTGGAGGCATTATTATGTGGGGGCACAGTGGTGACATTATTATATGGGGGCACAGTGGGGGCATTATTATGTGGGGGCACAGTGGTGACATTATTATGTGGGAGCACAGTGGAGGCATTATTATGTGGAGGCACAGTGGTGACATTATGTGGGGGCACAGTGGAGGCATTATTGTGTGGGGGCACAGTGGTGACATTATGTGGGGGCACAGTGGGGGCATTATTATGTGGGGGCACAGTGGTGACATTATTATGTGGGGGCACAGTGGAGGCATTATTATGTGGGGGGCACAGTGGTGGCATTATTATGTGGGGGTACAGTGGTGACATTATTATGTGGGGGCACAGTGGGGGCATTATTATGTGGGGGCACAGTGGGGACATTATTATGTGGGGGCACAGTGGAGGCATTATTATGTGGGGGCACAGTGGAGGCATTATTATGTGGGGGGCACAGTGGTGAAATTATTATGTGGGGGCACAGTGGTGACATTATTATGTGGGGGCACAGTGGAGGCATTATTATGTGGGGGCACAGTGGTGACATTATTATGTGGGGGGTACAGTGGTGACTTTATTATGTGGGGGCACAGTGGGGACATTATTATGTGGGGGCACAGTGGAGGCATTATTATGTGGGGGCACAGTGGAGGCATTATTATGTGGGGGGCACAGTGGTGAAATTATTATGTGGGGGCACAGTGGTGACATTATTATGTGGGGGCACAGTGGAGGCATTATTATGTGGGGGCACAGTGGTGACATTATTATGTGGGGGCACAGTGGGGACATTATTATGTGTGGGCACAGTGGGGGCATTATTATGTGGGGGCACAGTGGTGACATTATTATGTGGGGGCACAGTGGTGACATTATTATCTGGAGGCACAGTGGTGACATTATTATGTGGGGGCACAGTGGTGACATTATTATGTGGAGGCACAGTGGTGACATTATTATGTGGGGGCACAGTGGAGGCATTATTATGTGGGGGCACAGTGGTGACATTATTATGTGGGGGCACAGTGGGGGCATTATTATGTGGGGGCACAGTGGTGACATTATTATGTGGGGGCACAGTGGAGGCATTATTATGTGGGGGCACAGTGGTGGCATTATTATGTGGGGGGTACAGTGGTGACATTATTATGTGGGGGCACAGTGGGGACATTATTATGTGTGGGCACAGTGGAGGCATTATTATGTGGGGGCACAGTGGAGGCATTATTATGTGGGGGGCACAATGGTGAAATTATTATGTGGGGGCACAGTGGAGGCATTATTATGTGGGGGGCACAGTGGTGACATTATTATGTGGGGGCACAGTGGAGGCATTATTATGTGGGGGGCACAGTGGGGGCATTATTATGTGGGGGCACAGTGGTGACATTATTATGTGGGAGCACAGTGGAGGCATTATTATGTGGGGGGCACAGTGGTGACATTATTGTGTGGGGGCACAGTGGAGGCATTATTATGTGGGGGGCACAGTGGTGGCATTATTATGTGGGGGGTACAGTGGTGACATTATTATGTGGGGGCACAGTGGGGGCATTATTATGTGGGGGCACAGTGGTGACATTATTATGTGGGGGCACAGTGGAGGCATTATTATGTGGGGGCACAGTGGTGACATTATTATGTGGGGGCACAGTGGGGACATTATTATGTGTGGGCACAGTGGAGGCATTATTATGTGGGGGGCACAGTGGTGAAATTATTATGTGGGGGCACAGTGGTGAAATTATTATGTGGGGGCACAGTGGTGACATTATTATGTGGGGGCACAGTGGTGAAATTATTATGTGGGGGGCACAGAGGGGGCATTATTATGTGGGTGTACAGTGGAGTCATTATTATGTGGAGGCACAGTGGTGACATTATTATGTGGGGGCACAGTGGTGACATTATTATGTGGGGGCACAGTGGTGACATTATTATGTGGGGGGCACAGTGGTTACATTATTATGTGGGGGCACAGTGGTGAAATTATTATGTGGGGGCACAGTGGTGACATTATTATGTGGGAGCACAGTGGTGACATTATGTGGGGGCAAAGTGGTGAAATTATGTGGGGGCACAGTGTTGGCATTATTATGTGGGGGCACAGTGGTGGCATTATTATGTGGGGGGCACAGTGGTGAAATTATTATGTGTGGGGCACAGTGGTAAAATTATTATGTGGGGGCACAGTGGTGAAATTATTATGTGAGGGCACAGTGGTGACATTATTATGTGGGGGCACAGTGGTAGCATTATTATGTGGGGGCACAGTGGTGACATTATTATGTGGGGGCACAGTGGTGAAATTATGTGGGGCACTGTGGGGGCATTATTATGTGGGGGCGCAGTGGTGACATTATTATGTGGTGGCACAGTGGTGACATTATTATGTGGGGGCACAGTGGTGGCATTATTATGTGGGGGGCACAGTGGTGACATTATTTTGTGGGAGCACAGTGGGGACATTATTATGTGGGGGCACAGTGGTGGCATTATTATGTGGGGACACAGTGGTGGCATTATTACGTGGGGGCACAGTGGGGACATTATTATGTGGGGGCACAGTGGTAGCATTACTATGTGGGGGGTACAGTGGGGGCATTATTATGTGGGGGCACAGTGGTGACATTATTATGTGGGGGCACAGTGGTGGCATTATGTGGGGGCACAGTGGTGACATTATTATGTGGGGGCACAGTGGTGACATTATTATGTGGGAGCACAGTGGTGGCATTATTATGTGGGGGGCACAGTGGTGGCATTATGTGGGAGCACATTGGTGACATTATTATGTGGGGGCACAGTGGTGACATTATGTGGGGGCACAGTGGTGACATTATTATATGGGGGCACAGTGGGGTCATTATTATATGGGGGCATTATTATGTGGGGGCACAGTGGTGACATTATTATGTGGGGGCACAGTGGTGATATTATGTGGGGGCACAGTGGGGGCATTACTATGTGGGGGCACAGTGGAGGCATTACTATGTGGGGGCACAGTGGGGACATTATTATGTGGGGGCATAGTGGTGGCATTATGTGGGAGCACATTGGTGACATTATGTGGGGGCACAGTGGGGGCATTACTATGTGGGGGCACAGTGGGGGCATTACTCTGTGGGGGCACAGTGGTGGCATTATGTGGGAGCACATTGTTGACATTATTATGTGGGGGCACAGTGGTGACATTATGTGGTGGCACAGTGGTGACATTATTATGTGTGGGCACAGTGGAGGCATTATTATGTGCGGGCACAGTGGAGGCATTCTTATGTGGGGGGCACAGTGGTGAAATTATTATGTGGGGGCACAGTGGTGACATTATTATGTGGGGGCACAGTGGAGGCATTATTATGTGGGGGCACAGTGGTGACATTATTATGTGGGGGCACAGTGGGGACATTATTATGTGTGGGCACAGTGGAGGCATTATTATGTGGGGGGCACAGTGGTGAAATTATTATGTGGGGGCACAGTGGTGACATTATTATGTGGGGGGCACAGTGGGGGCATTATTAAGTGGGGGTACAGTGGAGGCATTATTATGTGGAGGCACAGTGGTGACATTATTATGTGGGGGCACAGTGGTGACATTATCATGTGGGGGCACAGTGGTTACATTATTATGTGGGGGCACAGTGGTGACATTATTATGTGGGGGCACAGTGGTGAAATTATTATGTGGGGGCACAGTGGTGACATTATGTGGGGGCACAGTGGTGAAAATATTATGTGGGGGCACAGTGGTGGCATTATTATGTGGGGGCACAGTGGTGGCATTATTATGTGGGGGGCACAGTGGTGAAATTATTATGTGGGGGCACAGTGGTGAAATTATTATGTGGGGGCACAGTGGTGACATTATTATGTGGGGGCACAGTGGTGAAATTATTATGTGGGGGGCACAGTGGGGGCATTATTATGTGGGGGTACAGTGAGTCATTATTATGTGGAGGCACAGTGGTGACATTATTATGTGGGGGTGCAGTGGTGAAATTATTATGTGGGGGCACAGTGGTGACATTATTATGTGGGAGCACAGTGGTGACATTATGTGGGGGCACAGTGGTGACATTATTATGTGGGGGCACAGTGGTGGCATTATTATGTGGGGGCACAGTGGTGACATTATTATGTGGGGGCACAGTGGTGACATTATTATGTGGGAGCACAGTGGTGGCATTATTATGTGGGGGGCACAGTGGTGGCATTATGTGGGAGCACATTGGTGACATTATTATGTGGGGGCACAGTGGTGACATTATGTGGGGGCACAGTGGTGACATTATCATGTGGGGGCACAGTGGGGTCATTATTATGTGGGGGCATTATTATGTGGGGGCACAGTGGTGACATTATTATGTGGGGGCACAGTGGTGACATTAAGTGGGGGCACAGTGGGGGCATTACTATGTGGGGGCACAGTGGGGGCATTACTATGTGGGGGCACAGTGGGGACATTATTATGTAGGGGCACAGTGGTGGCATTATGTGGGAGCACATTGGTGACATTATGTGGGGGCACAGTGGGGGCATTATTATGTGGGGGCACAGTGTGGGCATTACTATGTGGGGGCACAGTGGTGGCATTATGTGGGAGCACATTGTTGACATTATTATGTGGGGGCACAGTGGTGACATTATGTGGTGGCACAGTGGTGACATTATTATGTGTGGGCACAGTGGAGGCATTATTATGTGGGGGCACAGTGGAGGCATTATTATGTGGGGGGCACAGAGGTGAAATTATTATGTGGGGGCACAGTGGTGACATTATTATGTGGGGGCACACTGGAGGCATTATTATGTGGGGGCACAGTGGTGACATTATTATGTGGGGGCAGAGTGGGGACATTATTATGTGTGGGCACAGTGGAGGCATTATTATGTGGGGGTCACAGTGGTGAAATTATTATGTGGGGGCACAGTGGTGACATTATTATGTGGGGGGCACAGTGGGGGCATTATTAAGTGGGGGTACAGTGGAGGCATTATTATGTGGAGGCACAGTGGTGACATTATTATTGTGGGGGCACAGTGGTGACATTATCATGTGGGGGGCACAGTGGTTACATTATTATGTGGGGGCACAGTGGTGACATTATTATGTGGGGGCACAGTGGTGAAATTATTATGTGGGGGCACAGTGGTGACATTATTATGTGGGGGCACAGTGGTGACATTATGTGGGGGCACAGTGGTGAAAATATTATGTGGGGGCACAGTGGTGGCATTATTATGTGAGGGCACAGTGGTGGCATTATTATGTGGGGGGCACAGTGGTGAAATTATTATGTGGGGGCACAGTGGTGAAATTATTATGTGGGGGCACAGTGGTGACATTATTATGTGGGGGCAGAGTGGTGACATTATTATGTGGGGGGCACAGTGGTAACATTAGTATGTGGGGGCACAGTGGTGACATTATTATGTGGGGGCGCAGTGGTGAAATTATTATGTGGGGGCACAGTGGTGACATTATTATGTGGGAGCACAGTGGTGACATTATGTGGGGGCACAGTGGTGAAATTATTATGTGGGTGCACAGTGGTGGCATTATGTGGGGGCACAGTGGTGGCATTATTATGTGGGGGGCACAGTGGTGAAATTATTATGTGGGGGCACAGTGGTGAAATTGTTATGTGGGGGCACAGTGGTGAAATTATTATGTGAGGGCACAGTGGTGACATTATGTGGGGGCACAGTGGTAGCATTATTATGTGGGGGCACAGTGGTGACATTATTATGTGGGGCACAGAGGTGGTCATTATTATGTGGAGGCACAGTGGTGACATTATTATGTGGGGGCACAGTGGTGACATTATTATGTGGGGGCACAGTGGTGAAATTTTGTATGGCACTGTGGGGGCATTATTATGTGGGTGCGCAGTGGTGACATTATGTGGTGGCACAGTGGTGAAATTATTATGTGGGGGCACAGTGATGGCATTATTATGTGGGGGGAACAGTGGTGGCATTATTATGTGGGGGGCACAGTGGTGACATTATTATGTGGGAGCACAGTGGGGACATTATTATGTGGGGGCACAGTGATGGCATTATTATGTGGGGACACAGTGGTGGCATTATTATGTGGTGGCACAGTGGGGACATTATTATGTGGGGGCACAGTGGTAGCATTACTATTTGGGGGGCACAGTGGGGGCATTATTATGTGGGGGCACAGTGGTGACATTATTATGTGGGGGCACAGTGGTGAAATTATTATGTGGGGGCACAGTGGTGACATTATTATGTGGGGGCACAGTGGTGAAATTATTATGTGGGGGGCACAGTGGGGGCATTATTATGTGGGGGTACAGTGGAGTCATTATTATGTGGAGGCACAGTGGTGACATTATTATGTGGGGGCACAGTGGTGACATTATTATGTGGGGGCACAGTGGTGACATTATTATGTGGGGGGCACAGTGGTAACATTATTATGTGGGGGCACAGTGGTGACATTATTATGTGGGGGCGCAGTGGTGAAATTATTATGTGGGGGCATAGTGGTGACATTATTATGTGGGAGCACAGTGGTGACATTATGTGGGGGCACAGTGGTGAAATTATTATGCGGGGGCACAGTGGTGGCATTATTATGTGGGGGCACAGTGGTGGCATTATTATGTGGGGGGCACAGTGGTGAAATTATTATGTGGGGGGCACAGTGGTGAAATTGTTATGTGGGGACACAGTGGTGAAATTATTATGTGAGGGCACAGTGGTGACATTATGTGGGGGCACAGTGGTAGCATTATTATGTGGGGGCACAGTGGTGACATTATTATGTGGGGCATAGAGGTGGTCATTATTATGTGGAGGCACAGTGGTGACATTATTATGTGGGGGGCACAGTGGGGGCATTATTATGTGGGGGTACAGTGGAGGCATTATTATGTGGAGGCACAGTGGTGACATTATGTGGGGGCACAGTGGTGACATTATCATATGGGGGGCACAGTGGTTACATTATTATGTGGTGGCACAGTGGTGACATTATTATGTGGGGGCACAGTGGTGAAATTATTATGTGGGGGCACAGTGGGGACATTATTATGTGTGGGCACAGTGGGGGCATTATTATGTGGGGGCACAGTGGTGGCATTATTATGTGGGGGCACAGTGGTGACATTATTATGTGGGGGCACAGTGATGGCATTATTATGTAGGGGGAACAGTGGTGGCATTATTATGTGGGGGGCACAGTGGTGACATTATTATGTGGGAGCACAGTGGGGACATTATTATGTGGGGGCACAGTGATGGCATTATTATGTGGGGACACAGTGGTGGCATTATTATGTGGGGGCACAGTGGTGACATTATTATGTGGGGGCACAGTGGTGAAATTATTATGTGGGGGCACAGTGGTGACATTATTATGTGGGGGCACAGTGGTGAAATTATTATGTGGGGGGCACAGTGGGGGCATTATTATGTGGGGGTACAGTGGAGTCATTATTATGTGGAGGCACAGTGGTGACATTATTATGTGGGGGCACAGTGGTGACATTATTATGTGGGGGGCACAGTGGTAACATTATTATGTGGGGGCACAGTGGTGACATTATTATGTGGGGGCGCAGTGGTGAAATTATTATGTGGGGGCATAGTGGTGACATTATTATGTGGGAGCACAGTGGTGACATTATGTGGGGGCACAGTGGTGAAATTATTATGTGGGGGCACAGTGGTGGCATTATTATGTGGGGGCACAGTGGTGGCATTATTATGTGGGGGGCACAGTGGTGAAATTATTATGTGGGGGGGCACAGTGGTGAAATTGTTATGTGGGGGCACAGTGGTGAAATTATTATGTGAGGGCACAGTGGTAACATTATGTGGGGGCACAGTGGTAGCATTATTATGTGGGGGCACAGTGGTGACATTATTATGTGGGGCATAGAGGTGGTCATTATTATGTGGAGGCACAGTGGTGACATTATTATGTGGGGGGCACAGTGGGGGCATTATTATGTGGGGGTACAGTGGAGGCATTATTATGTGGAGGCACAGTGGTGACAATATGTGGGGGCACAGTGGTGACATTATCATATGGGGGGCACAGTGGTTACATTATTATGTGGGGGCACAGTGGTGACATTATTATGTGGGGGCACAGTGGTGAAATTATTATGTGGGGGCACAGTCGGGACATTATTATGTGTGGGCACAGTGGGGGCATTATTATGTGGGGGCACAGTGGTGGCATTATTATGTGGGGGCACAGTGGTGACATTATTATGTGGAGGCACAGTGGTGACATTATTATGTGGGGGCACAGTGGTGGCATTATTATGTGGAGGCACAGTGGTGACATTATTATGTGGAGGCACAGTGGTAACATTATTATGTGGGGGCACAGTGGTGACATTATTATGTGGAGGCACAGTGGTGACTTTATTATGTGGGGGCACAGTGGAGGCATTATTATGTGGGGGCACAGTGGTGACATTATTATGTGGGGGCACAGTGGGGGCATTATTATGTGGGGGCACAGTGGTGACATTATTATGTGGGGGCACAGTGGTGACATTATTATGTGGAGGCACAGTGGTGACTTTATTATGTGGGGGCACAATGGAGGCATTATTATGTGGGGGCACAGTGGTAACATTATTATGTGGGGGCACAGTGGGGGCATTATTATGTGGGGGCACAGTGGTGAAATTATTATGTGGGGGCACAGTGTGGACATTATTATGTGTGGGCACAGTGGGGGCATTATTATTTGGGGGCACAGTGGTGGCATTATTATGTGGGGGCACAGTGGTGACATTATTATGTGGAGGCACAGTGGTGACATTATTATGTGGGGGCACAGTGGTGGCATTATTATGTTGAGACACAGTGGTGACATTATTATGTGGAGGCACAGTGGTGACATTATTATGTGGGGGCACAGTGGTGACATTATTATGTGGAGGCACAGTGGTGACTTTATTATGTGGGGGCACAGTGGAGGCATTATTATGTGGGGGCACAGTGGTGACATTATTATGTGGGGGCACAGTGGGGGCATTATTATGTGGGGGCACAGTGGTGACATTATTATGTGGGGGCACAGTGGAGGCATTATTATGTGGGGGGCAGAGTGGTGGCATTATTATGTGGGGGGTACAGTGGTGACATTATTATGTGGGGGCACAGTGGGGGCATTATTATGTGGGGGCACAGTGGGGACATTATTATGTGTGGGCACAGCGGAGGCATTTTTATGTGGGGGCACAGTGGAGGCATTATTATGTGGGGGGCACAGTGGTGAAATTATTATGTGGGGGTACAGTGGTGACATAATTATGTGGGGGCACAGTGGAGGCATTATTATGTGGGGGCACAGTGGTGACATTATTATGTGGGGGCACAGTGGGGACATTATTATGTGTGGGCACAGTGGAGGCATTATTATGTGGGGGGCACAGTGGTGAAATTATTATGTGGGGGCACAATGGTGACATTATTATGTGGGGGGCACAGTGGGGGCATTATTATGTGGGGGTACAGTGGAGGCATTATTATGTGGAGGCACAGTGGTGACATTATGTGGGGGCACAGTGGTGACATTATCATGTGGGGGGCACAGTGGTTACATTATTATGTGGGAGCACATTGGTGACATTATTATGCGGGGGCACAGTGGTGAAATTATTTTGTGGGGGCACAGTGGTGACATTATTATGTGGGGGCACAGTGGTGACATTATGTGGGGGCACAGTGGTAAAAATATTATGTGGGGGCACAGTGGTGGCATTATGTGGGGGCACAGTGGTGGCATTATTATGTGGGGGGCACAGTGGTGAAATTATTATGTGGGGGCACAGTGGTGAAATTATTATGTGGGGGCACAGTGGTGACATTATTATGTGGGGGCACAGTGGTGAAATTATTATGTGGGGGGCACAGTGGGGGCATTATTATGTGGGGGTACAGTGGAGTCATTATTATGTGGAGGCACAGTGGTGACATTATTATGTGGGGGCACAGTGGTGACATTATTATGGGGGGGCACAGTGGTGACATTATTATGTGGGGGGCACAGTGGTTACATTATTATGTGGGAGCACAGTGGTGACATTATGTGGGGGCAAAGTGGTGAAATTATGTGGGGGCACAGTGGTGGCATTATTATGTGGGGGCACAGTGGTGGCATTATTATGTGGGGGGCACTGTGGTGAAATTATTATGTGGGGGGCAGAGTGATGAAATTATTATGTGGGGGCACAGTGGTGAAATTATTATGTGAGGGCACAGTGGTGACATTATTATGTGGGGGCACAGTGGTAGCATTATTATGTGGGGGTACAGTGGTGACATTATTATGTGGGGGCACAGTGGTGAAATTATGTGGGGCACTGTGGGGGCATTATTATGTGGGGGCGCAGTGGTGACATTATTATGTGGTGGCACAGTGGTGACATTATTATGTGGGGGCACAGTGGTGGCATTATTATGTGGGGGGCACAGTGGTGACATTATTATGTGGGAGCACAGTGGGGACATTATTATGTGGGGGCACAGTGGTGGCATTATTATGTGGGGACACAGTGGTGGCATTATTACGTGGGGGCACAGTGGGGACATTATTATGTGGGGGTACAGTGGTAGCATTACTATGTGGGGGGTACAGTGGGGGCATTATTATGTGGGGGCACAGTGGTGGCATTATTATGTGGTGGCACAGTGGTGACATTATTATGTGGGGGCACAGTGGTGACATTATTATGTGGGAGCACAGTGGTGGCATTATTATGTGGGGGGCACAGTGGTGGCATTATGTGGGAGCACATTGGTGACATTATTATGTGGGGGCACAGTGGTGACATTATGTGGGGGCACAGTGGTGACATTATTATGTGGGGGCACAGTGGGGTCATTATTATGTGGGGGCATTATTATGTGGGGGCACAGTGGTGACATTATTATGTGGGGGCACAGTGGTGACATTATGTGGGGGCACAGTGGGGGCTTTACTATGTGGGGGCACAGTGGGGGCATTACTATGTGGGGGCACAGTGGGGACATTATTATGTGGGGGCATAGTGGTGGCATTATGAGGGAGCACATTGGTGACATTATGTGGGGGCACAGTGGGGGCATTACTATGTGGGGGCACAGTGGGGGAATTACTATGTGGGGGCACAGTGGTGGCATTATGTGGGAGCACATTGTTGATATTATTATGTGGGGGCACAGTGGTGACATTATGTGGTGGCACAGTGGTGACATTATTATGTGTGGGCACAGTGGAGGCATTATTATGTGGGGGCACAGTGGAGGCATTATTATGTGGGGGGCACAGTGGTGAAATTATTATGTGGGGGCACAGTGGTGACATTATTATGTGGGGGCACAGTGGAAGCATTATTATGTGGGGGCACAGTGGTGACATTATTATGTGGGGGCACAGTGGGGACATTATTGTTTGTGGGCACAGTGGAGGCATTATTATGTGGGGGGCACAGTGGTGAAATTATTATGTGGGGGCACAGTGGTGACATTATTATGTGGGGGGCACAGTGGGGGCATTATTAAGTGGGGGTACAGTGGAGGCATTATTATGTGGAGGCACAGTGGTGACATTATTATGTGGGGGCACAGTGGTGACATTATCATGTGGGGGGCACAGTGGTTACATTATTATGTGGGGGCACAGTGGTGACATTATTATGTGGGGGCACAGTGGTGAAATTATTATGTGGGGGCACAGTGGTGACATTATTATGTGGGGGCACAGTGGTGACATTATGTGGGGGCACAGTGGTGAAAATATTATGTGGGGGCACAGTGGTGGCATTATTATGTGGGGGCACAGTGGTGGCATTATTATGTGGGGGGCACAGTGGTGAAATTATTATGTGGGGGGCACAGTGGGGGCATTATTATGTGGGGTACAGTGGAGTCATTATTATGTGGAGGCACAGTGGTGACATTATTATGTGGGGGCACAGTGGTGACATTATTATGGGGGGGCACAGTGGTGACATTATTATGTGGGGGGCACAGTGGTTACATTATTATGTGGGAGCACAGTGGTGACATTATGTGGGGGCAAAGTGGTGAAATTATGTGGGGGCACAGTGGTGGCATTATTATGTGGGGGCACAGTGGTGGCATTATTATGTGGGGGGCACTGTGGTGAAATTATTATGTGGGGGGCAGAGTGATGAAATTATTATGTGGGGGCACAGTGGTGAAATTATTATGTGAGGGCACAGTGGTGACATTATTATGTGGGGGCACAGTGGTAGCATTATTATGTGGGGGCACAGTGGTGACATTATTATGTGCGGGCACAGTGGTGAAATTATGTGGGGCACTGTGGGGGCATTATTATGTGGGGGCGCAGTGGTGACATTATTATGTGGTGGCACAGTGGTGACATTATTATGTGGGGGCACAGTGGTGGCATTATTATGTGGGGGGCACAGTGGTGACATTATTATGTGGGAGCACAGTGGGGACATTATTATGTGGGGGCACAGTGGTGGCATTATTATGTGGGGACACAGTGGTGGCATTATTACGTGGGGGCACAGTGGGGACATTATTATGTGGGGGTACAGTGGTAGCATTACTATGTGGGGGGTACAGTGGGGGCATTATTATGTGGGGGCACAGTGGTGGCATTATTATGTGGTGGCACAGTGGTGACATTATTATGTGGGGGCACAGTGGTGACATTATTATGTGGGAGCACAGTGGTGGCATTATTATGTGGGGGGCACAGTGGTGGCATTATGTGGGAGCACATTGGTGACATTATTATGTGGGGGCACAGTGGTGACATTATGTGGGGGCACAGTGGTGACATTATTATGTGGGGGCACAGTGGGGTCATTATTATGTGGGGGCATTATTATGTGGGGGCACAGTGGTGACATTATTATGTGGGGGCACAGTGGTGACATTATGTGGGGGCACAGTGGGGGCTTTACTATGTGGGGGCACAGTGGGGGCATTACTATGTGGGGGCACAGTGGGGACATTATTATGTGGGGGCATAGTGGTGGCATTATGAGGGAGCACATTGGTGACATTATGTGGGGGCACAGTGGGGGCATTACTATGTGGGGGCACAGTGGGGGAATTACTATGTGGGGGCACAGTGGTGGCATTATGTGGGAGCACATTGTTGATATTATTATGTGGGGGCACAGTGGTGACATTATGTGGTGGCACAGTGGTGACATTATTATGTGTGGGCACAGTGGAGGCATTATTATGTGGGGGCACAGTGGAGGCATTATTATGTGGGGGGCACAGTGGTGAAATTATTATGTGGGGGCACAGTGGTGACATTATTATGTGGGGGCACAGTGGAAGCATTATTATGTGGGGGCACAGTGGTGACATTATTATGTGGGGGCACAGTGGGGACATTATTGTTTGTGGGCACAGTGGAGGCATTATTATGTGGGGGGCACAGTGGTGAAATTATTATGTGGGGGCACAGTGGTGACATTATTATGTGGGGGGCACAGTGGGGGCATTATTAAGTGGGGGTACAGTGGAGGCATTATTATGTGGAGGCACAGTGGTGACATTATTATGTGGGGGCACAGTGGTGACATTATCATGTGGGGGGCACAGTGGTTACATTATTATGTGGGGGCACAGTGGTGACATTATTATGTGGGGGCACAGTGGTGAAATTATTATGTGGGGGCACAGTGGTGGCATTATTATGTGGGGGCACAGTGGTGGCATTATTATGTGGGGGGCACAGTGGTGAAATTATTATGTGGGGGCACAGTGGTGAAATTATTATGTGGGGGCACAGTGGTGACATTATTATGTGGGGGCACAGTGGTGAAATTATTATGTGGGGGGCACAGTGGGGGCATTATTATGTGGGGGTACAGTGAGTCATTATTATGTGGAGGCACAGTGGTGACATTATTATGTGGAGGCACAGTGGTGACATTATTATGTGGAGGCGCAGTGGTGAAATTATTATGTGGGGGCACAGTGGTGACATTATTATGTGAGAGCACAGTGGTGACATTATGTGGGGGCACAGTGGTGACATTATTATGTGGGGGCACAGTGGTGGCATTATTATGTGGGGGCACAGTGGTGACATTATTATGTGGGGGCAAAGTGGTGACATTATTACGTGGGAGCACAGTGGTGGCATTATTATGTGGGGGGCACAGTGGTGGCATTATGTGGTAGCACATTGGTGACATTATTATGTGGGGGCACAGTGGTGACATTATGTGGGGGCACAGTGGTGACATTATCATGTGGGGACACAGTGGGGTCATTATTATGTGGGGGCATTATTATGTGGGGGCACAGTGGTGACATTATTATGTGGGGGCACAGTGGTGACATTATGTGGGGGCACAGTGGGGGCATTACTATGTGGGGGCACAGTGGGGGCATTACTATGTGGGGGCACAGTGGGGACATTAAAATGTGGGGGGCACAGTGGTGGCATTATGTGGGAGGACATTGGTGACATTATGTGGGGGCACAGTGGGGGCATTACTATGTGGGGGCACAGTGGGGGCATTACTATGTGGGGGCACAGTGGTGGCATTGTGTGGGAGCACATTGTTGACATTATTATGTGGGGGCACAGTGGTGACATTATGTGGTGGCACAGTGGTGACATTATTATGTGTGGCCACAGTGGAGGCATTATTATGTGGGGGCACAGTGGAGGCATTATTATGTGGGGGGCACAGTGGTGAAATTATTATGTGGGGGCACAGTGGTGACATTATTATGTGGGGGCACAGTGGAGGCATTATTATGTGGGGGCACATTGGTGACATTATTATGTGGGGGCACAGTGGGGACATTATTATGTGTGGGCACAGTGGAGGCATTATTATGTGGGGGGCACAGTGGTGAAATTATTATGTGGGGGCACAGTGGTGACATTATTATGTGGGGGGCACAGTGGGGGCATTATTAAGTGGGGGTACAGTGGAGGCATTATTATGTGGAGGCACAGTGGTGACATTATTATGTGGGGGCACAGTGGTGACATTATCATGTGGGGGGCACAGTGGTTACATTATTATGTGGGGGCACAGTGGTGACATTATTATGTGGGGGCACAGTGGTGAAATTATTATGTGGGGGCACAGTGGTGACATTATTATGTGGGGGCACAGTGGTGACATTATGTGGGGGCACAGTGGTGAAAATATTATGTGGGGGCACAGTGGTGGCATTATTATGTGGGGGGCACAGTGGTGAAATTATTATGTGGGGGCACAGTGGTGAAATTATTTTGTGGGGGCACAGTGGTGACATTATTATGTGGGGGCACAGTGGTGAAATTATTATGTGGGGGGCACAGTGGGGGCATTATTATGTGGGGGTACAGTGGAGTCATTATTATGTGGAGGCACAGTGGTGACATTATTATGTGGGGGCACAGTGGTGACATTATTATGTGGGGGGCACAGTCGTAACATTATTATGTGGGGGCACAGTGGTGACATTATTATGTGGGGGCGCAGTGGTGAAATTATTATGTGGGGGCACAGTGGTGACATTATTATGTGGGAGCACAGTGGTGACATTATGTGGGGGCACAGTGGTGAAATTATTATGTGGGGGCACAGTGGTGGCATTATGTGGGGGCACAGTGGTGGCATTATTATGTGGGGGGCACAGTGGTGAAATTGTTATGTGGGGGCACAGTGGTGAAATTATTATGTGAGGGCACAGTGGTGACATTATGTGGGGGCACAGTGGTAGTATTATTATGTGGGGGCACAGTGTTGACATTATTATGTGGGGCACAGAGGTGGTCATTATTATGTGGAGGCACAGTGGTGACATTATTATGTGGGGGCACAGTGGTGACATTATTATGTGGGGGCACAGTGGTGAAATTATGTATGGCACTGTGGGGGCATTATTATGTGGGGGCGCAGTGGTGACATTATGTGGTGGCACAGTGGTGACATTATTATGTGGGGGCACAGTGATGGCATTATTATGTGGGGGGAACAGTGGTGGCATTATTATGTGGGGGGCACAGTGGTGACATTATTATGTGGGAGCACAGTGGGGACATTATTATGTGGGGGCACAGTGATGGCATTATTATGTGGGGACACAGTGGTGGCATTATTATGTGGGGGCACAGTGGGGACATTATTATGTGGGGGCACAGTGGTAGCTTTACTATTTGGGGGGCACAGTGGGGGCATTATTATGTGGGGGCACAGTGGTGACATTATTATGTGGGGGCACAGTGGTGAAATTATTATGTGGGGGCACAGTGGTGGCATTATTATGTGGGGGCACAGTGGTGACATTATTATGTGGGAGCACAGTGGGGACATTATTATGTGGGGGCACAGTGGTGGCATTATTATGTGGGGACACAGTGGTGGCATTATTACGTGGGGGCACAGTGGGGACATTATTATGTGGGGGTACAGTGGTAGCATTACTATGTGGGGGGTACAGTGGGGGCATTATTATGTGGGGGCACAGTGGTGGCATTATTATGTGGGGGCACAGTGGTGACATTGTTATGTGGGGGCACAGTGGTGACATTATTATGTGGGAGCACAGGGGTGGCATTATTATGTGGGGGGCACAGTGGTGGCATTATGTGGGAGCACATTGGTGACATTATTATGTGGGGGCACAGTGGGGTCATTATTATGTGGGGGCATTAATATGTGGGGGCACAGTGGTGACATTATTATGTGGGGGCACAGTGGTGACATTATGTGGGGGCACAGTGGGGGCATTACTATGTGGGGGCACAGTGGGGGCATTACTATGTGGGGGCACAGTGGGGACATTATTATGTGGGGGAATAGTGGTGGCATTATGTGGGAGCACATTGGTGACATTATGTGGGGGCACAGTGGGGGCATTATTATGTGGGGGCACAGTGGGGGCATTACTATGTGGGGGCACAGTGGTGGCATTATGTGGGAGCACATTGTTGACATTATTATGTGGGGGCACAGTGGTGACATTATGTGGTGGCACAGTGGTGCCATTATTATGTGTGGGCACAGTGGAGGTATTATTATGTGGGGGCACAGTGGAGGCATTATTATGTGGGGGGCACAGTGGTGAAATTATTATGTGGGGGCACAGTGGTGACATTATTATGTGGGGGCACAGTGGAGGCATTATTATATGGGGGCACAGTGGTGACATTATTATGTGGGGGCACAGTGGGGACATTATTGTTTGTGGGCACAGTGGAGGCATTATTATGTGGGGGGCACAGTGGTGAAATTATTATGTGGGGGCACAGTGGTGACATTATTATGTGGGGGGCACAGTGGGGGCATTATTAAGTGGGGGTACAGTGGAGGCATTATTATGTGAAGGCACAGTGGTGACATTATTATGTGGGGGCACAGTGGTGACATTATCATGTGGGGGGCACAGTGGTTACATTATTATGTGGGGGCACAGTGGTGACATTATTATGTGGGGGCACAGTGGTGAAATTATTATGTGGGGGCACAGTGGTGACATTATTATGTGGGGGCACAGTGGTGACATTTTGTTGGGGCACAGTGGTTAAAATATTATGTGTGGGCACAGTGGTGGCATTATTATGTGGGGGCACAGTGGTGGCATTATTATGTGGGGGGCACAGTGGTGAAATTATTATGTGGGGGCACAGTGGTGAAATTATTATGTGGGGGCACAGTGGTGACATTATTATGTGGGGGCACAGTGGTGAAATTATTATGTGGGGGCACAGTGGGGGCATTATTATGTGGGGGTACAGTGAGTCATTATTATGTGGAGGCACAGTGGTGACATTATTATGTGGAGGCACAGTGGTGACATTATTATGTGGGGGCGCAGTGGTGAAATTATTATGTGGGGGCACAGTGGTGACATTATTATGTGGGAGCACAGTGGTGACATTATGTGGCAGCACAGTGGTGACATTATGTGGGGGCACAGTGGTGACATTATTTTGTGGGGGCACAGTGGTGGCATTATTATGTGGGGGCACAGTGGTGACATTATTATGTGGGGGCACAGTGGTGACATTATTATGTGGGAGCACAGTGGTGGCATTATTATGTGGGGGGCACAGTGGTGGCATTATGTGGGAGCACATTGGTGACATTATTATGTGGGGGCACAGTGGTGACATTATGTGGGGGCACAGTGGTGACATTATCATGTGGGGGCACAGTGGGGTCATTATTATGTGGGGGCATTATTATGTGGGGGCACAGTGGTGACATTATTATGTGGGGGCACAGTGGGGGCATTACTATGTGGGGGCACAGTGGGGGCATTACTATGTGGGGGCACAGTGGGGACATTATTATGTGGGGGGCACAGTGGTGGCATTATGTGGGAGCACATTGGTGACATTATGTGGGGGCACAGTGGGGGCATTACTATGTGGGAGCACAGTGGGGGCATTACTATGTGGGGGCACAGTGGTGGCATTGTGTGGGAGCACATTGTTGACATTATTATGTGGGGGCACAGTGGTGACATTATGTGGTGGCACAGTGGTGACATTATTATGTGTGGGCACAGTGGAGACATTATTATGTGTGGGCACAGTGGAGGCATTATTATGTGGAGGCACAGTGGTGACATTATTATGTGGGGGCGCAGTGGTGAAATTATTATGTGGGGGCACAGTGGTGACATTATTATGTGGGAGCACAGTGGTGACATTATGTGGGAGCACAGTGGTGACATTATGTGGGGGCACAGTGGTGACATTATTATGTGGGGGCACAGTGGTGGCATTATTATGTGGGGGCACAGTGGTGACATTATTATGTGGGGGCACAGTGGTGACATTATTATGTGGGAGCACAGTGGTGGCATTATTATGTGGGGGGCACAGTGGTGGCATTATGTGGGAGCACATTGGTGACATTATTATGTGGGGGCACAGTGGTGACATTATGTGGGGGCACAGTGGTGACATTATCATGTGGGGGCACAGTGGGGTCATTATTATGTGGGGGCATTATTATGTGGGGGCACAGTGGTGACATTATTATGTGGGGGCACAGTGGGGGCATTACTATGTGGGGGCACAGTGGGGGCATTACTATGTGGGGGCACAGTGGGGACATTATTATGTGGGGGGCACAGTGGTGGCATTATGTGGGAGCACATTGGTGACATTATGTGGGGGCACAGTGGGGGCATTACTATGTGGGAGCACAGTGGGGGCATTACTATGTGGGGGCACAGTGGTGGCATTGTGTGGGAGCACATTGTTGACATTATTATGTGGGGGCACAGTGGTGACATTATGTGGTGGCACAGTGGTGACATTATTATGTGTGGGCACAGTGGAGGCATTATTATGTGGGGGCACAGTGGAGGCATTATTATGTGGGGGGCACAGTGGTGAAATTATTATGTGGGGGCACAGTGGTGACATTATTATGTGGGGGCACAGTGGAGGCATTATTATGTGGGGGCACAGTGGTGACATTATTATGTGGGGGCACAGTGGGGACATTATTATGTGTGGGCACAGTGGAGGCATTATTATGTGGGGGGCACAGTGGTGAAATTATTATGTGGGGGCACAGTGGTGGCATTATTATGTGGGGGGCACAGTGGTGAAATTATTATGTGGGGGGCACAGTGGTGAAATTGTTATGTGGGGGCACAGTGGTGAAATTATTATGTGAGGGCACAGTGGTGACATTATGTGGGGGCACAGTGGTGGTATTATTATGTGGGGGCACAGTGGTGACATTATTATGTGGGGCACAGAGGTGGTCATTATTATGTGGAGGCACAGTGGTGATATTATTATGTGGGGGCACAGTGGTGACATTATTATGTGGGGGCACAGTGGTGAAATTATGTATGGCACTGTGGGGGCATTATTATGTGGGAGCACAGTGGTGAAATTATGTATGGCACTGTGGGGGCATTATTATGTGGGGGCGCAGTGGTGACATTATGTGGTGGCACAGTGGTGACATTATTATGTTGGGGCACAGTGATGGCATTATTATGTGGGGGGAACAGTGGTGGCATTATTATGTGGGGGGCACAGTGGTGACATTATTATGTGGGAGCACAGTGGGGACATTATTATGTGGGGGCACAGTGATGGCATTATTATGTGGGGACACAGTGGTGGCATTATTATGTGGGGGCACAGTGGGGACATTATTATGTGGGGGCACAGTGGTAGCTTTACTATTTGGGGGGCACAGTGGGGGCATTATTATGTGGGGGCACAGTGGTGACATTATTATGTGGGGGCACAGTGGTGACATTATTATGTGGGGGCACAGTGGTGAAATTATTATGTGGGGGGCACAGTGGGGGCATTATTATGTGGGGGAACAGTGGAGTCATTATTATGTGGAGGCACAGTGGTGACATTATTATGTGGGGGCACAGTGGTGACATTATTATGTGGGGGCACAGTGGTGACATTATTATGTGGGGGGCACAGTGGTAACATTATTATGTGGGGGCACAGTGGTGGCATTATTATGTGGGGGCACAGTGGTGGCATTATTATGTGGGGGGCACAGTGGTGAAATTATTATGTGGGGGGCACAAGGGTGAAATTGTTATGTGGGGGCACAGTGGTGAAATTATTATGTGAGGGCACAGTGGTGACATTATGTGGGGGCACAGTGGTAGCATTAATATGTGGGGGCACAGTGGTGACATTATTATGTGGGGCATAGAGGTGGTCATTATTATGTGGAGGCACAGTGGTGACATTATTATGTGGGGGGCACAGTGGGGGCATTATTATGTGGGGGTACAGTGGAGGCATTATTATGTGGAGGCACAGTGGTGACATTATGTGGGAGCACAGTGGTGACATTATCATATGGGGGGCACAGTGGTTACATTATTATATGGGGGCACAGTGGTGACATTATTATGTGGGGGCACAGTGGTGACATTATTATGTGGGGGCATAGTGGTGACATTATTATGTGTGGGCACAGTGGGGGCATTATTATGTGGGGGCACAGTGGTGCATTATTATGTGGAGGCACAGTGGTGACAATATTATGTGGGGGCACAGTGGTGACATTATTATGTGGAGGCACAGTGGTGACTTTATTATGTGGGGGCACAGTGGAGACATTATTATGTGGGGGCACAGTGGTGACATTATGTGGGGGCACAGTGGGGGCATTATTATGTGGGGGCACAGTGGTGACATTATTATGTGGGGGCACAGTGGAGGCATTATTATGTGTGGGCACAGTGGTGACATTATTATGTGGGGGCACAGTGGGGACATTATTATGTGTGGGCACAGTGGAGGCATTATTATGTGGGGGGCACGGTGGTGAAATTATTATGTGGGGGCACAATGGTGACATTATTATGTGGGGGGCACAGTGGGGGCATTATTATGTGGGGGTACAGTGGAGGCATCATTATGTGGAGGCACAGTGGTGACATTATGTGGGGGCACAGTGGTGACATTATCATGTGGGGGGCACAGTGGTTACATTATTACGTGGGAGCACAGTGGTGACATTATTATGCGGGGGCACAGTGGTGAAATTATTATGTGGGGGCACAGTGGTGACATTATTATGTGGGGGCACAGTGGTGACATTATGTGGGGGCACAGTGGTGAAAATATTATGTGGGGGCACAGTGGTGGCATTATGTGGGGGCACAGTGGTGGCATTATTTTGTGGGGGGCACAGTGGTGAAATTATTATGTGGGGGACAGTGGTGAAATTATTATGTGGGGGCACAGTGGTGACATTATTATGTGGCGGCACAGTGGTGAAATTATTATGTGGGGGGCACAGTGGGGGCATTATTATGTGGGGGTAAAGTGGAGTCATTATTATGTGGAGGCACAGTGGTGACATTATGTGGGGGCACAGTGGTGACATTATTATGTGGAGGCACAGTGGTGACATTATTATGGGGGGGCACAGTGGTTACATTATTATGAGGGGGCACAGTGGTGAAATTATTATGTGGGGGCACAGTGGTGACATTATTATGTGGGAGCACAGTGGTGACATTATGTGGGGGCAAAGTGGTGAAATTATGTGGGGGCACAGTGGTGGCATTATTATGTGGGGGCACAGTGGTGGCAATATTATGTGGGGGGCACAGTGGTGAAATTATTATGTGGGGGGCACAGTGGTGAAATTATTATGTGGGGGCACAGTGGTGAAATTATTATGTGAGGGCAAAGTGGTGACATTATTATGTGGGGGCACAGTGGTAGCATTGTTATGTGGGGGCACAGTGGTGACATTATTATGTGGAGGCACAGTGGTGAAATTATGTGGGGCACTGTGGGGGCATTATTATGTGGGGGCGCAGTGGTGACATTATTATGTGGTGGCACAGTGGTGACATTATTATGTGGGGGCACAGTGGTGGCATTATTATGTGGGGGGCACAGTGGTGACATTATTATGTGGGAGCACAGTGGGGACATTATTATGTGGGGGCACAGTGGTGGCATTATTATGTGGGGACACAGTGGTGGCATTATTACGTGGGGGCACAGTGGGGACATTATTATGGGGGCACAGTGATAGCATTACTATGTGGGGGGTACAGTGGGGGCATTATTATGTGGGGGCACAGTGGTGACATTATTATGTGGGGGCACAGTGTTGGCATTATTATGTGGGGGCACAGTGGTGACATTATTATGTGGGGGCACAGTGGTGACATTATTATGTGGAAGCACAGTGGTGGCATTATTATGTGGGGGGCACAGTGGTGGCATTATGTGGGAGCACATTGGTGACATTATTATGTGGGAGCACATTGGTGGCATTATTATGTGGGGGCACAGTGGTGGCATTATTATGTGGGGGTCATAGTGGTGAAATTATTATGTGGGGGGCACAGTGGTGAAATTGTTATGTGGGGGCACAGTGGTGAAATTATTATGTGAGGGCACAGTGGTGACATTATGTGGGGGCACAGTGGTAGCATTATTATGTGGGGGCACAGTGGTGACATTATTATGTGGGGCATAGAGGTGGTCATTATTATGTGGAGGCACAGTGGTGACATTATTATGTGGGGGGCACAGTGGGGGCATTATTATGTGGGGGTACAGTGGAGGCATTATTATGTGGAGGCACAGTGGTGACATTATGTGGGGGCACAGTGGTGACATCATATGGGGGGCACAGTGGTTACATTATTATGTGGGGGCACAGTGGTGACATTATTATGTGGGGGCACAGTGGTGAAATTATTATGTGGGGGCACAGTGGGGACATTATTATGTGTGGGCACAGTGGGGGCATTATTATGTGGGGGCACAGTGGTGGCATTATTATGTGGGGGCACAGTGGTGACATTATTATGTGGAGGCACAGTGGTGACATTATTATGTGGGGGCACAGTGGTGGCATTATTATGTGGAGGCACAGTGGTGACATTATTATGTGGAGGCACAGTGGTGACATTATTATGTGGGGGCACAGTGGTGACATTATTATGTGGAGGCACAGTGGTGACTTTATTATGTGGGGGCACAGTGGAGGCATTATTACGTGGGGGCACAGTGGTGACATTATTATGTGGGGGCACAGTGGGGCATTATTATGTGGGGGCACAGTGGTGACATTTTTATGTGGGGGCACAGTGGAGGCATTATTATGTGGGGGGCACAGTGGTGGCATTATTATGTGGGGGGTACAATGGTGACATTATTATGTGGGGGCACAGTGGGGGCATTATTATATGGGGGCACAGTGGGGACATTATTATGTGTGGGCACAGTGGAGGCATTATTATGTGGGGGGCACGGTGGTGAAATTATTATGTGGGGGCACAATGGTGACATTATTATGTGGGAGGCACAGTGGGGGCATTATTATGTGGGGGTACAGTGGAGGCATCATTATGTGGAGGCACAGTGGTGACATTATGTGGGGGCACAGTGGTGACATTATCATGTGGGGGGCACAGTGGTTACATTATTATGTGGGAGCACAGTGGTGACATTATTATGCGGGGGCACAGAGGTGACATTATTATGTGGGGGCACAGTGGTGGCATTATTATGTGGGGGGCACAGTGGTGACATTATTATGTGGGAGCACAGTGGGGACATTATTATGTGGGGGCACAGTGGTGGCATTATTATGTGGGGACACAGTGGTGGCATTATTACGTGGGGGCACAGTGGGGACATTATTATGGGGGCACAGTGATAGCATTACTATGTGGGGGGTACAGTGGGGGCATTATTATGTGGGGGCACAGTGGTGACATTATTATGTGGGGGCACAGTGTTGGCATTATTATGTGGGGGCACAGTGGTGACATTATTATGTGGGGGCACAGTGGTGACATTATTATGTGGGAGCACAGTGGTGGCATTATTATGTGGGGGGCACAGTGGTGGCATTATGTGGGAGCACATTGGTGACATTATTATGTGGGAGCATATTGGTGGCATTATTATGTGGGGGCACAGTGGTGGCATTATTATGTGGGGGGCAAAGTGGTGAAATTATTATGTGGGGGGCACAGTGGTGAAATTGTTATGTGGGGGCACAGTGGTGAAATTATTATGTGAGGGCACAGTGGTGACATTATGTGGGGGCACAGTGGTAGCATTATTATGTGGGGGCACAGTGGTGACATTATTATGTGGGGGCACAGTGGTGACATTATGTGGAGGCACAGTGGTGACATTATTATGTGGGGGGCACAGTGGGGGCATTATTATGTGGGGGTACAGTGGAGGCATTATTATGTGGAGGCACAGTGGTGACATTATGTGGGGGCACAGTGGTGACATTATCATATGGGGCGCACAGTGGTTACATTATTATGTGGGGGCACAGTGGTGACATTATTATGTGGGGGCACAGTGGTGAAATTATTATGTGGGGGCACAGTGGGGACATTATTATGTGTGAGTACAGTGGGGGCATTATTATGTGGGGGCACAGTGGTGGCATTATTATGTGGGGGCACAGTGGTGACATTATTATGTGGAGGCACAGTGGTGACATTATTATGTGGGGGCACAGTGGTGGCATTATTATGTGGAGGCACAGTGGTGACATTATTATGTGGAGGCACAGTGGTGACATTATTATGTGGGGGCACAGTGGTGACATTATTATGTGGAGGCACAGTGGTGACTTTATTATGTGGGGGCACAGTGGAGGCATTATTATGTGGGGGCACAGTGGTGACATTATTATGTGGGGGCACAGTGGGGCATTATTATGTGGGGGCACAGTGGTGACATTATTATGTGGGGGCACAGTGGAGGCATTATTATGTGGGGGGCACAGTGGTGGCATTATTATGTGGGGGGTACAGTGGTGACATTATTATGTGGGGGCACAGTGGGGGCATTATTATGTGGGGGCACAGTGGGGACATTATTATGTGTGGGCACAGCGGAGGCATTATTATGTGGGGGCACAGTGGAGGCATTATTATGTGGGGGGCACAGTGGTGAAATTATTATGTGGGGGTACAGTGGTGACATTATTATGTGGGGGCACAGTGGAGGCATTATTATGTGGGGGCACAGTGGTGACATTATTATGTGGGGGCACAGTGGGGACATTATTATGTGTGGGCACAGTGGAGGCATTATTATGTGGGGGGCACGGTTGTGAAATTATTATGTGGGGGCACAATGGTGACATTATTATGTGGGAGGCACAGTGGGGGCATTATTATGTGGGGGTACAGTGGAGGCATCATTATGTGGAGGCACAGTGGTGACATTATGTGGGGGCACAGTGGTGACATTATCATGTGGGGGGCACAGTGGTTACATTATTATGTGGGAGCACAGTGGTGACATTATTATGCGGGGGCACAGTGGTGAAATTATTATGTGGGGGCACAGTGGTGACATTATTATGTGGGGGCACAGTGGTGACATTATGTTGGGGCACAGTGGTGAAAATATTATGTGGGGGCACAGTGGTGGCATTATGTGGGGGCACAGTGGTGGCATTATTTTGTGGGGGGCACAGTGGTGAAATTATTATGTGGGGGCACAGTGGTGAAATTATTATGTGGGGGCACAGTGGTGACATTATTATGTGGGGGCTCAGTGGTGAAATTATTATGTGGGGGGCACAGTGGGGGCATTATTATGTGGGGGTACAGTGGAGTCATTATTATGTGGAGGCACAGTGGTGACATTATTATGTGGGGGCACAGTGGTGACATTATTATGTGGGGGCACAGTGGTGACATTATTATGTGGGGGGCACAGTGGTTACATTATTATGTGGGGGCACAGTGGTGAAATTATTATGTGGGGGCACAGTGGTGACATTATTATGTGGGAGCACAGTGGTGACATTATGTGGGGGCAAAGTGGTGAAATTATGTGGGGGCACAGTGGTGGCATTATTATGTGGGGGGCACAGTGGTGAAATTATTATGTGGGGGGCACAGTGGTGAAATTATTATGTGGGGGCACAGTGGTGAAATTATTATGTGAGGGCACAGTGGTGACATTATTATGTGGGGGCACAGTGGTAGCATTATTATGTGGGGGCACAGTGGTGACATTATTATGTGGGGGCACAGTGGTGAAATTATGTGGGGCACTGTGGGGGCATTTTTATGTGGGGGCGCAGTGGTTACATTATTATGTGGTGGCACAGTGGTGACATTATTATGTGGGGGCACAGTGGTGGCATTATTATGTGGGGGGCACAGTGGTGACATTATTATGTGGGAGCACAGTGGGGACATTATTATGTGGGGGCACAGTGGTGGCATTATTATGTGGGGACACAGTGGTGGCATTATTACGTGGGGGCACAGTGGGGACATTATTATGTGGGGGCACAGTGGTAGCATTACTATGTGGGGGGTACAGTGGGGGCATTATTATGTGGGGGCACAGTGGTGACATTATTATGTGGGGGCACAGTGGTGGCATTATTATGTGGGGGCACAGTGGTGACATTATTATGTGGGGGCACAGTGGTGACATTATTATGTGGGAGCACAGTGGTGGCATTATTATGTGGGGGGCACAGTGGTGGCATTATGTGGGAGCACATTGGTGACATTATTATGTGGGTGCACAGTGGTGACATTATGTGGGGGCACAGTGGTGACATTATTATGTGGGGGCACAGTGGGGTCATTATTATGTGGGGGCATTATTATGTGGGGGCACTGTGGTGACATTATTATGTGGGGGCACAGTGGTGACATTATGTGGGGGCACAGTGGGGGCATTACTATGTGGGGGCACAGTGGGGGCATTACTATGTGGGGGCACAGTGGGGACATTATTATGTGGGGGCACAGTGGTGGCATTATGTGGGAGCACATTGTTGACATTATGTGGGGGCACAGTGGGGGCATTACTATGTGGGGGCACAGTGGGGGCATTACTATGTGGGGGCACAGTGGTGGCATTATGTGGGAGCACATTGTTGACATTATTATGTGGGGGCACAGTGGTGACATTATGTGGTGGCACAGTGGTGACATTATTATGTGTGGGCACAGTGGAGGCATTATTATGTGGGGGCACAGTGGAGGCATTATTTTGTGGGGGGCACAGAGGTGAAATTATTATGTGGGGGCACAGTGGTGACATTATTATGTGGGGGCACAGTGGAGGCATTATTATGTGGGGGCACAGTGGTGACATTATTATGTGGGGGCACAGTGGGGACATTATTATGTGTGGGCACAGTGGAGGCATTATTATGTGGGGGGCACAGTGGTGAAATTATTATGTGGGGGCACAGTGGTGACATTATTATGTGGGGGGCACAGTGGGGGCATTATTAAGTGGGGGTACAGTGGAGGCATTATTATGTGGAGGCACAGTGGTGACATTATTATGTGGGGGCACAGTGGTGACATTATCATGTGGGGGCACAGTGGTTACATTATTATGTGGGGGCACAGTGGTGACATTATTATGTGGGGGCACAGTGGTGAAATTATTATGTGGGGGCACAGTGGTGACATTATTATGTGGGGGCACAGTGGTGATATTATGTGGGGGCACAGTGGTGAAAATATTATGTGGGGGCACAGTGGTGGCATTATTATGTGGGGGCACAGAGGTGGCATTATTATGTGGGGGGCACAGTGGTGAAATTATTATGTGGGGGCACAGTGGTGAAATTATTATGTGGGGGCACAGTGGTGACATTATTATGTGGGGGCACAGTGATGAAATTATTATGTGGGGGGCACAGTGGGGGCATTATTATGTGGGGGTACAGTGAGTCATTAATATGTGGAGGCACAGTGGTGACATTATTATGTGGAGGCACAGTGGTGACATTATTATGTGGGGGCGCAGTGGTGAAATTATTATGTGGGGGCACAGTGGTGACATTATTATGTGGGAGCACAGTGGTGACATTATGTGGGGGCACAGTGGTCACATTATTATGTGGGGGCACAGTGGTGGCATTATTATGTGGGGGCACAGTGGTGACATTATTATGTGGGGGCACAGTGGTGACATTATTATGTGGGAGCACAGTGGTGGCATTATTATGTGGGGGGCACAGTGGTGGCATTATGTGGGAGCACATTGGTGACATTATTATGTGGGGGCACAGTGGTGACATTATGTGGGGGCACAGTGGTGATATTATCATGTGGGGGCACAGTGGGGTCATTATTATGTGGGGGCATTATTATGTGGGGGCACAGTAGTGACATTATTATGTGGGGGCACAGTGGTGACATTATGTGGGGGCACAGTGGGGGCATTACTATGTGGGGGCACAGTGGGGGCATTACTATGTGGGGGCACAGTGGGGACATTATTATGTGGGGGCACAGTGGTGGCATTATGTGGGAGCACATTGGTGACATTATGTGGGGGCACAGTGGGGGCATTACTATGTGGGGGCACAGTGGGGGCATTACTATGTGGGGGCACAGTGGTGGCATTATGTGGGAGCACATTGTTGACATTATTATGTGGGGGCACAGTGGTGACATTATGTGGTGGCACAGTGGTGACATTATTATGTGTGGGCACAGTGGAGGCATTATTATGTGGGGGCACAGTGGAGGCATTATTATGTGGGGGGCACAGTGGTGAAATTATTATGTGGGGGCACAGTGGGGACATTATTATGTGTGGGCACAGTGGAGGCATTATTATGTGGGGGGCACAGTGGTGAAAATATTATGTGGTGGCACAGTGGTGACATTATTATGTGTGGGCACAGTGGAGGCATTATTATGTGGGGGCACAGTGGTGACATTATTATGTGGGGGGCACAGTGGGGGCATTATTAAGTGGGGGTACAGTGGAGGCATTATTATGTGGAGGCACAGTGGTGACATTATTATGTGGGGGCACAGTGGTGACATTATCAAGTGGGGGGCACAGTGGTTACATTATTATGTGGGGGCACAGTGGTGACATTATTATGTGGGGGCACAGTGGTGAAATTATTATGTGGGGGCACAGTGGTGACATTATTATGTGGGGGCACAGTGGTGACATTATGTGGGGGCACAGTGGTGAAAATATTATGTGGGGGCACAGTGGTGGCATTATTATGTGGGGGGCACAGTGGTGAAATTATTATGTGGGGGGCACAGTGGTGAAATTATTATGTGGGGGCACAGTGGTGAAATTATTATGTGAGGGCACAGTGGTGACATTATTATGTGGGGGCACAGTGGTAGCATTATTATGTGGGGGGCACAGTGGTGAAATTATTATGTGGGGGGCACAGTGGTGAAATTATTATGTGGGGGCACAGTGGTGGCATTATTATGTGGGGACACAGTGGTGGCATTATTACGTGGGGGCACAGTGGGGACATTATTATGTGGGGGCACAGTGGTAGCATTACTATGTGGGGGGTGCAGTGGGGGCATTATTATGTGGGGGCACAGTGGTGACATTATTATGTGGGGGCACAGTGGTGGCATTATTATGTGGGGGCACAGTGGTGACATTATTATGTGGGGGCACAGTGGTGACATTATTATGTGGGAGCACAGTGGTGGCATTATTATGTGGGGGGCACAGTGGTGGCATTATGTGGGAGCACATTGGTGACATTATTATGTGGGGGCACAGTGGTGACATTATGTGGGGGCACAGTGGTGACATTATTATGTGGGGGCACAGTGGGGTCATTATTATGTGGGGGCATTATTATGTGGGGGCACAGTGGTGACATTATTATGTGGGGGCACAGTGGTGACATTATGTGGGGGCACAGTGGGGGCATTACTATGTGGGGGCACAGTGGGGGCATTACTATGTGGGGGCACAGTGGGGACATTATTATGTGGGGGCACAGTGGTGGCATTATGTGGGAGCACATTGTTGACATTATGTGGGGGCACAGTGGGGGCATTACTATGTGGGGGCACAGTGGGGGCATTACTATGTGGGGGCACAGTGGTGGCATTATGTGGGAGCACATTGTTGACATTATTATGTGGGGGCACAGTGGTGACATTATGTGGTGGCACAGTGGTGACATTATTATGTGTGGGCACAGTGGAGGCATTATTATGTGGGGGCACAGTCGAGGCATTATTATGTGGGGGGCACAGTGATGAAATTATTATGTGGGGGCACAGTGGTGACATTATTATGTGGGGGCACAGTGGAGGCATTATTATGTGGGGGCACAGTGGTGACATTAATATGTGGGGGCACAGTGGGGACATTATTATGTGTGGGCACAGTGGAGGCATTATTATGTGGGGGGCACAGTGGTGAAATTATTATGTGGGGGCACAGTGGTGACATTATTATGTGGGGGGCACAGTGGGGGCATTATTAAGTGGGGGTACAGTGGAGGCATTATTATGTGGAGGCACAGTGGTGACATTATTATGTGGGGGCACAGTGGTGACATTATCATGTGGGGGCACAGTGGTTACATTATTATGTGGGGGCACAGTGGTGACATTATTATGTGGGGGCACAGTGGTGAAATTATTATGTGGGGGCACAGTGGTGACATTATTATGTGGGGGCACAGTGGTGACATTATGTGGGGGCACAGTGGCGGCATTATTATGTGGGGGGCACAGTGGTGAAATTATTATGTGGGGGCACAGTGGTGACATTATTATGTGGGGGCACAGTGGTAACATTATTATGTGGGGGCACAGTGGTGAAATTATTATGTGGGGGGCACAGTGGGGGCATTATTATGTGGGGGTACAGTGAGTCATTATTATGTGGAGGCACAGTGGTGACATTATTATGTGGGGGCGCAGTGGTGAAATTATTATGTGGGGGCGCAGTGGTGAAATTATTATGTGGGGGCACAGTGGTGACATTATTATGTGGGAGCACAGTGGTGACATTATGTGGGGGCACAGTGGTGACATTATTATGTGGGGGCACAGTGGTGGCATTATTATGTGGGGGCACAGTGGTGACATTATTATGTGGGGGCACAGTGGTGAAATTATTATGTGGGGGCACAGTGGTGACATTATTATGTGGGGGCACAGTGGTGACATTATGTGGGGGCACAGTGGTGAAAATATTATGTGGGGGCACAGTGGTGGCATTATTATGTGGGGGGCACAGTGGTGAAATTATTATGTGGGGGGCACAGTGGTGAAATTATTATGTGGGGGCACAGTGGTGAAATTATTATGTGAGGGCACAGTGGTGACATTATTATGTGGGGGCACAGTGGTAGCATTATTATGTGGGGGGCACAGTGGTGAAATTATTATGTGGGGGGCACAGTGGTGAAATTATTATGTGGGGGCACAGTGGTGGCATTATTATGTGGGGACACAGTGGTGGCATTATTACGTGGGGGCACAGTGGGGACATTATTATGTGGGGGCACAGTGGTAGCATTACTATGTGGGGGGTACAGTGGGGGCATTATTATGTGGGGGCACAGTGGTGACATTATTATGTGGGGGCACAGTGGTGGCATTATTATGTGGCGGCACAGTGGTGACATTATTATGTGGGGGCACAGTGGTGACATTATTATGTGGGAGCACAGTGGTGGCATTATTATGTGGGGGGCACAGTGGTGGCATTATGTGGGAGCACATTGGTGACATTATTATGTGGGGGCACAGTGGTGACATTATGTGGGGGCACAGTGGTGACATTATTATGTGGGGGCACAGTGGGGTCATTATTATGTGGGGGCATTATTATGTGGGGGCACAGTGGTGACATTATTATGTGGGGGCACAGTGGTGACATTATGTGGGGGCACAGTGGGGGCATTACTATGTGGGGGCACAGTGGGGGCATTACTATGTGGGGGCACAGTGGGGACATTATTATGTGGGGGCACAGTGGTGGCATTATGTGGGAGCACATTGTTGACATTATGTGGGGGCACAGTGGGGGCATTACTATGTGGGGGCACAGTGGGGGCATTACTATGTGGGGGCACAGTGGTGGCATTATGTGGGAGCACATTGTTGACATTATTATGTGGGGGCACAGTGGTGACATTATGTGGTGGCACAGTGGTGACATTATTATGTGTGGGCACAGTGGAGGCATTATTATGTGGGGGCACAGTCGAGGCATTATTATGTGGGGGGCACAGTGATGAAATTATTATGTGGGGGCACAGTGGTGACATTATTATGTGGGGGCACAGTGGAGGCATTATTATGTGGGGGCACAGTGGTGACATTATTATGTGGGGGCACAGTGGGGACATTATTATGTGTGGGCACAGTGGAGGCATTATTATGTGGGGGGCACAGTGGTGAAATTATTATGTGGGGGCACAGTGGTGACATTATTATGTGGGGGGCACAGTGGGGGCATTATTAAGTGGGGGTACAATGGAGGCATTATTATGTGGAGGCACAGTGGTGACATTATTATGTGGGGGCACAGTGGTGACATTATCATGTGGGGGGCACAGTGGTTACATTATTATGTGGGGGCACAGTGGTGACATTATTATGTGGGGGCACAGTGGTGAAATTATTATGTGGGGGCACAGTGGTGACATTATTATGTGGGGGCACAGTGGTGACATTATGTGGGGGCACAGTGGTGAAAATATTATGTGGGGGCACAGTGGTGGCATTATTATGTGGGGGCACAGTGGCGGCATTATTATGTGGGGGGCACAGTGGTGAAATTATTATGTGGGGGCACAGTGGTGACATTATTATGTGGGGGCACAGTGGTGACATTATTATGTGGGGGCACAGTGGTGAAATTATTATGTTGGGGGCACAGTGGGGGCCTTATTATGTGGGGGCACAGTGGTGACATTATTATGTGGGAGCACAGTGGTGACATTATGTGGGGGCACAGTGGTCACATTATTATGTGGGGGCACAGTGGTGGCATTATTATGTGGGGGCACAGTGGTGACATTATTATGTGGGGGCACAGTGGTGACATTATTATGTGGGAGCACAGTGGTGGCATTATTATGTGGGGGGCACAGTGGTGGCATTATGTGGGAGCACATTGGTGACATTATTATGTGGGGGCACAGTGGTGACATTATGTGGGGGCACAGTGGTGACATTATCATGTGGGGGCACAGTGGGGTCATTATTATGTGGGGGCATTATTATGTGGGGGCACAGTGGTGACATTATTATGTGGGGGCACAGTGGTGACATTATGTGGGGGCACAGTGGGGGCATTACTATGTGGGGGCACAGTGGGGGCATTACTATGTGGGGGCACAGTGGGGACATTATTATGTGGGGGCACAGTGGTGGCATTATGTGGGAGCACATTGGTGACATTATGTGGGGGCACAGTGGGGGCATTACTATGTGGGGGCACAGTGGGGGCATTACTATGTGGGGGCACAGTGGTGGCATTATGTGGGAGCACATTGTTGACATTATTATGTGGGTGCACAGTGGTGACATTATGTGGTGGCACAGTGGTGACATTATTATGTGTGGGCACAGTGGAGGCTGTAGCGCTGGCGTCCCTGCCCTCTGCTAGGCAGGGACGCTGCTCCCCTCACCGCTCTGCTCCGTGCCCGGCGTCCTCTCCCCGCTCTGCTGTCAGCGCGCGCTCCTTCCCGGCGTCCTCCTCCCGCTCTGCTCTCAGCGCGCGCTCCTTCCCGGCCCCTGTGCTTAGGGCGCGCGCGCGCGCGCTCCCCTCCTCTTAAAGGGGCCGCGCGCGCCGTCCTAAGGAGTCCCCGGCCAATGGCCGGAGGACTTCATCATATATAAGGCACCTCCTCCAAAATGGAGGTGCCCGAGCAATGTTGTTTGCACCTGTGTCTCACCTGTGCTTCAGCCCTCAGGTCCCGTTGCCAGTTACCTGCCAGTTACCTGCCAGTTTCCTGCCAGTTTCCTGCTAGTTACCTGCCTGATTCCTGCCTGAATACTTGTTACCTGCCTGCCTGCCTGAGGTCCGACGGTCTGCCTTACAACTCCGGTCAGTCTGTCTAAGGACCAACTTGTCCGCTCACCTGGGAGCGCACATCAGCTACCTGCCTGCTTGCCTGAGGTCCGACGGTCTGCCTTACAACTCCGGTCAGTCTGTCTATGGACCAGCTTGCCCGCTCACCTGGGAGCGCTTCTCCGTTACCTGCCTGCTTGCCAGCCCGGAGGCTCCGTTGTCACGTGCTGTGACCACCAGCTATCTCAGAGACTCTTGCCCGCTCACCTGGGAGCGCATCTCCGTTACCTGCCTGCTTGCCAGCCCGGAGGTCCCGTTGTCACGTGCGGTGACCACCAGCTATTCCAGAGACTCTTGCCCGCTCACCTGGGAGCGCTTCTCCGTTACCTACCTGCCTGCCAGCCCGGAGGTTCCGCCGTCACGTGCCGTGACCACCTGCTATTCCAGAGACTCTCGCTTGCTCACCTGGGAGCACACATCTACCATCTGCCTGCTAGCCTACCCGGAGGCTCCGCCATCACAGGTCGTACCTACCCCTTACCCAGAGACTGCCCTGATCACTTGCCGTAACTCCCTGTCCGTTTACCCAGAGACTGCCCTGATCACTTGCCGTAACTCCCTGTCCGTTCACCCAGAGACTGCCACCCGCTCCCTTACAAGGGCCGCCCCCTTGTATAGTAGCTCAGAGGTTCCGCCTCCCGGACCCGTTACAGTTTGCTCGGGCCATGGAACCCGGTGGCACCCAAGCTCCCTCGCTCTCGGACCTCTGTCTTGAACTGTCCCGTCAGAGGTCCCAACAGGAGGCCATCCTGGGTCACCTGCGGAATGTTAATACTCGCCTGAACACTCTGTCTGATCCACCAACAACCTCCGCCAGTGCCATATCTTGCAATCCGGCAGCTCCGCTGCCCACTAATACTATGGTATCCTACCCCGGACCCCGGCTCTCTGCACCTCCTCGCTTCGGAGGCGACCCCGTTCAGGCTCGGGGCTTCATAAATCAGTGCACCCTGCACTTTGAACTTTTGTCCCATCAGTTTAATTCCGACCGGGCCAAAATTGCCTTTATCATGTCCCATCTCACCGGGGAGGCCCTGGCCTGGCTAAATCCTCTATGGGAGAGAGGAGACCCCCTGGTGTCCAACTTGCCTGCTTTTCTCTCGGCTTTCCGGAAAGTCTTCGACGAACCCGGACGGAAGACCTCATCCGCATCCTCTCTGCTACGCCTCCGTCAGGAGGGTCTCACCGTGGGCCAATATGCCATACGGTTCCGCACCCTTGCCTCGGAGCTGGCCTGGGATAACGACGCTCTGGTATCCGTCTTCTGGGAGGGTCTGTCCGGTCGTATTAAAGATGAACTTGCTGGTCGGGACATTCCTACCTCTCTCGATGATCTAATAACCCTTGCCACCCGGATTGACCTACGGTTCCAGGAGCGTGCCAAAGAGGTCACCCGTGAGAGAAGGATTCCACGTTTAGCTCCTACTTTCCAGAGACCCGTCATTCCCTCCATCTCTCCCCAGGTACACTCTCCTGAGCCTATGCAGGTCGACCAGACCAAGATGGTCAAAACCCGTCAGGACTCACGCCGTGCCGAGGGGAGCTGCTTCTACTGTGGCAGTAAGGAGCACCGGATCCGTGCCTGCCCGGAGAGGTCGGGAAACGCCTGTGTCTAGGTTCGCTCAGAGAGGTCCACCTAGACAAGAATAAATCCTCTCCATCCCTGCTGTTGTCAGTTTCGATCATCTACGGGGAGAACCGTTATTTCGAACTAGCCCAACTTGACTCTGGAGCAGCCGGGAACCTTATTTCACAGTCCCTGGTTGAAAAATACCGCATCCCCACCAAACCTCTGGCTGTACCCTTGTCTGTCGCTGCCGTGGATGGGGGCCTCTTACCTCGCCCCATTCAACTCATCACCGAATCCATTACCCTGCAGGTGGGAATGCTGCATTCTGAAAGTATCTCCTTTCATGTTCTGCCTGGACTCTCTCACGCCCTCTTGCTAGGTTTGCCCTGGCTCCAGAGACATGCACCCGTGCTAGACTGGCAAACCGGAGAGGTCCTTCGCTGGGGACAAGACTGTCATAAAACCTGCCTGGTTCCCGTCCATCCCGTCCGTCCCTCTCCTACCCCAGCTAATCTACCTGGACTTCCGATTCCTTATTGGTCTTATACAGATGTCTTTAATAAAAAGGAGGCAGAGACATTACCACCACATAGACCATACGACTGTCCCATCGATCTGCTACCCGGTACTACTCCTCCCCGTGGGCGTATCTATCCTTTATCCGCTGCTGAAACCCGGTCAATGTCCGAATATATTGAGGAGAATCTGGCCAGAGGATTCATCCGGAAATCTACCTCCCCGGCGGGAGCAGGCTTCTTTTTCGTCAAAAAGAAGGACGGCTCTCTCCGTCCCTGTATAGACTATAGAGGCCTAAACCTGATCACGGTGAAGAATAAGTACCCCCTTCCGCTCATTCCAGAATTATTTGATCGCCTGAGGGGGGCTAGGATCTTCACCAAACTGGACCTTCGTGGGGCGTACAACCTGGTTCGTATTCGTCAGGGGGATGAATGGAAGACGGCATTCAACACCCGGGACGGCCACTATGAATACCTGGTAATGCCCTTTGGTCTCTGTAACGCTCCTGCCGTCTTTCAAGAGTTGGTCAATGACATCTTCCGGGACCTTCTCTACTCCTGCGTAGTGGTGTACCTGGACGACATCTTGGTCTTCTCTCCGGATCTCCAGACTCACCGGAGGGACGTTCGTCAGGTCCTGCTCAGGCTAAGGCAGAACCATCTCTACGCTAAATTTGAGAAGTGCCTCTTTGAGCAGACCTCGCTTCCGTTTCTGGGCTACATTATCTCTCAGACCGGCCTACAAATGGATCCTGAGAAACTGTCTGCCATCGAGAAATGGCCCCGACCGGAGGGGTTGAAGGCCATTCAGCGATTCCTGGGCTTCGCCAACTACTACCGCCTCTTCATACCACACTTCTCTTCCCGGACGGCCCCAATTTCTGCGCTCACCCGTAAAGGTACTAATCCCAAAGAGTGGCCACCCGAAGCAGAGGAGGCCTTTCTTTCCCTTAAACAGGCCTTCTCTTCCGCCCCGGTGCTGCATCGCCCAGATGGCAACAAACAGTTCTTCCTGGAAGTTGACGCCTCCTCCTCTGGAGCCGGAGCGGTACTTACTCAAAAATCATCTTCCGGGAGGATGGTAACTTGTGGCTTCTTCTCTAAACTCTTCTCCTCCTCTGAGCGCAACTATTCCATAGGAGACCGAGAGTTATTGGCCATCAAACTGGCATTGGAGGAGTGGCGTTACCTGCTCGAGGGGGCTCTTCACCCAGTAATAATTTACACTGACCACAAGAACTTGGCTTACCTCCAGCATGCCCAGAGACTTAACCCGCGCCAAGCCCGGTGGTCCTTGTTTTTTGCTCGTTTTGATTTTGTCCTTCATTTTCGCCCGGCTGACAAAAACGTCAAGGCGGACGCCTTGTCTCGGTCCTTTCTGGTGTCTGATCTCGAGGAGGATCCGAAACATATCATCGATCCCGCCAGAGTAATGCAGGTGGCTCCCGTGAGTCTAAATCGTCTTCCTCCTGGTAAGACGTTCGTACCAGTACCTGATCGGGAGAAGATCCTACACTGGGGTCATTCGTCTAAACTAGCTGGCCACGCCGGTCAGAAAAAGACCCTCCAGCTTATTACCCGGCACTACTGGTGGCCTAACCTGCACAAGGATGTAATAGACTTTGTTTCTGCCTGTGTGTCCTGCGCCCGCAACAAAGTTCCGAGACACCTGCCGGCCGGCCGTCTCCTACCTCTGCCAGTACCTGCTGCCCCCTGGCAGCATATAGCGATGGACTTCATTACTGATCTACCCGTCTCTGCCGGTTGTACGGTCATTTGGGTGGTCGCTGACCGCTTCTCCAAGATGGCTCACTTCATTCCACTGCCAGGTCTTCCGTCTGCACCCGAGCTGGCTAAAGACTTTATCCGCCACATCTTCCGTCTTCATGGCCTGCCCCGTCACATCGTGTCGGATCGTGGGGTACAGTTCACTTCCCGTTTCTGGAGAGCCACTTGTAAATTGCTGGACGTCACCCTGGACTTCTCCTCCGCTTACCACCCACAGTCTAATGGTCAAGTGGAGCGGATCAATCAGAACCTGACCAGTTACCTTCGGCACTTCGTTAATGCCCACCATTCTGACTGGGTGGATCTCCTGCCATGGGCCGAATTCTCGTACAACAATCACGAGAGCGAGTCTTCCTCCAAATCCCCGTTTTTTGTAGTCTACGGTCAGCATCCTCGGATCCCGTTTCCCGTCTCCACCTCGGCGGACAATCCGGCTGCGGAATCTCTTGTTAACAAATTTTCCTCCATATGGGAGAGTACCCGGTCCGCACTCCTTCTGTCATCCGAGCGTATGAAAAGACACACTGACAAAAAACGTCTGGACCCTCCTCAATTCCGCCCTGGGGATAAAGTCTGGCTCTCGTCCAAATATGTCCGGCTCAAGATCCCTTCCTATAAGTTAGGGCCTCGGTTCATCGGCCCACTGGAGGTCATCAGTCAGATCAACCCGGTGGCCTATAAATTGAAACTCCCGGCCAACTTACGGATCCCTAACTCCTTCCTTGTGTCTCTCCTCAAACCTGTGGTGCTTAACTCTTTTTCCAAGTCTACAGGTACGCCTCCTGCTCCGGTTTCTGCTGAGGACGAGTTTGAGGTAGAGAACATTCTTGCCACCAAAAGGGTAAGAGGAAAGACCTTTTTTCTGGTAGATTGGAAGGGGTTTGGTCCTGAGGAGAGAACGTGGGAGCCCCGGGAGAACATCCATGCCCCTCTCATCCTAGCTAAATTTCTATCTGGCCTAAAAAAGGGGGGGCCTAAAGGGGGGGGTACTGTAGCGCTGGCGTCCCTGCCCTCTGCTAGGCAGGGACGCTGCTCCCCTCACCGCTCTGCTCCGTGCCCGGCGTCCTCTCCCCGCTCTGCTGTCAGCGCGCGCTCCTTCCCGGCGTCCTCCTCCCGCTCTGCTCTCAGCGCGCGCTCCTTCCCGGCCCCTGTGCTTAGGGCGCGCGCGCGCGCGCTCCCCTCCTCTTAAAGGGGCCACGCGCGCCGTCCTAAGGAGTCCCCGGCCAATGGCCGGAGGACTTCATCATATATAAGGCACCTCCTCCAAAATGGAGGTGCCCGAGCAATGTTGTTTGCACCTGTGTCTCACCTGTGCTTCAGCCCTCAGGTCCCGTTGCCAGTTACCTGCCAGTTACCTGCCAGTTTCCTGCCAGTTTCCTGCTAGTTACCTGCCTGATTCCTGCCTGAATACTTGTTACCTGCCTGCCTGCCTGAGGTCCGACGGTCTGCCTTACAACTCCGGTCAGTCTGTCTAAGGACCAACTTGTCCGCTCACCTGGGAGCGCACATCAGCTACCTGCCTGCTTGCCTGAGGTCCGACGGTCTGCCAAACAACTCCGGTCAGTCTGTCTATGGACCAGCTTGCCCGCTCACCTGGGAGCGCTTCTCCGTTACCTGCCTGCTTGCCAGCCCGGAGGCTCCGTTGTCACGTGCTGTGACCACCAGCTATCTCAGAGACTCTTGCCCGCTCACCTGGGAGCGCATCTCCGTTACCTGCCTGCTTGCCAGCCCGGAGGTCCCGTTGTCACGTGCGGTGACCACCAGCTATTCCAGAGACTCTTGCCCGCTCACCTGGGAGCGCTTCTCCGTTACCTACCTGCCTGCCAGCCCGGAGGTTCCGCCGTCACGTGCCGTGACCACCTGCTATTCCAGAGACTCTCGCTTGCTCACCTGGGAGCACACATCTACCATCTGCCTGCTAGCCTACCCGGAGGCTCCGCCATCACAGGTCGTACCTACCCCTTACCCAGAGACTGCCCTGATCACTTGCCGTAACTCCCTGTCCGTTTACCCAGAGACTGCCCTGATCACTTGCCGTAACTCCCTGTCCGTTCACCCAGAGACTGCCACCCGCTCCCTTACAAGGGCCGCCCCCTTGTATAGTAGCTCAGAGGTTCCGCCTCCCGGACCCGTTACAGAGGCATTATTATGTGGGGGCACAGTGGAGGCATTATTATGTGGGGGGCACAGTGGTGAAATTATTATGTGGGGGCACAGTGGAGGCATTATTATGTGGGGGCACAGTGGTGACATTATTATGTGGTTTCACAGTGGGGACATTATTATGTGTGGGCACAGTGGAGGCATTATTATGTGGGGGGCACAGTGGTGAAATTATTATGTGGGGGCACAGTGGTGACATTATTATGTGGGGGGCACAGTGGGGGCATTATTAAGTGGGGGTACAGTGGAGGCATTATTATGTGGAGGCACAGTGGTGACATTATTATGTGGGGGCACAGTGGTGACATTATCATGTGGGGGGCACAGTGGTTACATTATTATGTGGGGGCACAGTGGTGACATTATTATGTGGGGGCACAGTGGTGAAATTATTATGTGGGGGCACAGTGGTGACATTATTATGTGGGGGCACAGTGGTGACATTATGTGGGGGCACAGTGGTGAAAATATTATGTGGGGGCACAGTGGTGGCATTATTATATGGGGGCACAGTGGTGGCATTATTATGTGGGGGGCACGGTGGTGAAATTTTTATGTGGGGGCACAGTGGTGAAATTATTATGTGGGGGCACAGTGGTGACATTATTATGTTGGGGCTCAGTGGTGAAATTATTATGTGGGGGGCACAGTGGGGGCATTATTATGTGGGGGTACAGTGGAGTCATTATTATGTGGAGGCACAGTGGTGACATTATTATGTGGGGGCACAGTGGTGACATTATTATGTGGGGGGCACATTGGTAACATTATTATGTGGGGGCACAGTGGTGACATTATGTGGGGGCGCAGTGGTGAAATTATTATGTGGGGGCACAGTGGTGACATTATTATTTGGTAGCACAGTGGTGACATTATGTGGGGGCACAGTGGTGAAATTATTATGTGGGGGCACAGTGGTGGCATTATGTGGGGGCACAGTGGTGGCATTATTATGTGGGGGGCACAGTGGTGAAATTATTATGTGGGGGGCACAGTGGTGAAATTGTTATGTGGGGGCACAGTGGTGAAATTATTATGTGAGGGCACAGTGGTGACATGTGGGGGCACAGTGGTAGCATTATTATGTGGGTGCACAGTGGTGACATTATTATGTGGGGCACAGAGGTGGTCATTATTATGTGGAGGCACAGTGGTGACATTATTATGTGGGGGCACAGTGGTGACATTATTATGTGGGGGCACAGTGGTGAAATTATGTATGGCACTGTGGGGGCATTATTATGTGGGGGCGCAGTGGTGACATTATGTGGTGGCACAGTGGTGACATTATTATGTGGGGGCACAGTGATGGCATTATTATGTGGGGGGGAACAGTGGTGGCATTATTATGTGGGGGGCACAGTGGTGACATTATTATGTGGGAGCACAGTGGGGACATTATGTGGGGGCACAGTGATGGCATTATTATGTGGGGACACAGTGGTGGCATTATTATGTGGGGGCACAGTGGGGACATTATTATGTGGGGGCACAGTGGTAGCATTACTGTTTGGGGGGCACAGTGGGGGCATTATTATGTGGGGCACAGTGGTGACATTATTATGTGGGGGCACAGTGGTGAAATTATTATGTTGGGGCACAATGGTGACATTATTATGTGGGGGCACAGTGGTGAAATTCTTATGTGGGGGGCACAGTGGGGGCATTATTATGTGGGGGTACAGTGGAGTCATTATTATGTGGAGGCACAGTGGTGACATTATTATGTGGGGGCACAGTGGTGACATTATTATGTGGGGGGCACAGTGGTAACATTATTATGTGGGGGCACAGTGGTGACATTATTATGTGGGGGCGCAGTTGTGAAATTATTATGTGGGGGCATAGTGGTGACATTATTGTGTGGGAGGACAGTGGTGACATTATGTGGGGGCACAGTGGTGAAATTATTATGTGGGGGCACAGTGGTGGCATTATTATGTGGGGGCACAGTGGTGGCATTATTATGTGGGGGGCACAGTGGTGAAATTATTATGTGGGGGGCACAGTGGTGAAATTGTTATGTGGGGGCACAGTGGTGAAATTATTATGTGAGGGCACAGTGGTGACATTATGTGGGGGCGCAGTGGTGAAATTATTATGTGGGGGCACAGTGGTGACATTATTATGTGGGAGCACAGTGGTGACATTATGTGGGGGCACAGTGGTGACATTATTATGTGGGGGCACAGTGGTGGCATTATTATGTGGGGGCACAGTGGTGACATTATTATGTGGGGGCACAGTGGTGACATTATTATGTGGGAGCACAGTGGTGGCATTATTATGTGGGGGGCACAGTGGTGGCATTATGTGGGAGCACATTGGTGACATTATTATGTGGGGGCACAGTGGTGACATTATGTGGGGGCACAGTGGTGATATTATCATGTGGGGGCACAGTGGGGTCATTATTATGTGGGGGCATTATTATGTGGGGGCACAGTAGTGACATTATTATGTGGGGGCACAGTGGTGACATTATGTGGGGGCACAGTGGGGGCATTACTATGTGGGGGCACAGTGGGGGCATTACTATGTGGGGGCACAGTGGGGACATTATTATGTGGGGGCACAGTGGTGGCATTATGTGGGAGCACATTGGTGACATTATGTGGGGGCACAGTGGGGGCATTACTATGTGGGGGCACAGTGGGGGCATTACTATGTGGGGGCACAGTGGTGGCATTATGTGGGAGCACATTGTTGACATTATTATGTGGGGGCACAGTGGTGACATTATGTGGTGGCACAGTGGTGACATTATTATGTGTGGGCACAGTGGAGGCATTATTATGTGGGGGCACAGTGGAGGCATTATTATGTGGGGGGCACAGTGGTGAAATTATTATGTGGGGGCACAGTGGGGACATTATTATGTGTGGGCACAGTGGAGGCATTATTATGTGGGGGGCACAGTGGTGAAAATATTATGTGGTGGCACAGTGGTGACATTATTATGTGTGGGCACAGTGGAGGCATTATTATGTGGGGGCACAGTGGTGACATTATTATGTGGGGGGCACAGTGGGGGCATTATTAAGTGGGGGTACAGTGGAGGCATTATTATGTGGAGGCACAGTGGTGACATTATTATGTGGGGGCACAGTGGTGACATTATCATGTGGGGGGCACAGTGGTTACATTATTATGTGGGGGCACAGTGGTGACATTATTATGTGGGGGCACAGTGGTGAAATTATTATGTGGGGGCACAGTGGTGACATTATTATGTGGGGGCACAGTGGTGACATTATGTGGGGGCACAGTGGTGAAAATATTATGTGGGGGCACAGTGGTGGCATTATTATGTGGTGGGCACAGTGGTGAAATTATTATGTGGGGGGCACAGTGGTGAAATTATTATGTGGGGGCACAGTGGTGAAATTATTATGTGAGGGCACAGTGGTGACATTATTATGTGGGGGCACAGTGGTAGCATTATTATGTGGGGGGCACAGTGGTGAAATTATTATGTGGGGGGCACAGTGGTGAAATTATTATGTGGGGGCACAGTGGTGGCATTATTATGTGGGGACACAGTGGTGGCATTATTACGTGGGGGCACAGTGGGGACATTATTATGTGGGGGCACAGTGGTAGCATTACTATGTGGGGGGTGCAGTGGGGGCATTATTATGTGGGGGCACAGTGGTGACATTATTATGTGGGGGCACAGTGGTGGCATTATTATGTGGGGGCACAGTGGTGACATTATTATGTGGGGGCACAGTGGTGACATTATTATGTGGGAGCACAGTGGTGGCATTATTATGTGGGGGGCACAGTGGTGGCATTATGTGGGAGCACATTGGTGACATTATTATGTGGGGGCGCAGTGGTGACATTATGTGGGGGCACAGTGGTGACATTATTATGTGGGGGCACAGTGGGGTCATTATTATGTGGGGGCATTATTATGTGGGGGCACAGTGGTGACATTATTATGTGGGGGCACAGTGGTGACATTATGTGGGGGCACAGTGGGGGCATTACTATGTGGGGGCACAGTGGGGGCATTACTATGTGGGGGCACAGTGGGGACATTATTATGTGGGGGCACAGTGGTGGCATTATGTGGGAGCACATTGTTGACATTATGTGGGGGCACAGTGGGGGCATTACTATGTGGGGGCACAGAGGGGGCATTACTATGTGGGGGCACAGTGGTGGCATTATGTGGGAGCACATTGTTGACATTATTATGTGGGGGCACAGTGGTGACATTATGTGGTGGCACAGTGGTGACATTATTATGTGTGGGCACAGTGGAGGCATTATTATGTGGGGGCACAGTCGAGGCATTATTATGTGGGGGGCACAGTGATGAAATTATTATGTGGGGGCACAGTGGTGACATTATTATGTGGGGGCACAGTGGAGGCATTATTATGTGGGGGCACAGTGGTGACATTATTATGTGGGGGCACAGTGGAGACATTATTATGTGTGGGCACAGTGGAGGCATTATTATGTGGGGGGCACAGTGGTGAAATTATTATGTGGGGGCACAGTGGTGACATTATTATGTGGGGGGCACAGTGGGGGCATTATTAAGTGGGGGTACAGTGGAGGCATTATTATGTGGAGGCACAGTGGTGACATTATTATGTGGGGGCACAGTGGTGACATTATCATGTGGGGGGCACAGTGGTTACATTATTATGTGGGGGCACAGTGGTGACATTATTATGTGGGGGCACAGTGGTGAAATTATTATGTGGGGGCACAGTGGTGACATTATTATGTGGGGGCACAGTGGTGACATTATGTGGGGGCACAGTGGTGAAAATATTATGTGGGGGCACAGTGGTGGCATTATTATGTGGGGGAACAGTGGCGGCATTATTATGTGGGGGGCACAGTGGTGAAATTATTATGTGGGGGCACAGTGGTGACATTATTATGTGGGGGCACAGTGGTGACATTATTATGTGGGGGCACAGTGGTGAAATTATTATGTGGGGGGCACAGTGGGGGCATTATTATGTGGGGGTACAGTGAGTCATTATTATGTGGAGGCACAGTGGTGACATTATTATGTGGGGGCGCAGTGGTGAAATTATTATGTGGGGGCGCAGTGGTGAAATTATTATGTGGGGGCACAGTGGTGACATTATTATGTGGGAGCACAGTGGTGACATTATGTGGGGGCACAGTGGTGACATTATTATGTGGGGGCACAGTGGTGGCATTATTATGTGGGGGCACAGTGGTGACATTATTATGTGGGGGCACAGTGGTGAAATTATTATGTGGGGGCACAGTGGTGACATTATTATGTGGGGGCACAGTGGTGACATTATGTGGGGGCACAGTGGTGAAAATATTATGTGGGGGCACAGTGGTGGCATTATTATGTGGGGGGCACAGTGGTGAAATTATTATGTGGGGGGCACAGTGGTGAAATTATTATGTGGGGGCACAGTGGTGAAATTATTATGTGAGGGCACAGTGGTGACATTATTATGTGGGGGCACAGTGGTAGCATTATTATATGGGGGGCACAGTGGTGAAATTATTATGTGGGGGGCACAGTGGTGAAATTATTATGTGGGGGCACAGTGGTGGCATTATTATGTGGGGACACAGTGGTGGCATTATTACGTGGGGGCACAGTGGGGACATTATTATGTGGGGGCACAGTGGTAGCATTACTATGTGGGGGGTACAGTGGGGGCATTATTATGTGGGGGCACAGTGGTGACATTATTATGTGGGGGCACAGTGGTGGCATTATTATGTGGGGGCACAGTGGTGACATTATTATGTGGGGGCACAGTGGTGACATTATTATGTGGGAGCACAGTGGTGGCATTATTATGTGGGGGGCACAGTGGTGGCATTATGTGGGAGCACATTGGTGACATTATTATGTGGGGGCACAGTGGTGACATTATGTGGGGGCACAGTGGTGACATTATTATGTGGGGGCACAGTGGGGTCATTATTATGTGGGGGCAATATTATGTGGGGGCACAGTGGTGACATTATTATGTGGGGGCACAGTGGTGACATTATATGGGGGCACAGTGGGGGCATTACTATGTGGGGGCACAGTGGGGGCATTACTATGTGGGGGCACAGTGGGGACATTATTATGTGGGGGCACAGTGGTGGCATTATGTGGGAGCACATTGTTGACATTATGTGGGGGCACAGTGGGGGCATTACTATGTGGGGGCACAGTGGGGGCATTACTATGTGGGGGCACAGTGGTGGCATTATGTGGGAGCACATTGTTGACATTATTATGTGGGGGCACAGTGGTGACATTATGTGGTGGCACAGTGGTGACATTATTATGTGTGGGCACAGTGGAGGCATTATTATGTGGGGGCACAGTCGAGGCATTATTATGTGGGGGCACAGTGATGAAATTATTATGTGGGGGCACAGTGGTGACATTATTATGTGGGGGCACAGTGGAGGCATTATTATGTGGGGGCACAGTGGTGACATTATTATGTGGGGGCACAGTGGGGACATTATTATGTGTGGGCACAGTGGAGGCATTATTATGTGGGGGGCACAGTGGTGAAATTATTATGTGGGGGCACAGTGGTGACATTATTATGTGGGGGGCACAGTGGGGGCATTATTAAGTGGGGGTACAGTGGAGGCATTATTATGTGGAGGCACAGTGGTGACATTATTATGTGGGGGCACAGTGGTGACATTATGTGGGGGCACAGTGGTGAAAATATTATGTGGGGGCACAGTGGTGGCATTATTATGTGGTGGGCACAGTGGTGAAATTATTATGTGGGGGGCACAGTGGTGAAATTATTATGTGGGGGCACAGTGGTGAAATTATTATGTGAGGGCACAGTGGTGACATTATTATGTGGGGGCACAGTGGTAGCATTATTATGTGGGGGGCACAGTGGTGAAATTATTATGTGGGGGGCACAGTGGTGAAATTATTATGTGGGGGCACAGTGGTGGCATTATTATGTGGGGAAACAGTGGTGGCATTATTACGTGGGGGCACAGTGGGGACATTATTATGTGGGGGCACAGTGGTAGCATTACTATGTGGGGGGTGCAGTGGGGGCATTATTATGTGGGGGCACAGTGGTGACATTATTATGTGGGGGCACAGTGGTGGCATTATTATGTGGGGGCACAGTGGTGACATTATTATGTGGGGGCACAGTGGTGACATTATTATGTGGGAGCACAGTGGTGGCATTATTATGTGGGGGGCACAGTGGTGGCATTATGTGGGAGCACATTGGTGACATTATTATGTGGGGGCGCAGTGGTGACATTATGTGGGGGCACAGTGGTGACATTATTATGTGGGGGCACAGTGGGGTCATTATTATGTGGGGGCATTATTATGTGGGGGCACAGTGGTGACATTATTATGTGGGGGCACAGTGGTGACATTATGTGGGGGCACAGTGGGGGCATTACTATGTGGGGGCACAGTGGGGGCATTACTATGTGGGGGCACAGTGGGGACATTATTATGTGGGGGCACAGTGGTGGCATTATGTGGGAGCACATTGTTGACATTATGTGGGGGCACAGTGGGGGCATTACTATGTGGTGGCACAGTGGGGGCATTACTATGTGGGGGCACAGTGGTGGCATTATGTGGGAGCACATTGTTGACATTATTATGTGGGGGCACAGTGGTGACATTATGTGGTGGCACAGTGGTGACATTATTATGTGTGGGCACAGTGGAGGCATTATTATGTGGGGGCACAGTCGAGGCATTATTATGTGGGGGGCACAGTGATGAAATTATTATGTGGGGGCACAGTGGTGACATTATTATGTGGGGGCACAGTGGAGGCATTATTATGTGGGGGCACAGTGGTGACATTATTATGTGGGGGCACAGTGGGGACATTATTATGTGTGGGCACAGTGGAGGCATTATTATGTGGGGGGCACAGTGGTGAAATTATTATGTGGGGGCACAGTGGTGACATTATTATGTGGGGGGCACAGTGGGGGCATTATTAAGTGGGGGTACAGTGGAGGCATTATTATGTGGAGGCACAGTGGTGACATTATTATGTGGGGGCACAGTGGTGACATTATCATGTGGGGGGCACAGTGGTTACATTATTATGTGGGGGCACAGTGGTGACATTATTATGTGGGGGCACAGTGGTGAAATTATTATGTGGGGGCACAGTGGTGACATTATTATGTGGGGGCACAGTGGTGACATTATGTGGGGGCACAGTGGTGAAAATATTATGTGGGGGCACAGTGGTGGCATTATTATGTGGGGGCACAGTGGCGGCATTATTATGTGGGGGGCACAGTGGTGAAATTATTATGTGGGGGCACAGTGGTGACATTATTATGTGGGGGCACAGTGGTGACATTATTATGTGGGGGCACAGTGGTGAAATTATTATGTGGGGGGCACAGTGGGGGCATTATTATGTGGGGGTACAGTGAGTCATTATTATGTGGAGGCACATTGGTGACATTATTATGTGGGGGCGCAGTGGTGAAATTATTATGTGGGGGCGCAGTGGTGAAATTATTATGTGGGGGCACAGTGGTGACATTATTATGTGGGAGCACAGTGGTGACATTATGTGGGGGCACAGTGGTGACATTATTATGTGGGGGCACAGTGGTGGCATTATTATGTGGGGGCACAGTGGTGACATTATTATGTGGGGGCACAGTGGTGAAATTATTATGTGGGGGCACAGTGGTGACATTATTATGTGGGGGCACAGTGGTGACATTATGTGGGGGCACAGTGGTGAAAATATTATGTGGGGGCACAGTGGTGGCATTATTATGTGGGGGGCACAGTGGTGAAATTATTATGTGGGGGGCACAGTGGTGAAATTATTATGTGGGGGCACAGTGGTGAAATTATTATGTGAGGGCACAGTGGTGACATTATTATGTGGGGGCACAGTGGTAGCATTATTATATGGGGGGCACAGTGGTGAAATTATTATGTGGGGGGCACAGTGGTGAAATTATTATGTGGGGGCACAGTGGTGGCATTATTATGTGGGGACACAGTGGTGGCATTATTACGTGGGGGCACAGTGGGGACATTATTATGTGGGGGCACAGTGGTAGCATTACTATGTGGGGGGTACAGTGGGGGCATTATTATGTGGGGGCACAGTGGTGACATTATTATGTGGGGGCACAGTGGTGGCATTATTATGTGGGGGCACAGTGGTGACATTATTATGTGGGGGCACAGTGGTGACATTATTATGTGGGAGCACAGTGGTGGCATTATTATGTGGGGGGCACAGTGGTGGCATTATGTGGGAGCACATTGGTGACATTATTATGTGGGGGCACAGTGGTGACATTATGTGGGGGCACAGTGGTGACATTATTATGTGGGGGCACAGTGGGGTCATTATTATGTGGGGGCATTATTATGTGGGGGCACAGTGGTGACATTATTATGTGGGGGCACAGTGGTGACATTATATGGGGGCACAGTGGGGGCATTACTATGTGGGGGCACAGTGGGGGCATTACTATGTGGGGGCACAGTGGGGACATTATTATGTGGGGGCACAGTGGTGGCATTATGTGGGAGCACATTGTTGACATTATGTGGGGGCACAGTGGGGGCATTACTATGTGGGGGCACAGTGGGGGCATTACTATGTGGGGGCACAGTGGTGGCATTATGTGGGAGCACATTGTTGACATTATTATGTGGGGGCACAGTGGTGACATTATGTGGTGGCACAGTGGTGACATTATTATGTGTGGGCACAGTGGAGGCATTATTATGTGGGGGCACAGTCGAGGCATTATTATGTGGGGGCACAGTGATGAAATTATTATGTGGGGGCACAGTGGTGACATTATTATGTGGGGGCACAGTGGAGGCATTATTATGTCGGGGCACAGTGGTGACATTATTATGTGGGGGCACAGTGGGGACATTATTATGTGTGGGCACAGTGGAGGCATTATTATGTGGGGGGCACAGTGGTGAAATTATTATGTGGGGGCACAGTGGTGACATTATTATGTGGGGGGCACAGTGGGGGCATTATTAAGTGGGGGTACAGTGGAGGCATTATTATGTGGAGGCACAGTGGTGACATTATTATGTGGGGGCACAGTGGTGACATTATCATGTGGGGGGCACAGTGGTTACATTATTATGTGGGGGCACAGTGGTGACATTATTATGTGGGGGCACAGTGTTGAAATTATTATGTGGGGGCACAGTGGTGACATTATTATGTGGGGGCACAGTGGTGACATTATGTGGGGGCACAGTGGTGAAAATATTATGTGGGGGCACAGTGGTGGCATTATTATGTGGGGGCACAGTGGCGGCATTATTATGTGGGGCGCACAGTGGTGAAATTATTATGTGGGGGCACAGTGGTGACATTATTATGTGGGGGCACAGTGGTGACATTATTATGTGGGGGCACAGTGGTGAAATTATTATGTTGGGGGCACAGTGGGGGCATTATTATGTGGGGGTACAGTGAGTCATTATTATGTGGAGGCACAGTGGTGACATTATTATGTGGGGGTGCAGTGGTGAAATTATTATGTGGGGGCGCAGTGGTGAAATTATTATGTGGGGGCACAGTGGTGACATTATTATGTGGGAGCACAGTGGTGACATTATGTGGGGGCACAGTGGTCACATTATTATGTGGGGGCACAGTGGTGGCATTATTATGTGGGGGCACAGTGGTGACATTATTATGTGGGGGCACAGTGGTGACATTATTATGTGGGAGCACAGTGGTGGCATTATTATGTGGGGGGCACAGTGGTGGCATTATGTGGGAGCACATTGGTGACATTATTATGTGGGGGCACAGTGGTGACATTATGTGGGGGCACAGTGGGGGCATTACTATGTGGGGGCACAGTGGGGGCATTACTATGTGGGGGCACAGTGGGGACATTATTATGTGGGGGCACAGTGGTGGCATTATGTGGGAGCACATTGGTGACATTATGTGGGGGCACAGTGGGGGCATTACTATGTGGGGGCACAGTGGAGGCATTACTATGTGGGGGCACAGTGGTGGCATTATGTGGGAGCACATTGTTGACATTATTATGTGGGGGCACAGTGGTGACATTATGTGGTGGCACAGTGGTGACATTATTATGTGTGGGCACAGTGGAGGCATTATTATGTGGGGGCACAGTGGAGGCATTATTATGTGGGGGGCACAGTGGTGAAATTATTATGTGGGGGCACAGTGGAGGCATTATTATGTGGGGGCACAGTGGTGACATTATTATGTGGTTTCACAGTGGGGACATTATTATGTGTGGGCACAGTGGAGGCATTATTATGTGGGGGGCACAGTGGTGAAATTATTATGTGGGGGCACAGTGGTGACATTATTATGTGGGGGGCACAGTGGGGGCATTATTAAGTGGGGGTACAGTGGAGGCATTATTATGTGGAGGCACAGTGGTGACATTATTATGTGGGGGCACAGTGGTGACATTATCATGTGGGGGGCACAGTGGTTACATTATTATGTGGGGGCACAGTGGTGACATTATTATGTGGGGGCACAGTGGTGAAATTATTATGTGGGGGCACAGTGGTGACATTATTATGTGGGGGCACAGTGGTGACATTATGTGGGGGCACAGTGGTGAAAATATTATGTGGGGGCACAGTGGTGGCATTATTATGTGGGGGCACAGTGGTGGCATTATTATGTGGGGGGCACAGTGGTGAAATTTTTATGTGGGGGCACAGTGGTGAAATTATTATGTGGGGGCACAGTGGTGACATTATTATGTGGGGGCACAGTGGTGAAATTATTATGTGGGGGGCACAGTGGGGGCATTATTATGTGGGGGTACAGTGGAGTCATTATTATGTGGAGGCACAGTGGTGACATTATTATGTGGGGGCACAGTGGTGACATTATTATGTGGGGGGCACATTGGTAACATTATTATGTGGGGGCACAGTGGTGACATTATGTGGGGGCGCAGTGGTGAAATTATTATGTGGGGGCACAGTGGTGACATTATTATTTGGGAGCACAGTGGTGACATTATGTGGGGGCACAGTGGTGAAATTATTATGTGGGGGCACAGTGGTGGCATTATGTGGGGGCACAGTGGTGGCATTATTATGTGGGGGGCACAGTGGTGAAATTATTATGTGGGGGGCACAGTGGTGAAATTGTTATGTGGGGGCACAGTGGTGAAATTATTATGTGAGGGCACAGTGGTGACATTATGTGGGGGCACAGTGGTAGCATTATTATGTGGGTGCACAGTGGTGACATTATTATGTGGGGCACAGAGGTGGTCATTATTATGTGGAGGCACAGTGGTGACATTATTATGTGGGGGCACAGTGGTGACATTATTATGTGGGGGCACAGTGGTGAAATTATGTATGGCACTGCGGGGGCATTATTATGTGGGGGCGCAGTGGTGACATTATGTGGTGGCACAGTGGTGACATTATTATGTGGGGGCACAGTGATGGCATTATTATGTGGGGGGAACAGTGGTGGCATTATTATGTGGGGGGCACAGTGGTGACATTATTATGTGGGAGCACAGTGGGGACATTATGTGGGGGCACAGTGATGGCATTATTATGTGGGGACACAGTGGTGGCATTATTATGTGGGGGCACAGTGGGGACATTATTATGTGGGGGCACAGTGGTAGCATTACTATTTGGGGGGCACAGTGGGGGCATTATTATGTGGGGCACAGTGGTGACATTATTATGTGGGGGCACAGTGGTGAAATTATTATGTTGGGGCACAATGGTGACATTATTATGTGGGGGCACAGTGGTGAAATTATTATGTGGGGGGCACAGTGGGGGCATTATTATGTGGGGGTACAGTGGAGTCATTATTATGTGGAGGCACAGTGGTGACATTATTATGTGGGGGCACAGTGGTGACATTATTATGTGGGGGGCACAGTGGTAACATTATTATGTGGGGGCACAGTGGTGACATTATTATGTGGGGGCGCAGTGGTGAAATTATTATGTGGGGGCATAGTGGTGACATTATTATGTGGGAGCACAGTGGGGACATTATGTGGGGGCACAGTGGTAGCATTATTATGTGGGTGCACAGTGGTGACATTATTATGTGGGGCACAGAGGTGGTCATTATTATGTGGAGGCACAGTGGTGAAATTATTATGTGGGGGGCACAGTGGGGGCATTATTATGTGGGGGTACAGTGGAGTCATTATTATGTGGGGGCATAGTGGTGACATTATTATGTGGGAGCACAGTGGGGACATTATGTGGGGGCACAGTGGTGGCATTATTATGTGGGGGGCACAGTGGTGAAATTATTATGTGGGGGGCACAGTGGTGAAATTGTTATGTGGGGGCACAGTGGTGAAATTATTATGTGAGGGCACAGTGGTGACATTATGTGGGGGCACAGTGGTAGCATTATTATGTGGGTGCACAGTGGTGACATTATTATGTGGGGCACAGAGGTGGTCATTATTATGTGGAGGCACAGTGGTGACATTATTATGTGGGGGCACAGTGGTGACATTATTATGTGGGGGCACAGTGGTGAAATTATGTATGGCACTGCGGGGGCATTATTATGTGGGGGCGCAGTGGTGACATTATGTGGTGGCACAGTGGTGACATTATTATGTGGGGGCACAGTGATGGCATTATTATGTGGGGGGAACAGTGGTGGCATTATTATGTGGGGGGCACAGTGGTGACATTATTATGTGGGAGCACAGTGGGGACATTATGTGGGGGCACAGTGATGGCATTATTATGTGGGGACACAGTGGTGGCATTATTATGTGGGGGCACAGTGGGGACATTATTATGTGGGGGCACAGTGGTAGCATTACTATTTGGGGGGCACAGTGGGGGCATTATTATGTGGGGCACAGTGGTGACATTATTATGTGGGGGCACAGTGGTGAAATTATTATGTTGGGGCACAATGGTGACATTATTATGTGGGGGCACAGTGGTGAAATTATTATGTGGGGGGCACAGTGGGGGCATTATTATGTGGGGGTTCAGTGGAGTCATTATTATGTGGAGGCACAGTGGTGACATTATTATGTGGGGGCACAGTGGTGACATTATTATGTGGGGGGCACAGTGGTAACATTATTATGTGGGGGCACAGTGGTGACATTATTATGTGGGGGCGCAGTGGTGAAATTATTATGTGGGGGCATAGTGGTGACATTATTGTGTGGGAGGACAGTGGTGACATTATGTGGGGGCACAGTGGTGAAATTATTATGTGGGGGCACAGTGGTGGCATTATTATGTGGGGGCACAGTGGTGGCATTATTATGTGGGGGGCACAGTGGTGAAATTATTATGTGGGGGGCACAGTGGTGAAATTGTTATGTGGGGGCACAGTGGTGAAATTATTATGTGAGGGCACAGTGGTGACATTATGTGGGGGCACAGTGGTAGCATTATTATGTGGGGGCACAGTGGTGACATTATTATGTGGGGCATAGAGGTGGTCATTATTATGTGGAGGCACAGTGGTGACATTATTATGTGGGGGCACAGTGGTGAAATTATGTATGGCACTGTGGGGGCATTATTATGTGGGGGCGCAGTGGTGACATTATGTGGTGGCACAGTGGTGACATTATTATGTGGGGGCACAGTGATGGCATTATTATGTGGGGGGAACAGTGGTGGCATTATTATGTGGGGGGCACAGTGGTGACATTATTATGTGGGAGCACAGTGGGGACATTATGTGGGGGCACAGTGATGGCATTATTATGTGGGGACACAGTGGTGGCATTATTATGTGGGGGCACAGTGGGGACATTATTATGTGGGGGCACAGTGGTAGCATTACTATTTGGGGGGCACAGTGGGGGCATTATTATGTGGGGCACAGTGGTGACATTATTATGTGGGGGCACAGTGGTGAAATTATTATGTTGGGGCACAATGGTGACATTATTATGTGGGGGCACAGTGGTGAAATTATTATGTGGGGGGCACAGTGGGGGCATTATTATGTGGGGGTACAGTGGAGTCATTATTATGTGGAGGCACAGTGGTGACATTATTATGTGGGGGCACAGTGGTGACATTATTATGTGGGGGGCACAGTGGTAACATTATTATGTGGGGGCACAGTGGTGACATTATTATGTGGGAGCGCAGTGGTGAAATTATTATGTGGGGGCATAGTGGTGACATTATTGTGTGGGAGCACAGTGGTGACATTATGTGGGGGCACAGTGGTGAAATTATTATGTGGGGGCACAGTGGTGGCATTATTATGTGGGGGCACAGTGGTGGCATTATTATGTGGGGGGCACAGTGGTGAAATTATTATGTGGGGGGCACAGTGTTGAAATTGTTATGTGGGGGCACAGTGGTGAAATTATTATGTGAGGGCACAGTGGTGACATTATGTGGGGGCACAGTGGTAGCATTATTATGTGGGGGCACAGTGGTGACATTATTATGTGGGGCATAGAGGTGGTCATTATTATGTGGAGGCACAGTGGTGACATTATTATGTGGGGGCACAGTGGTGAAATTATGTATGGCACTGTGGGGGCATTATTATGTGGGGGCGCAGTGGTGACATTATGTGGTGGCACAGTGGTGACATTATTATGTGGGGGCACAGTGATGGCATTATTATGTGGGGGGAACAGTGGTGGCATTATTATGTGGGGGGCACAGTGGTGACATTATTATGTGGGAGCACAGTGGGGACATTATTATGTGGGGGCACAGTGATGGCATTATTATGTGGGGACACAGTGGTGGCATTATTATGTGGGGGCACAGTGGGAACATTATTATGTGGGGGCACAGTGGTAGCATTACTATTTGGGGGGCACAGTGGGGGCATTATTATGTGGGGGCACAGTGGTGACATTATTATGTGGGGGCACAATGGTGGCATTATTATGTGGGGGTACAGTGGTGACATTATTATGTGGGGGCACAGTGGTGACATTATTATGTGGGAGCACAGTTGTGGCATTATTATGTGGGGGGCACAGTGGTGACATTATTATGTGGGAGCACAGTGGGGACATTATGTGGGGGCACAGTGATGGCATTATTATGTGGGGACACAGTGGTGGCATTATTATGTGGGGGCACAGTGGGGACATTATTATGTGGGGGCACAGTGGTAGCATTACTATTTGGGGGGCACAGTGGGGGCATTATTATGTGGGGCACAGTGGTGACATTATTATGTGGGGGCACAGTGGTGAAATTATTATGTTGGGGCACAATGGTGACATTATTATGTGGGGGCACAGTGGTGAAATTATTATGTGGGGGGCACAGTGGGGGCATTATTATGTGGGGGTTCAGTGGAGTCATTATTATGTGGAGGCACAGTGGTGACATTATTATGTGGGGGCACAGTGGTGACATTATTATGTGGGGGGCACAGTGGTAACATTATTATGTGGGGGCACAGTGGTGACATTATTATGTGGGGGCGCAGTGGTGAAATTATTATGTGGGGGCATAGTGGTGACATTATTGTGTGGGAGGACAGTGGTGACATTATGTGGGGGCACAGTGGTGAAATTATTATGTGGGGGCACAGTGGTGGCATTATTATGTGGGGGCACAGTGGTGGCATTATTATGTGGGGGGCACAGTGGTGAAATTATTATGTGGGGGGCACAGTGGTGAAATTGTTATGTGGGGGCACAGTGGTGAAATTATTATGTGAGGGCACAGTGGTGACATTATGTGGGGGCACAGTGGTAGCATTATTATGTGGGGGCACAGTGGTGACATTATTATGTGGGGCATAGAGGTGGTCATTATTATGTGGAGGCACAGTGGTGACATTATTATGTGGGGGCACAGTGGTGAAATTATGTATGGCACTGTGGGGGCATTATTATGTGGGGGCGCAGTGGTGACATTATGTGGTGGCACAGTGGTGACATTATTATGTGGGGGCACAGTGATGGCATTATTATGTGGGGGGAACAGTGGTGGCATTATTATGTGGGGGGCACAGTGGTGACATTATTATGTGGGAGCACAGTGGGGACATTATGTGGGGGCACAGTGATGGCATTATTATGTGGGGACACAGTGGTGGCATTATTATGTGGGGGCACAGTGGGGACATTATTATGTGGGGGCACAGTGGTAGCATTACTATTTGGGGGGCACAGTGGGGGCATTATTATGTGGGGCACAGTGGTGACATTATTATGTGGGGGCACAGTGGTGAAATTATGTTGGGGCACAATGGTGACATTATTATGTGGGGGCACAGTGGTGAAATTATTATGTGGGGGGCACAGTGGGGGCATTATTATGTGGGGGTACAGTGGAGTCATTATTATGTGGAGGCACAGTGGTGACATTATTATGTGGGGGCACAGTGGTGACATTATTATGTGGGGGGCACAGTGGTAACATTATTATGTGGGGGCACAGTGGTGACATTATTATGTGGGAGCGCAGTGGTGAAATTATTATGTGGGGGCATAGTGGTGACATTATTGTGTGGGAGCACAGTGGTGACATTATGTGGGGGCACAGTGGTGAAATTATTATGTGGGGGCACAGTGGTGGCATTATTATGTGGGGGCACAGTGGTGGCATTATTATGTGGGGGGCACAGTGGTGAAATTATTATGTGGGGGGCACAGTGTTGAAATTGTTATGTGGGGGCACAGTGGTGAAATTATTATGTGAGGGCACAGTGGTGACATTATGTGGGGGCACAGTGGTAGCATTATTATGTGGGGGCACAGTGGTGACATTATTATGTGGGGCATAGAGGTGGTCATTATTATGTGGAGGCACAGTGGTGACATTATTATGTGGGGGCACAGTGGTGAAATTATGTATGGCACTGTGGGGGCATTATTATGTGGGGGCGCAGTGGTGACATTATGTGGTGGCACAGTGGTGACATTATTATGTGGGGGCACAGTGATGGCATTATTATGTGGGGGGAACAGTGGTGGCATTATTATGTGGGGGGCACAGTGGTGACATTATTATGTGGGAGCACAGTGGGGACATTATTATGTGGGGGCACAGTGATGGCATTATTATGTGGGGACACAGTGGTGGCATTATTATGTGGGGGCACAGTGGGAACATTATTATGTGGGGGCACAGTGGTAGCATTACTATTTGGGGGGCACAGTGGGGGCATTATTATGTGGGGGCACAGTGGTGACATTATTATGTGGGGGCACAATGGTGGCATTATTATGTGGGGGTACAGTGGTGACATTATTATGTGGGGGCACAGTGGTGACATTATTATGTGGGAGCACAGTTGTGGCATTATTATGTGGGGGGCACAGTGGTGGCATTATGTGGGAGCACATTGGTGACATTATTATGTGGGGGCACAGTGGTGACATTATGTGGGGGCACAGTGGTGACATTATTATGTGGGGGCACAGTGGTGACATTATGTGGGGGCACAGTGGGGGCATTACTATGTGGGGGTACAGTGGTGACATTATTATGTGGGGGCACAGTGGTGACATTATGTGGGGGCACAGTGGGGGCATTACTATGTGGGGGCACAGTGGGGGCATTATGTGGGAGCACATTGGTGACATTATGTGGGTGCACAGTGGGGGCATTACTATGTGGGGGCACAGTGGGGGCATTACTATGTGGGGGCACAGTGGGGACATTATTATGTGGGGGGCACAGTGGTGGCATAATGTGGGAGCACATTGTTGACATTATTATGTGGGGGCACAGTGGTGACATTATGTGGTGGCACAGTGGTGACATTATGTGGGGGCACAGTGGGGTCATTATTATGTGGGGGCATTATTATGTGGGGGCACAGTGGTGACATTATTATGTGGGGGCACAGTGGTGGCATTATTATGTGGGGGCACAGTGGTGACATTATTATGTGGGAGCACAGTGGTGGCATTATTATGTGGGGGGCACAGTGGTGGCATTATGTGGGAGCACATTGGTGACATTATTATGTGGGGGCACAGTGGTGACATTATGTGGGGGCACAGTGGTGACATTATTATGTGGGGGCACAGTGGTGACATTATGTGGGGGCACAGTGGGGGCATTACTATGTGGGGGCACAGTGGTGACATTATTATGTGGGGGCACAGTGGTGACATTATGTGGGGGCACAGTGGGGGCATTACTATGTGGGGGCACAGTGGGGGCATTACTATGTGGGGGCACAGTGGGGACATTATTATGTGGGGGCACAGTGGTGGCATTATGTGGGAGCACATTGGTGACATTATGTGGGTGCACAGTGGGGGCATTACTATGTGGGGGCACAGTGGGGGCATTACTATGTGGGGGCACAGTGGTGGCATTATGTGGGAGCACATTGTTGACATTATTATGCGGGGGCACAGTGGGGACATTATTATGTGGTGGCACAGTGGGGACATTATTATGCGGGGGCACAGTGGGGACATTATTATGTGGGGGCACAGTGGGGACATTACTATGTGGGGGCACAGTGGGGACATTATTATGTGGAGGCACAGTGGTGGCATTATTATGTGGGGGCATAGTGGTGACATTATGTGGGGGCACAGTGGGGGCATTACTATGTGGGGGCACAGTGGGGGCATTACTATGTGGGGGCACAGTGGGGACATTATTATGTGGGGGCACAGTGGTGGCATTATGTGGGAGCACATTGGTGACATTATGTGGGTGCACAGTGGGGGCATTACTATGTGGGGGCACAGTGGGGGCATTACTATGTGGGGGCACAGTGGTGGCATTATGTGGGAGCACATTGTTGACATTATTATGCGGGGGCACAGTGGGGACATTATTATGTGGTGGCACAGTGGGGACATTATTATGCGGGGGCACAGTGGGGACATTATTATGTGGGGGCACAGTGGGGACATTATTATGTGGGGGCACAGTGGGGACATTACTATGTGGGGGCACAGTGGGGACATTATTATGTGGAGGCACAGTGGTGGCATTATTATGTGGGGGCACAGTGGGGACATTATTATGTGGGGGCACAGTGGGGACATTACTATGTGGGGGCACAGTGGGGACATTATTATGTGGGGGCACAGTGGGGACATTATTATGCGGGGGCACAGTGGGGACATTATTATGTGGTGGCACAGTGGGGACATTATTATGTGGAGGCACAGTGGTGACATTATTATGTGGAGGCACAGTGGGGACATTATTATGTGGTGGCACAGTGGGGACATTATTATGTGGTGGCACAGTGGGGACATTATTATGTGGAGGCACAGTGGGGACATTATTATGTGGGGGCACAGTGGGGACATTATTATGTGGTGGCACAGTGGGGACATTATTATGTGGAGGCACAGTGGTGACAGTATTATGTGGTGGCACAGTGGTGACATTATTATGTGGAGGCACAGTGGGGACATTATTATGTGGTGGCACAGTGGGGACATTATTATGTGGTGGCACAGTGGGGACATTATTATGTGGAGGCACAGTGGGGACATTATTATGTGGGGGCACAGTGGGGACATTATTATGTGGGGGCACAGTGGTGACATTATTATGTGGTGGCACAGTGGTGACATTATTATGTGGAGGCACAGTGGGGACATTATTATGTGGTGGCACAGTGGGGACATTATTATGTGGAGGCACAGTGGTGACATTATTATGTGGTGGCACAGTGGGGACATTATTATGTGGAGGCACAGTGGTGACATTATTATGTGGGGGGCACAGTGGTGACAGTATTATGTGGTGGCACAGTGGTGACATTATTATGTGGGGGCACAGTGGGGACATTATTATGTGGAGGCACAGTGGGGACATTATTATGTGGGGGCACAGTGGTGACATTATTATGTGGTGGCACAGTGGTGACATTATTATGTGGGGGCACAGTGGGGACATTATTATGTGGAGGCACAGTGGGGACATTATTATGTGGGGGCACAGTGGGGACATTATTATGTGGGGGCACAGTGGGGACATTATTATGTGGAGGCACAGTGGTGACATTATTATGTGGGGGCACAGTGGTGACAGTATTATGTGGAGGCACAGTGGGGACATTATTATGTGGGGGCACAGTGGGGACATTATTATGTGGAGGCACAGTGGGGACATTATTATGTGGAGGCACAGTGGGGACATTATTATGTGTGGGCACAGTGGGGACATTATTATGTGGGGGCACAGTGGGGACATTATTATGTGGTGGCACAGTGGGGACATTATTATGTGGAGGCACAGTGGTGATATCACTATGTGGGGCAGTTATTGTACCACACAGTATACAGCAGGTGCAGTTATATGGGCACATACGGCAGCGGCGGCTCAGTATCGGGGTGTCAGTAGGTTCCCATATACCCGTCACTAGGCTGCACCCTGGTAGTTGTGCACACGTTTAGCCTTTACTTGTTTCCCGTTAATGACTGAATAAATCCAGCTGCCCAGCACAGAGATGTAATGACTCCCAATATAAAGATGGCGCCTCACAGCGTTAATTCTTACTGCGCCTGCGCAATTCTAGTTCCCCTCGTTACATAGGTTGTTTAATTTCGAGCTCGCTGATTGGCTGTCGTGCCTGGTACCATGAATGGATATGCACATGCGCATTCATCCTCTACGCTATATTGTCATTACACGGCGCGTGTAGTAGCCGGAGCTCGGTGATTGGCTGGCTGGGTGACATGTTTCCGCCCCTTTTAGCGGCTTCATGCTCATGGACGGTGACGCAAGAGAGAAGCCGCTTGTCCTTGTGTGAGGAGGATCGTCGGCGGCGGTCAGGAGAGCACACGTGCGGGGACCCAGGCAGGTAACTTCTGCGTGCCGCCCCGACTGCATGTCCCAGCATTCTCTGCGCGGTCATACGTGTGCTGCAGCCATAGGAACTCCGCGTGTGATGAACTCCAGGGGTCGAGCGACTCGGGGCAGGCTGGGAGTTGTAGTTCCCGGCTCTGTAGAAGTCACTTGTGTATAAAAATGTGTCAGAGATACAGTGTGAGCTGTTAGCCCCGGGGTGATACAGGGGGGTGCAAAGACCGGCCGAATACCGGGGGTCAGAGGGGCAGAGACCGGCCAGATACAGGGGGCACGGGGGCAGAGACCGGCCAGATACCAGGGGGCACGGGGGCAGGGACCGGCCAGATACCAGGGGGCACGGGGGCAGGGACCGGCCGCATACAGGGGGCACGGGGGCAGGGACCGGCCAGATACAGGGGGCACGGGGGCAGAGACCGGCCGCATACAGGGGGCAGGGACTGGCCGGATACAGGGGGCAGGGACCGGCCGCATACAGGGGGCACGGGGGCAGGGACCGGCCGCATACAGGGGGCACGGGGGCAGGGACCGGCCGCATACAGGGGGCACGGGGGCAGGGACCGGCCGGATACAGGGGGCACGGGGGCAGGGACCGGCCAGATACAGGGGGCACGGGGGCAGAGACCGGCCAGATACAGGGGGCACGGGGGCAGAGACCGGCCGCATACAGGGGGCAGGGACTGGCCGGATACAGGGGGCAGGGACCGGCCGCATACAGGGGGCACGGGGGCAGGGACCGGCCGCATACAGGGGGCACGGGGGCAGAGACCGGCCGCATACAGGGGGCAGGGACTGGCCGGATACAGGGGGCAGGGACCGGCCGCATACAGGGGGCACGAGGGCAGGGACCGGCCGGATACAGGGGGCACGGGGGCAGGGACCGGCCGGATACAGGGGGCACGGGGGCAGATACCAGGGGGCACGGGGGCAGGGACCGGCTGCATACAGGGGGCACGGGGGCAGGGATCGGCTGCATACAGGGGGCACGGGGGCAGAGACCAGCCAGATACCAGGGGGCACGGGGGCAGGGATCGGCCGCATACAGGGGGCACGGGGGCAGAGACCAGCCAGATACCAGGGGGCACGGGGGCAGGGACCGGCCGCATACAGGGGGCACGGGGGCAGGGATCGGCCGGATACAAGGGGCAGGGACCGGCCAGATACAGGGGGCACGGGGGCAGAGACCGGCCAGATACCGGGGGTCAGAGGGGCAGAGACCGGCCGCATACAGGGGGCACGGGGGCAGGGACCGGCCACATACGGGGGGCAGAGGCCGGCCGGAGGCACGGGGGGCAGAGGGGCAGGGACCGGCCGGATGAGGAAAGGGGGGGTGGGGCAGAGGGGCTGGGTCCTCCCAGTATATACCATATATTGCCCCGATCCTGGAGTTACTGTGCAGTGATAGATGACGGATGTGTGTATACTGCAGGACCACCGGACTATATCTGTGCACTCAGCGATGCCCCCTAGCAGTCTCCTGTCTTTCTGCTCTGATGGCCTGCAGGTGGCGCTGTCCTGCTCTTTCTTTGCTGCCCGGATCTTCTCATTTTCATAATTTCTGTTTTTTGTATAAAATCTAATTAACTCGTGATTAATCCTCGGAGCAGCTCAGCGCATCATGTGACCGCGGAGTTAACCCTTTATGTTCCGCCCTCGTGAGGCCGTATAGTAAGGAAACCTCAGAGCTGCAGGCTTGTTACTGCTTGTTATGTAATGTGTGATCCAGAGCCAGGGCAGAGTGCAGAAGTCCCCACCCCTGACCTCGCCCCGACCTGAACTTTACCCCCCAAACATCAGCCGCCACGACCTGTAAACCTACCGCAGCACTGCAGTCCTATGTAACACCACTGATACTACAGCGATAGCGATCTGTGGTGTTACATAGGACTGCGGGTGACATCTACTTTATCTGTGGTGTTACATAGGACTGCGGGTGACAGCTACCTTATCTGTGGTGTTACACAGGACTGCGGGTGACAGCTACCTTATCTGTGGTGTTACACAGGACTGCGGGTGACAGCTACCTTATCTGTGGTGTTACACAGGACTGCGGGTGACAGCTACCTTATCTGTGGTGTTACACAGGACTGCGGGTGACAGCTACCTTATCTGTGGTGTTACACAGGACTGCGGGTGACAGCTACCTTATCTGTGGTGTTACATAGGACTGCGGGTGACAGCTACCTTATCTGTGGTGTTACACAGGACTGCGGGTGACAGCTACCTTATCTGTGGTGTGACATAGGACTGCGGGTGACATCTACTTTATCTGTGGTGTGACATAGGACTGCGGGTGACAGCTACCTTATCTGTGGTGTTACATAGGACTGCGGGTGACAGCTACCTTATCTGCGGTGTTACATAGGACTGCGGGTGACATTTACTATTGTTTCTCCTCCAGGACCTGTGTGCTCCTCCTCTCCGGGGGTCCGTCTCCGCTGTAGCTCGGGGGTCTCTGCCGGGATGCGCGGCTGGTGACAGGTGAGAGCTGCTGCCTTTCTCGCACTTCTTGCTCTCAGTGAATGAGGTTTCTGTTTCCTGCAGCGTCCAGTCTGTGAGCTGCAGCCCGACACATTGTAACAAACCCTCAGCAGTGATGGGTATGCGATTTTTTTTTTTTTTGCTGACGGCCAGCAGCGCTATTACACTGGTGAGCCCCTGGCTGTGCCCCCCCCCGGCTGTGCCCGCCGCTGCACTACACCCCGCTGCTCCTGGAGCTCAGCTCTGCTTCATCTGCGTACCGCAGCTCTGATGATGATTACCCCTTGTGGGTTTCCCTGGTAACAGCCGGCTGGGGGGTCTCGTCAGTCGGGGGGACGCTGTGGTTTCTCTGCGGCACATGATGGCAGCGCTGTCACTGTAATGATGGCGGTGACGCAGCGGCGCTCTGCTCTCCTCCATTGTACGGCGTCTCCTCGGCCCCCGTGTACAGCCGCCATGCTCGGGGCACACAGGGTGACGCCCCACAGGGCAGGGCCGGTATTGCAGCCCGGTGTCTGGAGCAGAGCCGCCATGTGTCTCCCCCCTCAGGGGCGGATGTTTCTTCGTCCTGTCCCTTTAATGCCCCATCGTGCGGTGCGTTAATGAATACGGGAGCTGTTGGGGTCCTGGCTGTACATTGACCACCATATAACCATCGGCGTTAATGAGTGATCACGGGCGGCGCTGCGGAGGTGACGATACCGGGGGATGGGTCGCCGGGTTCAGGGCGTATTATCCTGGCAGGGCCCCGAGCAGTGAGCTGCCCCATATATATCGCTGCTCGCTCAGGGCCCCTTTATGGCTGCTGGGGCTCTGCAGACTATCGCACTTCACAGCGGGGTTTTGCTTCGCTTGCAGAGTATTGGATTCCAGCGCTAATCCTGGATTATATGATATTAAGGGGATTATCGCCCCCGGTTTTATCTACGCTCCATAGAATTCCTCATATCTCAGATGGGCGGTGGCGCCCCCCTCTGGCCGTGTGTGGAGGGTGTCAGAGGTCTGCTGTCCATTCCTGTAGGAAATCGCTGAACAGGTAACTGCGAGGACGGAAACTTTATATCCAGGTGGACACGACCGTCCATTGTGGCCGTATAGCGGACCGGACGCACTCAGACCCGGTGTCTGCTCAGGGATGTCTGATGATAAGCGGCTCCAGGGGGCGGTAGCTGGAGGTTTCTCAATGTGCTGGGATGATGGGGATCGCAGTGATTGGTGGAAGTGGTGGGCCGGGGAGATCGGAGACTGTCTATCACTTTCTTCTCTGACTTCTTGGACTTCGCTCCTCACTGGGGTGAAGCATTAACTCTTAACGGCCCTCCGGTTACATCCAGACTTGTCTTCCCAGGTTTCCGTTTGGCAGTGAGGGCTCGGACCCCCCACATCCATGGAGAGCTGCGCGCAGACCCCCACCATGACAGGTCTGGGGCGACGGAGCGATCTGTGAGTGTCAGCACCCCGCCGTCCGGCCGCCATGCGCTTCTCTACGGTGGACTACGTCATCTTCGCGCTGCTGCTTGTCCTGTCCTCGGCCATCGGTCTGTACTATGCCCTGAGCGGGGGGAAGCAGCGCACCACCCAGGAGTTCCTGCTGGCTAATCGCAGCATGGGCTTCTTCCCTGTGGCACTCTCCCTCCTGGCCACCTTCCAGTCGGCAGTGGCCATCTTGGGCGTCCCTTCGGAGATATACCGGTTTGGCACGGAGTACTGGTTCCTGGGCTGCTCCTACATCATCGGGCTGCTGGTCCCGGCGTACATCTTCATACCAGTCTTCTACCGGCTGCGGCTCACCAGCACCTACGAGGTCAGTCACTAACCGGCGTGTGTCCTGCTGCTACCGGGAAAGCTGGGTGATGAGCCGCTCCTGCACAGGCCGTCGCCCAGCTTTCCCAGTCTCAGATATCACCTGCAGGATGGGATCTGATTATAGGCTCTGCAGGTTATTACGCTCGGCCTCCAGTCGAGGAGCGGAGCTGTCTCTTGCCGTTATCAGCCCCACGTGGCGTCAGGGTCTAGAGACGGAGCAGAGTCTACAGTAATCACCTGATCAGCTCTGATCGCAGGGTAAAGGGCTGCTCTCTGCTGCCCCACATGGAGGCTGGGGTAACTGCGCTCTGATGTCCGTTTTACCCTTCTAATCGTTTCCTCTCTTTCGCAGTACCTGGAGTTGCGGTTTAGTAAAACAGTGAGGATCTGTGGCACCATTACCTTCATATTCCAGATGGTAAGTTCAGACCTCCGCCACAGGAGGCGCCATCATCTGTCTCCAAATACACTGGAAAGATGTGAGCAGCAGGGTTCACACGGGTCTCATTGAGATCCTCTGATACAATTGCAACAAACCTGCACCTGTGAAAGGTATTAGACAACTACAGTATCTCCTGCCCCTGTGTTCCCTTTGTCGGAGCTGGTGCAGTCCTGGCTCCTCATCGCCTCTGCACGTTGTCTGTGAGGCTCTGCAACGTTCTGCTGCAGTTCCGATCTCGCCATTAGCCAATGTTTCCCTTTCCTCAGTTGCCTGCCGCTTTTTTTTCCACTTTTGGAAGTCAGCGCCTCTATATACAGCCCCATCCTCCAGTTCATTGTTCCTCTCAGCCTCATCTATGTAGAGCCCCATCCCCCAGTACATGGCTGCTCTCAGCCACATCCTACAGCATATCACTCCTCTCTTTATCCAGTTCTGGGGTGAGCACACGGCTATTTTCAACCCCCTATACACAACTTCATTCTGCAGTACAGCTCTCTTCTCAGCCCCTGTATTTACACCGTTCTATTCTGCAGCACATTGCGTCTCTCGACCACTGTATACACAGTTCTATTCTGCAGCACATTGCTCCTCTCGGCCCCTTTATATACAGCCCCATTTTGCACTACAATTCTCCTACTGCAGTGTATCGCTCTTCCCAGCCCACTGTATATACTGCCCCATCCTGCGGTACAGCTCTCCTCTCAGCCCCTCTATACACTGCCCCATCCTGCGGTACAGCTCTCCTCTCAGCCTCTCTATACACTGCCCCCTCTTGCAGTACAGCTCTCCTCTCGGCCCCTCTATACACTGCCCCCTCTTGCAGTACAGCTCTCCTCTCAGCCTCTCTATACACTGCCCCATCCTGCGGTACAGCTCTCCTCTCAGCCTCTCTATACACTGCCCCCTCTTGCAGTACAGCTCTCCTCTCGGCCCCTCTATACACTGCCCCCTCTTGCAGTACAGCTCTCCTCTGTCCTCTCTATACACTGCCCCCTCTTGCAGTACAGCTCTCCTCTCGGCCCCTCTATACACTGCCCCCTCTTGCGGTACAGCTCTCCTCTCGGCCCCTCTATACACTGCCCCCTCTTGCGGTACAGCTCTCCTCTCAGCCCCTCTATACACGGGGCCCCATCCTGCGGTACAGCTCTCCTCTCGGCCCCTCTATACACTGCCCCCTCTTGCGGTACAGCTCTCCTCTCAGCCCCTCTATACACGGGGCCCCATCCTGCAGTACAGCTCTCCTCTCGGCCCCTCTATACACGGGGCCCCATCCTGCGGTACAGCTCTCCTCTCAGCCCCTCTATACACGGGGCCCCATCCTGCGGTACAGCTCTCCTCTATACACGGGCCCATCCTGCGGTACAGCTCTCCTCTCAGCTCCTCTATACACGGGCCCATCCTGCGGTACAGCTCTCCTCTCGGCCCCTCTATACACTGCCCCCTCTTGCAGTACAGCTCTCCTCTCGGCCCCTCTATACACGGGGCCCCATCCTGCGGTACAGCTCTCCTCTCAGCCCCTCTATACACGGGGCCCCATCCTGCGGTACAGCTCTCCTCTCGGCCCCTCCATACACTGCCCCCTCTTGCGGTACAGCTCTCCTCTCGGCCCCTCTATACACGGGGCCCCATCCTGCGGTACAGCTCTCCTCTCGGCCCCTCCATACACTGCCCCCTCTTGCGGTACAGCTCTCCTCTCGGCCCCTCCATACACTGCCCCCTCTTGCGGTACAGCTCTCCTCTCGGCCCCTCTATACACGGGGCCTCATCCTGCGGTACAGCTCTCCTCTCGGCCCCTCTATACACGGGGCCCCATCCTGCGGTACAGCTCTCCTCTCGGCCCCTCCATACACTGCCCCCTCTTGCGGTACAGCTCTCCTTTCAGCCCCTCCATACACTGCCCCCTCTTGCGGTACAGCTCTCCTCTCAGCCCCTCTATACACGGGGCCCCATCCTGCGGTACAGCTCTCCTCTCGGCCCCTCTATACACGGGGCCCCATCCTGCGGTACAGCTCTCCTCTCGGCCCCTCTATACACGGGGCCCCATCCTGCGGTACAGCTCTCCTCTCGGCCCCTCTATACACGGGGCCCCATCCCGCGGTACAGCTCTCCTCTCGGCCCCTCTATACACGGGGCCCCATCCCGCGGTACAGCTCTCCTCTCGGCCCCTCTATACACGGGGCCCCATCCTGCGGTACAGCTCTCCTCTCGGCCCCTCTATACACGGGGCCCCATCCTGCGGTACAGCTCTCCTCTCGGCCCCTCTATACACGGGGCCCCATCCTGCGGTACAGCTCTCCTCTCGGCCCCTCTATACACGGGGCCCCATCCTGCGGTACAGCTCTCCTCTCGGCCCCTCTATACACGGGGCCCCATCCTGCGGTACAGCTCTCCTCTCGGCCCCTCTATACACGGGGCCCCATCCTGCGGTACAGCTCTCCTCTCGGCCCCTCTATACACGGGGCCCCATCCTGCGGTACAGCTCTCCTCTCGGCCCCTCTATACACGGGGCCCCATCCTGCGGTACAGCTCTCCTCTCGGCCCCTCTATACACGGGGCCCCATCCTGCGGTACAGCTCTCCTCGGGGCCCCATCCTGCGGTACAGCTCTCCTCTCGGCCCCTCTATACACGGGGCCCCATCCTGCGGTACAGCTCTCCTCTCGGCCCCTCTATACACGGGGCCCCATCCTGCGGTACAGCTCTCCTCTCGGCCCCTCTATACACGGGGCCCCATCCTGCGGTACAGCTCTCCTCTCGGCCCCTCTATACACGGGGCCCCATCCTGCGGTACAGCTCTCCTCTCGGCCCCTCTATACACGGGGCCCCATCCTGCGGTACAGCTCTCCTCTCGGCCCCTCTATACACGGGGCCCCATCCTGCGGTACAGCTCTCCTCTCGGCCCCTCTATACACGGGGCCCCATCCTGCGGTACAGCTCTCCTCTCGGCCCCTCTATACACGGGGCCCCATCCTGCGGTACAGCTCTCCTCTCGGCCCCTCTATACACGGGGCCCCATCCTGCGGTACAGCTCTCCTCTCGGCCCCTCTATACACGGGGCCCCATCCTGCGGTACAGCTCTCCTCTCGGCCCCTCTATACACGGGGCCCCATCCTGCGGTACAGCTCTCCTCTCGGCCCCTCCATACACTGCCCCCTCTTGCGGTACAGCTCTCCTCTCGGCCCCTCCATACACTGCCCCCTCTTGCGGTACAGCTCTCCTTTCAGCCCCTCCATACACTGCCCCCTCTTGCGGTACAGCTCTCCTCTCGGCCCCTCTATACACGGGGCCCCATCCTGCGGTACAGCTCTCCTCTCGGCCCCTCTATACACGGGGCCCCATCCTGCGGTACAGCTCTCCTCTCGGCCCCTCTATACACGGGGCCCCATCCTGCGGTACAGCTCTCCTCTCGGCCCCTCTATACACGGGGCCCCATCCTGCGGTACAGCTCTCCTCTCGGCCCCTCTATACACGGGGCCCCATCCTGCGGTACAGCTCTCCTCTCGGCCCCTCTATACACGGGGCCCCATCCTGCGGTACAGCTCTCCTCTCGGCCCCTCTATACACGGGGCCCCATCCTGCGGTACAGCTCTCCTCTCGGCCCCTCTATACACGGGGCCCCATCCTGCGGTACAGCTCTCCTCTCGGCCCCTCTATACACGGGGCCCCATCCTGCGGTACAGCTCTCCTCGGGGCCCCATCCTGCGGTACAGCTCTCCTCTCGGCCCCTCTATACACGGGGCCCCATCCTGCGGTACAGCTCTCCTCTCGGCCCCTCTATACACGGGGCCCCATCCTGCGGTACAGCTCTCCTCTCGGCCCCTCTATACACGGGGCCCCATCCTGCGGTACAGCTCTCCTCTCGGCCCCTCTATACACGGGGCCCCATCCTGCGGTACAGCTCTCCTCTCGGCCCCTCTATACACGGGGCCCCATCCTGCGGTACAGCTCTCCTCTCGGCCCCTCTATACACGGGGCCCCATCCTGCGGTACAGCTCTCCTCTCGGCCCCTCTATACACGGGGCCCCATCCTGCGGTACAGCTCTCCTCTCGGCCCCTCTATACACGGGGCCCCATCCTGCGGTACAGCTCTCCTCTCGGCCCCTCTATACACGGGGCCCCATCCTGCGGTACAGCTCTCCTCTCGGCCCCTCTATACACGGGGCCCCATCCTGCGGTACAGCTCTCCTCTCGGCCCCTCTATACACGGGGCCCCATCCTGCGGTACAGCTCTCCTCTCGGCCCCTCTATACACGGGGCCCCATCCTGCGGTACAGCTCTCCTCTCGGCCCCTCCATACACTGCCCCCTCTTGCGGTACAGCTCTCCTTTCAGCCCCTCCATACACTGCCCCCTCTTGCGGTACAGCTCTCCTCTCGGCCCCTCTATACACGGGGCCCCATCCTGCGGTACAGCTCTCCTCTCGGCCCCTCTATACACGGGGCCCCATCCTGCGGTACAGCTCTCCTCTCGGCCCCTCTATACACGGGGCCCCATCCTGCGGTACAGCTCTCCTCTCGGCCCCTCTATACACGGGGCCCCATCCTGCGGTACAGCTCTCCTCTCGGCCCCTCTATACACGGGGCCCCATCCTGCGGTACAGCTCTCCTCTCGGCCCCTCTATACACGGGGCCCCATCCTGCGGTACAGCTCTCCTCTCGGCCCCTCTATACACGGGGCCCCATCCTGCGGTACAGCTCTCCTCTCGGCCCCTCTATACACGGGGCCCCATCCTGCGGTACAGCTCTCCTCTCGGCCCCTCTATACACGGGGCCCCATCCTGCGGTACAGCTCTCCTCTCGGCCCCTCTATACACGGGGCCCCATCCTGCGGTACAGCTCTCCTCTCGGCCCCTCTATACACGGGGCCCCATCCTGCGGTACAGCTCTCCTCTCGGCCCCTCTATACACGGGGCCCCATCCTGCGGTACAGCTCTCCTCTCGGCCCCTCTATACACGGGGCCCCATCCTGCGGTACAGCTCTCCTCTCGGCCCCTCTATACACGGGGCCCCATCCTGCGGTACAGCTCTCCTCTCGGCCCCTCTATACACGGGGCCCCATCCTGCGGTACAGCTCTCCTCTCGGCCCCTCTATACACGGGGCCCCATCCTGCGGTACAGCTCTCCTCTCGGCCCCTCTATACACGGGGCCCCATCCTGCGGTACAGCTCTCCTCTCGGCCCCTCTATACACGGGGCCCCATCCTGCGGTACAGCTCTCCTCTCGGCCCCTCTATACACGGGGCCCCATCCTGCGGTACAGCTCTCCTCTCGGCCCCTCTATACACGGGGCCCCATCCTGCGGTACAGCTCTCCTCTCGGCCCCTCTATACACGGGGCCCCATCCTGCGGTACAGCTCTCCTCTCGGCCCCTCTATACACGGGGCCCCATCCTGCGGTACAGCTCTCCTCTCGGCCCCTCTATACACGGGGCCCCATCCTGCGGTACAGCTCTCCTCTCGGCCCCTCTATACACGGGGCCCCATCCTGCGGTACAGCTCTCCTCTCGGCCCCTCTATACACGGGGCCCCATCCTGCGGTACAGCTCTCCTCTCGGCCCCTCTATACACGGGGCCCCATCCTGCGGTACAGCTCTCCTCTCGGCCCCTCTATACACGGGGCCCCATCCTGCGGTACAGCTCTCCTCTCGGCCCCTCTATACACGGGGCCCCATCCTGCGGTACAGCTCTCCTCTCGGCCCCTCTATACACGGGGCCCCATCCTGCGGTACAGCTCTCCTCTCGGCCCCTCTATACACGGGGCCCCATCCCGCGGTACAGCTCTCCTCTCGGCCCCTCTATACACGGGGCCCCATCCCGCGGTACAGCTCTCCTCTCGGCCCCTCTATACACGGGGCCCCATCCCGCGGTACAGCTCTCCTCTCGGCCCCTCTATACACGGGGCCCCATCCCGCGGTACAGCTCTCCTCTCGGCCCCTCTATACACGGGGCCCCATCCCGCGGTACAGCTCTCCTCTCGGCCCCTCTATACACGGGGCCCCATCCCGCGGTACAGCTCTCCTCTCGGCCCCTCTATACACGGGGCCCCATCCCGCGGTACAGCTCTCCTCTCGGCCCCTCTATACACGGGGCCCCATCCCGCGGTACAGCTCTCCTCTCGGCCCCTCTATACACGGGGCCCCATCCCGCGGTACAGCTCTCCTCTCGGCCCCTCTATACACGGGGCCCCATCCCGCGGTACAGCTCTCCTCTCGGCCCCTCTATACACGGGGCCCCATCCCGCGGTACAGCTCTCCTCTCGGCCCCTCTATACACGGGGCCCCATCCCGCGGTACAGCTCTCCTCTCGGCCCCTCTATACACGGGGCCCCATCCCGCGGTACAGCTCTCCTCTCGGCCCCTCTATACACGGGGCCCCATCCCGCGGTACAGCTCTCCTCTCGGCCCCTCTATACACGGGGCCCCATCCCGCGGTACAGCTCTCCTCTCGGCCCCTCTATACACGGGGCCCCATCCCGCGGTACAGCTCTCCTCTCGGCCCCTCTATACACGGGGCCCCATCCCGCGGTACAGCTCTCCTCTCGGCCCCTCTATACATGGGGCCCCATCCTATAAGTCTGTATAACTTGAGGAGAAATAATAAAATCTGGACAAACCCTTTAATATCACTGTAGGTTATTGTCTCATCTCCAGGTTGCGGTGAGATCATGACAACACTTCCTGTTCAGTGTTCATTGAGACAATGGGGGAGGGGATATGGAGCAGATCATCCCGACTATTAGACATCTCTCCAGTCTATGCAGGAGCTTCAGTACGCTAAACGGAGGGGTCAGTGCTGTCTCCAACCGACATTAACCTGTTACATGCTGTAGATTATTGTGCAGAGGATGCACGCAGAGCACAAACCTCAGACGTGGCTGACCTGTCGTCCTCCGCTCTCCACAGGTGATCTACATGGGGGTGGTCCTGTACGCGCCGGCGCTGGCCTTCAATGCAGGTAAGTATTCCATAGTGCCGTATCCATCTACAGACCAATTAGTGGCCCGGGCCCCGGCAGACACCGGGCTGTATGGCGCTCACCGCCGATCCTCTAATGGGCGATCACAGGAGCTGCTTTCTCCCGTATGTGTCGGCCATCACTGGTCACCCAGGGCAAGGGCCTGGCACGTGCATGGTCACATGGAGGGGAAGGACGAGGATACCAGGACCTTTGACCTCCGGCACGTACAGGAGGGGGGACGTGCGGTGGCTCCTGACAGTCCAGGACCACGTGACCACCCTGCGATCAGGGCGTCTCTGTGGGATTACGCCTCTGGAGAATCCCTTTAAATCAGCGGCTTATCCCTAGGCTATGCCGTCAGCTTATGATTGGGGGTCTGGTCTCTGAGAATAAGGGTCTGCAGTGGTCGTTCAGGGCTGTGCCCCCTTCACTGCTGTGCATATGCCCCTTTCTATAACTGTTTTCTTCTTGTGGTTGCAGTGACCGGATTCAGCCTCTGGGGGGTGGTACTGACCATGGGCCTGGTCTGCACCTTGTACACCACGCTGGTAAGCTCTGCAGGTTTGCGCTCGTTGCACCGGTGACCTTTGTGCGCTATATTGGCTCACGCCGTACGTGTGCCGGGATATTTTGGCTGTAGATAAAGCCGCCGTTTAACCCTTTGGCGACCATGCACCCCAGTGTGACAGGTGGGGTCCTCTGCTGTCAGAGATGATGCACCTACTAGAGCCGCCAATCACGTGATCACCTGGTGTCTGCGCGGAGTAACAGCTACGGGATCCTAGAAGGCCCAGATCTGTTCGTGCCCCCCTCTCTTCTGGCAGCGCCCCCTATCGGTCACCATTACCTCCCCTTCTCTCCGTGCAGGGTGGGCTGAAGGCGGTCATCTGGACAGACGTCATCCAGACCCTGGTGATGTTCGCGGGGCAGCTGGCGGTCATCATTGTCGGCACGGTGAAGGTGGGCAGCATCCAGGAGGTGTGGGACGTCGCCCTGCAGAATAACAAGATCTCCGGGATAAAGTGAGTTCTGCAATCTGCACTGACACACTGTAACGAGACGCCCGGGGGTCACTGCCAGGTGGGTGTGCGTGCTGCTGTCAGGAGGGACAAGGTGGATGGACAAGACACCGATGTGCCCACCCTACAGCCCCCGACCGTCACATGGAGGGTGTGTGTGTATATATAGGAAAGGTGGGATAGCGACCCCTAGAGGCTGCGGTCAGGACCGGGGCTCACACCTCGGAGTACTGACCAGTGGGGTAACACATCTTTTATGAGACAATGAGGTAGAAGTCAATATCCAAAGCTCCGATCTGGTAGGAAGGTCCATAGCATCGGGGGGTCTGACAACCCAGGTGGGCAGAGGTTGTCAGCAGACCCTCTGGGTGCAGACTGGAGGAGTTCACCAGCCCGATTCTCACTGCTTCTTCCGTTCTTATTGCAGCTTTAACCCCGATCCTTTTGTGCGTCATTCTATATGGTCTCTGGGGATCGGGGGCATTTTCCTAATGTTGTCCTTGTACGGAGTGAACCAGGCGCAAGTGCAGAGATACCTCAGCTCCCGAACAGAGAAGGAAGCCATACTGTAAGTAGGGAAGGCTCGGAGGAAGCTCCAGAGCTGCACTCACTGTTCTGCTGCTGCAGTCACTGTGTACATACATTACATTACTGATCCTGAGTTACATCCTGTACTATACTCCAGAGCTGCGCTCACTATTCTGCTGGTGCAGTCACTGTGTACATACATTACATTACTGATCCTGAGTTACATCCAATATTATACTCCAGAGCTGCACTCACTATTCTGCTGGTGCAGTCACTGTGTACATACATTACATTACTGATCCTGAGTTACATCCTGTATTATACTCCAGAGCTGCACTCCCTATTCTGCTGGTGCAGTCACTGTGTACATACATTACATTACTGATCCTGAGTTACATCCTGTATTATACTCCAGAGCTGCACTCACTATTCTGCTGGTGCAGTCACTGTGTACATACATTACATTACTGATCCTGAGTTACATCCTGTATTATACTCCAGAGCTGCACTCACTATTCTGCTGGTGCAGTCACTGTGTACATACATTACAGTACTGATCCTGAGTTACATCCTGTATTATACTCCAGAGCTGCGCTCACTATTCTGCTGCTGTAGTCACTGTGTACATACATTACAGTACTGATCCTGAGTTACATCCTGTATTATACTCCAGAGCTGCACTCACTATTCTGCTGGTGCAGTCACTGTGTACATACATTACATTACTGATCCTGAGTTACATCCTGTATTATACTCCAGAGCTGCACTCACTATTCTGCTGGTGCAGTCACTGTGTACATACATTACTGATCCTGAGTTACATCCTGTACTATACTCCAGAGCTGCACTCACTATTCTGCTGGTGCAGTCACTGTGTACATACATTACATTACTGATCCTGAGTTACCTCCTGTATTATACTCCAGAGCTGCACTCACTATTCTGCTGGTGCAGTCACTGTGTACATACATTACATTACTGATCCTGAGTTACCTCCTGTATTATACTCCAGAGCTGCGCTCGCTGTTCTGCCGGTCATGTAGGGTCTGGCTTCCTCCCTCAGGTCCTGTTACGTGGTGTTCCCCTGCCAGCAGTTGGTCTTGGCTCTGGGTTGTCTCACCGGTCTGGTGATGTTCGCCTATTACCAGAAGCACGAGATCCAGGACCCAGAGATGATCGCCAATCCTGACCAGGTGAGCCGCCTCCCTGCCGCTCCGTCCAAGTGAGGGACAGCGTGGCTTCCCAGGTGGTGATCGGCTCGCTGACTGGTTTTGTGCTCTCCCTGGTGTAGATGGTGCTGTACTTTGTCATGGACATCCTGCACGACTTCCCCGGTCTTCCGGGACTGTTTGTGGCCTGTCTGTTCAGCGGAGCCCTCAGGTGAGTGCAGCTGGATGCGGCAGTGCCAAGTGTGGCGGGATGTAGTGGTATGTTTTTCTGCTGGATCCGGGTGTGGCGGGATGTAGCGGTGTGGCGGGATGTAGCGGTATGTTTTTCTGCTGGATCCGGGTGTGGCGGGATGTGGCGCTGCCGGATTGGAATATTTTTCTGCTTGGTGTGGCGGCACTAACCATGGCTCGTTCTGCTCTCCTCCTCCTCCTCTTCATCAGCACAATCTCCTCCGCTTTTAACTCTCTGGCGACGGTGACGATGGAGGACCTGATAAAACCGCACTTCCCCAACATTACCGAGTCACGGGCAACGCTGCTCTCCAAGTGTCTGGGTGAGTACGGAGCGGGCCGGCGGCCCGACCATCAGGTCACAGATGAATGAACACGCGCCTTAGTTTTTTAGTTACTTGCTGTGAAGTGCATAAAGCCGATGCTTGGAAACCATCAGCAAGTAGGCCGACTGTAGTTCATGGATCGGCCGTATATTATCCGTCGTTTTCAGTGTGTAGGTGTCATACACTATTTTGAGTTGCTCAGATCTGTGAACAGCATCTATCCTGCTTGTTGATGGTTTCCAGGTTGTAAAAGATTTATTCAAAGAATAGGAAAAGAAGGGAGAGAAAAAAAAAAATTAAGGGCCCCTACCCATCAGCGTGAATAAAATCACTCCGATGTGGCTCCTATAAATTCAGACGAGTGTCATGCGGGCACAATGCGGTTTTTAACATCGACTTTTACTTACAGGAGTTCTGTCGTTTAAGGATATTCTTCATAGTAAATATTATTAAAGACCTGTGGAGATAGAAATATGTGAGAGATATCATCATTGCTTGTTTGTATCTTACTGTACATGGTTTTAAAGTAATAAATTAACATAGGATCCTTCATAATTTTAATAACCAGCTGAGGGAAAGCCGACAGCTGGAGGCCGATGTCTGTAGTGTGGGAACATCAAGCTTCCCAAGTTATTATCAGCGCACAGCTGTATACTTGACCTTTTAATGGTTATTAAAATAGGGAACCCCCCCCCCCCCCCCAAAAAAAATGAGGTCCCCCTATAATAACCAGCAAAGGCTAAACAGACAGCTGCAGACTGATATTAATGGGCTACGAAAGAGCCATGGATATTGGCCCAAATCTCAGCGGCCCCAGAAATGGCGCATCGATAAAATGTGCCCTGGTGCCGTGGCAGTGGTGTTATAGGGTTGGGGTTGATGTCAGCCTTGTATTGGGGTTAATAATGGAGAGCCGTCTATAAGACGCCCCCACTACTAACCCCATAATCAGATTGTAAGTAATAAAGTCCCATATTTGAAATAATGACACAGACTCCTTTATTGAAAAGAACACTCCTCGTCTCTTTTACCCATTTATTATGGAAAAATAAAAAAGAAACACCACCTGTCCGAGAAGATAATCCATTAGTCCCACGACTTAAATCCACCTCTGCTCCATTACTAATCTGGGCCAGTGCAAGGCTGCCATCAACCCCAATACTATTACCCCACTGTCCAGGGCAAGTGGGAAGCGCAATGCGCTAGTTCTGAGGCAGCTGAGAGCTGATGTTTTTAGTCTGGAAGAGGGTCAATAAACATGGTCCCTTCCCTGGTTATTAATATCAGCCCGCAGCTGTCTGTTTAGCCTTTGCTGGTTATTGAATATAGGGGGGGGGACGCCATTTCATTATTTTTTTTTCTGGGGGGGAGGGTGTTACCCTCTGTAGTAACCAGTAAAGTCTTAAGTATACAGCTGTGTGCTGGTATTAGAAGCTCCATGGATATTCCTCCCTTTCCAGGCTGTAGACCTCAGCCGCAGCTGTCTGCTTTCCCTCGGCTTGTTAATAAAATTCAGGGGACCCCTCGCATGCTTCATGTGGTGGTTTTTTTTTTTTCTTATGGGATTGCACTTTTTTTCCTCACAGATGAGTATGAGCCCTAAGATGCAGAAACTGACAATCCCCCAACATAGGAGTGCGAGGTGGTCTGTCCCTTTTGGGGTCTGTTGGGGGACAGTGGTTGCCTAGTAGCCGGTGTTACATGTCGGCTCTCCACGTTCTGCCCACTTGGTGGCGCTCTTCCGTTGCACTCCAGCTCCTTGTTCTCCATATTTTGGTGGCACCCCGCTGGACCCTGCTGTGTGCGGATCCCTTGCATCGTGTGTGATCCATCCCCTCCCCCCATGTGTCGGTCGCGCTCTTCTCCGCCCCCCGCCCATCCCGCGTGATGTAACGTACAGCGCATACTTTACAACTGTGCGGTAAACGCTCATGTCCTGCGCAGGTGCCCCGCCCACCGCGGACATGGCCACCACACACAGTTTGAGGTATCCTGACTGACGCCCCACTGGATTCTGGGTATGAGAGCTCCATGTGGCGCCTGATGTCACTGTTACGTTTCCACCATTCATAGTCTCCATCACTGCACCCTCAGACCAGCGTCTCCCGCACGTATCTGCCCTCTGTCACCAAGGTCATCGGGCCATCCTGCTTGTGGGGCAATAGAGGTTGGATGCTGGGGGTTGTAGTGCTCCTGTAGCTCCCCCCCCCCCCCCCCCCCCTGCCCTCTCCATCCCGTTATCCATCCTTATCCTATATTCTGGTGACGGCGCCCCCCACAGCCGGGTCTAACATCCCCTCTCATTACAGCCCTGATGTACGGCCTCCTCTGCCTGGGCATGGCCTACCTCTCCTCTCTGATGGGCTCCGTCCTGCAGGTGAGTGCCTCGTCCACCCCCGGGGCAGGGCCCCCAGCAGCACAGAGGACTTCAGGAGAGCACGGAGGACCTTGTAGGGGTGTGACATTAGAAAGGAGCGCGGCCCCCAGCAGCACAGAGGACTTCAGGAGAGCACGGAGGACCTTGTAGGGGTGTGACATTAGAAAGGAGAGCGGCCCCCAGCAGCACAGAGGACTTCAGGAGAGCACGGAGGACCTTGTAGGGGTGTGACATTAGAAAGGAGCGCGGCCCCCAGCAGCACAGAGGACTTCAGGAGAGCACGGAGGACCTTGTAGGGGTGTGACATTAGAAAGGAGCGCGGCCCCCAGCAGCACAGAGGACTTCAGGAGAGCACGGAGGACCTTGTAGGGGTGTGACATTAGAAAGGAGAGCGGCCCCCAGCAGCACAGAGGACTTCAGGAGAGCACGGAGGACCTTGTAGGGGTGTGACATTAGAAAGGAGAGCGGCCCCCAGCAGCACAGAGGACTTCAGGAGAGCACGGAGGACCTTGTAGGGGTGTGACATTAGAAAGGAGCGGGGCCTCCAGCAGCACAGAGGACTTCAGGAGAGCACGGAGGACCTTGTAGGGGTGTGACATTAGAAAGGAGCGCGGCCCCCAGCAGCACAGAGGACTTCAGGAGAGCACGGAGGACCTTGTAGGGGTGTGACATTAGAAAGGAGCGCGGCCCCCAGCAGCACAGAGGACTTCAGGAGAGCACGGAGGACCTTGTAGGGGTGTGACATTAGAAAGGAGAGCGGCCCCCAGCAGCACAGAGGACTTCAGGAGAGCACGGAGGACCTTGTAGGGGTGTGACATTAGAAAGGAGCGCGGCCCCCAGCAGCACAGAGGACTTCAGGAGAGCACGGAGGACCTTGTAGGGGTGTGACATTAGAAAGGAGAGCGGCCCCCAGCAGCACAGAGGACTTCAGGAGAGCACGGAGGACCTTGTAGGGGTGTGACATTAGAAAGGAGCACGGCCCCCAGCAGCACAGAGGACTTCAGGAGAGCACGGAGGACCTTGTAGGGGTGTGACATTAGAAAGGAGAGCGGCCCCCAGCAGCACAGAGGACTTCAGGAGAGCACGGAGGACCTTGTAGGGGTGTGACATTAGAAAGGAGCGGGGCCCCCAGCAGCACAGAGGACTTCAGGAGAGCACGGAGGACCTTGTAGGGGTGTGACATTAGAAAGGAGAGCGGCCCCCAGCAGCACAGAGGACTTCAGGAGAGCACGGAGGACCTTGTAGGGGTGTGACATTAGAAAGGAGTGGGGCCTCCAGCAGCACAGAGGACTTCAGGAGAGCACGGAGGACCTTGTAGGGCTGTGACATTAGAAAGGAGCGCGGCCCCCAGCAGCACAGAGGACTTCAGGAGAGCACGGAGGACCTTGTAGGGGTGTGACATTAGAAAGGAGTGGGGCCTCCAGCAGCACAGAGGACTTCAGGAGAGCACGGAGGACCTTGTAGGGGTGTGACATTAGAAAGGAGCGCGGCCCCCAGCAGCACAGAGGACTTCAGGAGAGCACGGAGGACCTTGTAGGGGTGTGACATTAGAAAGGAGAGCGGCCCCCAGCAGCACAGAGGACTTCAGGAGAGCACGGAGGACCTTGTAGGGGTGTGACATTAGAAAGGAGCGCGGCCCCCAGCAGCACAGAGGACTTCAGGAGAGCACGGAGGACCTTGTAGGGGTGTGACATTAGAAAGGAGAGCGGCCCCCAGCAGCACAGAGGACTTCAGGAGAGCACGGAGGACCTTGTAGGGGTGTGACATTAGAAAGGAGCGCGGCCCCCAGCAGCACAGAGGACTTCAGGAGAGCACGGAGGACCTTGTAGGGGTGTGACATTAGAAAGGAGAGCGGCCCCCAGCAGCACAGAGGACTTCAGGAGAGCACGGAGGACCTTGTAGGGGTGTGACATTAGAAAGGAGCGGGGCCCCCAGCAGCACAGAGGACTTCAGGAGAGCACGGAGGACCTTGTAGGGGTGTGACATTAGAAAGGAGAGCGGCCCCCAGCAGCACAGAGGACTTCAGGAGAGCACGGAGGACCTTGTAGGGGTGTGACATTAGAAAGGAGTGGGGCCTCCAGCAGCACAGAGGACTTCAGGAGAGCACGTAGGACCTTGTAGGGCTGTGACATTAGAAAGGAGCGCGGCCCCCAGCAGCACAGAGGACTTCAGGAGAGCACGGAGGACCTTGTAGGGGTGTGACATTAGAAAGGAGTGGGGCCTCCAGCAGCACAGAGGACTTCAGGAGAGCACGGAGGACCTTGTAGGGCTGTGACATTAGAAAGGAGCGCGGCCCCCAGCAGCACAGAGGACTTCAGGAGAGCACGGAGGACCTTGTAGGGGTGTGACATTAGAAAGGAGCGGGGCCCCCAGCAGCACAGAGGAGTTCAGGAGAGCACGGAGGACCTTGTAGGGGTGTGACATTAGAAAGGAGCGGGGCCCCCAGCAGCACAGAGGACTTCAGGAGAGCATGGAGGACCTTGTAGGGGTGTGACATTAGAAAGGAGCGGGGCCTCCAGCAGCACAGAGGACTTCAGGAGAGCACGGAGGACCTTGTAGGGGTGTGACATTAGAAAGGAGCGCGGCCCCCAGCAGCACAGAGGACTTCAGGAGAGGGGTGCTCTGGTCTTGTGGGAGGTCAGACAGGGTTGCATAGTGGATGAAGCTGGGTCAGCAGTGCAGAGTATTTCAGTAAGTGAGGATGGGTCATAGCGCTGAAAACCCTTGTTACTGTGACTTCTCGCAGCTGAGGCTTTGTATGTTCCCTCCAGGATGATAGATTGTGGTGGTGGTGGTGCAGATGATGGGAGTTCTTCTTTTCCTCTCCCCCGCAGGCTGCCCTCAGTATCTTCGGCATTGTCGGAGGACCGCTGCTCGGCATCTTCAGCCTGGGATTCTTCTTCCCCTTCACCAATTCCATTGTGAGTCACACACGGGAGCCCGGGGGGGTCACACATGAGCGCACAGGGGCGCAGGGGGTCACACATGGGGGCGCGGGACACACGTGAGCACGCAGAGGGTCACCCATGAGCACACACTGTCTGCTGCCTGTGCGCCACTTCCCATCCTCCCCTTCCCGCCTCCGCAGGGCGCCGTCACTGGGCTGCTGGCCGGGCTGGTCATGGCTTTCTGGATCGGCATCGGCAGTTTTGTGGACAGAATGGGGGTCACCCCATCCCCAATACTGAACATCACCAGTGCCCCGGATGTGGGGAACATCACCACGACCGTCGTGACCACACTGCTGACGTCCGCCACGGCCGCCAAGAGGTGAGCGAACCAACTGGGATATATATATATATATATATATATATATATATATATATATATATATATATATATATATATATATATATATATATATATATATATATATATATATATATATATATATATATATATATATATATATATATATATATATATATATATATATATATATATATATATATATATATATATATATAATCACCATGTGCCTACAGTGAATGTATATATTACTAGAGATGAGGAAGCCATTATTTCTACCTGTAGACATGGATTGAGTAGAGCCTCCATTCTTTACACTGCAGGTGGTCTCTAGAGAACCTTTATTTTACTTTATTACAATATTAAAACTTTTTTTTTAATGTTATATCTTTTTGTTCTGTGACCGCGCTCTCTGCTGTTGTATAAAGACTGCTATCGTCTGCCCTCGGCATGCTGGGGGTTGTAGTTCCACCACAGGCAGGTGTGGGGCAGCCGCCGCACGTGGTGAGGTCCCCGTGACTCGGCCGGATCGTGACTCGTCTTCTCTCTCCTTCCAGCCTGACTGGTCTGAAGAAGTTCCACGCCCTGTCCTACATGTGGTACAGCGCCCACAACTCCACCACCGTGGTTATCGTGGGCATCATCGTCAGCCTGCTCACCGGTCAGTGTCACGCTCCGGTCCTGGGCCAGAAAACATTACTCTATTCCCTGACGGCAAGCACCATTGTAACCACAGCTGAGGGTTTGTCACAATGTAGACAGTCCTCTGATACATTGTAACAAATGAGGTAGGAGATAAGATTTATGCTGCTCTGGTGTTTGCCCGGCATTGGACCGAGCGGACTGTAACTCCACCGCCTGCTGTCAATGACTGAAATACATGATCCACATGGGCCGTGTTCCCAGGAGCTGATGATCTATGTATCTGACACTATGGATCCCCCTCCCCATGTATCTGACACTATGGATCCCCCTCCCCATGTATCTGACACTATGGAACCCCCCCCACCCATGTATCTGACACTATGGAACCCCCCCCACCCATGTATCTGACACACTATATCAGTCGCGCTGACCCCACATATGCATTTTTCAGGCCCGATGAAGGGGAGTGATGTGGACCCCCGCACAGTGTACCTCGTCCTGCCCCGGCTGCTGTTCTTCCTGCCGGACAGATACAAGGAGCGGTTGAGGTTCGGGGTGCCGCACATTGCTGAGGTAGGGGAGCGTCACTCCACCAGGCTCCTGAAGGTACACGCCATTCTTTCTTTCTTTTTCCCCTTTCCCTGTCTGTGGAGCGGAGGCACCGCCTCCTCCTGACTCCGTCCCGGGCTCTCTGTGCCGCCGCTTCCTCCCGCCGCCGTCCCGGGCTCTCTGTGCCGCCGCTTCCTCCCGCCGCCGTCCCGGGCTCTCTGTGCCGCCGCTTCCTCCCGCCGCCGTCCGGGGCTCGCTGTGCGCTGTGTCTCTTCTTATTTCTAGTAATTATTTGTGTGAAACAAACTAAATTGTAAGAATTGTGCTGCCATCTAGAGGCACTCAGGCTGCACTTCAGAAGCCCCACCCGCTGAGGGGCTGACCTCCAAATGGGGTGTGGCTACATGCAGGACTGGTGGTGTCACAAGGGGGGCTGGCAGTAGGACTGGTGGTGTCGGTGTGGAGGTGGGGCTGGCTGTAGGACCGGCGGTGGCTCACGGTGAGGAGGCGGGGCTGGCTGTAGGACCGGCGGTGGCTCGCGGTGAGGAGGCGGGGCTGGCAGTAGGACCGGCGGTGGCTCACGGTGAGGAGGCGGGGCTGGCTGTATGCCTGGCGATGACTCACGGTGTGGAGGCGGGGCTGGCTGTAGGACCGGCGGTGGCTCACGGTGAGGAAGCGGGGCTGGCTGTAGGACCGGCGGTGGCTCACGGTGAGGAGGCGGGGCTGGCTGTAGGACCGGCGGTGGCTCACGGTGAGGAGGCGGGGCTGGCTGTAGGACCGGCGGTGGCTCACGGTGAGGAGGCGGGGCTGGCTGTAGGACCGGCGGTGGCTCACGGTGAGGAGGCGGGGCTGGCTGTAGGACCGGCGGTGGCTCACGGTGAGGAGGCGGGGCTGGCTGTAGGACCGGCGGTGGCTCACGGTGAGGAGGCGGGGCTGGCTGTAGGACCGGCGGTGGCTCACGGTGAGGAGGCGGGGCTGGCTGTAGGACTGGCGGTGGCTCACGGTGAGGAGGCGGGGCTGGCTGTAGGACCGGCGGTGGCTCACGGTGTGGAGGCGGGGCTGGCTGTAGGACCGGCGGTGGCTCACGGTGTGGAGGCGGGGCTGGCTGTAGGACTGGTGATGACTCACGGTGAGGGGACAGGTTCGCAGTTCCTTTTCTACGATCACAGCTGAAGTCACTTCTCTAGTATCGCACCATTATCCAGATGTGGACAAACCCTTTAGGCAAAAATTATAATGCTGAATCCTGTCCTGTCCTCCAGTCGCACCCAGAGCTGCACACCCTTCATGGTTTGGCTCTGGTACAAGTGCCGTCTGTGATGTTCCTCTGCTCCTCACACTTTCTTTCCTCCCCAGGATACGTCGGACCCCAGCCCGGAGGAGAAACCCTGCAATGGCTTCCTGAACGGAAAGGCGAATGGTCTGGATAAGGACGACCTGGAGGAGACCTTGTCCGGCTGCTCTCGTCCGGACGTCGGACATTCATACGTTGTCCAGGAGACCTCCCTGTGACTGTCGAGGCGTCTGGGAGCGGCCGGTCCGTCCCCCGAGGAGCTTCATGTCCTACCCCGATATGTGTGGCCTCCAGGACCTCGGAGTGGAGGATGCCGGGTGTTATTCTGACCCCCATCCATCCATTACACCCGGTGTCCTCCTTGTGCTCCTCATCCTGAATCTTTAAGACTTGGAGCCATGATGTGATGGGGAGACTTCTTGAGTCGGTCCGATCTTGGCCTTGCTGCTAGAGGTCAGGTGGTTTAGAGATGGTCTTACAGATCGCGGCATCGCCTTAAAGGGAACGTGTCAACTGATCGGACCTATTAAAGGGCTTCTCCACCTTCAGGATAGGTCGGTACAGTTGTGTCCTCTACTCCCTCAGTGCTGAGGTTAATAGTTCAGCCTGGTGTCATGTTCCCTCATAAAGGGATACCGTCTGATCTCAATCGATCATGCCGTGACCGTGCCGATCAATGACCTTGCTCTCGAGCTGGACTTGGGGTTTTCTCTTGTGACTTTCTACTGTTATTCTAGACGGTGCCATAATCATAGTCTACAGGTTCATGATTCCTCCTTAAAGGGGCTCTCCAGTCTGCGATGGGTTGGCTTTACTGGTTCATGTACCTCCTGGTTTTCCCTCCATACTTCCCATTGCATTCATGGGACACTCCTGCCTTGCTCTGACCCTCCAGGGAGCGCCCACTTCTTGTGGCTTAGTTTAGGCCCCACCCACTTAGTGACCCGTCTACTAAGACCCTCCCATGAGGAACGGAAGTGGTGGAAGATCTGCTTTTTTCAATCTGTCACCCTTTTGTTTTGGCTTTCTTGCTAATCATTTGTACCAAACCCTCAGCTGTGAGAAGTCAGCACAGGATCTGGGTGTAAATACTTTCCCCCCCTAAACTGACAGCAAGTAGAGGGTCCAGAACGATCAGAAGTATGAGTTCAGCTCTGGAAGTGCCTGGAGCAGAACGTGGGATCCCTTTAATCACTCATCTCATGGCCTTCAGTGGTGGTTGAGCTGTGTGATGTGGCCGGATCTGCTGACTCGTCTTATTTTATGGGTCAGGACTTCGGTGCCAAATATGAGCGGGTCAGAACCCGAAGCTGTGAGGATTTTCCAGATCTGCCCTTTGCCTTATGGAATAAGCTTCAATGAGGTGGAGGGAGACTTCTGCCGCTTCTCCACCACGTGGTCTACAAGGTCCAGTCGTGGTCCAATCTCCTCTTTTCATGGACTTTTTTTGCTATTTTCCAGAACTTCGACCAATGTTTCTCCGGTGAATCGCCTCGTCTTCGGACCAACTCCAATATTTCAAGAAAGTAGAGCTTGGTCTTGACTCTCCATAAAGGGCTGATGAGTCCGTTTCAGTCGAACGCTCTGCTACAAAAACTCCTTTCCAGCTGAATAGAAGTCAGTAGACAAATCTCAGAAGACATCTTGGTGTGAATCTTCTAACTAAAAGAACTTGGCCGAGACCTGAAAAATCCACTTCTGGTTGTGTTGTTCATGGAGGTTTGGTCCTGGGACCGTAAGAAGTTTATCCAAAAAAAAAAAAAAAAAAAGTATCAGCCAAAACGTCCCCCCACCCCGCCCCTGATAAAATAGCGCAGCGTCGTTACATTTCATCTACATATCGTGGTCGGTTCTTATTGAAAATATCTTTCCATGTCTTATATCTCAACTTCTATCAAGTCGTCACCTCCAAAGCGAGAGCGATGTATCTGGCCGCAGTTTATCCAGCCATTGCCTTGTCATGACACCCTAGAGCCGACCCTCTTCAGCAAGTTCCTGCGTAGTTTTGAGTGCAGCTCTGGCTGTGACTGGAGAAGAAGACGTAAAGTGACACAATCTTGCCAAAAAAAAGTTTTAATTTTTTCTTTGCTTTTTGTTGTAATTTTTGACTTTCGTCGGTGACTTTTTCCTGTGGATGCCTCCCCCCTGCTTCTGTGTAGAACTGTGAACCTCGACCAATGAACATGTAATTTATTTGCGGTTTATTGTCAGAATTTGGATTTTTTTTTTATTTTATTTTTTTTTCCTAGTGTTTTTATTTGGAAAGTTTTTTTTTTTTTCTCTTCCGGGGGAAGGATTGAGGAACAGTCCTGTGATCATTATATAATATAATGGACGTTGTCTCTTGTTGCGGAATATTGAGATTGTGGTCCGGGAAAAGTGAAAAATTCATAGTAAAAAAAAGTTATTGATTATCTTCTCCTCCAGTCACACCCAAAGCTGCATTCAAAGTTCCGCAAGGATGCAGGATATCTTCTCCATTTTCTATGCTGTCCCCCCTGCTGAGGCAGTACGGGTACGATGCCGGCTCTGCTGCATTGATGATGTAGTGTACACATGGGTGGAGAAGGCTCAATCGACCACAATGCAGGATCCTGGGATCCCAGATCCGCTCTCTGTCAGTATATAGAGCTTATACATAGCGCATGGTTGCAGCTTTGGATGTGACTGGAGAATACGCCGTCCGATGTGGAGATTTTCCCTGTGACCTATAAAAAGGCTTCGGTTTCTGGATCACTTTCCTGTCTGTAAATTGCCCGGCCGCTGTGACCCCCAGATTCATCAGATTTTTACTCCAGAGTCCTCCGTATGAAACTTTGAAAAGTAGCAAAAAGTTTTCCCAACTTGAGGCTGCGCAGAAACAGCGGCACTTTTGTAGTTTTATAGCTCATTTTCACCCGGCTCTAACCTTGTGTCATGGTAGCAGGAAGTTTTACCTGCTGTATAGGGGACTGTCTGTCTGTCCAGCACAGACTTGTTTCAGGTTCCTCCCACAAGAAGTAGGAGATGATGTAAAGGTGCAGGAACATTAATGCCTCCAGCCCTGAGCGATTGGTACTGAAGGACGCCAGCGGATTCCTGCTTCCATCACTGATACAAATGTGTCCTTTCCTATAAATTATATATTTATATATCTATGTATATCTATATCGGTTAGCGGCGGGTCGTCATGTCACAGCCGCAGCTCTTCCCCATAGGTTGGAAGGGCCATGGAAGACCAACACGTGCACAGACCCCATTGATCCTGTGTATACAGTATATACCCGTACATCAACGCGTTTCACATGCGCACAGACCCCCATTGATCCTGTGTATACCGTATATACCCGTACACAACGTGTTTCACGTATGCACAGACCTCATTGATCCTGTGTATACAGTATATACCCGTACACAACGCGTTTCATGTGCGCACAGACCCCATTGATCCTGTGTATACCGTATATACCCGTTCACAACGCGTTTCACGTGTGCACAGACCTCATTGATCCTGTGTATACAGTATATACCCGTACACAACGCGTTTCACATGCGCACATACCCCATTGATCCTGTGTATACGGTATATACCCGTACACAACGCGTTTCACGTGCGCACAGACCCCATTGATCCTGTGTATACAGTATATACCCGTACATCAACGCGTTTCACGTGCGCACAGACCCCATTGATCCTGTGTATACAGTATACACCCGTACACAGCGCGTTTCACGTGCGCACAGACCCCATTGATCCTGTGTATACAGTATACACCCGTACACAGCGCGTTTCACGTGCGCACAGACCCCATTGATCCTGTGTATACAGTATACACCCGTACACAGCGCGTTTCATGATCTTGTATCATATGGAATCACTCTCTTCTGTAACCCTACGATTACTATGTGTTGTACGCTGATGATTCTGACTGGAACCCCCCCCGTCCGCCCCAGCGCCTCCCCCCCGACCTCTGACTGTGCCATAGTGACGCCTGCCTCGTCTTCGGGGGTGTTTGTCGCACTGAATTCTGCAGATGTCGTCGTATTTTCGTAAGTTTATGATTTGAGGTTTTCTTTTCTTTATTTTTTTTTTGTAAACTCTCAGTCTGTGATGTCATTCCAGGATCTGATGATGTAATAAAGTCGTCTTTACAGTCCGTGCTGTGCGGCGTCTTATGTGAATACTGTAGATCTGTAGCGTCCATTATGTAGTGCCGAGCGACATCCGGCAGCCAGGACTCTTCCCAGCTTTCTACAGACCCGGAATGGTTCCTTTCTAGAGCTCCATGGCCGTCTGTATCTTCATCATCACAGAAGCTCGCAGTCTAATCCCCCCCCCCCCCCCGGGGTGACGCACCATCTATTGATCGTTATCCCAGCAGAGCTCGACTCGGTAGAGAGGAGCAGAAAGCTTTACGGGACCCCCGGTCCGGTGCTCACGTCGGTCGGCTGTGGTCCGCAGCACCGGATTAGTCGGCTCGGTGGACATGTCAGGTCGGAGGGGCTTGGTGCTTGGGATGCCGGCAGGTAGACGGGCACGGCTTCCGGTCCGGTGGCCAACACTGGTCTTTTTTGCTGAACTCTTGCACTTTGGCTTTTTTCTTCTGGCCGTCCCGTAGGTGGAGTTTCTGTGCAGGTCCGACCGGTGGCGAGACCCTCAGCGCTCAGTGACGTAACTACATCATGATCCGGAAGGTGTACAGTGACGTCACGGAAGACGAGGTGACCGGGTGAAGATGGCTGCTGTCCTCATGGCCGATCTGACCGGCCGATCGCAGCATTGTCAATACATTTCCAAATAAAAGTTCCCGAATCAACCAAAACGGCCCCCCGACCAATCACTGTGCGAGAAGTCCGTTCAACCTCTTGATAAGCCGCTCCGCGCCACATAGTAACCTAGGTTGAATAAAGACCTAGGTCCATCAAGTTGAACCTTCGTGGTCATTGTGCCGATCTGCTGGGACTTGTGGTGTGCCATTGCTGCTACTGATTGGAGTCTTCCCTCAACCTGACTTTTTTATAATCTAATCCCCCCCCCCCCCCAATCCATCCTCCCCGACCTCCTTTCTGCCATCGCTCGCTGATCAATGGTGTAAATCCCTGATTGTATTCATGCTCAATTTTTGGCAATTTTTGTGTGTGTCCTGTTAGCTGTAATAATCACTGATGAAGTTTCCCAAGTTCCCAAATTTTTCGTTATTTGCTCTCCTTGTTCCCAGAGCCGTAACTTTTTTTTTTTTTTTTTTTATTATTATTATTATTATTTTTTGGTCAATATGGCCGTGTCGGGGCTTATTTTTTGCGGGACAAGTTGTACTTTTGAACGACATTACTGGTTTTACCATATCGTGTACGGGAAAACGGGGGGGGGGGGAAATTCCAAGTGCGGTGAAATGGCGAAAAAAAAAAAAAAAAAGTGCAATTCCACAATTGTCTTTTTGTTTTTTTACCACGTTCACTGAATGCTAAAACTGACCTGCCATTATTATTCTCCAGGTCATTACGAGTTCGTAGACACCAAACATCTATAGGTTATTTTTTTATATAAATGGTGAAAAAAAAATTCTAATTTTGCTTTAAAAAAAAAAAAAGAAAAAACTGCGCCATTTTCCAAGACCTGTAGCTTCTCCATTTTTCTGGATCTGTGGCCGGGTGAGGGCTTATTTTTTGCGCGCTGAGATGACGTTTTTATTGATACCATTTTGGCGTAGATCTGATGTTTTGATCGCCCGTTATTGCATTTTATTGCAATGTTTCAGCGACCAAAAAAACAGAATTGTGGCATTTTTAGAATTTTTTTTTTTTTCTCGTTATGCCGTTTATTAATCTGATTAATTCTTTCTTTTTTTTTTTTATAGTGATAGATCGGGCGATTCTGAACTCTGCGATACCAAATGTGTATGCGGGGTTTTATTTTTTTGTTTGTTTTATTTTGAATGGAGAGAAAGGGGGGTGATAAACTTTTATATATATTTTATTTTTTTTTTTTATATTTTTAAAAACTTTTTTTTTTTTTTTTTTTTTTTTTTACATTTTTGCTCGCTTCAATAGTCTCTATAGGAGACTAGAAGCGGCACTTGTCTGATCTTCTGTCCTACATACAGGCGATCAGCAGATAGATATATCTGTATAGATCAGCAGCCATGCACCCGGTTTAGTGCGGGCTCAGCACCGGAGCCTGCGCTGAACAGGGGCTGCCAACGTGGAGCATACCATTACGTCATAAAGGGGTTTTTTTGTTTGTTTTTTTTCTCATAAAACCACATTTCATCATTTACTACCTGGACGCCATAGACGCAGTAGAAATGATGGTTTTGGAGCCTTCTGCTTCACATGGGGATAGCGAAGAAGCCACAACCTGATGATATTTTATGTAACGCTCCACTTTTCTGCCAGACGATGATCCGGAGAGACTTTGAGGCCATTCACAAGTTTTTGCATTAGGGCTCGTTCACACTGGCGTATATCACGGCCGAGGACTATATGATGTTTTATCGGAGAGCGCTCGGCCCAGTGTTATACTATGGATCAGTGCAAATTTCCTCATGTGCATGCTGCGAATGCATCCCAGAATCGGATCCCGTGCACCCGTACAAGTCTGTGTGTGTGAAACATCGGACAGCACTCAGATGTCATCCGAGCGCAGTCGCACAGAATCAATGGAGAAATTACCTTCTCCGCACCTGTGCTGCGGTTCTATCATGCGAGAAAATTGGATGAAGCTCTGCGTTTGAGCTGAGTGTCGTTGGCATAATCGAGCCTGTTCTCTCGCAAGATAAATTATACCTCAGTGTGAGTGAGTCCTTATAACGATCATGCACAGTGTTGGTCCCAACTTTGACCAACTTTTACAAAGTTTGGCCGGTCATTGATCATTTCAACAACAGATTCACTGGGGTGTACGTTCCCCCAAAGGGACCTCTGCGTAGACTAGACCCTAATCCACTGCAAGAAGAGGCTTACACTGCGGAAATACCTGCCCAGTGCGAGGGCCAGGTACGGAGTAACAATGTACCAACTGCGAGAGAACCTCAGGGTTCACCCACATAAGGGATTGCACCCCCTGAATACCGCCCTATCCTGAGAGTGAGTTGGAACATTGTGTAGGGATTGGTGCCCTCATTGTCGGATCAGGGTCACCACCTCGACGTGGAGAACGTCTACACCAGCGTCCCACTCTTCACGAGCTACCGCAGACGGCCGTACTGTGCGTAGACACCAAAGAGGCCTCGCTAGGTCACTAATTGGGCAACTGCTAAACGGTGAGCGAAGAGCCCAATGTAGGGACTACATGCTGGCGGTCCAAGGACTAGAGGGATGTCCTTTATCTTGACCACCACATATGGTGATGGCAGCTGTATGAGGCCCCACTACACAGGTGCCCAAACCAAACTGTGTACTGGGGTACAATGAGAACATGGGGAGGGAGATGATCTCTGATCCAGCCGTGCAGCACCATGAGGAAAGCCAAAGTGTGGTCCAGGCAGCTGGCCGTGCCCATGGTACAGATGGCAATGTACAATGCTGATCGGCCACCACCATTTCCCGGCCGGGACCTTCCTTCAGTTCCGAGAGGTAGTGACCAAGGCCCTAATATTTGGAAGGGAAGGCCCCATTACTTCTGGAACTGATGGTGCCCATGTTCTTCCAGGGCAACATTTCTCCACTTCGATCCCTAATCCGGAAAGAAAATAAGATTGCAAAAAAAAGGTGCAGAGTGTGTTACAGAAGGGGGATAAGAAAGGACACCCGTGACGCTTGCCCCAACAAACCTGGCCTGTGCATAAGGGAATGATACGGTTACCACACGGCTATGGAGTACCTTAATTTCCAGGATGTCCCTCCTGACAGCACCATCAGGAAGTTGTCCTTCATATACTTGAGAAGGCGAGGAACACACAAGAGGTTGAAAGACCCTCCTCTCCCCCACCCACCAGTGATTTTCCCGTCCCTATCAGCGACAGACGAACAGGAGGTGTGATCGTGGAGCAAAGGATTTTTTTTTACCAGGAACGCCTGAGGCCGGGTGCTGGAGGATCGCTCTCCTTCCTCGTGGTGGTGCCTGCTGAACGAGGGGTCCCTCAGCCTGGCCAGTAGAGCTGAGGCTCCTGGAGTCAACTGCTCCCCCCTTAGGGGGCTCTCGGCTCACACTGCCCATCCCTGCGTGCGACTGAAGTGAGTAACCTGGGAGTTTCATACTTACTAGGGGGTTATTTTATCCCTTTTAGGATAAGGATATCCCTTTAAAGGTCTATGGCTCCTTCAGCATCTAAGAAAAAGGGGGGGAAAAATGTGCCCCATGCAACACGAAACTGCCTGACACATAGGGGAAACAATTATGCTCCGAGTGTATTGCCAAAGTCTTAAAAGAACATTCCTCCTTCATGACCGCCACGAGGACCATAATAAGGGAAGAGGTCCAGAATTCCTTTACGGAGTTAGTTTCGTCTCGTTCCTCCTAGGCCAAAAAAGACCGTGGTGGGAGATGGAGTCAAATTCAGAGGAGGAGGAATTGTCATACTATACTCACCCTGAACAGGAGGAAGGGGAAGATTTTTATCCCAACCTTACCGGAGAAGAAAAAGAAATATATTGTCTCTTGGGGAAAACACCGATACGCTCCTACAGGCAGTAAGGAATACGATGAAAGTGGAGGAGACTCGCCAACCCCCTTCAATACAAAATGAGATGTTTGGGGGGGTTTAAGTTACTGAATGAACAGAGTATTCCCTGTCAATAAGCACGTAAACGCCATGATCTTAGAGGAGCGGGAAGACGTAGAAAAGAGACCTGATTTATATCAAGGAGATTCAGATCTAGTCTACCACTTGGGCCGTAAGAGATAAAATTACGGGAAGTAATTCCTAAGATAGACATCCCCGTAGCCAAAACGACATCTATTCCCGTTGGGGATTCATCATGTTTTGAAGGATCCTATGGACAGGAAAGCAGATGGGCTACTCGAGAGAACTTGGGAAACTTCATCAGCGAAGTCCCGCAAAAAATAAGCCCTCACAAGGCCACATTGACCAAAAAGAAAAAAAAGTTACGGCTCTGGGAACAAGGGGAAAAAATAACGAAAATCTTGGGAAACGTCATCAGCGATTATTAAAGCTAAACATAACTGCTACCTCTGTTGGAAGATCCATGACTATGGATAGAGGAACTGGAGGATCACCTTGGGTAAAAGACACCCAGAGATGAGATCCTGGAATCCATTCCCTTACTCAAAATGGCAACAGGGTTTATGACGGACGCCTCAGCTGAATCGATCAGGTTTGCCGCGAGGAATGGGGCACCCTCATACTGTAAGGCTTACAACATGGTTGGGGGGGGTAGTCACTCAAAGAACAAGTTATGTTCAATACTTTTTTCCGGTCTCCCGAGCGTTTAGTCCAGTATTGGACGATATACTAGAAAGAGCCTCAGATGAGGAAAAAAGGGTTCCCAGATAAGAAATAAAAAAGGACCCCATTCCCATCAGAAACTAGATTATACAGGTAAAGTGAAAACTGGTAGATGGCGCTACCCGAAGGGAGGAACGGGAAGGAATACCTTTCTCAATCCAACAACTAACAGTGGGAGACAATGATGCTAAGGATGTGGAAGGAAGACTCCAATCCTTTCAACCGGCCACGACAGAAGTATCCCAGAATCCGTGGACACTTCAATAATATCAGAAGGATACAGAATAGAGTTTGTGAAGATCCCCAAAGGAAGGTTCCACCTCACAAAGTTTCCAGTCCCCACAAGTCTCAAAAAGGCTACTAAAGGATGTAAAGAAATTGGTGAGTTCAGGAGTGGCAATACCAGTACCAGAAGAAGAAGAATCGTTTCTCGAATTCTACTCAAATCTGTTTTCAATAAAGCAACCCGGAGGTGATTTCCGCACAATCCTAAAATGCCATGAACAAATGGGTGGCATACGAAAAGTTCTAAATGGAATCGATAGCAGAATCATTGATCTTAATCAGGAAGGATATGGATATGTGCACGTTGGATCTCAAAGAAGCCTATTACCATGTTGCCTATTCATCCTCGCAATCAAATGTATCTGAATTCACAGTGACGGAAGCGGAAGTGATTCAGCATTACCAACTTCATTGTCTTTCGTTTGGTCTTTCCTCAGCCCCACGCATCTTTACCAAACTAGTGGAAGAAGTTATGGAACAAGGGATATTACTCATTCAGTACTTGGGACAATTTCCTGTTAATTGCCGAATCACCACCAACCATTGACCTCAACCATCCTAGTCCTAAAAAAAACTGATAAACTGGAAAAAATGGGATCTCTTTTTCCGGAAAACAAAAAAATCTTCCTAGGAGTCCTCTTGGATTCGGAGCGACCGACATCCTAACTACCGGAGAAGAAACAAAACGAACTCTGTGACAAAGTTCTTGCCTTCAGTAAAAGATCACAGGCCTCGATCGGAGAAAAAAAATGAAGATCCTGGGATAGATGACCGCCTCTAAACCATATGTTTGGTGGAGCCAGTTCCACTCAAGACAGTTACAGCAGCAGATCTTGGCATCATGGAATAGACGACTGGAAGGATTGGACCAGAAAATGAATCTGTCCATAATGTCAAAAAAAGTAATTAATTTGGTGGACTTCTATGACCAACCCACAGAACAGGATTATGTGGAGTCTAACCCGGTTCGTAACAGTCACCACAGATTCACGCAACAGCGGATGGGGGAACCCATGTACAGCGTCAGTACCGATTGGGCACCTGGCAAAAGCCAGATTGTCTCATAGCATCAAATCTCAAGAGAACTTCAAGCGGTCTGGGAGACATTGAAAAGATGTCGGTTAATATTAAAAGATCAACACGTCAGGATTCTGTCAGACAATATCACGACAGTAGCCTTCCTCTGCCATCAAGGTGGCCCAAGACATCGCCATCTTTAGCCAGAAAGATTTTTTTCATTGGGCACAGGAGACAGTCATTTCAGTGACCGCTATACACCTAAGGATCTCAGAATTTAGTGGCACACTTTCTCAGTCGGAAAGAAATTCCGCAATCAGAATGGGAACTGAATTGGGAGAAATTCCACCTCTTAACCCATCGCTGGGGTACCCCTCAGATAGACTTGTTGGCCACAAAAGGAAACTCAAATTGTTTTCCCTGAATCAAAGAAACGACCCTAATGGAATAGATGACTTGTCCTACATATGGGACATGGACTTGGCATATGCGCCTTTCCTCCCTTGCCCCTAATTCCGGCAGTACTGAGGAAGATCCAAGAGGATGAGGCCCAAGTAAGTGATACTACCATTTTCACCCAAGAGAAGCTGGTTTACCCCTGCTGAGGAAGATTGCTTTGGAAGACCCCCATCTTCTTTCCAGAAAGGCACAATCTTTTTTTTGAGGCCGATAGTCCATTCCAATGTGAAGTTCCTGCAATTGTCTGGATCTTAAGATCTGCCTTTCAGGATCCAGGCAGAGGGCTTTCAGACTCCGTCATATCCACTATCCGGAGGAGTAGGAAACCAGTGACGTCTGCAATATACACGAAGATCTGGAAGAAGTTTTGTGCACAGTATCCGGACACAAGAGTGGATATCTCTAGCCCTAATATTTCAAGAATATTCGATTTTCTCCAAAACGGGATTTGAGAAAGGGCCTGAGACCTAGCACATCAAAGGTACAAATTTCAGCTCTGAGTGCCTTGATGGATTATCCATTAGCAAATCATCCCTGGATTGTGAGATTTATTAAGGCCACAAGTAGGATTAGACCCAGAGTCGGGGTCTCTATTCCCCCATTGGACCTGAATCTTGTGTTGTACGGCTTATGCAAGAAATTGTCCTGCCTTCCTTCTGCCAAAACCATAAGGATAGTCGGGAGCTCATATTTCATTCTCTAGATGTCAGAAGAACAGTCCTCCAGTACCCGGAGACCACAAAAAGCTGGCGGATAGATTCCAATCTGTTAATTCAGTTTGCTGGAAGAAATAAAGGGAAGAAGACGTCAAAAGCGACCTTGGCAAGATCGATTTAGGTCCTTAATCAGCTTGACCTATTCGGCAGAAGAAGGAAAATTTTCCTCCGGACAACATCAGAGCCCATTCTACTATTGCAGTAGCCACATCATGGCGAGAATGAGCAGGGACGTCGGTGGACCAGATCTGCCGAGCTACAATATGAACAAGGCTTAACACCTTTTTTGCAGATATTATAAGCTGGATATTTTATCAGGCCTTCGGAAGGAAAGTCTTCAAGCAGAAGTCCCACCATGAATGTATCCTCTGGTATTCTCTTGATGGTGCTGTCAAGAGAGACGTCCTAGAAAGTAGGCATTAGTCCTACCGGTAATTGGTTTTCCAGTAGTCCATCATGACGGCACCCATTACATTCCCTCCCTTAAATTTCCTGCCTGTTAGGTGAAGGTAACGTATGTAGAAGGAAACTCAATAAAATTAGAGTTGCATCCATCCTGGTATGGTCCTTGGAAAATCACTGGTGGGTGATGGAGAGAGGCGTTTTAATCTCTTGTGTGTTCCAGTCCCTATCAAGAATATGAAGGACGACCTCCTGATGGTGCTGTGATGGTGGACTCCTGGAAAACCAATTTACCGGTAGGACTAATGCCTAATTTCTGATTTGCCCCTTTATTACCCCCTGATGTACTCTGCAGAACCTACATCTGCCACTACATTAATAATTGAAATACCAGTAAAATCTCAATCTATCCAGAGATCAGTTCCAAAATGTGGCCATTTGTGGGGGGTTACTGCTCTTCTGGCAGTACATGGACTCGACAAACGCGGCATGGTGCCAGCAAACCGTAAGAGCAAAGTCTGCCTTCTATTGATGAGCGAGTATGTTCTGTTAACCCTTTCGCCGAGTATGCTCCGCCGAGCTCCGAGTATTTACAGCTGCTCGGTGATATGGTTGAATCGCTCCCGTGTGCATAATTTGAGACTGTTTGACAGCTTTAATACATGTGGGGAATGTCTGCTTCTTACACATTCCTCACATGTAATAAAGCTGTCAAACCGTCGCAAATCATGCACACAGGAGCGATTTAACCATATCACCGAGCAGCTATGAATACTCGGTGCTCGTCCGAGCATACTCGGCGAAAGGGTTAACAAGACATACTCGCTCATCACTACTGCCTTCCAAAATGGCACTCCTGTCTTTTGGAGCCTTGCCGTGCGCCCAAATAGTAGTTTCCCACCACATAAAGGGGTATCTTTGTACTCAGGAGAAATTGTACAACTTCTTATGAGGTCCGATTTCTCCAGTTCCATTTGTGAAAATGAAAAATATAGGGCTAAAGCAACATATTTTATGGAAAAAAAACTGTAATTTTTCATTATTTTCTTCCATTTTGCTAATAATCCTATGAAGCCCCTGAAGGGTTAACAAACTTCCTGAATGTGGTTTTGAATAGCGCGAGGGGTTGAGTTTTTACAATGGGGTCTTGTTTGCAGGTTTTCTGATACATAAGACCCTCAAAGTCTCTTCAAAAGTGAATTTGTCCCTAAAAAAAAAAAAAAAAATCAACTTTGTAAATTTTGTTGGAAAAGATGCAAAAAATTGCCGCGAAACCTTTTTAACACTTCTAACTTCCTAAAAAATAAAAATAATGTTTCAATAATGACGCTGACGTTAAGTGGACATGTGGAAAATGTGATTTATTATTTGGCGCGGTTGTGACTATTTTTGTTTTGAAGGCACAAAAATTCCAAATTTAGAAAATTGCAATTTTTTATTTTTTTTTTCTAAAATTTTCATTAAATGTCCAATATTTATTTATTTATTTTTTTTTTATATAAATAAACGTCAAATCGTATCGAACCTAAATGTACCACTAATATAAAATACAGCGTGTCCGGAAAAGACCATCTCAGAATCACTGGGATACGTGGACGTTCCAGAGTTATTGCCCCATAAAGTGAAAATGGTCAAAAATTGAAAAATTTGATCTAGTCAGGAAGGTGAAACCAGGCTCCAGCGGGAAGGGGCGCTGGTCTATTAGTTTTGCTGTCAGTGCATATGGTGGCTTCCTGAGAAGTGCAGGTTAATTGAGGATATAAGCCTCCTAGCAAGTGAGCGCAGCTCTGGGTGTGATGCATAAGGGGATTTCAATGCTGGAGGCAGAGGAGCCTGTTCTCACTAGCTGCTCCACCTTGGCTCGATGTGTCCTCTGGAGGCAGCTTGAGTTATGACGAACCTGTAGCTGCGATGGCGAAGAGTAGACGTGCGCCCTGACCTCCTCCATCTACGTAGAGGGGGTTGTTTCCAGATTTTAGTTGTTGAAGTTTTTCCTGATCCATTTATTACGATGTGATTTTTAGCCTCTTTTTAAAGGGGCTTCTAGAGACGCTGCTCACCTTCCGATGAAGAGTTGAGGGGCGCCAAACGACCCCAGATACGGACACTGGGGCAGGATACTCTTCACAGCTACAGGATCGTCAAAACACAAGACTCCACCACAGGACACATTGATGCTAGGTGGAGCAGGCTCCTCTGCCTCCAGCAATGAAATCACCTGCTTGAATTACATTATACATCACACCCAGAGCTGCGCTCGCTTATTAGGTGGCAAATGTCCTCAATTTACCTTCACTTCACAGGAAGCCATGATATGCACTGACAGTGAAACAAATAGACCAGCGGATGCAGCTCTGGATGTGACTGGAGACATATGTACAATTTACAAAGATATCAAGATATATGTGGTGAGCTCCCTCTAGTGGTGGCTGTATAAATCTGTATGTAGTGAGCTCCCTCTAGTGGTGGCTGTATAAATCTGTATGTAGTGAGCTCCCCCTAGTGGTGACTGTATAAATCTGTATGTAGTGAGGTCCCTCTAGTGGTGTCTGTATAAATCTGTATGTAGTGAGCTCCCCCTAGTGGTGGCTGTATAAATCTGTATGTAGTGAACTCCCTCTAGTGGTGGCTGTATAAATCTGTATGTAGTGAACTCCCTCTAGTGGTGGCTGCATAAATCTGTATGCAGTGAGCTCCCCCTAGTGGTGACTGTATAAATCTGTATTTAGTGAGCTCCCTCTAGTGGTGACTGTATAAATCTGTATTTAGTGAGCTCCCTCTAGTGGTGGCTGTATAAATCTGTATGCAGTGAGCTCCCCCTAGTGGTGACTGTATAAATCTGTATGCAGTGAGCTCCCTCTAGTGGTGGCTGTATAAATCTGTATGTAGTGAGCTCCCCCTATTGGTGACTGTATAAATCTGTATGTAGTGAGGTCCCCCTACTGGTGGCTGTATAAATCTGTATGTAGTGAGCTCCCTCTAGTGGTGACTGTATAAATCTGTATGTAGTGAGCTCCCCCTAGTGGTGGCTGTATAAATCTGTATGTAGTGAAGTCCCTCTAGTGGTGACTGTATAAATCTATATGTACTGAGCTCCCCCTTAGTGGTGGCTGTATAAATCTGTATGTAGTGAGCTCTCTCTAGTGGTGGCTGTATAAATCTGTATGTAGTGAGCTCCCTCTAGTGGTGGCTGTATAAATCTGTATGTAGTGAACTCCCTCTAGTGGTGGCTGTATAAATCTGTATGTAGTGAGCGCCTCCTACTGGTGGGTGGCTGACTGGCTGTATAAATCTATTTATTCCTGTACCGCAGCACTCCGGCCACCATGCAGAGACCTCACCTGGCATCCCCTCAATCTTATGGTCAGCAGGGATCCAAGAACTTCCGCCATCATGAAGTGCTCTGGCAGTTAGTTAGGAAAACCCTTTGCACAAGATGATTAATGCAACATTTGTGTCCACAGCCGTAAGCAGTGTATCGGGGACGTCTTCTAGGTGGGGGGCACTCAGTCTGACGTCTGTCTCATTGAGCTCAGTTTGTAGGGAGATCTGTTGCCTTTTTTAGTCCTCACTGGGTGCAGATCTGCCGGACGCCTCGTACTCCAGGGCTTCAGCGTACAGCCGAGACCTCATCGGCCACTTCTATAGGACAGAGGAGGACAAGAATGAAGATCTTTGGGTAATATGCCACCTGGTGGCTATCACAAGAATTACACACACTGAGACCTTCACCTGCACTATTGTATAGTTGTGAAAGTCATACAGACTCTTATCTCTGCATATAATGTCACTCTGCCATATAGAAGTCTCCTGCAATGAGATGACCCCACCCTCTAAGGATAATGAGATGACTCTGCTGACCCCACCCTCTAAGGATAATGAGATGACTCTGCTGACCCCACCCTCTAAGGATAATGAGATGACTCTGCTGACCCCACCCTCTAAGGATAATGAGATGACTCTGCTGACCCCACCCTCTAAGGATAATGAGATGACTCTGCTGACCCCACCCTCTAAGGATAATGAGATGACTCTGCTGACCCCACCCTCTAAGGATAATGAGATGACTCTGCTGACCCCACCCTCTAAGGATAATGAGATGATGACAAACCAGAAGATTTAGGAAGTCTCTGTAGGCACGAGTGTGTATATATTCAAGATTAGGACAATATTGGTGGTGCAGTGCTAACAAACCGTGCGAACAATGATGACAATGAATAGAACAGCAGCACTCACCATGTCTACTGATAATGAGATGACTCTGCTGACCCTCCCTCTACTGGTAATGAGATGACCCTGCCCCTAATGATAATGAGATGACTCATCTGACCTGCCCACTAATGATAATGAGATGACTCATCTGACCCTGCCCACTAAGGATAATGAGAAGACTCTCCTGACCCCGCCCTCTACTGATAATGAGATGACCCTGCCCCCTAATGATGAGATGACTGCTGACCCCGCCTCTAATGATAATGAGATGACTCTCCTGACCCCACCCACTACTGATGATGAGATGACCCTGCCCCCTAATGATGAGATGACTGCTGACCCCGCCTCTAATGATAATGAGATGACTCTGCTGACCCCGCTCTCTATTGATATTGAGATTACACTGCTGACCCTGCCCCTAATGATAATGAAGTCCTTTATTCAAGCATACTTGGACATCTTGATATAGCGGTACTTCATAAAAGCAGGGGAGACAATCTTGGAGATTGTCCACTCACCTCTCCCTGCATGTCTCCCCTGCTTTTAGGAAGTACTGCTATATCAAGATGTCCAAGTATGCTTGAATAAAGGACGTTTACCCTATGGACATGGTGAGTGCTGTTGTTCTATTCATTCTCTTCATTGTAATAATGAGAGGATTCTGCTGACCTCGCCCCCTAATAATAATGAGATGATTCTGCTGACCCCGCCCCCTAATGATAATGAGATGACTCTGCTGACCCTCCCACTAATTATGAGATTACCCTGCTGACCCTGCCCCCTATTGCTAATGAGATGACTCTGCTGACCCCCCTCTACTAATAATGAGATAACTCTGCTGACCCTCCCTCGTCAGACCCTGCCCCTATTGCTAATGAGATGACTCTGCTGACCTCCTCTAATGATAATTAGATGACTCTGCTGACCCCGCTCTCTATTGATAATGAGATTACACTGCTGACCCTGCTCCTAATGATAATGAGATTACCCTGCTGACCCTGTTCCCCTATTGCTAATGAGATGACTCTGCTGACCCCCTCTACTGATAATGAGATAACTCTGCTGACCTTCCTTCGTCTGACCCTGCCCCTACTGATAATGAGATGACTCTGCTGACCTCCTCTAATGATAATTAGATGACTCTGCTGATCCCGCTCTCTATTGATAATGAGATTACACTGCTGACCCTGCCCCTAATGATAATGAGATGACTTGTCTGACTCTGCCCTCTAATGATAATGAGATGACTCTGCTGCCCCCCCTCTAATGATAATGAGATGATTCTGCTGACCCCGCCTCTAATGATGATTAGATGACTCTGCTGACCCCGTTCTCTATTGATAATGAGATTACACTGCTGACCCTGCCCCCTAATGATAATGAGATGACTCTGCTTACCCTCCCTCTACTGATAATGAGATGACTCTGCTGACCCTCCCTATACTGGTAATGAGATGACCCTGCCCCTAATGATAATGAGATGACTCATCTGACCCTGCCCACTAATGATAATGAGATGACTCATCTGACTCTGCCCACTAATGATAATGAGATGACTCATCTGACCCTGCCCACTAATGATAATGAGATGACTCTCCTGACCCCACCCTCTACTGATAATGAGATGACCCTGTCCCCTAATGATGAGATGACTGCTGACCCCGCCTCTAATGATAATGAGATGACTCTGCTGACCCCGCTCTCTATTGATATTGAGATTACACTGCTAACCCTGCCCCTAATGATGAGATGACTCTGCTGACCCTCCCTCTACTGATAATGAGATGACTCTGCTGACCCTCCCTCTATTGATAATGAGATGACTCTGCTGACCCTGCCCACTAATGATAATGAGATGACTCTGCTGACCCTGCCTTCTACTGATAATATGACCCTGCCCCCTAATGATAATGAGATGACTCTGCTGACCCTACCCTCTACTGATAATGAGATGACCCTGGCCTCTAATGATAATGAGATGACTCTACTGACCCCGCCTCTAATGATAGAGATGACTCTGCTGATCCCGCTCTCTATTGATATTGAGATTACACTGCTGACCCTGCCCTCTAATGATAATGAGATGACTCTGCTTACCCTCCCTCTACTGATAATGAGATGAGTCTGCTGACCCTACCCTCTAATGATAATGAGATGACTCATCTGACCCTGCCCACTAATGATAATGAGATGACTCTGCTGACCTTGTCCTCTACTGATGAGATGACCCTGTCCTCCAATGATAATGAGATGACTCTGCTGACCCTGCCTTCTACTGATGATATGACCCTGCCCCCTAATGATAATGAGATGACTCTGCTGACCCCACCCTCTACTGATAATGATATGACCCTGCCCTCTGATAATGAGATGACTCTGCTGACCCCGCCTCTAATGATAATGAGATGACTCTGCTGACCCTCCCTCTATTGATAATGAGATGACTCTGCTGACCCTCCCTCTACTGATAATGAGATGACTCATCTGACCCTGCCCACTAATTATAATGAGATGACTCATCTGACCATGCCCACTAATGATAATGAGATGACTCTGCTGATCCCCCCTCTAATGACAATGAGATGACTGCTGACCCTGCCCTCTACTGATGAGATGACCCTGCCCTCCAATGATAATGAGATGACTGATGACCCTGCCTTCTACTGATAATGATATGATCCTGCCCCTAATGATAATGAAATGACTCTGCTGACCCTACCCTCTACTGATAATGAGATGACCCTGCCCTCTAATGATAATGAGATGACTCTGCTGACCCCGCCTCTAATGATAATGAGATTACACTGCTGAGCCTGCCCCCTAATGATAATGAGATGACTCTGCTGACCCCGCTCTCTATTGATATTGAGATTACACTACTGACCCTGCCCCCTAATGATAATGAGATGACTGCTGACCCTCCCTCTATTGATAATGAGATGACTCTGCTGACCCTCCCTCTACTGATAATGAGATGACTCATCTGACCCTGCCCTCTAATGATAATGAGATGACTCATCTGACCCTGCTCACTAATGATAATGAGATGACTCTGCTGACCCTGCTCACTAATGATAATGAGATGACTCATCTGACCCTGCCCTCTAATGATAATGAGATGACTCATCTGACCCTGCCCTCTAATGATAATGAGATGACTCATCTGACCCTGCTCACTAATGATAATGAGATGACTCTGCTGATCCCCCCTCTAATGATAATGAGATGACTCTGCTGATCCCCCCTCTAATGACAATGAGATGACTCTGCTGACCCCACCCTCTACTGATGAGATGACCCTGCCCTCCAATGATAATGAGATGACTCTGCTGACCCCACCCTCTACTGATAATGATATGACCCTGCCCTCTAATGATAATGAGATGACTCTGCTGACCCTACCCTCTACTGATGAGATTACACTGCTGACCCTGCCCCCTAATGATAATGAGATGACTCTGCTTACCCTCCCTCTACTGATAATGAGATGACTCATCTGACCCTGCCCACTAATGATAATGAGATGACTCATCTGACCCTGCCCACTAATGATAATGAGAAGACTCTGCTGATCCCCCCCTCTAATGACAATGAGATGACTCTGCTGACCCCACCCTCTACTGAAGAGATGACCCTGCCCTCTAATGATAATGACATGACTCTGCTGACCCTTCCTTCTACTGATAATGATTTGACCCTGCCACCTAATGATAATGAGATGACTCTGCTGACTATTAATGTGCATGTGGCCTCTTCACAGCATTATACATAATTAGAATTTTTGGGTTTCTTGGATCTCAGACCAGTATGTGAATGGGCATGGGTGCATTGCTCAATTCTGGGGTCAGTAGGGGTTCCCCAGTTAAAGGGAACTTGTCAGCTGATTTGTGCTGCCCAAACCGTGGGCAGCGTGTATCTGGCCCTTTCTGTAAGATCACAGCCCTATGTGTTTTCTCTCTGAAACACTGCAGCGTTTCAGAGAAGAAAATATATATTTTTTTATTGTAATTTTTTATCGAAAGATTTTTATGTTTTACAAGATATAGACTTGAAAATATTTAAAAAAAGACATATATACACAGATTACGATGAAAACAGATGAAACCGGATACGTAATAGATGTGCAGTAAAATATGATAATATTCAAATTTCTGATATATCTAACAATCTGAAACGGAGGAAGGACCTACAAGACTTACAATACACAGGAGGCGAAAGGATAAGTATAGGTATTGGAAAATGAAGAGGAAGGGAACGAATTAATCAACCAGTAAATAAGGCTCTTAGATATTCAGGAGTATCCAAAAAGTATCTCAAGGAGACCAAACAAGACTGAATCTGTCAACCGTTTCATCATTCAATGCGGTGTGATATTCGAAATTTCTAATGTCTTTGATCCTGGTGTATAGGTCAAATTAAGACGGGGGAGAAGTTTGTTTCCAGAGAGAAGCTATTAAACATCTTGTAGCCATCAATATGTGTAAGAGAAGTCTAATAGTCCTCTGGGATATAGTCTTACTTAAGTAAGAAGACCTGAGGTTCTAAAGCTAGCGTCATATCAAAGACATGTTTAATTAGGGTTTGTACATTAGTCCAGAACAGAATTATCAGGGAAAAGTCCCAGAATAGGTGGTAGATCCTCTCAACGAGGCACATCTCCAACACATGGGAGAAATAGATGGGTCTAAGTTTATGTAGAAGCTCTGAAGTGTGGCACCAGAAATGGAGGATCTTCTATTGGTTCTGACCAAACAAGTCTCCAGTCATCATCACTTAGCGTTCTACCCAAATAGCTTTCCCCCTTGAGCATATATGGATGTCTAATCGTAGATTTATCATCAGGGTTTTGTAAAATATTATATACATCAGAGGTTAAGCCTTTCGGTGAAGGTCCGATTCTACAGAGTCTTCAAAGTATGTTGGAATAGAATCCTGTAAGTTATGGAATACGGATGAGGCATAATGCCTAATCTCAATGTATTGGAATAACGAGAGATTATGAACGGATAGTTTAGGTTTCATCTCATCATACGCGAGCAAAGTCCTTGTTATATAGTTATATCTGCACAATTAAACAAGGCCCAAATACCTGATCAAGCGGAAGTCAAGCTTTCAGGGAAATTTGGGTGAAATAGGAAGAATGTGAGGGGGGCGCTTGTGGATGGCCATTTTGAATTTTTAGAGCAAGTCCTCCAGATGTCTCATTGGGCCTAGGAGTTTATTGAAGGGGGATTATATAAACCATTCCATATGAGAGAGTTAGGGTGGGCCGGTGCAAGCCAAAGTTTTTCAATTTCCATCCATTTAGTAAGGCAGGGTTGGATGACCATGCTGGGATTCTGGGAAAATGAGTAGCCCAATACAAAGTGAGGGGCTCCCAGACCATCAGCCGGATTGACTTGTCCATATGAACTTCAAAGTGGCTGCTTGGAGTGACCTTCATGTATGGGTAGAGTTTCAACCAAATCTAATAAGTTTGGAAGAATGGTCATTGTTACTGCTGAAATAGGTCCAAATAAAGATAAGGGAAGAGACATCCATCTTGTCAAGTGTGGTGGAAAATTATTCTCGTAGAGAGCTGAAGATGAGGGTGTGAGATTAATTCCTTAATATTTTAAGAATGGTGTCTTTCCAATAGTATTTGAAGTTAATACGGAGGAGACTCAGTTGGGGTCCGGTATGCTTATTGGGAGGGCTGTTATTTTTAGTTCTGTTTGTTTTGTAGCCTGACAAGATACCAAATGTGTAAAGAAAAGCCTGTATGACTAGTCACCCTCGCGACTCGGTCCCTGGCAGCTATTAAAAGCATTTTCTTCTCTGAAACAATGCGCCATTTCAGAGACAAACACATATGGCTGAGATCATACAGACAGCGGCTGATACACGCTGCTCACGGATTGGGCAGCTTGTATCAGCTGACAGGTTCCCTTTAATGTGCCAGTCTAATATAATAATAAAAATAATAATAATCTAAGATTAAAAAGTTGAAGGACATCTAAAATATTCCATTACGTACAGGAACCCAGACCTGAGTCTCCCCGATATCCGTTACCTTCATAGGGTGCAGGTATCCCGGGCCTCTTCCAGTCTGATGGCCGACAGGTAGGGGTCTCTCTTGGTGCAGGGTTTGGGTGAGGTGGGCGATGTAACTGGTGGCCAAGACAAGGACATCTAACTTGGATAATTTGGTACCAGGTGGAACCGAGGGCAGCGCTGCCTGTAGGGATAGGAAGGCTTGTCTTAGGGTCCGGACGCGGTTCCTCTCTCGAGCATTATTCTCTGGCGACTGCTTTCCTTGAATCAATTTGTTGGTTTTGTCGACATATGGAACCTGCAAAAGACAAAAATTATCATAGAGACCTATGCTGGGCGGGAGAAGGGACGAGGGGCCACAAACTAATCAGTACTTATATGATCTGGGGAGATAAGTGGAGAAGACAATTTGGATGTCACTGTTATTACGAGGGCTTTTATTTATACACTGATGAGCAAAAGGGTAACAATGTTTTGACCTTTTTCCTTTTGGGCTCCATATCTCACCATCCACTACAGCTTTGAACGTGAGATACCATCATTTTATAGACCATCATCTTGGCTAACTCCTACATAAATGTGACTTGCAGCTATTTAGCATATGATTAGTTCTGCAGATTCTTCTCAGGTCACTGCATTGTTACTGTTTTGCTCCTGATGGTGGAAAAATCTTTTTCTTCCTGTATATTACAAATTACAACCTGTTCTCACATTCCCTAATATCTCAGTATTTATTAGGTTGATTCCCAAGGGAAAGGTCACTGGTTCGGATCGAGGAACAGCCATGAAGAAGATTTCCCAAGAAAAGAGACACCACATCCATCCAGCTCATCAATAGCCCTCACTTGGCCAAGAAAATTGCCAAACTGCATCATGTGAGTGCCAAGACAGTGGGAAGAATACGGAATGAAGTCCGTCCATCCATTCAGATGCCAAGAGGTGGACGTCCAGGCAAAATATTAGGGTCAACAAGTCAACTCATCACAAGGTCTATCAGTTTTGGAGCCACAAACATGGCAGTGGAGGCGGCTCGTAAGCTTCGTAATAGTGCGATCACAGAAGTCCACACAAGCACCGGGCGACGTGCATTACGCAAGTCTGGAATGGTTGCCCGAAGAAAGGTGAAGAAGCCTCAACTTCAATGCCATCATAAGAAGCATCGGCTCGAGTTTACAAAAAAAGCACGAAAAATGGAAGAAGAAGATTGGAAACGGGGGATTTGGAGCGATGAGATGAAAGTCAATAGACGAGGCTCTGATGGGGCAAATGGGTCTGAAAGAAACCAGGGAAAAAGGGGCTAAAGGATCGAGAAAGTGAAGGAACTGTTGAGTTTGGTGAAGGAAGCCTGATGATATAGGGTTGTTTCACATCCAAAGGTGTTGGATACTTGACCAGGATCAATGGTGGTCTCAATGCTGAGCTATATGTGAGTATCCTACAAGACGAGTTACTTCATACACTCAAGTACTATGGGTATGAAATGGACGACATGGTGTTCCAGCAGGACAACGACCCAAAGCAGATTTTGAGATTGACGACGAAGAAGAAATGGTTTAATGACAATGAAGTAGAAGAGCTGGATCGGCCCCACAGTCCCCAGACATCAACCTAATCCAACACTTGTGGGTAGAGTTGAAGAAAAAGCTGTATCCATACCCAAGTGAGGCGTCCAGTGTGCACCAACATTGGGAACGTGTAGAAGAGATCTGGGATCAGACACATGCTCGAGTCTGATGGAGAGCATGCCCAGGAGGATTCAGGCAGTGTTCAAAGCCAAAAGTGGATTTGCAAAATAATAAAAAATACAATTTTAGATTTTTAGGAGCAAAACAGTAACAATTCAGTGACATGCCGAGAATCTACATAACTAATGATATGCTAAATAGCTGGAAGTCAAATCTATGTATGAGATGGCCAAGATGATTGTCTATGAAATGATGGTAGTCTCACGATGGAAGCTCTAGTGGATGGTGAGATATGGAGCCTGGAAGCCAAAAGCTCAAAACATTGTTACCCTTATGCTTGTCACTGTGTGTATGTGTATGTGTATGTGTGTGTGTATATATATATATATATATGTATATATATGTATATATATATATATATATATATATATATATATATATATATATATATATATATATATATATATAATATATATATTATAAACGTGGAACGCGCAGGAAACACACATACTGTATGATAAGACAAGCTCATCTCTGCATATGGAGAACCTACTCACAGCTTTGATGCCCCTCCGTCTACTGCTCTTCCACGTGGTGGGCAGCTGCTCTTCACGTCCCTGCAGCGCCTCTTCCTTAGTTCCCCCTTCTGTAGCGGTGACCGGTCCTGGGACACGGACATGCCACCCTGTTAGGGCCACCTCTCCTGGTTCCGTCCGCTCCATGTCCCCTCTTAGCTAGGACTGAAGTTTCATCGTCCTCCATTCACTCCTCTGCCAAGAGTCTCCTTCTGATGAAATGAGAGGAATCTGGGGGGGTTGATGTGGATGAGGCTCTGCATCCCCCGAGCGGAGCAGATAATGAGGGGATCACAGTGTAATACTCCGCTCATTATCTGCACCAGACGTGTAATGAGGGGAGTGAATATTTGTTTGGATTTTGGTCTTATCTAAGTATCCACCTCATGATGTTCTCCTCCAACGCTCACCGGAAAGCTGGACGCCCAGTAACAGTGTCCTCCATGACACGCGGGGGTCAATATCAGGAGAGTGGCACAACTGCACTTAAAGAGGGCCTCTTACTTCAGGAGACTTTTCAGAAAAGGCCGCCATGTGTGCACAGGGGAAACAACATTATCTCTGGCCATTATATGACTTGTTTTCTGTATTTTCACCAGTTTTCCCCTCTGCAGGGTCTATCTGTAATTTTCAGTTGTCTCTGAGCTACTGGGTGGAGGCTCAGTGAGATGATCTCTCCCATACACAGCACACACAGGATGAGGGATTCCTCCTTTACTGACATTATGTAGTACATGTTCAGGATCTGCAGCAGCATGGAGGAGATTATAACCGCTGTACTGAACAGTGTAACTGTGAATCCAGCACTGGAGTGAGATAAAACATTTACTAGAAAACCACAGAAGCGTCGATGGCATTATACAGCAGTGTAGCTGTGAATCCAGCTCCTTTTTATTACAGCAGTAATGTAAATGCTTACAAGAAAGCCGCAGCACAGAGGACTTTATACCTCAGTATGGAACAGTGTATTTATAATTCCTGATTGAGATAAAACTCTTACTATAAAGCAGCAGCAGGGAGCACATTATACTGCAGTACTAAGCAATGAGGCTGTGATTTAAGCACTTGGGAGAAATAAAAAACTTACTAGAAAGCAGGAGCCTGATTTGTGGGCTTGTGGGGGTCTCTATGCCCCTCCCTCCTATCTCCTCTTCCCTCTCCATAGACTTCAATGGGCAGCTGTAATCAGATCCCTTGTTTTTATCAAGGTGAAGTTTAGCAATATTTCATAGTGGGTGATGAATTCACCAGGCCGAGGAGAAGTGGCTCATATGTGGAGAAAGAAGATGATTGCCCTGATGTAGAGTTTGTAGAAATGACCGTGACCATTTGTCCTGGTACTGTCATGTCACTCTTCTGCTGTGGTAGAAACCTTTATCACTTCTTTCTGTCAAGTCGGATAGTGATGTGGGTATGATGAGTCCAGCCTGGCACATATTCAGGTGTTGGAGGGGGTTGTGGTCAGGCACTGATGCTGATTATGAGCCCAGCACAAAATCGGGTATTGGAGGTCGTTGAGGTCGATCACTGCTTTTAGTGATGAGCCCAGCACACATTTAGGTATTGGGCGAGATTGAGGTCTGGCAATGATGTTGGTGATGAGCTTGTGCTCATGGTCTAGCGTTGGAGGAGGCTGAGGTCGGGCACTGATGTTAGTGATGAGCCCATCATACAGGTGTTGGAGGAGGTTCAGGTCGGGCACTGATGTTAGTGATGAGCCCATCATACAGGTGTTGGAGGAGGCTGAGGTCGGGCACTGATGTTCGCGATGAGCCCGGCATACAGGTGTTGGAGGAGGTTGAGGTCGGGCACTGATGTTAGCGATGAGCCCGGCATACAGGTGTTGGAGGAGGTTGAGGTCGGGCATTTATGTTGGTGATAAGCCTGGGCACACAGGTGTTGGAGGAGGTTGAGGTCGGGCATTTATGTTGGTGATAAGCCTGGGCACACAGGTGTTGGAGGAGGTTGAGGTCGGGCACTGATGTTAGTGATGAGCCCATCACACAGGTGTTGGAGGAGGTTGAGGTCGGGCATTTATGTTGGTGAGAAGCCTGGACACACAGGTGTTGGAGGAGGTTGAGGGCGGGCATTTATGTTGTTGATAAGCCTGGGCACACAAGTGTTGGAGGAGGTTGAGGTTGGGCATTTATGTTGGTGATAAGCCTGGGCACACAGGTGTTGGAGTGAGTTGAGGTCGGGCATTTATGTTGGTGATAAGCCTGGGCACACAGGTGTTGGAGGAGGTTGAGGTCGGGCATTTATGTTGGTGAGAAGCCTGGACACACAGGTGTTGGAGGAGGTTGAGGGCGGGCATTTATGTTGTTGATAAGCCTGGGCACACAAGTGTTGGAGGAGGTTGAGGTTGGGCATTTATGTTGGTGATAAGCCTGGGCACACAAGTGTTGGAGGAGGTTGAGGTTGGGCATTTATGTTGGTGATAAGCCTGGGCACACAGGTGTTGGAGTGAGTTGAGGTCGGGCATTTATGTTGGTGATAAGCCTGGACACACAGGTGTTGGAGGAGGTTGAGGTCGGGCTTTTATGTTGGTGATAAGCCTGGGCACACAGGTGTTGGAGGAGGTTGAGGACGGGCATTTATGTTGGTGATAAGCCTGGGCACACAGGTGTTGGAGGGAGTTGAGGTTGGCACTGATGCTAGTGATGAGTCCAGGCTCATGGACTGGTGTTGGAGGGAATTGATGTAGAGCATTTTTGACGCCCTCCCTGAGCGGTGGGAACCCGGAGCCGGGCCTCTTGCTGATGTTGAGGGGATGCAGTCATGGTCTAGACCCGTTCAGTGCCCAGGGCTGTCACATAAAAATAATGGGCTTCTTTTAGGATGAGTGGTATTTCGACTACGCCATCTGTGGTGTCTGCTGAGGGCCACCAGTGCTGCAAGAGTCCCCTGAGGCTGGTGATATGGGCAGCTAAGATGGGACGGCTCCCCGCAGGCGGAGCAGGCCTCAGGGCAGTGTGAGAAGGGATGGTGGGTGCAGTGCCGCGCGGGAAATAACAGGCTGAAGCGGGGTCTGAAGTCATCCGGGGTTTTTACTCACATTAAGATGAACTTTAGCCGCAAAGCTTCCTTCTGCTCCTCGCGGCGTACTGCGGCCACCAGGAAGGGGATTCAGCACTTCCCAGGTAGATCAGGAGCACCTGTCGAGACCCCTCTGGTGTGTGTTCCTCTCCTTGGTGAGTTCTCCCACTAAGTCTTCACTCCACTGTTTGTGTGGTTAGAGCAAGGTGTAAGGACGGATCCCACTGGATAAACGCAGGTAGAGAGATACAGGTGGCGTATGCCGCTCCGTCCGTATCCCCCTGGGATCCACTAAGCCTCCGGTCTTTTCTGACTGAGACGTGAAGCAACAGAATCAGATATCGGGGGCCGGTCACCCCTCTTGCAGCAGGAGTCCCTCTGACTAGGCCAGAATAAAGAATACAGGTGGCGTATGCCGCTCCGCCCGTATCCCCCTCGGATCCTTTTGCCTGTGGAGCTTGTCTCCTCTGCTCCCCTCCAGGCCTTCTTAGGTCAGGACCTTGACCGGGTAGAGACAGCCGTTAACTCTAACCCGCTCCTCGTCTGAAGGCCAGAGAACGAGGACCGTGTATCTTCAGTCGGATGAGGCCTGTAGATGAACTCTGGTGGGAGACCACAATCAGAGACGGAGACCACTATCACTGATGAAGATCACAATCAAAGACCTTGAACCTAAGATGGCCGTTGGTTAAATACGATGCTATTAGTGCATCCTAAAAGTGTGTCCTCCACCCTCACCCACTACATGGTTCCCCCCATCTCCTCTATCCCGGGCCGGGGCAGCACCCTGGTGCATTTAGGCCCCCTGCAGGACAGAAGTGGTGTAGTGTTGAGTGGAAAGTAGGGTCCTGAGAGATGCTCCATCCTTACCTGGAAGAGGAGATACCACACCTCTATCTGAGGTGCAGTAACCCTGTGCAACTGAACCCTCAGGGGCGCCACACATTGATGTTAGTGATGAGCCCAGAACACATGTGTTGGAGGCTTTGAGGTTGGGTACTGATGTTGGTGATGAGCCCAGGCACACAGGTGTTTGAGGTGGTTAAGGTTGGGTACTAATTTTAGTGGTGAGTCTGGGCACACATTTAGGTGTTGGAGGGAGTTGAGGTTGACACTGGTGTTCGTGATGAACCCGGGTTCATGGTCTGGTGGTAGATGGAGTTGAGATTGGGCACTGATGTTGCTGAAGAGCCCATTCACACAGTCATATGTTGGAGCGGGTGGAGGTTGGCACTGATGCTGGTGATGAGCCTGGCACACAGCTGTTAGAGAGGGATGAGGTTGGGCACTGATTCTGGTGATGAGCCTGGGGACACATTTCGGGGTTAAGGTTGGCGCTGATGTTGGTAATGAGCCTGAGAACACATTTAGGTGTTGGAGGGGTTTGAGCTCGGCACTGATATTGGTGATGAGTCAAGATGGGAAGAACATACCTGTGGAATCACTGTCCCCATTTTATGTAGTGTCAGTTCTCCTCTGACATGACACAGACATGAGCCATGGACATGGTGTTCATGTTGTGATTCCTGGGCAGACTGTGCACAATCTGTTGCTGTAGACAGTGCATTCTCCGGCCGGATTATATCAGGATGCAGCACAGCCGCAGAATGGGTATTCAAAGAATCCCAAACAAGACGCTTTCATGTGGCCAAAGAATGAAAAGAGCCAAGAAAATCCAGGAAAAAATATCAAAACCCTGAGTTGTCCTCATATCCTGCTGCTATGTATCTAGAAAATGCCAGCTCATTTTTAATTTTATCTGCCTCTAGAAAAGTTGTGTGACACCAATGTGGTTGCCATCCTGTCTGTTCTTCTGGACAGGCAGAAGATTTGCAACTGTCTATTCTATCGACAATGGCAGCAGGAGCAACAGCTCAGTATAGGATATGATGGACAGGCAGAAGTCAAGCTGTTATGGGGCAGTACTGGCAGCCCCAGCAGCAGTATAGATATAAAACATAATGCCCATGCAGGAGACATGTGTCTATCTATACTGTACTGCTGCTGGGGCTGCCAGTACTGCCCCTAAACAGCTGGACAACTTCTGCCTGTCCATCATTTTCTATACTGAGCTGTTGCTGCCACTACAACTGCCAGTACGGACATAAAACATAATGCCCATGCAGGAGACATGTTGTTCTCAGTACTGGCAGTTGTAGTGGCAGCAACAGCTCAGTATAGAATATGATGGGCAGGCAGGAGATGTCCGGCTGTGTAGGGCCAGCACTAGCAGCCCTGGCAGCAGTATAGATAGTTTTATGAGCTCACTTGGTGAGGTGGATTCTGTAAGTCGTATGTCGGGGTGAACAGCACAGGCCAGAGGTGATGCAACCAGAGCCTGACTTGCTGGATGGCACACGAAACAGTGACCATCATTATAGCTGCATGGCTGGTGGAGAAGAGGAGCTAGAAACAATAGCTGTAGAGACCTGATTGTAGCAGAGTCAGGTGTAAAGTGTGGCTGGATTCAAGGAAAGCACATGGTAGGGTAGCAGAGTGCACTACCACCTGAATACTCAGGTGGCGCACAGTTGCCTGAGCCGGCCTTACAAAGCGTTGGATGATGCCATCTTCGGTGCTTGCCGGATTACCAAAGTAACCTATCATGGACTAGCACAGAGGGAGCTTGTGAAGAAAACAAAGCCCGAGGCAGGAGCTGGGACAGATGAGTAACAGAAATAATAGGTCCTACCATCTGCCAATCCATCTAATCATTGGCATGAGCCACAGGTGAATGACAGTCCTCACTGATCTATGCCTGGTTCGTTTTAACAAATATAAGGTTTTACAGACTCGTGGACAACAATGTGGTCAGTTCAGCATACTGGAGACAGGCAGGACAGCATGTCCATAGCAAAATCCCCAAATTCTTGACACTGGTCCAATCTGCTGACCCTGATGCAGAAGTCCATTAAATCAGAGCTTGGGGTATCTGCCGGAGAGAGCGCACAGTCGAGGTGTGACTGAATCTGGCTGCTCAGATGGTGTGACTCTGTTGTAGTGCGTCAGGTTGGCACAGCGGCAGATAAAACGTCTGGTCCATCATGTCCTATATCCCACTGCTGCTGCCTCCGCTGATTGTTGTGACATTAACACTGGTCCAGGCTGGGGGAGCGTTGGTTAATCGTTCAGATTCCACCATTTGTCCTGGTGGTCGTGCATCAAAACCTGGTGGTAGTGGTGCCGCTCACACCTTCATGGGCCGAGAAAGACACGTCCTGTGTGACTGACTATAATTGCTGCTCCATGTGTCCAAGTGATGCAGTGTACTTTAAAGCTCAATGACACGACCAGGGTACGGATGTATGTAGAAATCCCAGTGCCCCATAGCAAAAGTTCTAATTGGGCCCACTTCTCCTAACCCCCCAAAAAGTTTTCAGCTGAGTCGATGGGGTCATATCTCACAACTTTTATAAACAGGGAGAGGGACATGAATTGTTGCACGTACACAGAAAATATGCCCCTTACTGCTCTCACCCACAATAGGCCTTTCATGGCCATTATGGAATATAATATCCCCACAGTGAATTCCCACTGACAATTTCACCCCCCCCCCCTCCCCCCACACACACGTACAGTTTGTTAATTCCAAAAAGTCTCCATCAAATCCCCACAGTGGCCCCAACACCATACTTTACCCCCCAATGTGATGTTCCCATCATTCCCCCACACACAATACCATGGCCAGCACTCACTATGATGGCGCCCACAGCCCATACTCCGTATGATGGCTCCTCACTCAATATGATGGCCCCTACAGGACCTCACTCAGTCACCTGGCCCCCACATCCCTCTACCCAGTATTATGTTATGTCCCGCACAGTCCTCACTCAGTATAATGACCCCCGGAGCCCCTAGCTTAGTACTACACCCATGGCCAAAAGTTTTGGCACCCTTGAAATTGTTCCAGAAAATGAAATCCCAGGGCCCCAGAAAATTATCACAATTTCACATGTTTTGTTATACACATGTTTTATTGCCTTTGTGTGTGTTGGAACAACACAAAAAAACAGAGAAAAAAGGAAATTTGGACATAATTTCACACACAATCCCAAAAATGGGCTGGAAAAAATAGTTGGCACCTTTCCAAATTGTGGGTAAACAATTTTGTTTCAAGCATGTGATGCTCATTCACACTCAGCTGTGGCAAGTAACAGGTGTGGTCCATATGAAAATCACACCTGAAACCAGATAAAAAAAAAAGGGGAGAAGTTGACTCAATCTTTACATTGGGTGTCTGTGTGTGCTACACTAAACGGAGAACAGAAAGAGGAGACGAGAACTGTCTGAGGACAAAAATATCAACAATCTCAAGGTTACAAGTCCATCTCCAGAGATCTTGATGTTCCTTTGTCCACTATGCGCAACATAATCAAGAAGTTTACAACCCATAGCTCTGTAGCTAATCTCCCTGGACGGCAGAGAAAAATTGATGAAAGTTTGCAACGCAGGATAGTCTGGATGGTGGATAAGCAGCCCCAATCAAGTTCCAAAGAAATTCAAGCTGTCCTGCAGGCTCAGAGTGCATCAGTGTCAGCATGAACTATCCATCGACAATTGAATGAAATGAAACCCTATGGCAGGAGACCCTGGAGGACCTCACTGCTGACACCGAGATATAAAAAAGCAGGGCTATGGTTTGTTAAAATGTATGTGAGTAGCCAAAATCCTTCTGGGAAAGCGTCTCGAGGACAGATGAGACCAAGATAAAGCTTTTTGGTAAAGCACATCATTCTACTGCTTACTGAAAACGGAATGAGGCCTACAAAGAAAAGAACACAGTACCTACAGTCAAATATGGTGGAGGGTTACATATTTTTTGGGGTTGTTTTGCTGCCTCTGGCACTGGGTACCTTCACTGTGTGCAAGGTATCATGAAATGTGAAGATTACCAAAGGATTTTGGGTGGCAATGTAGTGCCCAGAGTCAAAAATCTGGGTTTGCGTCCTAGGTCATGGGTCTTCCAGCAGGACAATGACACCAAACATACTTCAAGAAGCCCCAAGAAAAGGATGGAAACAAATCGCTGGAGAGTTCTGAAGTGGCAGTAATGAGTCCGGATCTAAATCCCATTGATCACCTGTGGGGAGATCTTACAATTGCTGTTAGGAGAAGACGTCTTCACATATGAGAGACCTGGAGATGATTGTAAGAAGAGTCCAAGATCCCAGCTGAGGAGTAAGAAGCTGATGGTTATAGGAAGCGACTGACTGCAGCTATTTATTCCAAAGGGTGCAACCAAATATGAAGTTTAGGGTGCCAACAATTGTGTCCAGCCCATTTTTGGGGGTTTGTGTGAAATATGTCCCTTTTGTCTTTTTTTCCTCTTTGTTTTTTTTTGTCTTGTTCCAATACACACAAAGGAAATAAACGTGTGTATAACAAAACATGTGGAATTGCAATAATTTTCTGGGAGAAGTACTTTATTTTCTGGAACAATTTCAAGGATGCCAAAACTTTCAGCCATGATTGTGTGGCCCCCACACAGTATGATGGCCCCCACAGTCTCCACTCAGCATGATGACCACTTCAGCCCTTAACTTAGTAATATGACCCCCACAGCCCCCATATAATATGATTGCCCCCACAGCCCCCACACAGTATGATGGCCCCCACAGTCTCCACTCTACAGTGTCTATTTTAGGACATGATCAGATATCAAAATCAAACATCAGAATGATGTCAGTTTGAGGCTAAATACCCTGTCTGAGAACTGATTCTGACGAATGATTCTGACAACTGTAATAATAATAATAATAAAAAAAATGTAACTGTTCGCTGATGGGACTTGAACCCAAAATTCTGTGTCCCAAAGCCAGTGCACTAACCACTGAGCTATAAACTCAGTTGTAAAAACCTTGGAGTTCTATTTGGTTATATGATTTTCAGTGCAAACCAACTCATTGGGACTTATGCACAGACTGCAAGCAAGCCAAATTCAAATGATGTTTGATTTTGATGTGTGAGTCTGATGTGTGACTTTCTTTAAACATCAGAATGAGAATCACAATGACTTTTAGTCACCCTGAGTATTTTCATGATTGATCTCATAAGACAAGAAAAGCTATCAGTTAGTATCACTTGACTGGATAGCGCAATGGTAAGGCATCAGCCTCTGAAACTACAGTGTTAAGAGTTCAAATCCTGATATGTATATAAAAAAAAATAATAATAATTTTAATTATGACTGTTTAGCACTAGTGTTGAGCAAGTATGTTCTATTAACCCTTGGGCCGAGCTCCGAGTATTTACAGCTGCTCGGTGATAAGGTTAAATCGCTCCCGTGTGCATGATTTGCAACTGTTTGACAGTTTTATTACATGGGAGGAATGTCTATTTCTTACACATTCCTCACATGTAATAAAGCTGTCAAACAGTTGCAAATCATGCACACGGGAGCGACCCAACCTTATTACCGAGCAGCTATAAATACTCGGAGCTCGGCCCGAGCATACTCGGACAGAACCTACTCGCTCAACACTAATCCTGATGTGTTAAGAGTTTCAGACACGCAGTCTATTTGCATGGTAAATTACATAGACAAAGTAAATTGGGAGGCAATCATTTACTACATATCTATTTCCAAGTGACTTTATATTTACATAATTTCTTAAAGGGGTCTAATGATAAAATGTCTTTATTGTAAATTTTTATTTCCATCCACCCAAGTACTGGCTGCAAACTCCCAATTTACTTTTGCTATGTAATTTACCATGCAAATAGACAGCGTGTCTGAAACTCTTAACACGTCAGGATGACAATCAGTGTGTCAGATATTAAAAGTAAAACACCCCTGTAGTTTGTGTGCTTAATAGCCATAATAAAAAAAAATAAAAAAAACTTATTCCTATCAGGATTTGAACTCTAACACTGTAGTTTCAGAGACAGATGCCTTACCATTAAGCTATCTTACTTGTCAGAATCACTCATCAAAATCACTCGTCAGAATCACTCATCAAAACCACTTGTCAGAATCACTCGTCAAAATCACTCGTCAGAATCACTCGTCAGAATCACTCTTCAGAATCACTCGTCAGAATCATTTGTCAGGATCACTCGTCAGAATCACTCATCAAAACCACTTGTCAGAATCACTCGTCAAAATCACTCGTCAGAATCACTCGTCAGAATCACTCATCAGAATCACTCGTCAGAATCATTTGTCAGAATCACTCGTCAGAATCACTCGTCAGAATCACTTATTAAAATCAGTTCTCAGACAGGGTATTTAGCCTCAAACTGACATCATTCTGATGTTTGATTTTAATATCTGATCATGTCCTAAAATGGACACTGTACCCACTCAGCATGATGACCCCTTCAGCCCCTAACTTAGTATTATGACCCCCACAGCCCCCACACAGTATGGTGGCCCCCACAGTCTCCACTCAGCATGATGACCCCTTCAGTCCCTAGCTTAGTAATATGACCCCCACAGCCCCCATACAGTATGATGGCCCTCACAGCCCCCATACAGTATGATGGCCCCCACACAGTATGATGTCCCCCACAGTCTCCACTAATCATGATGACCCCTTCAGCCCGTAACTTAGTAATATGACCCCCACACAGTATGATGGCCCCCACAGCCCCTCCATAAGTAATGATATAAAAAAAATATATATCCACTCCTTGCTTACCCCCGTTCCCCTGGCGAGCTGCTGGGGTTTGTGTAGTGTGAACACTGCAGATCTGCTCAGCAGGTGCGATGTAGTGACGTCATCGCGCCTGCAATGATGGGATCCTGCAAGAGCATGCACACTACAAAAATTTAAACATGGAATAAAATTCCCATACCTGAGATGTCCGCAAGTAAGACCTGCCACCCCATGACCAGAGCTTCCAGGCTCTGTTGAGCTTCATCTACCAACAGTAGTTGCAGCATCACCTGCTCTGGAACTAACCCCAGAAGAAGCTGAGTTGCACCAGGTAGATCTTTTGGCCAAACATCAGAGCTCTACTCATTTTAGCCAAAGCCACCACCCTTCTCCTGTTCTAACATCACGTCCTCATCATCTTGTTCCCAGGTCCTGTCTATCACACAATCAATATTATCCCCATGATGCCCCCTGACTGCATCAATGCGAGCGTCTTCTGGGAATACTGATCACGCCCTTGAAGAAGCCTTTATTGTGGGCGAAACACTGGGTTATGCTCTTTGATCAGTGTTACCACGAGGTGGGCGTCTATGCAAGTATGAATCCATTGTTTTTAATTAAAGCGCTTTTTATTTTGTGTTTTTATGAGTATAGTAAATAAGCTGCTCTAGTTCTACTCTCAATGTTGGTGTTGGTGGATCTGCACCTTTCCTCTTTTCACCAGGTCGGTGTCTGTTACTGGACTGGCATGACAGATGAATTATCGACCACCACAATCAGCTCATGCGGGTGCCTAATGAGACTGTTTTCCAAAAAGGACTGTCAAAGAAATGGTAGGAACAAGTTAAAAAAAAAAACAGCAGCAGCAACAATTCGCAGTAATGGTGTGGTGTGTATTGGGCTCCAATTAAACTAATATAACAAAAGTACAAAAAAAAAACCAGTAATTTTGTGCACACTTTGTAAAGCAGTCAGTTGTGACACGCACACTTTGTAAAGCAGTCAGTTGTGACACGTACACTTTGTAAAGCAGTCAGTTGTGACACGTACACTTTGTAAAGCAGTGAGTTGTGACACGCACACTTTGTAAAGCAGTGAGTTGTGACACGCACACTTTGTAAAGCAGTCAGTTGTGACACGTACACTTTGTAAAGCAGTGAGTTGTGACACGCACACTTTGTAAAGCAGTCAGTTGTGACACGCACACTTTGTAAAGCAGTGAGTTGTGACACGCACACTTTGTAAAGCAGTGAGTTGTGACACGCACACTTTGTAAAGCAGTCAGTTGTGACACGCACACTTTGTAAAGCAGTGAGTTGTGACACGCACACTTTGTAAAGCAGTGAGTTGTGACACGCACACTTTGTAAAGCAGTCAGTTGTGACACGTACACTTTGTAAAGCAGTGAGTTGTGACACGCACACTTTGTAAAGCAGTGAGTTGTGACACGCACACTTTGTAAAGCAGTCAGTTGTGACACGTACACTTTGTAAAGCAGTGAGTTGTGACACGCACACTTTGTAAAGCAGTGAGTTGTGACACGCACACTTTGTAAAGCAGTCAGTTGTGACACGCACACTTTGTAAAGCAGTGAGTTGTGACACGCACACTTTGTAAAGCAGTGAGTTGTGACACGCACACTTTGTAAAGCAGTCAGTTGTGACACGCACACTTTGTAAAGCAGTGAGTTGTGACACGCACACTTTGTAAAGCAGTCAGTTGTGACACGCACACTTTGTAAAGCAGTCAGTTGTGACACGTACACTTTGTAAAGCAGTGAGTTGTGACACGCACACTTTGTAAAGCAGTGAGTTGTGACACGCACACTTTGTAAAGCAGTCAGTTGTGACACGCACACTTTGTAAAGCAGTCAGTTGTGACACGTACACTTTGTAAAGCAGTGAGTTGTGACACGCACACTTTGTAAAGCAGTGAGTTGTGACACGCACACTTTGTAAAGCAGTCAGTTGTGACACGTACACTTTGTAAAGCAGTGAGTTGTGACACGCACACTTTGTAAAGCAGTCAGTTGTGACACGCACACTTTGTAAAGCAGTCAGTGTTGTGTTTCATTTTTACTTTTCAGGATATAGGTGACATGCTTCCACATGAAAGCAAAAAAAATCTATAATGCAGAAGCAGCAGCAGCACCACTATGTCCACTGTCATAAACCACTGTCTGCTCTCCTCTCTCTTGTTATCCACTGAATCTCTGTAATATTCTCTTGGCCTCACACACTAATTTTTTTCACTCTTGTGCTGTCTCACACTGTACAGTTTTTTAATGTTTTATGGCTTTCTTTCCTTATTTCTATACTGAGTTGTGATGTCCTTTACCTATCTAGAGTCACCATAAAATTGCTGCTGCATTCCCTGCACCAACTTTTATACAGTCTATGATGGTCCTCCCTGAGTGGACTATTTCATGTCTCATACCTGATATCTCCCACGTACTGTTCGGATACATACACACTGTTCACCACATACAGTGGTGATGGAACCTTTAAGAACCCTTCAGAATTTTCCATATTTCTGCATAAATTTGATCTAAAACTACTAAAAGCAGATAAAGAAATCAAATCAAGCAAAATATTAGAGTTTGTCATTTTTTTAAATGAGTAATATGATCATATAAAACGTCGGTGAGTAGTAAAAGTATGTGACCCTTTGCTCTCAGTTTCTGGTGTAACCCCTTCGATAGCAATAACTGCATCTTAACGGTTTCGGGAACTGCTGATTATTGCTGCACATTGGGGGAATTTTAGCCTGTGCCTCCCTACAATACAGCTTCTCTGTGACATTTGTGGTTTTCTTCATGAACTGCTCACTCCAGGTCCTTCCACAACATTTCCATAGGACTACGGTCAGGACTGTCACTTTGTCATTCCAAAATGATACCTTTCTTCTTCTGTAACCATTCTTGTACAGAATGACTTGTTCTTTGGGTCGTTATTTTGTTGCATGACCAATTTCTCTTGAGAATGCATGGATAGACATCCGGACATTTTCTTTGACAATTTGCTGATATAATTCAGAATTCATTGTTCCATCAATGATAGCAGCCATCCTGGCCCTGATCAAACAAAAGAGCCGAATTCATGATACTACCATCACCGTGATCACTGATGACTGAGGTTTTATGCTATAATGCAGTTTTTCTTTCTCCAAATATAACACTTCTCATTTATACCAAAATGTTCTTTATGGAGATCAATGTCTTTCTCCTTGCAATCCAGCCATGCACACTATTGTTGTTCGGTCTCCTGCTGATAACTAACATTATCTAATGTAAGAGAGGCCTTTAGTTGCTTAGAGGTGACCTTTGGTTCCTTTGTGACTTCACAGACTATAATTCACCTTGTTCTTGGACAGTGGCTTACCGCTAATAATGGCAGACCACACTGCCGCTATGAGGCACTTGGTCCCCCTTTAACTCCAGTGCCAGCGCCAGCACAGCCCCCGCCACCCGGCGTCACTCTTTTAATTGTATCCGCATCCTGGAAGCAGATACAGTTGATAATAATGATGGAACAGCCTCCATCATTCTCCCTCTGCGCCCAAGATCTAATGTCTTAGCGCAGCGGGTGACTGAAGCTGTGGGATAACAGGGTGAGGTGAGTATATATTTTTTTTAAATCAATGAGTACATTGTAGGGGCCATTATCGAATTTAGAGGGCTTTGTGGGGGCCATTATAGAATTTGGAGAGCTATATCGGGGCCATTATAGAATTTAGAGGGCTATGTGGGGACCATTATACTGTTGTGAGGGCCATAATAGAATTTGGAGGGCTATGTGGGGATCATTATAGAATTTGGAGGGATATGTGGGGGGGCATTATACTGTTTGAAGGGCTATTAAGGGGCCATTATACTGTAAGGAGATTTATGTGAGGGGCCATTAAACTGTTGGGAAGGCTATGTGGGAAGGTCATTTATACTGTATAAGATTCATTATTAGTGTGGAGGGTTGTATGGGGTCTATCATACTGTGTGGAGGTTGTGGGCCTTACACTGTATGGAGAGCTTTGTGGGGTCAGAGTTCGGGGATGATACTGTGTTGGGGTCACTGTAGGGTACCCTTGTGTGTGGATACTGTGGAGGTATTCACTGTAGGAATTGTCATGAAAACAACACCCACTCTTGGATCAGACCTTGCAGCTCTCTGGCGCCCCCTTATCCTGCTGGTCAAACACGGTATTGACAGAGGATAAGCACGGGTGCAGCTGCTCTAATTTATGTCGACTATTGCGGCACGTGATGTGACAGGACGTATATATACCACCAGTTCCTTCCAGGAACGTATATATACCTCCGACCAGCCACCCTCAAACCACAATATCACATAAATACTGGTATACTGCCACCACCGATCGCTTAACAGGTGGATCAGGTACCTGGTAGGTAACGTGAATTAGCGGGTGAGGAACGTGTTTGCTCGACATAGGACAAGAAGAAAGAAACTGGTAAATAATTAATGATTTACTCCCAAAAGGGGGGCAGTGTTTACAAAATATATACAAGATATTATAAAGGAGACAATTTACATGTATGCATAAACAGTTATTAAAATAAAAGGGATAAGTAATAGCAAAACCTGCTTCACAAGGTGATGGTCTCAGATTCTGTGGGGGGGACGGCTCCCCGGAAATTAGAGGTGATTCTTCTTACGCCGCGTGATGTGCGTGCGTTCGACGTCCCTGAGAAGAATGACCTGAAAATGGCCGATTTGCTTTTTAGTAAGCAGCCAAAACTCTGGGGAACACCCCTTATTTACCTTACAAGGGGGGCTCGGCTTTGCGAGCCCACCCAGCTGCAGAAGACCTAAAAAATCCTTCAGATTCCATATCTTGGTGTGGGGGGGTCCCACATCCAAGAGGGAGACATCATCTTGACCGTCACCAATATTCATGAAGATAGATATTAAATATGAAACCTCTATGACGCTCAGAAGCTCAGAATCCATTATCTCAGTTCCCGGTCATTCCTCAGTTATGCAAGTTATACTATTGTAATGGGAAAAAGGTGAGCATTCAAAAAACGTGGTTCCGATGTTTCTGTCAGACCTGTGCGTGATTAAAATTGGCATAAAACGTTTGTACAATTAAACAATGGGATTTTTTGGAGGGATTTTCCGGTTTGTACCAGCGCTTGCCCTGGACTGAGGTTTTATGGCGGGTCATAAAAATTCCTGGTTTGGGGAAAAGCAAAAGTGAGTTCTATGTCTTCACTTACAAACAGATAGGGGGTGGGTTTTTTTTTTCCTTTTTTAAAACATCTCTCATTTTTAAAAACTCGGGCAAAAATACCTTTTGCCTGACACCTCCCCCTTTTTGACTGCGCTATGGAGGTAGGACCTTCTGGTACTCCTCCAAGCGTATGTCTGGAGGCTCCCCTCGCCGGGACAACCCATCGGCATTGCCATGCTCGCTGCCCCTGCGGTGTTGAACGGTAAAGTCGTACTGCTGGAGGGTGAGGCTCCAGCGTAACAACCTTCCGTTGGCACCTGACATGGTGTGCAGCCAACTCAGGGGGTTGTGGTCAGTCACGACAGTGAAGGGGCGCCCGTACAAGTAAGGCTGTAAGCGGTTGAGGGCCCATACAATGGCCAGGCACTCCTTCTCTATGGTGGAATAGGCCACTTCCCTCGGCAGCAGTTTCCGGCTTAGGTACAACACGGGGTGTTCTTGGTTCCCCGAGTCGACCTGGCTGAGTACAGCACCGAGGCCAAATTCACTGGCGTCGGTCTGTACTAAGAGTGGCCGTGTGCCGTCGACCGCCTTTAGTACAGGAGAGCTGCTCAGGGCAGTCTTCAAAGCCCTAAAGGCCACCTCGCATTCATCCGTCCATTTGACGGAATGGGGTAGGCTCTTCCTGGTGAGGTCTGTCAAGGGCTTCGCAAGGCTACTATAGTCCTGCACAAAGCGTCTATAGTACCCTGCGGTGCCCAAGAAGGACTGCACCTGCTTCTTGGTCCTGGGGGTGGGCCAGGACACGATAGCGTCCACCTTCCCAGGCTCTGGCTTCAGAGTACCCCCACCTACCCGGTGCCCCAGGTAGTGGACCTCGTTCATGCCCATCTGGCACTTTCCCGGCTTGATGGTCAAGCCCGCCTGGTGAATGCGCCCGAGCACCTGCTGCAGATGCTCGAGGTGATCCTCCCAGGTGGGACTGAAGATGGCAATGTCATCCAGGTACGCTACTGCGTACCTCTCCAGTCCCTGGAGCAGGTGGTTGACCATTCGCTGGAACGTGGCAGGGGCATTTTTCATGCCGAAGGGCATGACCGTGGATTCATACAATCCGAAGGGGGTGATAAAGGCGGACTTCTCCTGGGCCCCGGGGCTCAAGGGAATCTGCCAAAATCCCCGACTCAAATCCATAATGGAGAGATAGCTCGCGCTGGCTAACCGCTCCAGCAGCTCCTCAATGCGTGGCATTGGTTGTGCGTCAGAGGCGGTGATAGCGTTGAGCCCCCTGTAGTCCACACAGAACCGGGTGGTCCGGTCCTTCTTAGGCACCAGGACTACAGGTGAGGCCCACGCGCTCTTGGACCGCTTAATCACCCCCAACTGCAGCATCTCCTCGACCTCCTGGCGCATGACATGCTGCACCTCGTCGGAGATTCGATAGGCTGTCCGCCGGAGTGGGGCATGATTCCCGGTGTCCACTTCATGGACCGCCACTTCAGTCCTGCCAGGCAGGTTGGTGAACACTGCTTGGAAGGGTTTCAGCACTGCTTGCATCTGAGACCTCTGGTCTGCGGATAGCAAGTCGCTTAGCTCTACATCCTCTAGGGACCCGCTGGCCTTCGCTTGGGCGAGCATGTCCAAGAGGGGGTCATCCTCCCCATCCTCGGGCAGGTTGCAGACCGGTAGGACGCAGGTTCCACGTTCTTGATGAGCCTTCATCATATTAACGTGAAACGCCTTCCGCCTACCCCGCTCGTGGTCAAGTGTGATCACGTAGGTGACCGGGTTGAGCTGTTGGTGAATGACGTACGGGCCTTCCCAGGCCGCCTGAAGCTTGTCCTTTGGTACGGGGACCAGCACCCACACCTTCTGACCCACCTGGTAGGTCCGTTCTCGGGCGTTCTGGTCGTACCAATGCTTCTGGTCAGCCTGGGCTTGCGCCATGTTGTCATGCACCAACTGCGTCAAGGTCTGCATCTTGTCACGGAAGCGCATGACATACTCCACGATGGACACTCCTGGGGAGCTCGGCTCTTCTTCCCAGAATTCCCTTATCAACCCAAGGGGTCCTCGGACACGCCTGCCATACAGGAGCTCAAAGGGGGAGAACCCCGTCGAGGCCTGTGGAACCTCTCTGTAAGCAAATAGCAGGTGTGGGAGGTAACGCTCCCAGTCGCGACCCTGGGTCTCAACCAGCATTTTTAACATCTGTTTGAGGGTACCGTTGAATCGCTCACACAAACCATTGGTCTGTGGGTGATACGCACTCGATACCAGATGCTGCACCTGCATTTTCTTACATAGGGCCTCCATTAAGCGTGACATGAACTGAGTCCCCTGGTCGGTAAGCATCTCCCTGGGAAATCCTACTCGCGAAAAGATGGCCAAGAGGGCGTCCGCCACCTTATCCGCCCTAATTGAGGACAGGGCTACTGCCTCCGGATACCGGGTAGCATAGTCTACCATGGTAAGGATGAAACGTTTTCCAGAGCTGCTGGGTGTGGCCAGTGGTCCCACAATGTCCACAGCAATCCTCTGGAAAGGCTCCTCTATCACTGGCAAAGAGATCAGGGGGGCTTTGGGGGCCGGCCCTGACTTTCCCACTCTTTGACACGTGGTACAGGAGCGACAGTAGTTCACCACATCTGTCCTCATTTTGGGCCAATAAAAGTGATGAGACAGCCGGGCCTTAGTTTTGCTAACCCCCAAGTGTCCAGCGAGTGGAATTTCATGGGCGATCCGCAACAACTCGTCCCTGAATGGGTAGGGGACGACCAGCTGTCTTTCCCTCAGCCACTCCTGTTGGGGTGTACAGGGAACTGTCTCCCGGTACAACCTCCCTTGGTCCCAGAATACCCTCTCCTTATCCGACTCGGAGGTGGGTTTCTCCGCGAGGCTCCTTAACGTCTCCAGGCTAGCATCTGAGTGCAGAGCTGCCTGAAACTCCTGGCTGGAGGAAGCCAGAAGTGAGGTTAAGGCCACGTCCTCACTGGGACCCTCTGGGACCGGCTCTGGGTCCATACCTGATTCAGTTATTCCTCTGTTCGAGGGGGGTCCAGAAGGCAGGGCGTTACTTGCGTTCTGGGCACTCTGACTGCGGGTAACAGCGGCTATATAGGCCGTCTCCCCAGGGAATAACCCCGTCTCATTAGCCTGCGAGGCCATGAGAACTACTTCTCCATCATCCTCCATTACCTCAGGCACAGTGCTACGTATGGGGCAGCGACTATCAGCCAGGTCACCATCTGTTGTGACACTGGTCACTGGCACAGCACCACCTGCGCCATGGTCCTCGTGCCTCTCCCCATTACCCTTGGCACTGACCTTTGCTCCTGCTAGGGGATCCTCAGCAACATCACCCCGCAGAGTGACATGGCTGAGTTCTCCTGCACCTTCCAATACAACAACATCATTATCATCATCATCATCATCATCATCAGGTAAAGCCTTGACATTCACATTATCAGCATTAACCTTACCAACCGTATCAGATCGGGGAGGGGTGTCAGGGACATAATAAGCAAACATCCTCCCCAAATCAGTTCCCAACAAAACATTTGCAGGTAGGTTTTTGGATACTCCCACTTCCTTCACCCCACTCCCCGCACCCCAATCAATAAAAACCCGGGCCATGGGCAAGGGGCATCGGACGCCCCCAATCCCAGTGACAGTCAGGGTCTTTCCTGGAATAAGCGCTTCAGGGGACACCAGTTCGGGTCGGATGAGGGTTCGTTCGGCCCCAGTGTCCTTGAGGCCTACAGTGAGAGTGTTCCCCACCCTGACAGACTGAAAGTTTTCACAGGCCCTCCCAACCGGCCCACCCACCAAAAGAACTGAAGCATTAGGCCCTGGGGCCTTGGATGGGGGGTTCTTCCTCTGCTTCTCTGGGCAAGTGGCGCTGAGATGACCAGTCTGGTTGCAGGAATAACACCTGCGGGCATCGGATGCAGGCAGGGCCTTGGCAACGGGAAAAAGGCCTCCGGAAGGTCGGCTGGCAGGGGCAGGGATGGTGGTTGATGGCTTACCCCCTTTCCAGCTGGCGACGACCGGCTTCCGCACCTCTGGTCTCCGGTTGGCCTCGTAGGTGTCTGCGATCTGCGCTGCTTTATTGGTATATATGTAGCTTACCACGGGCCTAGGTGGTCTGGAGTTGGGACCCGGTCCTATTTGTCTACCCTTTTATATGCATTACTTCAACTTTGATATACAGTAAGGTTTTTAATATAGGCAGTATAGGTACCGTCCCAATTTAGGGTCACCTTGCCGCTGGTGGGACGGCTTGTATACTTTTTTTGATCAAAAATAGTTCACTAAGTACCCTATATTTATTATGCAACTTTGCTTTACATTTATATATAATTATGGTAGGGTATGAGATATATTTTTGTCTTGCTTCTTTTTTGCTAGTGTGAACATGCCTCTGTTTCTTGTATGTCTGCCATCTTAGACCTCAGTTCACATTGTCTGGTTTTTTGACTTGTTTGCATTCTGTGCAATTTAAGGGTGTGGCATGCCCTTTGTTGAGCTGATTGGTATATATGTAGCTTACCACGGGCCTAGGTGGTCTGGAGTTGGGACCCGGTCCTATTTGTCTACCCTTTTATATGCATTACTTCAACTTTGATATACAGTAAGGTTTTTAATATAGGCAGTATAGGTACCGTCCCAATTTAGGGTCACCTTGCCGCTGGTGGGACGGCTTGTATACTTTTTTTGATCAAAAATAGTTCACTAAGTACCCTATATTTATTATGCAACTTTGCTTTACATTTATATATAATTATGGTAGGGTATGAGATATATTTTTGTCTTGCTTCTTTTTTGCTAGTGTGAACATGCCTCTGTTTCTTGTATGTCTGCCATCTTAGACCTCAGTTCACATTGTCTGGTTTTTTGACTTGTTTGCATTCTGTGCAATTTAAGGGTGTGGCATGCCCTTTGTTGAGCTGATTGGTATATATGTAGCTTACCACGGGCCTAGGTGGTCTGGAGTTGGGACCCGGTCCTATTTGTCTACCCTTTTATATGCATTACTTCAACTTTGATATACAGTAAGGTTTTTAATATAGGCAGTATAGGTACCGTCCCAATTTAGGGTCACCTTGCCGCTGGTGGGACGGCTTGTATACTTTTTTTGATCAAAAATAGTTCACTAAGTACCCTATATTTATTATGCAACTTTGCTTTACATTTATATATAATTATGGTAGGGTATGAGATATATTTTTGTCTTGCTTCTTTTTTGCTTTATTGGCATCAGGTGGCTCCCGATCCATCACGAACTGCCGTACCTCAGTCGGACACAGATGCAGGAACTGGTCTTTCACCATCAGGTCCTTTAGCTGCTCAAAGGTGGTCGCTGACAGTCCTTGGATCCACTGCTCAAAGTTGGTTCTGAGCCCGTCTAACACATCGCTGTAGGTGTCATGTGGTCCACGTTGGAGGGTTCTGAATTTTTTCCGGTAAACCTCCGGAGTCAGCTGGTACTTTTTTTATCAGGGCCTGCTTGACGGCCCCATAGTCTCCATCCTGCTCTCGAGGGAGGGAAGCAAACACCTCCAAAGCTTTTCCTCGGAGCCCTGGAGTCAAATATCTTGCCCATTGGTCGATGGGCAGCTGATACTGCCTGCAGGCCTTTTCAAAGCCTCGCAGAAATGTGTCCAAGTCCCCATCCTTTTCCATCACAGGGAAGTGCTCAGGACGAGGTTTAAAGCAGCTGGCACTGTTGGACTCACGGGTCTGCGTAGAGGGCGACTCCTTCTGAATCCGGGCTAGCTCCAGCTGGTGTTGTCGGTCAGCTTGTCGCTCAGCAGTCTCTCGGTCAGCTTGTCGCTCAGCAGCCTCTCGGTCAGCTTGTCGCTCAGCAGCCTCTCGGTCAGCTTGGGCTTGTCGCTCAGCCCGCTCCTGGAATTTCAGGATCAGCTCCAGTCGTCCATCATGATTGTCTGTGGCGAGCTCCTCCAAGGCCATCTGCAGGTGGGGGTCCACACTACCCTGGTTGCGGGTATGGCTGGCAATCACCGGTTGGACCCCGGCAGCAGCGCCATCCGGGCCTTGGCTGGCCGCCCCCTCATCAGGGCTCTGCTGTCGGACGGGCTCTGCAGCACCTTGTAACAGTTCAGAAATCATTTGTTCTTTGCTTTTGCCGTGGGGGTCAATGCCTTTGATTATACATATTCCAGTAAGAGTGTCCTTTTTCTGCTGGTGATACCAGGACTCCCCAACTACGACCATGATCACCAAAATAAGAATAGAAAAGAAAAAACGAAGAAGGGTAGGGGTAACTGCTACACATACAGTATTGTCTCAGATCTAATAAACACTGAGTTCGATCTTCAAAACTTTTGTGCAAGTTTTTAGTGAGAGGAATGATTGCTCAAACCAGATCACTAATGTCCTATGATCCCACCGCTTGCCACCAATTTGTCATGAAAACATCACCCACTCTTGGGTCAGACCTTGCAGCTCTCTGGCGCCCCCTTATCCTGCTGGTCAAACACGGTATTGACAGAGGATAAGCACGGGTGCAGCTGCTCTAATTTATGTCGACTATTGCGGCACGTGATGTGACAGGACGTATATATACCACCAGTTCCTTCCAGGAACGTATATATACCTCCGACCAGCCACCCTCAAACCACAATATCACATAAATACTGGTATACTGCCACCACCGATCGCTTAACAGGTGGATCGGGTACCTGGTAGGTAACGTGAATTAGCGAGTGAGGAACGTGTTTGCTCGACATAGGACAAGAAGAAAGAAACTGGTAAATAATTAATGATTTACTCCCAAAAGGTGGGCAGTGTTTACAAAATATATACAAGATATTACAAAAGAGACAATTTACATGTATGCATAAACAGTTATTAAAATAAAAGGGATAAGTAATAGCAAAACCTGCGCCACAAGGTGATGGTCTCAGATTCTGTGGGAGGGACGGCTCCCCGGAAATTAGAGGTGATTCTTCTTACGCCGCGTGATGTGCGTGCGTTCGACGTCCCTGAGAAGAATGACCTGAAAATGGCCGATTTGCTTTTTAGTAAGCAGCCAAAACTCTGGGGAACACCCCTTATTTACCTTACAAGGGGGGCTCGGCTTTGCGAGCCCACCCAGCTGCAGAAGACCTAAAAAATCCTTCAGATTCCATATCTTGGTGTGGGGGGGTCCCACATCCAAGAGGGAGATATCATCTGGACCGTCACCAATATTCATGAAGATAGATATTAAATATGAAACCTCTATGACGCTCAGAAGCTCAGAATCCATTATCTCAGTTCCCGGTCATTCCTCAGTTATGCAAGTTATACTATTGTAATGGGAAAAAGGTGAGCATTCAAAAAACGTGGTTCCAATGTTTCTGTCAGACCTGTGCGTGATTAAAATTGGCATAAAACGTTTGTACAATTAAACAATGGGATTTTTTTGGAGGGATTTTCCGGTTTGTACCAGTGCTTGCCCTGGACTGAGGTTTTATGGCGGGTCATAAAAATTCCTGGTTTGGGGAAAAGCAAAAGTGAGTTCTATGTCTTCACTTACAAACAGATAGGGGGTGGGGTTTTTTTTTCCTTTTTTAAAACATCTCTCATTTTTAAAAACTCGGGCAAAAATACCTTTTGCCTGACACCTCCCCCTTTTTGACTGCGCTATGGAGGTAGGACCTTCTGGTACTCCTCCAAGCGTATGTCTGGAGGCTCCCCTCGCCGGGACAACCCATCGGCATTGCCATGCTTGCTGCCCCTGCGGTGTTGAACGGTAAAGTCGTACTGCTGGAGGGTGAGGCTCCAGCGTAACAACCTTCCGTTGGCACCTGACATGGTGTGCAGCCAACTCAGGGGGTTGTGGTCAGTCACGACAGTGAAGGGGCGCCCGTACAAGTAAGGCTGTAAGCGGTTGAGGGCCCATACAATGGCCAGGCACTCCTTCTCTATGGTGGAATAGGCCACTTCCCTCGGCAGCAGTTTCCGGCTTAGGTACAACACGGGGTGTTCTTGGTTCCCCGAGTCGACCTGGCTGAGTACAGCACCGAGGCCAAATTCACTGGCGTCGGTCTGTACTAAGAGTGGCCGTGTGCCGTCGACCGCCTTTAGTACAGGAGAGCTGCTCAGGGCAGTCTTCAAAGCCCTAAAGGCCACCTCGCATTCATCCGTCCATTTGACGGAATGGGGTAGGCTCTTCCTGGTGAGGTCTGTCAAGGGCTTCGCAAGGCTACTATAGTCCTGCACAAAGCGTCTATAGTACCCTGCGGTGCCCAAGAAGGACTGCACCTGCTTCTTGGTCCTGGGGGTGGGCCAGGACACGATAGCGTCCACCTTCCCAGGCTCTGGCTTCAGAGTACCCCCACCTACCCGGTGCCCCAGGTAGTGGACCTCGTTCATGCCCATCTGGCACTTTCCCGGCTTGATGGTCAAGCCCGCCTGGTGAATGCGCCCGAGCACCTGCTGCAGATGCTCGAGGTGATCCTCCCAGGTGGGACTGAAGATGGCAATGTCATCCAGGTACGCTACTGCGTACCTCTCCAGTCCCTGGAGCAGGTGGTTGACCATTCGCTGGAACGTGGCAGGGGCATTTTTCATGCCGAAGGGCATGACCGTGGATTCATACAATCCGAAGGGGGTGATAAAGGCGGACTTCTCCTGGGCCCTGGGGCTCAAGGGAATCTGCCAATATCCCCGACTCAAATCCATAATGGAGAGATAGCTCGCGCTGGCTAACCGCTCCAGCAGCTCCTCAATGCGTGGCATTGGTTGTGCGTCAGAGGCGGTGATAGCGTTGAGCCCCCTGTAGTCCACACAGAACCGGGTGGTCCGGTCCTTCTTAGGCACCAGGACTACAGGTGAGGCCCACGCGCTCTTGGACCGCTTAATCACCCCCAACTGCAGCATCTCCTCGACCTCCTGGCGCATGACATGCTGCACCTCGTCGGAGATTCGATAGGCTGTCCGCCGGAGTGGGGCATGATTCCCGGTGTCCACTTCATGGACCGCCACTTCAGTCCTGCCAGGCAGGTTGGTGAACACTGCTTGGAAGGGTTTCAGCACTGCTTGCATCTGAGACCTCTGGTCTGCGGATAGCAAGTCGCTTAGCTCTACATCCTCTAGGGACCCGCTGGCCTTCGCTTGGGCGAGCATGTCCAAGAGGGGGTCATCCTCCCCATCCTCGGGCAGGTTGCAGACCGGTAGGACGCAGGTTCCACGTTCTTGATGAGCCTTCATCATATTAACGTGAAACGCCTTCCGCCTACCCCGCTCGTGGTCAAGTGTGATCACGTAGGTGACCGGGTCGAGCTGTTGGTGAATGACGTACGGGCCTTCCCAGGCCGCCTGAAGCTTGTCCTTTGGTACGGGGACCAGCACCCACACCTTCTGACCCACCTGGTAGGTCCGTTCTCGGGCGTTCTGGTCGTACCAATGCTTCTGGTCAGCCTGGGCTTGCGCCATGTTGTCATGCACTAACTGCGTCAAGGTCTGCATCTTGTCACGGAAGCGCATGACATACTCCACGATGGACACTCCTGGGGAGCTCGGCTCTTCTTCCCAGAATTCCCTTATCAACCCAAGGGGTCATCGGACACGCCTGCCATACAGGAGCTCAAAGGGGGAGAACCCCGTCGAGGCCTGTGGAACCTCTCTGTAAGCAAATAGCAGGTGTGGGAGGTAACGCTCCCAGTCGCGACCCTGGGTCTCAACCAGCATTTTTAACATCTGTTTGAGGGTACCGTTGAATCGCTCACACAAACCATTGGTCTGTGGGTGATACGCACTCGATACCAGATGCTGCACCTGCATTTTCTTACATAGGGCCTCCATTAAGCGTGACATGAACTGAGTCCCCTGGTCGGTAAGCATCTCCCTGGGAAATCCTACTCGCGAAAAGATGGCCAAGAGGGCGTCCGCCACCTTATCCGCCCTAATTGAGGACAGGGCTACTGCCTCCGGATACCGGGTAGCATAGTCTACCATGGTAAGGATGAAACGTTTTCCAGAGCTGCTGGGTGTGGCCAGTGGTCCCACAATGTCCACAGCAATCCTCTGGAAAGGCTCCTCTATCACTGGCAAAGAGATCAGGGGGGCTTTGGGGGCCGGCCCTGACTTTCCCACTCTTTGACACGTGGTACAGGAGCGACAGTAGTTCACCACATCTGTCCTCATTTTGGGCCAATAAAAGTGATGAGACAGCCGGGCCTTAGTTTTGCTAACCCCCAAGTGTCCAGCGAGTGGAATTTCATGGGCGATCCGCAACAACTCGTCCCTGAATGGGTAGGGGACGACCAGCTGTCTTTCCCTCAGCCACTCCTGTTGGGGTGTACAGGGAACTGTCTCCCGGTACAACCTCCCTTGGTCCCAGAATACCCTCTCCTTATCCGACTCGGAGGTGGGTTTCTCCGCGAGGCTCCTTAACGTCTCCAGGCTAGCATCTGAGTGCAGAGCTGCCTGAAACTCCTGGCTGGAGGAAGCCAGAAGTGAGGTTAAGGCCACGTCCTCACTGGGACCCTCTGGGACCGGCTCTGGGTCCATACCTGATTCAGTTATTCCTCTGTTCGAGGGGGGTCCAGAAGGCAGGGCGTTACTTGCGTTCTGGGCACTCTGACTGCGGGTAACAGCGGCTATATAGGCCGTCTCCCCAGGGAATAACCCCGTCTCATTAGCCTGCGAGGCCATGAGAACTACTTCTCCATCATCCTCCATTACCTCAGGCACAGTGCTACGTATGGGGCAGCGACTATCAGCCAGGTCACCATCTGTTGTGACACTGGTCACTGGCACAGCACCACCTGCGCCATGGTCCTCGTGCCTCTCCCCATTACCCTTGGCACTGACCTTTGCTCCTGCTAGGGGATCCTCAGCAACATCACCCCGCAGAGTGACATGGCTGAGTTCTCCTGCACCTTCCAATACAACAACATCATTATCATCATCATCATCATCATCATCATCATCAGGTAAAGCCTTGACATTCACATTATCAGCATTAACCTTACCAACCGTATCAGATCGGGGAGGGGTGTCAGGGACATAATAAGCAAACATCCTCCCCAAATCAGTTCCCAACAAAACATTTGCAGGTAGGTTTTTGGATACTCCCACTTCCTTCACCCCACTCCCCGCACCCCAATCAATAAAAACCCGGGCCATGGGCAAGGGGCATCGGACGCCCCCAATCCCAGTGACAGTCAGGGTCTTTCCTGGAATAAGCGCTTCAGGGGACACCAGTTCGGGTCGGATGAGGGTTCGTTCGGCCCCAGTGTCCTTGAGGCCTACAGTGAGAGTGTTCCCCACCCTGACAGACTGAAAGTTTTCACAGGCCCTCCCAACCGGCCCACCCACCAAAAGAACTGAAGCATTAGGCCCTGGGGCCTTGGATGGGGGGTTCTTCCTCTGCTTCTCTGGGCAAGTGGCGCTGAGATGACCAGTCTGGTTGCAGGAATAACACCTGCGGGCATCGGATGCAGGCAGGGCCTTGGCAACGGGAAAAAGGCCTCCGGAAGGTCGGCTGGCAGGGGCAGGGATGGTGGTTGATGGCTTACCCCCTTTCCAGCTGGCGACGACCGGCTTCCGCACCTCTGGTCTCTGGTTGGCCTCGTAGGTGTCTGCGATCTGCGCTGCTTTATTGGCATCAGGTGGCTCCCGATCCATCACGAACTGCCGTACCTCAGTCGGACACAGATGCAGGAACTGGTCTTTCACCATCAGGTCCTTTAGCTGCTCAAAGGTGGTCGCTGACAGTCCTTGGATCCACTGCTCAAAGTTGGTTCTGAGCCCGTCTAACACATCGCTGTAGGTGTCATGTGGTCCACGTTGGAGGGTTCTGAATTTTTTCCGGTAAACCTCCGGAGTCAGCTGGTACTTTTTTATCAGGGCCTGCTTGACGGCCCCATAGTCTCCATCCTGCTCTCGAGGGAGGGAAGCAAACACCTCCAAAGCTTTTCCTCGGAGCCCTGGAGTCAAATATCTTGCCCATTGGTCGATGGGCAGCTGATACTGCCTGCAGGCCTTTTCAAAGCCTCGCAGAAATGTGTCCAAGTCCCCATCCTTTTCCATCACAGGGAAGTGCTCAGGACGAGGTTTAAAGCAGCTGGCACTGTTGGACTCACGGGTCTGCGTAGAGGGCGACTCCTTCTGAATCCGGGCTAGCTCCATCTGGTGTTGTCGGTCAGCTTGTCGCTCAGCAGCCTCTCGGTCAGCTTGGGCTTGTCGCTCAGCAGCCTCTCGGTCAGCTTGGGCTTGTCGCTCAGCCCGCTCCTGGAATTTCAGGATCAGCTCCAGTCGTCCATCATGATTGTCTGTGGCGAGCTCCTCCAAGGCCATCTGCAGGTGGGGGTCCACACTACCCTGGTTGCGGGTATGGCTGGCAATCACTGGTTGGACCCCGGCAGCAGCGCCATCCGGGCCTTGGCTGGCCGGCCCCTCATCAGGGCTCTGCTGTCGGACGGGCTCTGCAGCATCTTGTAACAGTTCAGAAATCATTTGTTCTTTGCTTTTGCCGTGGGGGTCAATGCCTTTGGTTATACATATTCCAGTAAGAGTGTCCTTTTTCTGCTGGTGATACCAGGACTCCCCAACTACGACCATGATCACCAAAATAAGAATAGAAAAGAAAAAACGAAGAAGGGTAGGGGTAACTGCTACACATACAGTATTGTCTCAGATCTAATAAACACTGAGTTCGATCTTCAAAACTTTTGTGCAAGTTTTTAGTGAGAGGAATGATTGCTCAAACCAGATCACTAATGTCCTATGATCCCACCGCTTGCCACCAATTTGTCATGAAAACAACACCCACTCTTGGGTCAGACCTTGCAGCTCTCTGGCGCCCCCTTATCCTGCTGGTCAAACACGGTATTGACAGAGGATAAGCACGGGTGCAGCTGCTCTAATTTATGTCGACTATTGCGGCACGTGATGTGACAGGACGTATATATACCACCAGTTCCTTCCAGGAACGTATATATACCTCCGACCAGCCACCCTCAAACCACAATATCACATAAATACTGGTATACTGCCACCACCGATCGCTTAACAGGTGGATCGGGTACCTGGTAGGTAACGTGAATTAGCGAGTGAGGAACGTGTTTGCTCGACATAGGACAAGAAGAAAGAAACTGGTAAATAATAATGATTTACTCCCAAAAGTGGGCAGTGTTTACAAAATATATACAAGATATTATAAAGGAGACAATTTACATGTATGCATCAACAGTTATTAAAATAAAAGGGATAAGTAATAGCAAAACCTGCTTCACAAGGTGATGGTCTCAGATTCTGTGGGGGGGACGGCTCCCCGGAAATTAAAGGTGATTCTTCTTACGCCGCGTGATGTGCGTGCGTTCGACGTCCCTGAGAAGAATGACCTGAAAATGGCCGATTTGCTTTTTAGTAAGCAGCCAAAACTCTGGGGAACACCCCTTATTTACCTTACAAGGGGGCTCGGCTTTGCGAGCCCACCCAGCTGCAGAAGACCTAAAAAATCCTTCAGATTCCATATCTTGGTGTGGGGGGGTCCCACATCCAAGAGGGAGATATCATCGGGACCGTCACCAATATTCATGAAGATAGATATTAAATATGAAACCTCTATGACGCTCAGAAGCTCAGAATCCATTATCTCAGTTCCCGGTCATTCCTCAGTTATGCAAGTTATACTATTGTAATGGGAAAAAGGTGAGCATTCAAAAAACGTGGTTCCGAGGTTTCTGTCAGACCTGTGCGTGATTAAAATTGGCATAAACCGTTTGTACAATTAAACAATGGGATTTTTTGGAGGGATTTTCCGGTTTGTACCAGCGCTTGCCCTGGACTGAGGTTTTATGGCGGGTCATAAAAATTCCTGGTTTGGGGAAAAGCAAAAGTGAGTTCTATGTCTTCACTTACAAACAGATAGGGGGTGTTTTTTTTTTTCCTTTTTAAAAACATCTCTCATTTTTAAAAACTCGGGCAAAAATACCTTTTGCCTGACAGGAATGTACAGTGTTTGAGGGGCACTTTTATTGGTATCATACTTATTGGGCGCTATGAAAGGGGTATATTAGTGCGTGAGAAAACCAAGTGCAGGCTTGGACTGGCCCACAGGAGGAGAGGAGAATCCTCCGGTGGGCCCCTGTGCAGTACTTGGCACAGTATACAGTGGTGGCCAAAAGTATTGGCACCCCTGTAATTCTGTCAGATAATACTCAGTTTCTTCCTGAAAATGATTGCAATCACAAATTCTTTGGTATTATTATCTTCATTTAATTTGTCTTCAATGAAAAGACACAAAAAGAATTGTCCTAAAGCCAAATTGGATATAATTCCACACCAAACCTAAAAAAGGGGGTGGACAAAAGTATTGGCACTGTCTGAAAAATCATGTGATGCTTCTGTAATTGGTGTAATTAACAGCACCTGTAACTTACCTGTGGCACCTAACAGGTGTTGGCAATAACTAAATCACACTAGCAGCCAGTTAACATGGATTAAAGTTGACTCAACCTCTGTCCTGTGTCCTTGTGTGACCACATTGAGCATGGAGAATAGAAAGAAGACCAAAGAACTGTCTGAGGACTTGAGAAACCAAATTGTGAGGAAGCATGAGCAATCTCAAGGCTACAAGTCCATCTCCAAAGACCTGAATGTTCCTGTGTCTTCCATGCGCAGTGTCATCAAGAAGTGTAAAGCCCATGGCACTGTGGCTAACCTCCCTAGATGTGGACGGAAAAGAAAAATTGACGAGAGATTTCAACGCAAGATTGTGCGGATGGTGGATAAAGAACCTCGACTAACATCCAAACAAGTTCAAGCTGCCCTGCAGTCCAGGGGTACAACAGTGTCAACCCGTACTATCCGTCGGCGTCTGAATGAAAAGGGACTGTATGGTAGGATGCCCAGGAAGACCCCACTTCTTACCCCGAGACATAAAAAAGGCAGGCTAGAGTTTGCCAAAACTTACCTGAGAAAGCCTAAAACATTTTGGAAGAATGTTCTCTGGTCAGATGAGACAAAAGTAGAGCTTTTTGGGAAAAAGCATCAACATAGAGTGTACAGGATAAAAAAAAGAGGCATTCAAAGAAAAGAACACGGTCCCTACAGTCAAACATGGCAGAGGTTCCCTGATGTTTTGGGGTTGCTTTGCTGCCTCTGGCACTGGACTGCTTGACCGTGTGCATGGCATTATGAAGTCTGAAGACTGCCAACAAATTTTGCAGCATAATGTAGGGTCCAGTGTGAGAAAGCTGGGTCTCCCTCAGAGGTCATGGGTCTTCCAGCAGGACAATGACCCAAAACACACTTCCAAAAGCACTATAAAATGGTTTGAGAGAAAGCACTGGAGACTTCTAAGGTGGCCAGCAATGAGTCCAGACCTGAATCCCATAGAACACCTGTGGAGAGATCTCAAAATGGCAGTTTGGAGAAGGCACCCTTCAAATATCAGGGACCTGGAGCAGTTTGCCAAAGAAGAATGGTCTACAATTCCAGCAGAGCATTGTAAGAAACTCATTGATGGTTACCGGAAGCGGTTGTTCGCAGTTATTTTGGCTAAAGGTTGTGCAACCAAGTATTAGGCTGAGGGTGCCAATACTTTTGTCTGGCCCATTTTTGGAGTTTAGTGTGAAATGATCAATGATTTGATTTTTGCTTCATTCTCTTTTGTGTTTTTTCCTTGCAAGCAAATTAAATGAAGATAATAAGACCAAAGAATTTGTGATTGCAATCATTTTCAGGAAGAAACGGAGTATTATCTGACAGAATTGCAGGGGTGCCAATACTTTTGGCCAGCACTGTACATGAATCACTATGTACAGACTAAGGCAGCATCTTATTCATTTACCAATCTACCCAGTTCATTGTTATATAAATTTGTGATTGCGGATAATGTTATATTTGCATGTAGCTGAAAAGTGCGGCCCTGGAGTTGGTTACTGGTGGGTCCTTGTCACCCCAGTCTGACGCTGACTATGTGGCTTCAATAGGGGCAACATTACTTTGTGAGGGTTGCAAAGTTGTATGATATGCTCTTCTGTGACCCCACTGAATATTGTATAAATGTTTTTTTGTGTGGAGGGGCCCAATTAGGACTTCTGCTATGAGGCCACTTCTGTCACTCACAGACATGCGACATTGTCATTTTTTAAATGAGGAAAATGATCCAAAGTTTTATATGTTTGACTCAATTGTTGATTTGGATCTCTTTATTTTCTTTTAGGTCTCGTCTGATGTAGGTTTAGATCAAATTTTATGAAGAAATGTAGAAATATCTGAAAGGTTCACAAACTGTCAAGCACCACTGTATTGTTCCCCTGCTACATACCGTACACCTTTGTCAGGGATCTCACATGATCCTGATTAATCACAGAGACCACCCACTGTGATCTCTGGAGTGAACCGCTCTCTGCTGCCCCCTATTGCCCACACAATTGCACAATTGGCCAACGATCAACTGAGGGGGCTGCAGGCAGTTCTCAGTACGTAGTTATCTGAAGGCTAACAGTGAGCGTATGGCGTACACACCTCCGAATTCCAAGGCATGGAATATGTGTATAGGCCCCCGTACGATCACTGCCAGCCTCACGATTACCCAATAAAGATTATTAGCTGCCACCACCAATCATTTGCGGCTGATTGGATGCCTTATAGGTAACGTGTGGCTTTGGGGAAGGCACTATTACAGAGCAAAAGAAACAGAACTATTAAATTTTATATTTAATCCAAAGGGAGGCAGTGTTTATGAAAAAATATACAAAAGATTTTACAAAGGGGGACAAAACAATACAGCATATACAGTTACACAAAATAAAAGGGATTAATAGAAGAACTTACTATACCGATCGCAGAGACGATTCAGTTTAGTCAGAGTGGAGCACTCCAATTGATTTTGCCGTTCCGCGAACATGACCCCTGCTTACACGAATATGTATCTCTCAGCATGAGCAACGATCAATATTCGGCTTGATCTTTTATGCTGAATTGGGCCCTGCCCACACACTCCCTTGTGATTACCTCACGTGGGCTGGTCTCCGCCCTTCATGATTTTATTAAATCTCTAATTTCTGTGATATCTCCTCGCTTGACGATTGCAAATATTAGCAAGTGATGCCATATTTTTTTATTGCGATTTTACCTTTTCTTAGAGATCAAACATGACATGGCTGCTTTCAGTTATCTTTGCCCTATTGTGTTACAGCTCACCGGCAGGACTCTCAGATCTGAAAAAAATATGCATACTGTTTTCCCACATAGCCCCGCCGCTAAAAATATTTGTCCCGTCACAATCAGAGTTATAGAAATCCCTATATTCTATATTTCATTTTGGTGCCTCTGCGTACGGGAAATCAAAGAGCGTGCAAATCTGAATGACTCAGCTATTCTCAGGAGTGTGATAGATTCTCTTTGAAGCCTAACATGATGTTTCCTAACTCCTTCTAGTCAAATACACAACTCATTCAGTCTCTGGGCCATATGTTCAAAGGTGTCTATTCGTCACATATGTCTCTTTTACCCGGAGCTCCCTTTCGTATGGTAAATGCTCTGGATAATTAAATTTGACACTTCTGGTGTACAGTGCCACTTTACATAGAAGCAGCAGTTTACATTGCCATCTCCCATCCTTAAAGCAAATAGAATAGAGGAGGAGGTTTAGGTGAGAGGGATTTCAGAGATTTCTAATTAGGTCATAGAAAATATGTTGTTCATGTCATACACACTGCCCACCTTACACACTGCCCACCTTACACACTGCCCACCTTACACACTGCCCACCTTACACGCTGCCCACCTTACACGCTGTAGAGCTCGTCACTCGGTACTAACAAGATACTGGATGTGTTTGTTTTTCATTAATTGTTCCCTGCTGTTCCTGACTTTGGACAAGTTCTTAGCTGTAAATCACAGAAGGGAAATACGAAAAGATTCAAGGTCGGACAGATCATTATATAAAAAGAGGATCTGACAACACAATGACTTATGTGATTAGTAAGAACATCCAATTCCTGAGGATCTCAAACACGGACACCGGAGACCTTGACTGTTCTACAATCTGATTCCACCGTTACTGATTCTAAAACTCCATAACGATTATCATCTGAAATTCTCCCAAACTCGTTCCAATGTAACTGTGAACAGAATCAGAGCAGGAACACAGCAAAAGTACCGACTCCATAGTAAAGCTGGGGTATAATGGGAGAAGTACTATAGCAGTTATATTCTTGTACATAAGGGGCAGTATTATAGCAGTTATATTCTTGTACATAGGGAGCAGTATTATAGTAGTTATATTCTTGTACATAGGGAGCAGTATTATAGTAGTTATATTCTTGTACATAGGAGCAGTATTATAGTAGTTATATTCTTGTACATAGGAGCAGTATTATAGTAGTTATATTCTTGTACATAGGGGGCAGTATTATAGCAGTTATATTCTTGTACATAGGAGCAGTATTATAGTAGTTATATTCTTGTACATAGGAGCAGTATTATAGTAGTTCTATTCTTGTACATAGGAGCAGTATTATAGTAGTTATATTCTTGTACATAGGAGCAGTATTATAGTAGTTATATTCTTGTACATAGGAGCAGTATTATAGTAGTTCTATTCTTGTACATAGGAGCAGTATCATAGTAGTTCTATTCTTGTACATAGGAGCAGTATTATAGTAGTTATATTCTTGTACATAGGGGGCAGTATTATAGTAGTTATATTCTTGTACATAGGGGGCAGTATTATAGTTGTTATATTCTTGTACATAGGAGCAGTATTATAGTAGTTATATTCTTGTACATAGGGGCAGTATTATAGTAGTTATATTCTTGTACATAGGGGGCAGTATTATAGTAGTTATATTCTTGAACATAGGAGCAGTATTATAGTAGTTATATTCTTGTACATAGGGGGCAGTATTATAGTAGTTATATTCTTGTACATAGGGAGCAGTATTATAGCAGTTATATTCTTATACATAGGGGCAGTATTATAGTAGTTATATTCTTGTACATAGGGGGCAGTATTATAGTAGTTATATTCTTGTACATATGAGCAGTATTATAGTAGTTATATTCTTGTACATAGGAGCAGCATTATAGTAGTTATATTCTTGTACATAGGGGCAGTATTATAGTAGTTATATTCTTGTACATAGGGGGCAGTATTTTAGTAGTTATATTCTTGTACATAGCGGGCAGTATTATAGTAGTTATATTCTTGTACATAGGGGCAGTATTATAGTAGTTATATTCTTGTACATAGGAGCAGTATTATAGTAGTTATATTCTTGTACATAGGAGCAGTATTATAGTAGTTATATTCTTGTACTTAGGGGCAGTATTATAGTAGTTATATTCTTGTACATAGGGGGCAGTATTATAGTAGTTATATTCTTGTACATAGGAGCAGTATTATAGTAGTTATATTCTTGTACATAGGGGCAGTATTATAGTAGTTATAGTCTTGTACATAGGGAGCAGTATTATAGTAGTTGTATTCTTGTACATAGGGAGCAGTATTATAGTAGTTATATTCTTGTACATAGGAGCAGTATTATGGTAGCTATATTCTTGTACATAGGATCAGTATTATGGTAGTTATATTCTTGTATATAGGGGCAGTATTATAGTAGTTATATTCTTGTACATAGGAGCAGCATTATAGTAGTTATATTCTTGTATATAGGGGGCAGTATTATAGTTGTTATATTCTTGTACATAGGAGCAGTATTATAGTAGTTATATTCTTGTACATAGGGGCAGTATTATAGTAGTTATATTCTTGCACATAGGAGCAGTATTATAGTAGTTATATTCTTGTACATAGGGGGCAGTATTATAGTAGTTATATTCTTGTACATAGGGACAGTATTATAGTAGTTATATTCTTGTACATAGGAGCAGTATTATAGTAGTTATATTCTTGTACATAGGGAGCAGTATTATAGTAGTTATATTCTTATACATAGAGAGCAGTATTATAGTAGTTATATTCTTGTACATAGGGGGCAGTATTATAGTTGTTATATTCTTGTATATAGGAGCAGTATTATAGTAGTTATATTCTTGTACATAGGGGCAGTATTATAGTAGTTATATTCTTGTACATAGGGGGCAGTATTATAGTAGTTATATTCTTGTACATAGGGGCAGTATTATAGTAGTTATATTCTTGTACATAGGAGCAGTATTATAGTAGTTCTATTCTTGTACATAGGAGCAGTATTATAGTAGTTATATTCTTGTACATAGGAGCAGTATTATAGTAGTTATATTCTTGTACATAGGAGCAGTATTATAGTAGTTCTATTCTTGTACATAGGAGCAGTATCATAGTAGTTCTATTCTTGTACATAGGAGCAGTATTATAGTAGTTATATTCTTGTACATAGGGGGCAGTATTATAGTAGTTATATTCTTGTACATAGGGGGCAGTATTATAGTTGTTATATTCTTGTACATAGGAGCAGTATTATAGTAGTTATATTCTTGTACATAGGGGCAGTATTATAGTAGTTATATTCTTGTACATAGGGGGCAGTATTATAGTAGTTATATTCTTGAACATAGGAGCAGTATTATAGTAGTTATATTCTTGTACATAGGGGGCAGTATTATAGTAGTTATATTCTTGTACATAGGGAGCAGTATTATAGCAGTTATATTCTTATACATAGGGGCAGTATTATAGTAGTTATATTCTTGTACATAGGGGGCAGTATTATAGTAGTTATATTCTTGTACATATGAGCAGTATTATAGTAGTTATATTCTTGTACATAGGAGCAGCATTATAGTAGTTATATTCTTGTACATAGGGGCAGTATTATAGTAGTTATATTCTTGTACATAGGGGGCAGTATTTTAGTAGTTATATTCTTGTACATAGCGGGCAGTATTATAGTAGTTATATTCTTGTACATAGGGGCAGTATTATAGTAGTTATATTCTTGTACATAGGAGCAGTATTATAGTAGTTATATTCTTGTACATAGGAGCAGTATTATAGTAGTTATATTCTTGTACTTAGGGGCAGTATTATAGTAGTTATATTCTTGTACATAGGGGGCAGTATTATAGTAGTTATATTCTTGTACAAAGGAGCAGTATTATAGTAGTTATATTCTTGTACATAGGGGCAGTATTATAGTAGTTATAGTCTTGTACATAGGGAGCAGTATTATAGTAGTTGTATTCTTGTACATAGGGAGCAGTATTATAGTAGTTATATTCTTGTACATAGGAGCAGTATTATGGTAGCTATATTCTTGTACATAGGATCAGTATTATGGTAGTTATATTCTTGTATATAGGGGCAGTATTATAGTAGTTATATTCTTGTACATAGGAGCAGCATTATAGTAGTTATATTCTTGTATATAGGGGGCAGTATTATAGTTGTTATATTCTTGTACATAGGAGCAGTATTATAGTAGTTATATTCTTGTACATAGGGGCAGTATTATAGTAGTTATATTCTTGCACATAGGAGCAGTATTATAGTAGTTATATTCTTGTACATAGGGGGCAGTATTATAGTAGTTATATTCTTGTACATAGGGACAGTATTATAGTAGTTATATTCTTGTACATAGGAGCAGTATTATAGTAGTTATATTCTTGTACATAGGGAGCAGTATTATAGTAGTTATATTCTTATACATAGAGAGCAGTATTATAGTAGTTATATTCTTGTACATAGGGGGCAGTATTATAGTTGTTATATTCTTGTATATAGGAGCAGTATTATAGTAGTTATATTCTTGTACATAGGGGCAGTATTATAGTAGTTATATTCTTGTACATAGGGGGCAGTATTATAGTAGTTATATTCTTGTACATAGGGGCAGTATTATAGTAGTTATATTCTTGCACATAGGAGCAGTATTATAGTAGTTATATTCTTGTACATAGGAGCAGTATTATAGTAGTTATATTCTTGTACATAGGGGCAGTATTATAGTAGTTATATTCTTGTACATAGGGGGCAGTATTATAGTAGTTATATTCTTGTACATAGGGGGCAGTATTATAGTTGTTATATTCTTGTACATAGGAGCAGTATTATAGTAGTTATATTCTTGTACATAGGGGCAGTATTATAGTAGTTATATTCTTGTACATAGGAGCAGTATTATAGTAGTTATATTCTTGCACATAGGAGCAGTATTATAGTAGTTATATTCTTGTGCATAGGGGGCAGTATTATAGTAGTTATATTCTTGTACATAGGGAGCAGTATTATAGCAGTTATATTCTTATACATAGGGGCAGTATTATAGTAGTTATATTCTTGTACATAGGGGGCAGTATCATAGTAGTTATATTCTTATACATAGGAGCAGTATTATAGTAGTTATATTCTTGTACATAGGAGCAGCATTATAGTAGTTATATTCTTGTACATAGGGGCAGTATTATAGTAGTTATATTCTTGTACATAGGGGGCAGTATTTTAGTAGTTATATTCTTGTACATAGCGGGCAGTATTATAGTAGTTATATTCTTGTACATAGGGGCAGTATTATAGTAGTTATATTCTTGTACATAGGGGCAGTATTATAGTAGTTATATTCTTGTACATAGGAGCAGTATTATAGTAGTTATATTCTTGTACTTAGGGGCAGTATTATAGTAGTTATATTCTTGAACATAGGGGGCAGTATTATAGTAGTTATATTCTTGTACATAGGAGCAGTATTATAGTAGTTATATTCTTGTACATAGGGGCAGTATTATAGTAGTTATAGTCTTGTACATAGGGAGCAGTATTATAGTAGTTGTATTCTTGTACATAGGGAGCAGTATTATAGTAGTTATATTCTTGTACATAGGAGCAGTATTATGGTAGTTATATTCTTGTACATAGGATCAGTATTATGGTAGTTATATTCTTGTATATAGGGGCAGTATTATAGTAGTTATATTCTTGTACATAGGTGCAGCATTATAGTAGTTTTATTCTTGTATATAGGGGGCAGTATTATAGTTGTTATATTCTTGTACATAGGAGCAGTATTATAGTAGTTATATTCTTGTACATAGGAGCAGTATTATAGTAGTTATATTCTTGTACATAGGGGCAGTATTATAGTAGTTATATTCTTGCACATAGGAGCAGTATTATAGTAGTTATATTCTTGTACATAGGGGGCAGTATTATAGTAGTTATATTCTTGTACATAGGGACAGTATTATAGTCGTTATATTCTTGTACATAGGAGCAGTATTATAGTAGTTATATTCTTGTACATAGGGAGCAGTATTATAGTAGTTATATTCTTATACATAGAGAGCAGTATTATAGTAGTTATATTCTTGTACATAGGGGGCAGTATTATAGTTGTTATATTCTTGTATATAGGAGCAGTATTATAGTAGTTATATTCTTGTACATAGGGGCAGTATTATAGTAGTTATATTCTTGTACATAGGGGCAGTATTATAGTAGTTATATTCTTGTACATAGGGGGCAGTATTATAGTTATATTCTTGTACATAGGAGCAGTATTATAGTAGTTATATTCTTGTACATAGGGGCAGTATTATTGTAGTTATATTCTTGTACATAGGAACAGTATTATAGTAGTTATATTCTTGTACATAGGGGGCAGTATTATAATAGTTATATTCTTGTACATAGGGGCAGTATTATAGTAGTTATATTCTTGAACATAGGGGGCAGTGTTATAGTAGTTATATTCTTGTACATAGGGGCAGTATTATAGTAGTTATATTCTTGTACATAGGGAGCAGTATTATAGTAGTTATATTCTTGTACATAGGAACAGTATTATAGTAGTTATATTCTTGTACATAGGAGCAGTATTATAGTAGTTATATTCTTGTACATAGGAGCAGTATTATAGTAGATATATTCTTGTACATAGGAGCAGTATTATAGTAGTTATATTCTTGTACATAGGGGCAGTATTATAGTAGTTATATTCTTGTACATAGGGAGCAGTATTATAGTAGTTATATTCTTGTACATAGGGGGCAGTATTATAGTTGTTATATTCTTGTATATAGGAGCAGCATTATAGTAGTTATATTCTTGTACATAGGGCCAGTATTATAGTAGTTATATTCTTGTACATAGGGGCAGTATTATAGTAGTTATATTCTTGTACATAGGGGGCAGTATTATAGTAGTTATATTCTTGTACATGGGGGGCAGTATTATAGTAGTTATATTCTTGTACATAGGGGCAGTATTATAGTAGTTATATTCTTGTACATAGGGGGCAGTATTATAGTAGTTATATTCTTGTACATAGGACCAGTATTATAGTAGTTATATTCTTGTACATAGGAGCAGTATTATAGTAGTTATATTCTTGTACATAGGGGCAGTATTATAGTAGTTATATTCTTGTACATAGGGAGCAGTATTATAGTAGTTATATTCTTGTACATAGTGGCAGCATTATAGTAGTTATATTCTTGTACATAGGGGCAGTATTATAGTAGTTATATTCTTGTACATAGGGGCAGTATTATAGTAGTTATATTCTTGTACATAGCAGCAGTATTATAGTAGTTATATTCTTGTACATAGGGGGCAGTATTATAGTAGTTATATTCTTGTACATAGGGGCAGTATTATAGTAGTTATATTCTTGTACCTTGGGGCAGTATTATAGTAGTTATATTCTTGTACATAGGTGGCAGTATTATAATAGTTATATTCTTGTACATAGGAGCAGTATTATAGTAGTTATATTCTTGTACAGAGGGGCAGTATTATAGTAATTTTATTCTTGTACATAGGAGGCAGTATTATAGTAGTTATATTCTTGTACATAGGAGCAGTATTATAGTAGTTATATTCTTGTACATAGGAGCAGTATTATAGTAGTTATATTCTTGTACATAGGAGCAGTATTATAGTAGTTATATTCTTGTACATAGGGGCAGTATTATAGTAGTTATATTCTTGTACCTTGAGGCAGTATTATAGTAGTTATATTCTTGTACATAGGGGGCAGTATTATAATAGTTATATTCTTGTACATAGGAGTAGTATTATAGTAGTTATATTCTTGTACACAGGGGCAGTATTATAGTAGTTATATTCTTGTACATAGGAGCAGTATTATAATAATTTTATTCTTGTAGATAGGAGGCAGTATTATAGTAGTTATATTCTTGTACATAGGAGCAGTATTATAGTAGTTATATTCTTGTACATAGGAGCAGTATTATAGTAGTTATATTCTTGTACATAGGAACAGTATTATAGTAGTTATATTCTTGTGCATAGGGGGCAGTATTACAATAGTTATATTCTTGTACATAGGAGCAGTATTATAGTAGCTATATTCTTATACATAGGGGCAGTATTATAGTAGTTATATTCTTGTACATAGGGGGCAGTGTTATAGTAGTTATATTCTTATACATAGGGGCAGTATTATAGTAGTTATATTCTTGTACATAGGGAGCAGTATTATAGTAGTTATATTCTTGTACATAGGAGCAGTATTATAGTAGTTATATTCTTGTAAATAGGAGCAGTATTATAGTAGTTATATTCTTGTACATAGGAGCAGTATTATAGTAGTTATATTCTTGTACATAGGGGCAGTATTATAGTAGTTATATTCTTGTACATAGGGGCAGTATTATAGTAGTTACATTCTTGTACATAGGGGCAGTATTATAGTAGTTATATTCTTGTACATAGGGGCAGTATTATGGTAGTTATATTCTTGTACATAGGAGCAGTATTATAGTAGTTATATTACTGTACATAGGGGCAGTATTATAGTAGTTATATTCTTGTACATAGGGGCAGTATTATAGTAGTTATATTCTTGTACATAGTGGCAGCATTAGAGTAGTTATATTCTTGTACATAGGGGCAGTATTATAGTAGTTATATTCTTGTACATAGGGGCAGTATTATAGTAGTTATATTCTTGTACATAGCAGCAGTATTATAGTAGTTATATTCTTGTACATAGGGGCAGTATTATAGTAGTTTTATTCTTGTACATAGGGGCAGTATTTTAGTAGTTATATTCTTGTACCTTGGGGCAGTATTATAGTAGTTATATTCTTGTACATAGGGGGCAGTATTATAATAGTTATATTCTTGTACATAGGAGCAGTATTATAGTAGTTATATTCTTGTACAGAGGGACAGTATTATAGTAATTTTTTTCTTGTACATAGGAGGCAGTATTATAGTAGTTATATTCTTGTACATAGGAGCAGTATTATAGTAGTTATATTACTGTACATAGGAGCAGTATTATAGTAGTTATATTCTTGTACATAGGAGCAGTATTATAGTAGTTATATTCTTGTACATAGGGGCAGTATTATAGTAGTTATATTCTTGTACCTTGGGGCAGTATTATAGTAGTTATATTCTTGTACATAGGGGGCAGTATTATAATAGTTATATTCTTGTACATAGGAGCAGTATTATAGTAGTTATATTCTTGTATATAGGAGCAGTATTATAGTAGTTATATTCTTGTACATAGGGGCAGTATTATAGTAGTTATATTCTTGTACATAGGGGCAGTATTATAGTAGTTATATTCTTGTACATAGTGGCAGCATTATAGTAGTTATATTCTTGTACAGAGGGGCAGTATTATAGTAATTTTATTCTTGTACATAGGAGGCAGTATTATAGTAGTTATTTTCTTGTACATAGGAGCAGTATTATAGTAGTTATATTCTTGTACATAGGGGGCAGTATTATAGTAGTTATATTCTTGTACATAGGGGCAGTATTATAGTAGTTATATTCTTGTACATAGGGGCAGTATTATAGTAGTTATATTCTTGTACCTTGGGGCAGTATTATAGTAGTTATATTCTTGTACATAGGGGGCAGTATTATAATAGTTATATTCTTGTACATAGGAGCAGTATTATAGTAGTTATATTCTTGTACAGAGGGGCAGTATTATAGTAATTTTATTCTTGTACATAGGAGGCAGTATTATAGTAGTTATATTCTTGTACATGGGAGCAGTATTATAGTAGTTATATTCTTGTACATAGGAGCAGTATTATAGTAGTTATATTCTTGTACATAGGAGCAGTGTTATAGTAGTTATATTCTTGTACATAGGGGCAGTATTATAGTAGTTATATTCTTGTACCTTGAGGCAGTATTATAGTAGTTATATTCTTGTACATAGGGGGCAGTATTATAATAGTTATATTCTTGTACATAGGAGCAGTATTATAGTAGTTATATTACTGTACATAGGAGCAGTATTATAGTAGTTATATTCTTGTACATAGGAGCAGTATTATAGTAGTTATATTCTTGTACATAGGGGCAGTATTATAGTAGTTATATTCTTGTACCTTGGGGCAGTATTATAGTAGTTATATTCTTGTACATAGGGGGCAGTATTATAATAGTTATATTCTTGTACATAGGAGCAGTATTATAGTAGTTATATTCTTGTATATAGGAGCAGTATTATAGTAGTTATATTCTTGTACATAGGGGCAGTATTATAGTAGTTATATTCTTGTACATAGTGGCAGCATTATAGTAGTTATATTCTTGTACAGAGGGGCAGTATTATAGTAATTTCATTCTTGTACATAGGAGGCAGTATTATAGTAGTTATATTCTTGTACATAGGGGCAGTATTATAGTAGTTATATTCTTGTACATAGTGGCAGCATTAGAGTAGTTATATTCTTGTACATAGGGGCAGTATTATAGTAGTTATATTCTTGTAACTTGGGGCAGTATTATAGTAGTTATATTCTTGTACATAGGAGCAGTATTATAGTAGTTATATTCTTGCACATAGGAGCAGTATTATAGTAGTTATATTCTTGTGCATAGGGGGCAGTATTATAGTAGTTATATTCTTGTACATAGGGAGCAGTATTATAGCAGTTATATTCTTATACATAGGGGCAGTATTATAGTAGTTATATTCTTGTACATAGGGGGCAGTATCATAGTAGTTATATTCTTATACATAGGAGCAGTATTATAGTAGTTATATTCTTGTACATAGGAGCAGCATTATAGTAGTTATATTCTTGTACATAGGGGCAGTATTATAGTAGTTATATTCTTGTACATAGGGGGCAGTATTTTAGTAGTTATATTCTTGTACATAGCGGGCAGTATTATAGTAGTTATATTCTTGTACATAGGGGCAGTATTATAGTAGTTATATTCTTGTACATAGGGGCAGTATTATAGTAGTTATATTCTTGTACATAGGAGCAGTATTATAGTAGTTATATTCTTGTACTTAGGGGCAGTATTATAGTAGTTATATTCTTGTACATAGGGGGCAGTATTATAGTAGTTATATTCTTGTACATAGGAGCAGTATTATAGTAGTTATATTCTTGTACATAGGGGCAGTATTATAGTAGTTATAGTCTTGTACATAGGGAGCAGTATTATAGTAGTTGTATTCTTGTACATAGGGAGCAGTATTATAGTAGTTATATTCTTGTACATAGGAGCAGTATTATGGTAGTTATATTCTTGTACATAGGATCAGTATTATGGTAGTTATATTCTTGTATATAGGGGCAGTATTATAGTAGTTATATTCTTGTACATAGGTGCAGCATTATAGTAGTTTTATTCTTGTATATAGGGGGCAGTATTATAGTTGTTATATTCTTGTACATAGGAGCAGTATTATAGTAGTTATATTCTTGTACATAGGAGCAGTATTATAGTAGTTATATTCTTGTACATAGGGGCAGTATTATAGTAGTTATATTCTTGCACATAGGAGCAGTATTATAGTAGTTATATTCTTGTACATAGGGGGCAGTATTATAGTAGTTATATTCTTGTACATAGGGACAGTATTATAGTCGTTATATTCTTGTACATAGGAGCAGTATTATAGTAGTTATATTCTTGTACATAGGGAGCAGTATTATAGTAGTTATATTCTTATACATAGAGAGCAGTATTATAGTAGTTATATTCTTGTACATAGGGGGCAGTATTATAGTTGTTATATTCTTGTATATAGGAGCAGTATTATAGTAGTTATATTCTTGTACATAGGGGCAGTATTATAGTAGTTATATTCTTGTACATAGGGGCAGTATTATAGTAGTTATATTCTTGTACATAGGGGGCAGTATTATAGTTATATTCTTGTACATAGGAGCAGTATTATAGTAGTTATATTCTTGTACATAGGGGCAGTATTATTGTAGTTATATTCTTGTACATAGGAACAGTATTATAGTAGTTATATTCTTGTACATAGGGGGCAGTATTATAATAGTTATATTCTTGTACATAGGGGCAGTATTATAGTAGTTATATTCTTGTACATAGGGGGCAGTGTTATAGTAGTTATATTCTTGTACATAGGGGCAGTATTATAGTAGTTATATTCTTGTACATAGGGAGCAGTATTATAGTAGTTATATTCTTGTACATAGGAACAGTATTATAGTAGTTATATTCTTGTACATAGGAGCAGTATTATAGTAGTTATATTCTTGTACATAGGAGCAGTATTATAGTAGATATATTCTTGTACATAGGAGCAGTATTATAGTAGTTATATTCTTGTACATAGGGGCAGTATTATAGTAGTTATATTCTTGTACATAGGGAGCAGTATTATAGTAGTTATATTCTTGTACATAGGGGGCAGTATTATAGTTGTTATATTCTTGTATATAGGAGCAGCATTATAGTAGTTATATTCTTGTACATAGGGCCAGTATTATAGTAGTTATATTCTTGTACATAGGGGCAGTATTATAGTAGTTATATTCTTGTACATAGGGGGCAGTATTATAGTAGTTATATTCTTGTACATGGGGGGCAGTATTATAGTAGTTATATTCTTGTACATAGGGGCAGTATTATAGTAGTTATATTCTTGTACATAGGGGGCAGTATTATAGTAGTTATATTCTTGTACATAGGACCAGTATTATAGTAGTTATATTCTTGTACATAGGAGCAGTATTATAGTAGTTATATTCTTGTACATAGGGGCAGTATTATAGTAGTTATATTCTTGTACATAGGGAGCAGTATTATAGTAGTTATATTCTTGTACATAGTGGCAGCATTATAGTAGTTATATTCTTGTACATAGGGGCAGTATTATAGTAGTTATATTCTTGTACATAGGGGCAGTATTATAGTAGTTATATTCTTGTACATAGCAGCAGTATTATAGTAGTTATATTCTTGTACATAGGGGGCAGTATTATAGTAGTTATATTCTTGTACATAGGGGCAGTATTATAGTAGTTATATTCTTGTACCTTGGGGCAGTATTATAGTAGTTATATTCTTGTACATAGGTGGCAGTATTATAATAGTTATATTCTTGTACATAGGAGCAGTATTATAGTAGTTATATTCTTGTACAGAGGGGCAGTATTATAGTAATTTTATTCTTGTACATAGGAGGCAGTATTATAGTAGTTATATTCTTGTACATAGGAGCAGTATTATAGTAGTTATATTCTTGTACATAGGAGCAGTATTATAGTAGTTATATTCTTGTACATAGGAGCAGTATTATAGTAGTTATATTCTTGTACATAGGGGCAGTATTATAGTAGTTATATTCTTGTACCTTGAGGCAGTATTATAGTAGTTATATTCTTGTACATAGGGGGCAGTATTATAATAGTTATATTCTTGTACATAGGAGTAGTATTATAGTAGTTATATTCTTGTACACAGGGGCAGTATTATAGTAGTTATATTCTTGTACATAGGAGCAGTATTATAATAATTTTATTCTTGTAGATAGGAGGCAGTATTATAGTAGTTATATTCTTGTACATAGGAGCAGTATTATAGTAGTTATATTCTTGTACATAGGAGCAGTATTATAGTAGTTATATTCTTGTACATAGGAACAGTATTATAGTAGTTATATTCTTGTGCATAGGGGGCAGTATTACAATAGTTATATTCTTGTACATAGGAGCAGTATTATAGTAGCTATATTCTTATACATAGGGGCAGTATTATAGTAGTTATATTCTTGTACATAGGGGGCAGTGTTATAGTAGTTATATTCTTATACATAGGGGCAGTATTATAGTAGTTATATTCTTGTACATAGGGAGCAGTATTATAGTAGTTATATTCTTGTACATAGGAGCAGTATTATAGTAGTTATATTCTTGTAAATAGGAGCAGTATTATAGTAGTTATATTCTTGTACATAGGAGCAGTATTATAGTAGTTATATTCTTGTACATAGGGGCAGTATTATAGTAGTTATATTCTTGTACATAGGGGCAGTATTATAGTAGTTACATTCTTGTACATAGGGGCAGTATTATAGTAGTTATATTCTTGTACATAGGGGCAGTATTATGGTAGTTATATTCTTGTACATAGGAGCAGTATTATAGTTGTTATATTACTGTACATAGGGGCAGTATTATAGTAGTTATATTCTTGTACATAGGGGCAGTATTATAGTAGTTATATTCTTGTACATAGTGGCAGCATTAGAGTAGTTATATTCTTGTACATAGGGGCAGTATTATAGTAGTTATATTCTTGTACATAGGGGCAGTATTATAGTAGTTATATTCTTGTACATAGCAGCAGTATTATAGTAGTTATATTCTTGTACATAGGGGCAGTATTATAGTAGTTTTATTCTTGTACATAGGGGCAGTATTTTAGTAGTTATATTCTTGTACCTTGGGGCAGTATTATAGTAGTTATATTCTTGTACATAGGGGGCAGTATTATAATAGTTATATTCTTGTACATAGGAGCAGTATTATAGTAGTTATATTCTTGTACAGAGGGACAGTATTATAGTAATTTTTTTCTTGTACATAGGAGGCAGTATTATAGTAGTTATATTCTTGTACATAGGAGCAGTATTATAGTAGTTATATTACTGTACATAGGAGCAGTATTATAGTAGTTATATTCTTGTACATAGGAGCAGTATTATAGTAGTTATATTCTTGTACATAGGGGCAGTATTATAGTAGTTATATTCTTGTACCTTGGGGCAGTATTATAGTAGTTATATTCTTGTACATAGGGGGCAGTATTATAATAGTTATATTCTTGTACATAGGAGCAGTATTATAGTAGTTATATTCTTGTATATAGGAGCAGTATTATAGTAGTTATATTCTTGTACATAGGGGCAGTATTATAGTAGTTATATTCTTGTACATAGGGGCAGTATTATAGTAGTTATATTCTTGTACATAGTGGCAGCATTATAGTAGTTATATTCTTGTACAGAGGGGCAGTATTATAGTAATTTTATTCTTGTACATAGGAGGCAGTATTATAGTAGTTATTTTCTTGTACATAGGAGCAGTATTATAGTAGTTATATTCTTGTACATAGGGGGCAGTATTATAGTAGTTATATTCTTGTACATAGGGGCAGTATTATAGTAGTTATATTCTTGTACATAGGGGCAGTATTATAGTAGTTATATTCTTGTACCTTGGGGCAGTATTATAGTAGTTATATTCTTGTACATAGGGGGCAGTATTATAATAGTTATATTCTTGTACATAGGAGCAGTATTATAGTAGTTATATTCTTGTACAGAGGGGCAGTATTATAGTAATTTTATTCTTGTACATAGGAGGCAGTATTATAGTAGTTATATTCTTGTACATGGGAGCAGTATTATAGTAGTTATATTCTTGTACATAGGAGCAGTATTATAGTAGTTATATTCTTGTACATAGGAGCAGTGTTATAGTAGTTATATTCTTGTACATAGGGGCAGTATTATAGTAGTTATATTCTTGTACCTTGAGGCAGTATTATAGTAGTTATATTCTTGTACATAGGGGGCAGTATTATAATAGTTATATTCTTGTACATAGGAGCAGTATTATAGTAGTTATATTACTGTACATAGGAGCAGTATTATAGTAGTTATATTCTTGTACATAGGAGCAGTATTATAGTAGTTATATTCTTGTACATAGGGGCAGTATTATAGTAGTTATATTCTTGTACCTTGGGGCAGTATTATAGTAGTTATATTCTTGTACATAGGGGGCAGTATTATAATAGTTATATTCTTGTACATAGGAGCAGTATTATAGTAGTTATATTCTTGTATATAGGAGCAGTATTATAGTAGTTATATTCTTGTACATAGGGGCAGTATTATAGTAGTTATATTCTTGTACATAGTGGCAGCATTATAGTAGTTATATTCTTGTACAGAGGGGCAGTATTATAGTAAATTCATTCTTGTACATAGGAGGCAGTATTATAGTAGTTATATTCTTGTACATAGGGGCAGTATTATAGTAGTTATATTCTTGTACATAGTGGCAGCATTAGAGTAGTTATATTCTTGTACATAGGGGCAGTATTATAGTAGTTATATTCTTGTAACTTGGGGCAGTATTATAGTAGTTATATTCTTGTACATAGGGGGCAGTATTATAATAGTTATATTCTTGTACATAGGAGCAGTATTATAGTAGTTATATTCTTGAACAGAGGGGCAGTATTATAGTAATTTTATTCTTGTACATAGGAGGCAGTATTATAATAGTTATATTCTTGTACATAGGGGCAGTATTATAGTAGCTATATTCTTATACATAGGGGCAGTATTATAGTAGCTATATTCTTGTACATAGGGGGCAGTGTTATAGTAGTTATATTCTTGTACATAGGGGCAGTATTATAGTAGTTATATTCTTGTACATAGGGGCAGTATTATAGTAGTTATATTCTTGTACATAGGGGCAGTATTAGAGTAGTTATATTCTTGTACATAGTGGCAGCATTAGAGTAGTTATATTCTTGTACATAGGGGCAGTATTATAGTAGTTATATTCTTGTACATAGGGGCAGTATTATAGTAGTTATATTCTTGTACATAGCAGCAGTATTATAGTAGTTATATTCTTGTACATAGGGGGCAGTATTATAGTAGTTATATTCTTGTACATAGGGGCAGTATTATAGTAGTTATATTCTTGTACCTTGGGGCAGTATTATAGTAGTTATATTCTTGTACATAGGGGGCAGTTTTATAATAGTTATATTCTTGTACATAGGAGCAGTATTATAGTAGTTATATTCTTGTACAGAGGGGCAGTATTATAGTAATTTTATTCTTGTACATAGGAGGCAGTATTATAGTAGTTATATTCTTGTACATAGGAGCAGTATTATAGTAGTTATATTCTTGTACATAGGAGCAGTATTATAGTAGTTATATTCTTGTACATAGGAGCAGTATTATAGTAGTTATATTCTTGTACATAGGGGGCAGTATTATAATAGTTATATTCTTGTACATAGGAGCAGTATTATAGTAGTTATATTCTTGTACACAGGGGCAGTATTATAGTAGTTATATTCTTGTACATAGGAGCAGTATTATAGTAATTTTATTCTTGTACATAGGAGGCAGTATTATAGTAGTTATATTCTTGTACATAGGAGCAGTATTATAGTAGTTATATTCTTGTACATAGGAGCAGTATTATAGTAGTTATATTCTTGTACATAGGAACAGTATTATAGTAGTTATATTCTTGTACATAGGGGGCAGTATTATAATAGTTATATTCTTGTGCATAGGAGCAGTATTATAGTAGTTATATTCTTATACATAGGGGCAGTATTATAGTAGTTATATTCTTGTACATAGGGGGCAGTGTTATAGTAGTTATATTCTTGTACATAGGGGCAGTATTATAGTAGTTATATTCTTGTACATAGGGAGCAGTATTATAGTAGTTATATTCTTGTACATAGGAGCAGTATTATAGTAGTTATATTCTTGTACATAGGAGCAGTGTTATAGTAGTTTTATTCTTGTACATAGGAGCAGCATTATAGTAGTTATATTCTTGTACATAGGGGCAGTATTATAGTAGTTATATTCTTGTACATATAGGCAGTATTATAGTAGTTACATTCTTGTACATAGGGGCAGTATTATAGTAGTTATATTCTTGTACATAGGCGCAGTATTGTAATAGTTATATTCTTGTACATAGGAGCAGTATTATAGTAGTTATATTACTGTACATAGGGGCAGTATTATAGTAGTTATATTCTTGTACATAGGGGCAGTATTATAGTAGTTATATTCTTGTACATAGTGGCAGCATTAGAGTAGTTATATTCTTGTACATAGGGGCAGTATTATACTAGTTATATTCTTGTACATAGGGGCAGTATTATAGTAGTTATATTCTTGTACATAGCAGCAGTATTATAGTAGTTATATTCTTGTACATAGGGGGCAGTATTATAGTAGTTATATTCTTGTACATAGGGGCAGTATTTTAGTAGTTATATTCTTGTACCTTGGGGCAGTATTATAGTAGTTATATTCTTGTACATAGGGGGCAGTATTATAATAGTTATATTCTTGTACATAGGAGCAGTATTATAGTAGTTATATTCTTGTACACAGGGGCAGTATTATAGTAGTTATATTCTTGTACATAGGAGCAGTATTATAGTAATTTTATTCTTGTACATAGGAGGCAGTATTATAGTAGTTATATTATTGTACATAGGAGCAGTATTATAGTAGTTATATTCTTGTACATAGGAGCAGTATTATAGTAGTTATATTCTTGTACATAGGGGCAGTATTATAGTAGTTATATTCTTGTACCTTGGGGCAGTATTATAGTAGTTATATTCTTGTACATAGGGGGCAGTATTATAATAGTTATATTCTTGTACATAGGAGCAGTATTATAGTAGTTATATTCTTGTATATAGGAGCAGTATTATAGTAGTTATATTCTTGTACATAGGGGCAGTATTATAGTAGTTATATTCTTGTACATAGGGGCAGTATTATAGTAGTTATATTCTTGTACATAGTGGCAGCATTATAGTAGTTATATTCTTGTACATAGGGGCAGTATTATAGTAGTTATATTCTTGTACATAGGGGCAGTATTATAGTAGTTATATTCTTGTACATAGCAGCAGTATTATAGTAGTTATATTCTTGTACATAGGGGGCAGTATTATAGTAGTTATATTCTTGTACATAGGGGCAGTAATATAGTAGTTATATTCTTGTACCTTGGGGCAGTATTATAGTAGTTATATTCTTGTACATAGGGGGCAGTATTATAATAGTTATATTCTTGTACATAGGATCAGTATTATAGTAGTTATATTCTTGTACAGAGGGGCAGTATTATAGTAACTTTATTCTTGTACATAGGAGGCAGTATTATAGTAGTTATATTCTTGTACATAGGAGCAGTATTATAGTAGTTATATTCTTGTACATAGGAGCAGTATTATAATAGTTATATTCTTGTACATAAGAGCAGTATTATAGTAGTTATATTCTTGTACATAGGGGCAGTATTATAGTAGTTATATTCTTGTACCTTGAGGCAGTATTATAGTAGTTATATTCTTGTACATAGGGGGCAGTATTATAATAGTTATATTCTTGTACATGGGAGCAGTATTATAGTAGTTATATTCTTGTGCACAGGGGCAGTATTATAGTAGTTATATTCTTGTACATAGGAGCAGTATTATAGTAATTTTATTCTTGTACATAGGAGGCAGTATTATAGTAGTTATATTCTTGTACATAGGAGCAGTATTATAGTAGTTATATTCTTGTACATAGGAGCAGTATTATAGTAGTTATATTATTGTACATAGGAACAGTATTATAGTAGTTATATTCTTGTACATAGGGGGCAGTATTATAATAGTTATATTCTTGTACATAGAAGCAGTATTATAGTAGCTATATTCTTATACATATTGGCAGTATTATAGTAGTTATATTCTTGTACATAGGGGGCAGTGTTATAGTAGTTATATTCTTGTACATAGGGGCAGTATTATAGTAGTTATATTCTTGTACATAGGGAGCAGTATTATAGTAGTTATATTCTTGTACATAGGAGCAGTATTATAGTAGTTATATTCTTGTACATAGGAGCAGTATTATAGTAGTTATATTCTTGTACAGAGGGGCAGTATTATAGTAATTTTATTCTTGTACATAGGAGGCAGTATTATAGTAGTTATATTCTTGTACATAGGAGCAGTATTATAGTAGTTATATTCTTGTACATAGGAGCAGTATTATAGTAGTTATATTCTTGTACATAGGAGCAGTATTATAGTAGTTATATTCTTGTACATAGGGGGCAGTATTATAATAGTTATATTCTTGTACATAGGAGCAGTATTATAGTAGTTATATTCTTGTACACAGGGGCAGTATTATAGTAGTTATATTCTTGTACATAGGAGCAGTATTATAGTAATTTTATTCTTGTACATAGGAGGCAGTATTATAGTAGTTATATTCTTGTACATAGGAGCAGTATTATAGTAGTTATATTCTTGTACATAGGAGCAGTATTATAGTAGTTATATTCTTGTACATAGGAACAGTATTATAGTAGTTATATTCTTGTACATAGGGGGCAGTATTATAATAGTTATATTCTTGTGCATAGGAGCAGTATTATAGTAGTTATATTCTTATACATAGGGGCAGTATTATAGTAGTTATATTCTTGTACATAGGGGGCAGTGTTATAGTAGTTATATTCTTGTACATAGGGGCAGTATTATAGTAGTTATATTCTTGTACATAGGGAGCAGTATTATAGTAGTTATATTCTTGTACATAGGAGCAGTATTATAGTAGTTATATTCTTGTACATAGGAGCAGTGTTATAGTAGTTTTATTCTTGTACATAGGAGCAGCATTATAGTAGTTATATTCTTGTACATAGGGGCAGTATTATAGTAGTTATATTCTTGTACATATAGGCAGTATTATAGTAGTTACATTCTTGTACATAGGGGCAGTATTATAGTAGTTATATTCTTGTACATAGGCGCAGTATTGTAATAGTTATATTCTTGTACATAGGAGCAGTATTATAGTAGTTATATTACTGTACATAGGGGCAGTATTATAGTAGTTATATTCTTGTACATAGGGGCAGTATTATAGTAGTTATATTCTTGTACATAGTGGCAGCATTAGAGTAGTTATATTCTTGTACATAGGGGCAGTATTATACTAGTTATATTCTTGTACATAGGGGCAGTATTATAGTAGTTATATTCTTGTACATAGCAGCAGTATTATAGTAGTTATATTCTTGTACATAGGGGGCAGTATTATAGTAGTTATATTCTTGTACATAGGGGCAGTATTTTAGTAGTTATATTCTTGTACCTTGGGGCAGTATTATAGTAGTTATATTCTTGTACATAGGGGGCAGTATTATAATAGTTATATTCTTGTACATAGGAGCAGTATTATAGTAGTTATATTCTTGTACACAGGGGCAGTATTATAGTAGTTATATTCTTGTACATAGGAGCAGTATTATAGTAATTTTATTCTTGTACATAGGAGGCAGTATTATAGTAGTTATATTATTGTACATAGGAGCAGTATTATAGTAGTTATATTCTTGTACATAGGAGCAGTATTATAGTAGTTATATTCTTGTACATAGGGGCAGTATTATAGTAGTTATATTCTTGTACCTTGGGGCAGTATTATAGTAGTTATATTCTTGTACATAGGGGGCAGTATTATAATAGTTATATTCTTGTACATAGGAGCAGTATTATAGTAGTTATATTCTTGTATATAGGAGCAGTATTATAGTAGTTATATTCTTGTACATAGGGGCAGTATTATAGTAGTTATATTCTTGTACATAGGGGCAGTATTATAGTAGTTATATTCTTGTACATAGTGGCAGCATTATAGTAGTTATATTCTTGTACATAGGGGCAGTATTATAGTAGTTATATTCTTGTACATAGGGGCAGTATTATAGTAGTTATATTCTTGTACATAGCAGCAGTATTATAGTAGTTATATTCTTGTACATAGGGGGCAGTATTATAGTAGTTATATTCTTGTACATAGGGGCAGTAATATAGTAGTTATATTCTTGTACCTTGGGGCAGTATTATAGTAGTTATATTCTTGTACATAGGGGGCAGTATTATAATAGTTATATTCTTGTACATAGGATCAGTATTATAGTAGTTATATTCTTGTACAGAGGGGCAGTATTATAGTAACTTTATTCTTGTACATACGAGGCAGTATTATAGTAGTTATATTCTTGTACATAGGAGCAGTATTATAGTAGTTATATTCTTGTACATAGGAGCAGTATTATAATAGTTATATTCTTGTACATAAGAGCAGTATTATAGTAGTTATATTCTTGTACATAGGGGCAGTATTATAGTAGTTATATTCTTGTACCTTGAGGCAGTATTATAGTAGTTATATTCTTGTACATAGGGGGCAGTATTATAATAGTTATATTCTTGTACATGGGAGCAGTATTATAGTAGTTATATTCTTGTGCACAGGGGCAGTATTATAGTAGTTATATTCTTGTACATAGGAGCAGTATTATAGTAATTTTATTCTTGTACATAGGAGGCAGTATTATAGTAGTTATATTCTTGTACATAGGAGCAGTATTATAGTAGTTATATTCTTGTACATAGGAGCAGTATTATAGTAGTTATATTATTGTACATAGGAACAGTATTATAGTAGTTATATTCTTGTACATAGGGGGCAGTATTATAATAGTTATATTCTTGTACATAGAAGCAGTATTATAGTAGCTATATTCTTATACATATTGGCAGTATTATAGTAGTTATATTCTTGTACATAGGGGGCAGTGTTATAGTAGTTATATTCTTGTACATAGGGGCAGTATTATAGTAGTTATATTCTTGTACATAGGGAGCAGTATTATAGTAGTTATATTCTTGTACATAGGAGCAGTATTATAGTAGTTATATTCTTGTACATAGGAGCAGTATTATAGTAGTTATATTCTTGTACATAGGGGCAGTATTATAGTAGTTATATTCTTGTACATAGGGGCAGCATTAGAGTAGTTATATTCTTGTACATAGGGGCAGTATTATAGTAGTTATATTCTTGTACATAGGAGCAGTATTATAGTAGTTATATTCTTGTACATAGGGGCAGTATTATAGTAGTTATATTCTTGTACCTTGGGGCAGTATTATAGTAGTTATATTCTTGTACATAGGGGGCAGTATTATAATAGTTATATTCTTGTACATAGGAGCAGTATTATAGTAGTTATATTCTTGTATATAGGAGCAGTATTATAGTAGTTATATTCTTGTACATAGGGGCAGTATTATAGTAGTTATATTCTTGTACATAGGGGCAGTATTATAGTAGTTATATTCTTGTACATAGTGGCAGCATTATAGTAGTTATATTCTTGTACATAGGGGCAGTATTATAGTAGTTATATTCTTGTACATAGGGGCAGTATTATAGTAGTTATATTCTTGTACATAGCAGCAGTATTATAGTAGTTATATTCTTGTACATAGGGGGCAGTATTATAGTAGTTATATTCTTGTACATAGGGGCAGTAATATAGTAGTTATATTCTTGTACCTTGGGGCAGTATTATAGTAGTTATATTCTTGTACATAGGGGGCAGTATTATAATAGTTATATTCTTGTACATAGGATCAGTATTATAGTAGTTATATTCTTGTACAGAGGGGCAGTATTATAGTAATTTTATTCTTGTACATAGGAGGCAGTATTATAGTAGTTATATTCTTGTACATAGGAGCAGTATTATAGTAGTTATATTCTTGTACATAGGAGCAGTATTATAATAGTTATATTCTTGTACATAAGAGCAGTATTATAGTAGTTATATTCTTGTACATAGGGGCAGTATTATAGTAGTTATATTCTTGTACCTTGAGGCAGTATTATAGTAGTTATATTCTTGTACATAGGGGGCAGTATTATAATAGTTATATTCTTGTACATAGGAGCAGTATTATAGTAGTTATATTCTTGTGCACAGGGGCAGTATTATAGTAGTTATATTCTTGTACATAGGAGCAGTATTATAGTAATTTTATTCTTGTACATAGGAGGCAGTATTATAGTAGTTATATTCTTGTACATAGGAGCAGTATTATAGTAGTTATATTCTTGTACATAGGAGCAGTATTATAGTAGTTATATTCTTGTACATAGGAACAGTATTATAGTAGTTATATTCTTGTACATAGGGGGCAGTATTATAATAGTTATATTCTTGTACATAGAAGCAGTATTATAGTAGCTATATTCTTATACATATTGGCAGTATTATAGTAGTTATATTCTTGTACATAGGGGGCAGTGTTATAGTAGTTATATTCTTGTACATAGGGGCAGTATTATAGTAGTTATATTCTTGTACATAGGGAGCAGTATTATAGTAGTTATATTCTTGTACATAGGAGCAGTATTATAGTAGTTATATTCTTGTACATAGGAGCAGTATTATAGTAGTTATATTCTTGTACATAGGGGCAGTATTATAGTAGTTATATTCTTATACATAGGGGCAGTATTATAGTAGTTATATTCTTGTACATAGTGGCAGCATTAGAGTAGTTATATTCTTGTACATAGGGGCGGTATTATAGTAGTTATATTCTTGTACATAGGGGCAGTATTATAGTAGTTATATTCTTGTACATAGCAGCAGTATTATAGTAGTTATATTCTTGTACATAGGGGGCAGTATTATAGTAGTTATATTCTTGTACATAGGGGCAGTATTATAGTAGTTATATTCTTGTACCTTGGGGCAGTATTATAGTAGTTATATTCTTGTACATAGGGGGCAGTATTATAATAGTTATATTCTTGTACATAGGAGCAGTATTATAGTAGTTACATTCTTGTACACAGGGGCAGTATTATAGTAGTTATATTCTTGTACATAGGAGCAGTATTATAGTAATTTTATTCTTGTACATAGGAGGCAGTATTATAGTAGTTATATTCTTGTACATAGGAGCAGTATTATAGTAGTTATATTATTGTACATAGGAGCAGTATTATAGTAGTTATATTCTTGTACATAGGAGCAGTATTATAGTAGTTATATTCTTGTACATAGGGGCAGTATTATAGTAGTTATATTCTTGTACCTTGGGGCAGTATTATAGTAGTTATATTCTTGTACATAGGGGGCAGTATTATAATAGTTATATTCTTGTACATAGGAGCAGTATTATAGTAGTTATATTCTTGTATATAGGAGCAGTATTATAGTAGTTATATTCTTGTACATAGGGGCAGTATTATAGTAGTTATATTCTTGTACATAGGGGCAGTATTATAGTAGTTATATTCTTGTACATAGTGGCAGCATTATAGTAGTTATATTCTTGTACATAGGGGCAGTATTATAGTAGTTATATTCTTGTACATAGGGGCAGTATTATAGTAGTTATATTCTTGTACATAGCAGCAGTATTATAGTAGTTATATTCTTGTACATAGGGGGCAGTGTTATAGTAGTTATATTCTTGTACATAGGGGCAGTAATATAGTAGTTATATTCTTGTACCTTGGGGCAGTATTATAGTAGTTATATTCTTGTACATAGGGGGCAGTATTATAATAGTTATATTCTTTTACATAGGATCAGTATTATAGTAGTTATATTCTTGTACAGAGGGGCAGTATTATAGTAATTTTATTCTTGTACATAGGAGGCAGTATTATAGTAGTTATATTCTTGTACATAGGAGCAGTATTATAGTAGTTATATTCTTGTACATAGGAGCAGTATTATAGTAGTTATATTCTTGTACATAGGAGCAGTATTATAGTAGTTATATTCTTGTACATAGGGGCAGTATTATAGTAGTTATATTCTTGTACCTTGAGGCAGTATTATAGTAGTTATATTCTTGTACATAGGGGGCAGTATTATAATAGTTATATTCTTGTACATAGGAGCAGTATTATAGTAGTTATATTCTTGTGCACAGGGGCAGTATTATAGTAGTTATATTCTTGTACATATTAGCAGTATTATAGTAATTTTATTCTTGTACATAGGAGGCAGTATTATAGTAGTTATATTCTTGTACATAGGAGCAGTATTATAGTAGTTATATTCTTGTACATAGGAGCAGTATTATAGTAGTTATATTCTTGTACATAGGAACAGTATTATAGTAGTTATATTCTTGTACATAGGGGGCAGTATTATAATAGTTATATTCTTGTACATAGAAACAGTATTATAGTAGCTATATTTTTATACATAGGGGCAGTATTATAGTAGTTATATTCTTGTACATAGGGGGCAGTGTTATAGTAGTTATATTCTTGTACATAGGGGCAGTATTATAGTAGTTATATTCTTGTACATAGGGAGCAGTATTAGAGTAGTTATATTCTTGTACATAGGAGCAGTATTATAGTAGTTATATTCTCGTACATAGGAGCAGTATTATAGTAGTTATATTCTTGTACATAGGGGCAGTATTATAGTAGTTATATTCTTGTACATAGGGGCAGTATTATAGTAGTTATATTCTTGTACATAGGGGCAGTATTATAGTAGTTATATTCTTGTACATAGGAGCAGTATTATAGTAGTTATATTCTTGTACATAGGGAGCAGTATTATAGTAGTTATATTCTTGTACATAGGAGCAGTATTATAGTAGTTATATTCTTGTTCATAGGGGGCAGTATTATAGTAGTTATATTCTTGTACATAGGGGCAGTATTATATTAGTTATATTCTTGTACCTTGGGGCAGTATTATAGTAGTTATATTCTTGTACATAGGGGGCAGTATTATAATAGTTATATTCTTGTACATAGGAGCAGTATTATAGTTGATATATTCTTGTACACAGGGGCAGTATTATAGTAGTTATATTCTTGTACATAGGAGCAGTATTATAGTAATTTTATTCTTGTACATAGGAGGCAGTATTATAGTAGTTATATTCTTGTATATAGGAGCAGTATTATAGTAGTTATATTCTTGTACATAGGAGCAGTATTATAGTAGTTATATTCTTGTACATAGGAGCAGTATTATAGTAGTTATATTCTTGTACATAGGGAGCAGTATTATAGTATTTATATTCTTGTACATAGGAGCAGTATTATAGTAGTTATATTCTTGTACATAGGGGGCAGTATTATAATAGTTATATTCTTGTACATAGGAGCAGTATTATAGTAGTTATATTCTTGTACACAGGGGCAGTATTATAGTAGTTATATTCTTGTACATAGGAGCAGTATTATAGTAATTTTATTCTTGTACATAGGAGGCAGTATTATAGTAGTTATATTCTTGTACATAGGAGCAGTATTATAGTAGTTATATTCTTATACATAGGGGCAGTATTATAGTAGTTATATTCTTGTACATAGGGGGCAGTGTTATAGTAGTTATATTCTTGTACATAGGGGCAGTATTATAGTAGTTATATTCTTGTACATAGGGAGCAGTATTATAGTAGTTATATTCTTGTACATAGGAGCAGTATTATAGTAGTTATATTCTTGTACATAGGAGCAGTATTATGGTAGTTATATTCTTGTACATAGGAGCAGTATTATAGTAGTTATATTCTTGTACATAGGGGCAGTATTATAGTAGTTATTTTCTTGTACATAGGGGCAGTATTATAGTATTTATATTCTTGTACATAGCAGCAGTATTATAGTAGTTATATTCTTGTACATAGGGGGCAGTATTATAGTAGTTATATTCTTGTACATAGGGGCAGTATTATAGTAGTTATATTCTTGTACCTTGGGGCAGTATTATAGTAGTTATATTCTTGTACATAGGGGGCAGTATTATAATAGTTATATTCTTGTACATAGGAGCAGTATTATAGTAGTTATATTCTTGTACAGAGGGGCAGTATTATAGTAATTTTATTCTTGTACATAGGAGGCAGTATTATAGTAGTTATATTCTTGCACATAGGAGCAGTATTATAGTAGTTATATTATTGCACATAGGAGCATTATTATAGTAGTTATATTCTTGTACATAGGAGCAGTATTATAGTAGTTATATTCTTGTACAGAGGGGCAGTATTATAGTAATTTTATTCTTGTACATAGGAGGCAGTATTATAGTGGTTATATTCTTGTACATAGGAGCAGTATTATAGTAGTTATATTCTTGTACATAGGAGCAGTATTATAATAGTTATATTCTTGTACATAGGAGCAGTATTATAGTAGTTATATTCTTGTACATAGGGGCAGTATTATAGAAGTTATATTCTTGTACCTTGAGGCAGTATTATAGTAGTTATATTCTTGTACATAGGGGGCAGTATTATAATAGTTATATTCTTGTACATAGGAGCAGTATTATAGTAGTTATATTCTTGTGCACAGGGGCAGTATTATAGTAGTTATATTCTTGTACATAGGAGCAGTATTATAGTAATTTTATTCTTGTACATAGGAGGCAGTATTATAGTAGTTATATTCTTGTACATAGGAGCAGTATTATAGTAGTTATATTCTTGTACATAGGAGCAGTATTATAGTAGTTATATTCTTGTACATAGGAACAGTATTATAGTAGTTATATTCTTGTACATAGGGGGCAGTATTATAATAGTTATATTCTTGTACATAGAAGCAGTATTATAGTAGCTATATTCTTATACATAGGGGCAGTATTATAGTAGTTATATTCTTGTACATAGGGGGCAGTGTTATAGTAGTTATATTCTTGTACATAGGGGCAGTATTATAGTAGTTATATTCTTGTACATAGGGAGCAGTATTAGAGTAGTTATATTCTTGAACATAGGAGCAGTATTATAGTAGTTATATTCTTGTACATAGGAGCAGTATTATAGTAGTTATATTCTTGTACATAGGAGCAGTATTATAGTAGTTATATTCTTGTACATAGGGGCAGTATTATAGTAGTTATATTCTTATACATAGGGGCAGTATTATAGTAGTTATATTCTTGTACATAGTGGCAGCATTAGAGTAGTTATATTCTTGTACATAGGGGCAGTATTATAGTAGTTATATTCTTGTACATAGGGGCAGTATTATAGTAGTTATATTCTTGTACATAGCAGCAGTATTATAGTAGTTATATTCTTGTACATAGGGGGCAGTATTATAGTAGTTATATTCTTGTACATAGGGGCAGTATTATAGTAGTTATATTCTTGTACCTTGGGGCAGTATTATAGTAGTTATATTCTTGTACATAGGGGGCAGTATTATAATAGTTATATTCTTGTACATAGGAGCAGTATTATAGTAGTTACATTCTTGTACACAGGGGCAGTATTATAGTAGTTATATTCTTGTACATAGGAGCAGTATTATAGTAATTTTATTCTTGTACATAGGAGGCAGTATTATAGTAGTTATATTCTTGTACATAGGAGCAGTATTATAGTAGTTATATTATTGTACATAGGAGCAGTATTATAGTAGTTATATTCTTGTACATAGGAGCAGTATTATAGTAGTTATATTCTTGTACATAGGGGCAGTATTATAGTAGTTATATTCTTGTACCTTGGGGCAGTATTATAGTAGTTATATTCTTGTACATAGGGGGCAGTATTATAATAGTTATATTCTTGTACATAGGAGCAGTATTATAGTAGTTATATTCTTGTATATAGGAGCAGTATTATAGTAGTTATATTCTTGTACATAGGGGCAGTATTATAGTAGTTATATTCTTGTACATAGGGGCAGTATTATAGTAGTTATATTCTTGTACATAGTGGCAGCATTATAGTAGTTATATTCTTGTACATAGGGGCAGTATTATAGTAGTTATATTCTTGTACATAGGGGCAGTATTATAGTAGTTATATTCTTGTACATAGCAGCAGTATTATAGTAGTTATATTCTTGTACATAGGGGGCAGTATTATAGTAGTTATATTCTTGTACATAGGGGCAGTAATATAGTAGTTATATTCTTGTACCTTGGGGCAGTATTATAGTAGTTATATTCTTGTACATAGGGGGCAGTATTATAATAGTTATATTCTTGTACATAGGATCAGTATTATAGTAGTTATATTCTTGTACAGAGGGGCAGTATTATAGTAATTTTATTCTTGTACATAGGAGGCAGTATTATAGTAGTTATATTCTTGTACATAGGAGCAGTATTATAGTAGTTATATTCTTGTACATAGGAGCAGTATTATAGTAGTTATATTCTTGTACATAGGAGCAGTATTATAGTAGTTATATTCTTGTACATAGGGGCAGTATTATAGTAGTTATATTCTTGTACCTTGAGGCAGTATTATAGTAGTTATATTCTTGTACATAGGGGGCAGTATTATAATAGTTATATTCTTGTACATAGGAGCAGTATTATAGTAGTTATATTCTTGTGCACAGGGGCAGTATTATAGTAGTTATATTCTTGTACATAGGAGCAGTATTATAGTAATTTTATTCTTGTACATAGGAGGCAGTATTATAGTAGTTATATTCTTGTACATAGGAGCAGTATTATAGTAGTTATATTCTTGTACATAGGAGCAGTATTATAGTAGTTATATTCTTGTACATAGGAACAGTATTATAGTAGTTATATTCTTGTACATAGGGGGCAGTATTATAATAGTTATATTCTTGTACATAGAAGCAGTATTATAGTAGCTATATTTTTATGCATAGGGGCAGTATTATAGTAGTTATATTCTTGTACATAGGGGGCAGTGTTATAGTAGTTATATTCTTGTACATAGGGGCAGTATTATAGTAGTTATATTCTTGTACATAGGGAGCAGTATTAGAGTAGTTATATTCTTGTACATAGGAGCAGTATTATAGTAGTTATATTCTCGTACATAGGAGCAGTATTATAGTAGTTATATTCTTGTACATAGGAGCAGTATTATAGTTGTTATATTCTTGTACATAGGGGCAGTATTATAGTAGTTATATTCTTATACATAGGGGCAGTATTATAGTAGTTATATTCTTGTACATAGTGGCAGCATTAGAGTAGTTATATTCTTGTACATAGGGGCAGTATTATAGTAGTTATATTCTTGTACATAGGGGCAGTATTATAGTAGTTATATTCTTGTACATAGGGGCAGTATTATAGTAGTTATATTCTTGTACATAGTAGCAGTATTATAGTAGTTATATTCTTGTACATAGGGAGCAGTATTATAGTAGTTATATTCTTGTACATAGGAGCAGTATTATAGTAGTTATATTCTTGTTCATAGGGGGCAGTATTATAGTAGTTATATTCTTGTACATAGGGGCAGTATTATAGTAGTTATATTCTTGTACCTTGGGGCAGTATTATAGTAGTTATATTCTTGTACATAGGGGGCAGTATTATAATAGTTATATTCTTGTACATAGTAGCAGTATTATAGTAGTTATATTCTTGTGCACAGGGGCAGTATTATAGTAGTTATATTCTTGTACATAGGAGCAGTATTATAGTAATTTTATTCTTGTACATAGGAGGCAGTATTATAGTAGTTATATTCTTGTATATAGGAGCAGTATTATAGTAGTTATATTCTTGTACATAGGAGCAGTATTATAGTAGTTATATTCTTGTACATAGGAGCAGTATTATAGTAGTTATATTCTTGTACATAGGGAGCAGTATTATAGTAGTTATATTCTTGTACATAGGAGCAGTATTATAGTAGTTATATTCTTGTACATAGGGGGCAGTATTATAATAGTTATATTCTTGTACATAGGAGCAGTATTATAGTAGTTATATTCTTGTACACAGGGGCAGTATTATAGTAGTTATATTCTTGTACATAGGAGCAGTATTATAGTAATTTTATTCTTGTACATAGGAGGCAGTATTATAGTAGTTATATTCTTGTACATAGGAGCAGTATTATCGTAGTTATATTCTTATACATAGGGGCAGTATTATAGTAGTTATATTCTTGTACATAGGGGGCAGTGTTATAGTAGTTATATTCTTGTACATAGGGGCAGTATTATAGTAGTTATATTGTTGTACATAGGGAGCAGTATTATAGTAGTTATATTCTTGTACATAGGAGCAGTATTATAGTAGTTATATTCTTGTACATAGGAGCAGTATTATAGTAGTTATATTCTTGTACATAGGAACAGTATTATAGTAGTTATATTCTTGTACATAGGGGCAGTATTATAGTAGTTATATTCTTGTACATAGGGGCAGTATTATAGTAGTTATATTCTTGTACATAGCAGCAGTATTATAGTAGTTATATTCTTGTACATAGGGGGCAGTATTATAGTAGTTATATTCTTGTACATAGGGGCAGTATTATAGTAGTTATATTCTTGTACCTTGGGGCAGTATTATAGTAGTTATATTCTTGTACATAGGGGGCAGGATTATAATAGTTATATTCTTGTACATAGGAGCAGTATTATAGTAGTTATATTCTTATACAGAGGGGCAGTATTATAGTAATTTTATTCTTGTACATAGGAGGCAGTATTATAGTAGTTATATTCTTGCACATAGGAGCAGTATTATAGTAGTTATATTATTGCACATAGGAGCATTATTATAGTAGTTATATTCTTGTACATAGGAGCAGTATTATAGTAGTTATATTCTTGTACATAGGGGCAGTATTATAGTAGTTATATTCTTGTACCTTGGGGCAGTATTATAGTAGTTATATTCTTGTACATAGGGTCAGTATTATAATAGTTATATTCTTGTACATAGGAGCAGTATTATAGTAGTTATATTCTTGTACATAGGAGCAGTATTATAGTAGTTATATTCTTGTGCATAGGAGCAGTATTATAGTAGTTATATTCTTGTACATAGGGGCAGTATTATAGTAGTTATACTCTTGTACATAGGAGCAGTATTATAGTAGTTATATTCTTGTACAGAGGGGCAGTATTATAGTAATTTTATTCTTGTACATAGGAGGCAGTATTATAGTAGTTATATTCTTGTACATAGGAGCAGTATTATAGTAGTTATATTATTGCACATAGGAGCAGTATTATAGTAGTTATATTCTTGTACATAGGAGCAGTATTATAGTAGTTATATTCTTGTACATAGGGGCAGTATTATAGTAGTTATATTCTTGTACCTTGGGGCAGTATTATAGTAGTTATATTCTTGTACATAGGGGCAGTATTATAATAGTTATATTCTTGTACATAGGAGCAGTATTATAGTAGTTATATTCTTGTACATAGGAGCAGTATTATAGTAGTTATATTCTTGTACATGGGAGCAGTATTATAGTAGTTATATTCTTGTACATAGTGGCAGTATTATAGTAGTTATATTCTTATACATAGGGGCAGTATTATAGTAGTTATATTCTTGTACATAGGGGGCAGTATTATAATAGTTATATTCTTGTACATAGGAGCAGTATTATAGTAGTTATATTCTTGTACACAGGGGCAGTATTATAGTAGTTATATTCTTGTACATAGGAGCAGTATTATAGTAATTTTATTCTTGTACATAGGAGGCAGTATTATAGTAGTTATATTCTTGTACATAGGAGCAGTATTATCGTAGTTATATTCTTATACATAGGGGCAGTATTATAGTAGTTATATTCTTGTACATAGGAGGCAGTGTTATAGTAGTTATATTCTTGTACATAGGGGCAGTATTATAGTAGTTATATTGTTGTACATAGGGAGCAGTATTATAGTAGTTATATTCTTGTACATAGGAGCAGTATTATAGTAGTTATATTCTTGTACATAGGAGCAGTATTATAGTAGTTATATTCTTGTACATAGGAACAGTATTATAGTAGTTATATTCTTGTACATAGGGGCAGTATTATAGTAGTTGTATTCTTGTACATAGGGGCAGTATTATAGTAGTTATATTCTTGTACATAGCAGCAGTATTATAGTAGTTATATTCTTGTACATAGGGGGCAGTATTATAGTAGTTATATTCTTGTACATAGGGGCAGTATTATAGTAGTTATATTCTTGTACCTTGGGGCAGTATTATAGTAGTTATATTCTTGTACATAGGGGGCAGGATTATAATAGTTATATTCTTGTACATAGGAGCAGTATTATAGTAGTTATATTCTTGTACAGAGGGGCAGTATTATAGTAATTTTATTCTTGTACATAGGAGGCAGTATTATAGCAGTTATATTCTTGCACATAGGAGCAGTATTATAGTAGTTATATTATTGCACATAGGAGCATTATTATAGTAGTTATATTCTTGTACATAGGAGCAGTATTATAGTAGTTATATTCTTGTACATAGGGGCAGTATTATAGTAGTTATATTCTTGTACCTTGGGGCAGTATTATAGTAGTTATATTCTTGTACATAGGGTCAGTATTATAATAGTTATATTCTTGTACATAGGAGCAGTATTATAGTAGTTATATTCTTGTACATAGGAGCAGTATTATAGTAGTTATATTCTTGTGCATAGGAGCAGTATTATAGTAGTTATATTCTTGTACATAGGGGCAGTATTATAGTAGTTATACTCTTGTACATAGGAGCAGTATTATAGTAGTTATATTCTTGTACAGAGGGGCAGTATTATAGTAATTTTATTCTTGTACATAGGAGGCAGTATTATAGTAGTTATATTCTTGTACATAGGAGCAGTATTATAGTAGTTATATTATTGCACATAGGAGCAGTATTATAGTAGTTATATTCTTGTACATAGGAGCAGTATTATAGTAGTTATATTCTTGTACATAGGGGCAGTATTATAGTAGTTATATTCTTGTACCTTGGGGCAGTATTATAGTAGTTATATTCTTGTACATAGGGGCAGTATTATAATAGTTATATTCTTGTACATAGGAGCAGTATTATAGTAGTTATATTCTTGTACATAGGAGCAGTATTATAGTAGTTATATTCTTGTACATGGGAGCAGTATTATAGTAGTTATATTCTTGTACATAGTGGCAGTATTATAGTAGTTATATTCTTATACATAGGGGCAGTATTATAGTAGTTATATTCTTGTACATAGTGGCAGCATTATAGTAGTTATATTCTTGTACATAGGGGCAGTATTATAGTAGTTATATTCTTGTACATAGGGGCAGTATTATAGTAGTTACATTCTTGTACATAGGGGCAGTATTATAGTAGTTATATTCTTGTACATAGGGGCAGTATTATAGTAGTTATATTCTTGTACATAGGAGCAGTATTATAGTAGTTATATTACTGTACATAGGGGCAGTATTATAGTAGTTATATTCTTGTACATAGGGGTAGTATTATAGTAGTTATATTCTTGTACATAGTGGCAGCATTAGAGTAGTTATATTCTTGTACATAGGGGCAGTATTATAGTAGTTATATTCTTGTACATAGGGGCAGTATTATAGTAGTTATATTCTTGTACATAGCAGCAGTATTATAGTAGTTATATTCTTGTACATAGGGGGCAGTATTATAGTAGTTATATTCTTGTACATAGGGGCAGTATTTTAGTAGTTATATTCTTGTACATTGGGGCAGTATTATAGTAGTTATATTCTTGTACATAGGGGCAGTATTATAATAGTTATATTCTTGTACATAGGAGCAGTATTATAGTAGTTATATTCTTGTACAGAGGGGCAGTATTATAGCAATTTTATTCTTGTACATAGGAGGCAGTATTATAGTAGTTATATTCTTGTACATAGGAGCAGTATTATAGTAGTTATATTATTGTACATAGGAGCAGTATTATAGTAGTTATAGTCTTGTACATAGGAGCAGTATTATAGTAGTTATATTCTTGTACATAGGGGCAGTATTATAGTAGTTATATTCTTGTACCTTGGGGCAGTATTATAGTAGTTATATTCTTGTACATAGGGGGCAGTATTATAATAGTTATATTCTTGTACATGGGAGCAGTATTATAGTAGTTATATTCTTGTATATAGGAGCAGTATTATAGTAGTTATATTCTTGTACATAGGGGCAGTATTATAGTAGTTATATTCTTGTACATAGGGGCAGTGTTATAGTAGTTATATTCTTGTACATAGTGGCAGCATTATAGTAGTTATATTCTTGTACATAGGGGCAGTATTATAGTAGTTATATTCTTGTACATAGGGGCAGTATTATAGTAGTTATATTCTTGTACATAGCAGCAGTATTATAGTAGTTATATTCTTGTACATAGGGGGCAGTATTATAGTAGTTATATTCTTGTACATAGGGGCAGTATTATAGTAGTTATATTCTTGTACCTTGGGGCAGTATTATAGTAGTTATATACTTGTACATAGGGGGCAGTATTATAATAGTTATATTCTTGTACATAGGAGCAGTATTATAGTAGTTATATTCTTGTACATAGGAGCAGTATTATAGTAATTTTATTCTTGTACATAGGAGGCAGTATTATAATAGTTATATTCTTTTACATAGGAGCAGTATTATAGTAGTTATATTCTTGCACATAGGAGCAGTATTATAGTAGTTATATTCTTGTACATAGGAACAGTATTATAGTAGTTATATTCTTGTACATAGGGGGCAGTATTATAATAGTTATATTCTTGTACATAGGGGCAGTATTATAGTAGCTATATTCTTATACATAGGAGCAGTATTATAGTAGCTATATTCTTGTACATAGGGGGCAGTGTTATAGTAGTTATATTCTTGTACATAGGGGCAGTATTATAGTAGTTATATTCTTGTACATAGGAGCAGTATTATAGTAGTTATATTCTTGTACATAGGAGCAGTATTATAGTAGTTATATTCTTGTACATAGGAGCAGTATTATAGTAGTTATATTCTTGTACATAGGGGCAGTATTATAGTAGTTATATTCTTGTACATAGGGGCAGTATTATAGTAGTTATATTCTTGTACATAGGGGCAGTATTATAGTAGTTATATTCTTGTACATAGCAGCAGTATTATAGTAGTTATATTCTTGTACATAGGAGGCAGTATTATAGTAGTTATATTCTTGTACATAGGGGCAGTATTATAGTAGTTATATTCTTGAACCTTGGGGCAGTATTATAGTAGTTATATTCTTTTACATAGGGGGCAGTATTATAATAGTTATATTCTTGTACATAGGAGCAGTATTATAGTAGTTATATACTTGTACAGAGGGGCAGTATTATAGTAATTTTATTCTTGTACATAGGAGGCAGTATTATAGTAGTTATATTCTTGTACATAGGAGCAGTATTATATTAGTTATATTATTGTACATAGGAGCAGTATTATAGTAGTTATATTCTTGTACATAGGAGCAGTATTATAGTAGTTATATTCTTGTACATAGGGGCAGTATTATAGTAGTTATATTCTTGTACCTTGGGGCAGTATTATAGTAGTTATATTCCTATACATAGGAGCAGTATTATAGTAGTTATATTCTTGTACATAGGGGGCAGTATTATAGTAGTTATATTCCTATACATAGGAGCAGTATTATAGTAGTTATATTCTTGTACATAGGGAGCAGTATTATAGTAGTTATATTCTTGTACATAGGAGCAGTATTATAGTAGTTATATTCTTGTACATAGGAGCAGTATTACAGTAGTTATATTCTTGTACATAGGGAGCAGTATTATAGTAGATATATTCTTGTACATAGGGGCAGTATTATAGTAGTTATATTCTTGTACATAGGGAGCAGTTTTATAGGAGTTATATTCTTGTACAAAGGTGCAGTATTATAGTAGTTATATTCTTGTACATAGGGAGCAGTATTATAGTAGATATATTATTGTACATAGGGGCAGTATTATAGTAGTTATATTTTTGTACATAGGGAGCAGTATTATAGTAGTTTTAGTCTTGTACATAGGAGCAGTATTATAGTAGTTATATTCTTGTACATAGGGGCAGTATTATAGTAGTTATATTCTTGTACATAGGAGCAGTATTATAGTAGATATATTCTTGTACATAGGAGCAGTATTATAGTAGTTATATTGTTGTACATAGGGGAAGTATTATAGTAGTTATATTCTTGTACATAGGGAGAAGTATTATAGTAGTTATATTCTTGTACATAGGAGCAGTATTATAGTAGTTTTATTCTTGTACATAGGAGCAGTATTATAGTAGTTATATTCTTGTACATAGGGGCAGTATTATAGTAGTTATATTCTTGTACAGAGGGGCAGTATTATAGTAGTTATATTCTTGTACATAGCAGCAGTATTATAGTAGTTATATTCTTGTACATAGGGGGCAGTATTATAGTAGTTATATTCTTGTACATAGGGGCAGTATTATAGTAGTTATATTCTTGTACCTTGGGGCAGTATTATAATAGTTATATTCTTGTACATAGGAGCAGTATTATAGTAGTTGTATTCTTGTACAGAGGGGCTGTATTATAGTAATTTTTTCATGTACATAGGAGGCAGTATTATAGTAGTTATATTCTTGTACATAGGAGCAGTATTATAGTAGTTATATTCTTGTACATAGGAGCATTATTATAGTAGTTATATTCTTGTACATAGGAGCAGTATTATAGTAGTTATATTCTTGTACATAGGGGCAGTATTATAGTAGTTATATTCTTGTACCTTGGGGCAGTATTATAGTAGTTATATGCTTGTACATAGGGGCAGTATTATAATAGTTATATTCTTGTACAGAGGGGCAGTATTATAGTAATTTTATTCTTGTACATAGGAGGCAGTATTATAGTAGTTATATTCTTGTACATAGGAGCAGTATTATAGTAGTTATACTCTTGTACACAGGGGCAGTATTATAGTAGTTATATTCTTGTACATAGGGAGCAGTATTATAGTAGATATATTATTGTACATAGGGGCAGTATTATAGTAGTTATATTTTTGTACATAGGGAGCAGTATTATAGTAGTTTTAGTCTTGTACATAGGAGCAGTATTATAGTAGTTATATTCTTGTACATAGGGGCAGTATTATAGTAGTTATATTCTTGTACATAGGAGCAGTATTATAGTAGATATATTCTTGTACATAGGAGCAGTATTATAGTAGTTATATTGTTGTACATAGGGGAAGTATTATAGTAGTTATATTCTTGTACATAGGGAGAAGTATTATAGTAGTTATATTCTTGTACATAGGAGCAGTATTATAGTAGTTTTATTCTTGTACATAGGAGCAGTATTATAGTAGTTATATTCTTGTACATAGGGGCAGTATTATAGTAGTTATATTCTTGTACAGAGGGGCAGTATTATAGTAGTTATATTCTTGTACATAGCAGCAGTATTATAGTAGTTATATTCTTGTACATAGGGGGCAGTATTATAGTAGTTATATTCTTGTACATAGGGGCAGTATTATAGTAGTTATATTCTTGTACCTTGGGGCAGTATTATAATAGTTATATTCTTGTACATAGGAGCAGTATTATAGTAGTTGTATTCTTGTACAGAGGGGCTGTATTATAGTAATTTTTTCATGTACATAGGAGGCAGTATTATAGTAGTTATATTCTTGTACATAGGAGCAGTATTATAGTAGTTATATTCTTGTACATAGGAGCATTATTATAGTAGTTATATTCTTGTACATAGGAGCAGTATTATAGTAGTTATATTCTTGTACATAGGGGCAGTATTATAGTAGTTATATTCTTGTACCTTGGGGCAGTATTATAGTAGTTATATGCTTGTACATAGGGGCAGTATTATAATAGTTATATTCTTGTACAGAGGGGCAGTATTATAGTAATTTTATTCTTGTACATAGGAGGCAGTATTATAGTAGTTATATTCTTGTACATAGGAGCAGTATTATAGTAGTTATACTCTTGTACACAGGGGCAGTATTATAGTAGTTATATTCTTGTACATAGGAGCAGTATTATAGTAATTTTATTCTTGTACATAGGAGGCAGTATTATAGTAGTTATATTCTTGTACATAGGAGCAGTATTATAGTAGTTATATTCTTGTACATAGGGGCAGTATTATAGTAGTTATATTCTTGTACATAGGGGCAGTATTATAGTAGTTATATTCTTGTACATAGGGGCAGTATTATAGTAGTTATATTCTTGTACATAGCAGCAGTATTATAGTAGTTATATTCTTGTACATAGGAGGCAGTATTATAGTAGTTATATTCTTGTACATAGGGGCAGTATTATAGTAGTTATATTCTTGAACCTTGGGGCAGTATTATAGTAGTTATATTCTTTTACATAGGGGGCAGTATTATAATAGTTATATTCTTGTACATAGGAGCAGTATTATAGTAGTTATATACTTGTACAGAGGGGCAGTATTATAGTAATTTTATTCTTGTACATAGGAGGCAGTATTATAGTAGTTATATTCTTGTACATAGGAGCAGTATTATATTAGTTATATTATTGTACATAGGAGCAGTATTATAGTAGTTATATTCTTGTACATAGGAGCAGTATTATAGTAGTTATATTCTTGTACATAGGGGCAGTATTATAGTAGTTATATTCTTGTACCTTGGGGCAGTATTATAGTAGTTATATTCCTATACATAGGAGCAGTATTATAGTAGTTATATTCTTGTACATAGGGGGCAGTATTATAGTAGTTATATTCCTATACATAGGAGCAGTATTATAGTAGTTATATTCTTGTACATAGGGAGCAGTATTATAGTAGTTATATTCTTGTACATAGGAGCAGTATTATAGTAGTTATATTCTTGTACATAGGAGCAGTATTACAGTAGTTATATGCTTGTACATAGGGAGCAGTATTATAGTAGATATATTCTTGTACATAGGGGCAGTATTATAGTAGTTATATTCTTGTACATAGGGAGCAGTTTTATAGGAGTTATATTCTTGTACAAAGGAGCAGTATTATAGTAGTTATATTCTTGTACATAGGGAGCAGTATTATAGTAGATATATTCTTGTACATAGGGGCAGTATTATAGTAGTTATATTTTTGTACATAGGGAGCAGTATTATAGTAGTTTTAGTCTTGTACATAGGAGCAGTATTATAGTAGTTATATTCTTGTACATAGGGGCAGTATTATAGTAGTTATATTCTTGTACATAGGAGCAGTATTATAGTAGATATATTCTTGTACATAGGAGCAGTATTATAGTAGTTATATTGTTGTACATAGGGGAAGTATTATAGTAGTTATATTCTTGTACATAGGGAGAAGTATTATAGTAGTTATATTCTTGTACATAGGAGCAGTATTATAGTAGTTTTATTCTTGTACATAGGAGCAGTATTATAGTAGTTATATTCTTGTACATAGGGGCAGTATTATAGTAGTTATATTCTTGTACAGAGGGGCAGTATTATAGTAGTTATATTCTTGTACATAGCAGCAGTATTATAGTAGTTATATTCTTGTACATAGGGGGCAGTATTATAGTAGTTATATTCTTGTACATAGGGGCAGTATTATAGTAGTTATATTCTTGTACCTTGGGGCAGTATTATAATAGTTATATTCTTGTACATAGGAGCAGTATTATAGTAGTTGTATTCTTGTACAGAGGGGCTGTATTATAGTAATTTTTTCATGTACATAGGAGGCAGTATTATAGTAGTTATATTCTTGTACATAGGAGCAGTATTATAGTAGTTATATTCTTGTACATAGGAGCATTATTATAGTAGTTATATTCTTGTACATAGGAGCAGTATTATAGTAGTTATATTCTTGTACATAGGGGCAGTATTATAGTAGTTATATTCTTGTACCTTGGGGCAGTATTATAGTAGTTATATGCTTGTACATAGGGGCAGTATTATAATAGTTATATTCTTGTACAGAGGGGCAGTATTATAGTAATTTTATTCTTGTACATAGGAGGCAGTATTATAGTAGTTATATTCTTGTACATAGGAGCAGTATTATAGTAGTTATACTCTTGTACACAGGGGCAGTATTATAGTAGTTATATTCTTGTACATAGGAGCAGTATTATAGTAATTTTATTCTTGTACATAGGAGGCAGTATTATAGTAGTTATATTCTTGTACATAGGAACAGTATTATAGTAGTTATATTCTTGTACATAGGGGGCAGTATTATAATAGTTATATTCTTGTACATAGGGGCAGTATTATAGTAGCTATATTCTTATACATAGGGGCAGTAGTATAGTAGCTATATTCTTGTACATAGGGGGCAGTGTTATAGTAGTTATATTCTTGTACATAGGGGCAGTATTATAGTAGTTATATTCTTGTAAATAGGGAGCAGTATTATAGTAGTTATATTCTTGTACATAGGAGCAGTATTATAGTAGTTATATTCTTGTACATAGGAGCAGTATTATAGTAGTTATATTCTTGTACATAGGAGCAGTATTATAGTAGTTATATTCTTGTACATAGGAGCAGTATTATAGTAGTTATATTCTTGTACATAGGGGCAGTATTATAGTAGTTATATTCTTGTACATAGGGGCAGTATTATAGTAGTTATATTCTTGTACATAGGGGCAGTATTATAGTAGTTATATTCTTGTACATAGCAGCAGTATTATAGTAGTTATATTCTTGTACATAGGAGGCAGTATTATAGTAGTTATATTCTTGTACATAGGGGCAGTATTATAGTAGTTATATTCTTGAACCTTGGGGCAGTATTATAGTAGTTATATTCTTGTACATAGGGGGCAGTATTATAATAGTTATATTCTTGTACATAGGAGCAGTATTATAGTAGTTATATACTTGTGCAGAGGGGCAGTATTATAGTAATTTTATTCTTGTACATAGGAGGCAGTATTATAGTAGTTATATTCTTGTACATAGGAGCAGTATTATATTAGTTATATTATTGTACATAGGAGCAGTATTATAGTAGTTATATTCTTGTACATAGGAGCAGTATTATAGTAGTTATATTCTTGTACATAGGGGCAGTATTATAGTAGTTATATTCTTGTACCTTGGGGCAGTATTATAGTAGTTATATTCCTATACATAGGAGCAGTATTATAGTAGTTATATTCTTGTACATAGGGGGCAGTATTATAGTAGTTATATTCCTATACATAGGAGCAGTATTATAGTAGTTATATTCTTGTACATAGGGGGCAGTATTATAATAGTTATATTCTTGTACATAGGAGCAGTATTATAGTAGTTATATTCTTGTACACAGGGGCAGTATTATAGTGGTTATATTCTTGTACATAGGAGCAGTATTATAGTAAATTTATTCTTGTACATAGGAGGCAGTATTATAGTAGTTATATTCTTGTACATAGGAGCAGTATTATAGTAGTTATATTCTTGTACATAGGAGCAGTATTGTAGTAGTTATATTCTTGTACATAGGAGCAGTATTATAGTAGTTATATTCTTGTACATAGGGAGCAGTATTATAGTAGTTATATTCTTGTACATAGGAGCAGTATTATAGTAGTTATATTCTTGTACATAGGAGCAGTATTAGAGTAGTTATATTCTTGTACATAGGGAGCAGTATTATAGTAGATATATTCTTGTACATAGGGGCAGTATTATAGTAGTTATATTCTTGTACATAGGGAGCAGTTTTATAGGAGTTATATTCTTGTACATAGGAGCAGTATTATAGTAGTTATATTCTTGTACATAGGGAGCAGTATTATAGTAGATATATTCTTGTACATAGGGGCAGTATTATAGTAGTTATATTTTTGTACATAGGGAGCAGTATTATAGTAGTTTTATTCTTGTACATAGGAGCAGTATTATAGTAGTTATATTCTTGTACATAGGGGCAGTATTATAGTAGTTATATTCTTGTACATAGGAGCAGTATTATAGTAGATATATTCTTGTACATAGGAGCAGTATTATAGTAGTTATATTGTTGTACATATGGGAAGTATTATAGTAGTTTATTCTTGTACATAGGGAGAAGTATTATAGTAGTTATATTCTTGTACATAGGAGCAGTATTATAGTAGTTATATTCTTGTACATAGGAGCAGTATTATAGTAGTTATATTCTTGTACATAGGGGCAGTATTATAGTAGTTATATTTTTGTACAGAGGGGCAGTATTATAGTAGTTATATTCTTGTACATAGCAGCAGTATTATAGTAGTTATATTCTTGTACATAGGGGGCAGTATTATAGTAGTTATATTCTTGTACATAGGGGCAGTATTATAGTAGTTATATTCTTGTACCTTGGGGCAGTATTATAGTAGTTATATTCTTGTACATAGGGGGCAGTATTATAATAGTTATATTCTTGTACATAGGAGCAGTATTATAGTAGTTATATTCTTGTACAGAGGGGCTGTATTATAGTAATTTTTTTCTTGTACATAGGAGGCAGTATTATAGTAGTTATATTCTTGTACATAGGAGCAGTATTATAGTAGTTATATTCTTGTACATAGGAGCATTATTATAGTAGTTATATTATTGTACATAGGAGCAGTATTATAGTAGTTATATTCTTGTACATAGGGGCAGTATTATAGTAGTTATATTCTTGTACCTTGGGGCAGTATTATAGTAGTTATATGCTTGTACATAGGGGGCAGTATTATAATAGTTATATTCTTGTACATAGGAGCAGTATTATAGTAGTTATATTCTTGTACAGGGGGGCAGTATTATAGTAATTTTATTCTTGTACATAGGAGGCAGTATTATAGTAGTTATATTCTTGTACATAGGAGCAGTATTATAGTAGTTATACTCTTGTACACAGGGGCAGTATTATAGTAGTTATATTCTTGTACATAGGACAAGTATTATAGTAATTTTATTCTTGTACATAGGAGGCAGTATTATAGTAGTTATATTCTTGTACAAAGGAGCAGTATTATAGTAGTTATATTCTTGTACATAGGAGCAGTATTATAGTAGTTATATTCTTGTACATAGGAGCAGTATTATAGTAGTTATATTCTTGTACATAGGGAGCACTATTATAGTAGTTATATTCTTGTACATAGCAGCAGTATTATAGTAGTTATGTTCTTGTACATAGGAGCAGTTTTATAGGATTTATATTCTTGTACAAAGGAGCAGTATTATAGTAGTTATATTCTTGTACATAGGGAGCAGTATTATAGTAGATATATTCTTGTACATAGGGGCAGTATTATAGTAGTTATATTTTTGTACATAGGGAGCAGTATTATAGTAGTTTTATTCTTGTACATAGGAGCAGTATTATAGTAGTTATATTCTTGTACATAGGGGCAGTATTATAGTAGTTATATTCTTGTACATAGGAGCAGTATTATAGTAGTCATATTCCTGTACATAGGGGACAGTATTATAGTAGTTATATTCTTGTACATAGGGTTAGTATTATCGTAGTTTTATTCTTGTACATAGGGAGCAGTATTATAGTAGTTATATTCTTGTACATAGGGAGCAGTATTATAGTAGTTATATTCTTGTACATAGGGGCAGTATTATAGTAGTTATATTCTTGTACATAGGGAGCAGTATTATAGTAGTTATATTCTTGTACATAGGAGCAGTATTATAGTAGTTATTTTCTTGTACGTAGGGAGCAGTATTATAGTAGTTATATTCTTGTACATAGGGGCAGTATTATAGTAGTTATATTCTTGTACATAGGGAGCAGTATTATAGTAGTTATATTCTTGTACATAGGGAGCAGTATTATAGTAGTTATATTCTTATACATAGGAGCAGTATTATAGTAGTTATATTCTTGTACATAGGAGCAGTATTATAGTAGTTATATTCTTGTACATAGGGAGCAGCATTATAGTAGTTATATTCTTGTACATAGGAGCAGTATTATAGTAGTTATATTCTTGTACATAGGGAGCAGTATTATAGTAGTTATACTCTTGTACATAGGGGCAGTATTATAGTAGTTATATTCTTGTACATAGGGAGCAGTATTATAGTAGTTATATTCTTGTACATAGGGAGCAGTATTATAGTAGTTATATTCTTGTACATAGGAGCAGTATTATAGTAGTTATATTCTTGTACATAGGGAGCAGTATTATAGTAGTTATATTCTTGTACATAGGGGCAGTATTATAGTAGTTATATTCTTGTACATAGGGAGCAGTATTATAGTAGTTATATTCTTGTACATAGGGAGCAGTATTATAGTAGTTATATTCTTATACATAGCAGCAGTATTATAGCAGTTATATTCTTGTACATAGGGGGCAGTATTATAGTAGTTATATTCTTGTACATAGGAGGCAGTATTATAGTAGTTATATTCTTGTACATAGGAGGCAGTATTATAGTAGTTATATTCTTGTACATAGGAGCAGTATTATAGTAGTTATATTCTTGTACATAGGAGCAGTATTATAGTAGTTATATTCTTGTACATAGGAGCAGTATTATATTAGTTATATTCTTGTACATAGGGAGCAGTATTATAGTAGATATATTCTTGTACATAGGAGCAGTATTATAGTAGTTATATTCTTGTACATAGGGAGCAGTATTATAGTAGTTATATTCTTGTACATAGGAGCAGTATTATAGTAGTTATATTCTTGTACATAGGAGCAGTATTATAGTAGTTATATTCTTGTACATAGGGGCAGTATTATAGTAGTTATATTCTTGTACAGAGGGGCAGTATTATAGTAGTTATATTCTTGTACATTGCAGCAGTATTATAGTAGTTATATTCTTGTACATAGGGGGCAGTATTATAGTAGTTATATTCTTGTACATAGGGGCAGTATTATAGTAGTTATATTCTTGTACCTTGGGGCAGTATTATAGTAGTTATATTCTTGTACATAGGGGGCAGTATTATAATAGTTATATTCTTGTACATAGGAGCAGTATTATAGTAGTTATATTCTTGTACAGAGGGGCAGTATTATAGTAATTTTATTCTTGTACATAGGAGGCAGTATTATAGTAGTTATATTCTTGTACATAGGAGCAGTATTATAGTAGTTATATTCTTGTACATAGGAGCAGTATTATAGTAGTTATATTCTTGTACATTGGAGCAGTATTATAGTAGTTATATTCTTGTACATAGGGGCAGTATTATAGTAGTTATATTCTTGTACCTTGGGGCAGTATTATAGTAGTTATATGCTTGTACATAGGAGCAGTATTATAGTAGTTATATTCTTGTACATAGGAGCAGTATTATAGTAGTTATATTCTTGTACATAGGGAGCATTATTATAGTAGATATATTCTTGTACATAGAAGCAGTATTATAGTAGTTATATTCTTGTACATAGGGAGCAGTATTATAGTAGTTATATTCTTGTACATAGGAGCAGTATTATAGTAGTTATATTCTTGTACATAGGTGCAGTATTATAGTAGTTATATTCTTGTACATAGGGGCAGTATTATAGTAGTTATATTCTTGTACAGAGGGGCAGTATTATAGTAGTTATATTCTTGTACATTGCAGCAGTATTATAGTAGTTATATTCTTGTACATAGGGGGCAGTATTATAGTAGTTATATTCTTGTACATAGGGGCAGTATTATAGTAGTTATATTCTTGTACCTTGGGGCAGTATTATAGTAGTTATATTCTTGTACATAGGGGGCAGTATTATAATAGTTATATTCTTGTACATAGGAGCAGTATTATAGTAGTTATATTCTTGTACAGAGGGGCAGTATTATAGTAATTTTATTCTTGTACATAGGAGGCAGTATTATAGTAGTTATATTCTTGTACATAGGAGCAGTATTATAGTAGTTATATTCTTGTACATAGGAGCAGTATTATAGTAGTTATATTCTTGTACATTGGAGCAGTATTATAGTAGTTATATTCTTGTACATAGGGGCAGTATTATAGTAGTTATATTCTTGTACCTTGGGGCAGTATTATAGTAGTTATATGCTTGTACATAGGTGGCAGTATTATAATAGTTATATTCTTGTACATAGGAGCAGTATTATAGTAGTTATATTCTTGTACAGGTGGGCAGTATTATAGTAATTTTATTCTTGTACATAGGAGGCAGTATTATAGTAGTTATATTCTTGTACATAGGAGCAGTATTATAGTAGTTATATTCTTGTACACAGGGGCAGTATTATAATAGTTATATTCTTGTACATAGGAGCAGTATTATAGTAATTTTATTCTTGTACATAGGAGGCAGTATTATAGTAGTTATATTCTTGTACATAGGAGCAGTATTATAGTAGTTATATTCTTGTACATAGGAGCAGTATTATAGTAGTTATATTCTTGTACATAGGAGCAGTATTATAGTAGTTATATTCTTGTACATAGGGAGCAGTATTATAGTAGTTATATTCTTGTACATAGCAGTAGTATTATAGTAGTTATATTCTTGTACATAGGAGCAGTTTTATAGGAGTTATATTCTTGTACATAGGAGCAGTATTATAGTAGTTATATTCTTGTACATAGGGAGCAGTATTATAGTAGATATATTCTTGTACATAGGGGCAGTATTATAGTAGTTATATTTTTGTACATAGGGAGCAGTATTATAGTAGTTTTATTCTTGTACATAGGAGCAGTATTATAGTAGTTATATTCTTGTACATAGGAGCAGTATTATAGTAGTTATATTCCTGTACACAGGGGACAGTATTATAGTAGTTATATTCTTGTACATAGGGGTAGTATTATCGTAGTTTTATTCTTGTACATAGGGAGCAGTATTATAGTAGTTATATTCTTGTACATAGGGAGCAGTATTATAGTAGTTATATTCTTGTACATAGGGGCAGTATTATAGTAGTTATATTCTTGTACATAGGGAGCAGTATTATAGTAGTTATATTCTTGTACATAGGGAGCAGTATTATAGTAGTTATATTCTTGCACATAGGAGCAGTATTATAGTAGTTATATTCTTGTACATAGGGAGCAGTATTATAGTAGTTATATTCTTGTACATAGGGGCAGTATTATAGTAGTTATATTCTTGTACATAGGGAGCAGTATTATAGTAGTTATGTTCTTGTACATAGGGAGCAGTATTATAGTAGTTATATTCTTATACATAGGAGCAGTATTATAGTAGTTATATTCTTGTACATAGGAGCAGTATTATAGTAGTTATATTCTTGTACATAGGGAGCAGTATTATAGTAGTTATATTCTTGTACATAGGAGCAGTATTATAGTAGTTATATTCTTGTACATAGGGAGCAGTATTATAGTAGATATATTCTTGTACATTGGAGCAGTATTATAGTAGTTATATTCTTGTACATAGGGGAAGTAATATAGTAGTTATATTCTTGTACATAGGGAGCAGTATTATAGTAGTTATATTCTTGTACATAGGAGCAGTATTATAGTAGTTATATTCTTGTACATAGGAGCAGTATTATAGTAGTTATATTCTTGTACATAGGGGCAGTATTATAGTAGTTATATTCTTGTACAGAGGGGCAGTATTATAGTAGTTATATTCTTGTACATAGCAGCAGTATTATAGTAGTTATATTCTTGTACATAGGGGGCAGTATTATAGTAGTTATATTCTTGTACATAGGGGCAGTATTATAGTAGTTATATTCTTGCACCTTGGGGCAGTATTATAGTAGTTATATTCTTGTACATAGGGGGCAGTATTATAATAGTTATATTCTTGTACATAGGAGCAGTATTATAGTAGTTATATTCTTGTACAGAGGGGCAGTATTATAGTAATTTTATTCTTGTACATAGGAGGCAGTATTATAGTAGTTATATTCTTGTACATAGGAGCAGTATTATAGTAGTTATATTCTTGTACATAGGAGCAGTATTATAGTAGTTATATTCTTGTACATAGGAGCAGTATTATAGTAGTTTTATTCTTGTACATAGGGGCAGTATTATAGTAGTTATATTCTTGTACCTTGGGGCAGTATTATAGTAGTTATATGCTTGTACATAGGGGGCAGTATTATAATAGTTATATTCTTGTACATAGGAGCAGTATTATAGTAGTTATATTCTTGTACAGGGGGGCAGTATTATAGTAATTTTATTCTTGTACATAGGAGGCAGTTTTATAGTAGTTATATTCTTGTACATAGGAGCAGTATTATAGTAGTTATATTCTTGTACACAGGGGCAGTATTATAGTAGTTATATTCTTGTACATAGGAGCAGTATTATTGTAATTTTATTCTTGTACATAGGAGGCAGTATTATAGTAGTTATATTCTTGTACATAGGAGCAGTATTATAGTAGTTATATTCTTGTACATAGGAGCAGTTTAATAGTAGTTATATTCTTGTACATAGGGAGCAGTATTATAGTAGATATATTCTTGTACATAGGGGCAGTATTATAGTAGTTATATTCTTGTACATAGGGGCAGTATTATAGTAGTTATATTCTTGTACAGAGGGGCAGTATTATAGTAGTTATATTCTTGTACATTGCAGCAGTATTATAGTAGTTATATTCTTGTACATAGGGGGCAGTATTATAGTAGTTATATTCTTGTACATAGGGGCAGTATTATAGTAGTTATATTCTTGTACCTTGGGGCAGTATTATAGTAGTTATATTCTTGTACATAGGGGGCAGTATTATAATAGTTATATTCTTGTACATAGGAGCAGTATTATAGTAGTTATATTCTTGTACAGAGGGGCAGTATTATAGTAATTTTATTCTTGTACATAGGAGGCAGTATTATAGTAGTTATATTCTTGTACATAGGAGCAGTATTATAGTAGTTATATTCTTGTACATAGGAGCAGTATTATAGTAGTTATATTCTTGTACATTGGAGCAGTATTATAGTAGTTATATTCTTGTACATAGGGGCAGTATTATAGTAGTTATATTCTTGTACCTTGGGGCAGTATTATAGTAGTTATATGCTTGTACATAGGTGGCAGTATTATAATAGTAATATTCTTGTACATAGGAGCAGTATTATAGTAGTTATATTCTTGTACAGGTGGGCAGTATTATAGTAATTTTATTCTTGTACATAGGAGGCAGTATTATAGTAGTTATATTCTTGTACATAGGAGCAGTATTATAGTAGTTATATTCTTGTACACAGGGGCAGTATTATAATAGTTATATTCTTGTACATAGGAGCAGTATTATAGTAATTTTATTCTTGTACATAGGAGGCAGTATTATAGTAGTTATATTCTTGTCCATAGGAGCAGTATTATAGTAGTTATATTCTTGTACATAGGAGCAGTATTATAGTAGTTATATTCTTGTACATAGGAGCAGTATTATAGTAGTTATATTCTTGTACATAGGGAGCAGTATTATAGTAGTTATATTCTTGTACATAGCAGTAGTATTATAGTAGTTATATTCTTGTACATAGGAGCAGTTTTATAGGAGTTATATTCTTGTACATAGGAGCAGTATTATAGTAGTTATATTCTTGTACATAGGGAGCAATATTATAGTAGATATATTCTTGTACATAGGGGCAGTATTATAGTAGTTATATTTTTGTACATAGGGAGCAGTATTATAGTAGTTTTATTCTTGTACATAGGAGCAGTATTATAGTAGTTATATTCTTGTACATAGGGGCAGTATTATAGTAGTTATATTCTTGTACATAGGAGCAGTATTATAGTAGTTATATTCCTGTACACAGGGGACAGTATTATAGTAGTTATATTCTTGTACATAGGGGTAGTATTATCGTAGTTTTATTCTTGTACATAGGGAGCAGTATTATAGTAGTTATATTCTTGTACATAGGGAGCAGTATTATAGTAGTTATATTCTTGTACATAGGGGCAGTATTATAGTAGTTATATTCTTGTACATAGGGAGCAGTATTATAGTAGTTATATTCTTGTACATAGGGAGCAGTATTATAGTAGTTATATTCTTGCACATAGGAGCAGTATTATAGTAGTTATATTCTTGTACATAGGGAGCAGTATTATAGTAGTTATATTCTTGTACATAGGGGCAGTATTATAGTAGTTATATTCTTGTACATAGGGAGCAGTATTATAGTAGTTATGTTCTTGTACATAGGGAGCAGTATTATAGTAGTTATATTCTTATACATAGGAGCAGTATTATAGTAGTTATATTCTTGTACATAGGAGCAGTATTATAGTAGTTATATTCTTGTACATAGGGAGCAGTATTATAGTAGTTATATTCTTGTACATAGGAGCAGTATTATAGTAGTTATATTCTTGTACATAGGGAGCAGTATTATAGTAGATATATTCTTGTACATAGGAGCAGTATTATAGTAGTTATATTCTTGTACATAGGGGAAGTAATATAGTAGTTATATTCTTGTACATAGGGAGCAGTATTATAGTAGTTATATTCTTGTACATAGGAGCAGTATTATAGTAGTTATATTCTTGTACATAGGAGCAGTATTATAGTAGTTATATTCTTGTACATAGGGGCAGTATTATAGTAGTTATATTCTTGTACAGAGGGGCAGTATTATAGTAGTTATGTTCTTGTACATAGCAGCAGTATTATAGTAGTTATATTCTTGTACATAGGGGGCAGTATTATAGTAGTTATATTCTTGTACATAGGGGCAGTATTATAGTAGTTATATTCTTGCACCTTGGGGCAGTATTATAGTAGTTATATTCTTGTACATAGGGGGCAGTATTATAATAGTTATATTCTTGTACATAGGAGCAGTATTATAGTAGTTATATTCTTGTACAGAGGGGCAGTATTATAGTAATTTTATTCTTGTACATAGGAGGCAGTATTATAGTAGTTATATTCTTGTACATAGGAGCAGTATTATAGTAGTTATATTCTTGTACATAGGAGCAGTATTATAGTAGTTATATTCTTGTACATAGGAGCAGTATTATAGTAGTTTTATTCTTGTACATAGGGGCAGTATTATAGTAGTTATATTCTTGTACCTTGGGGCAGTATTATAGTAGTTATATGCTTGTACATAGGGGGCAGTATTATAATAGTTATATTCTTGTACATAGGAGCAGTATTATAGTAGTTATATTCTTGTACAGGGGGGCAGTATTATAGTAATTTTATTCTTGTACATAGGAGGCAGTTTTATAGTAGTTATATTCTTGTACATAGGAGCAGTATTATAGTAGTTATATTCTTGTACACAGGGGCAGTATTATAGTAGTTATATTCTTGTACATAGGAGCAGTATTATTGTAATTTTATTCTTGTACATAGGATGCAGTATTATAGTAGTTATATTCTTGTACATAGGAGCAGTATTATAGTAGTTATATTCTTGTACATAGGAGCAGTTTAATAGTAGTTATATTCTTGTACATAGGGAGCAGTATTATAGTAGATATATTCTTGTACATAGTGGCAGTATTATAGTAGTTATATTTTTGTACATAGGGAGCAGTATTATAGTAGTTTTATTCTTGTACATATGAGCAGTATTATAGTAGTTATATTCTTGTACATAGGGGCAGTATTATAGTAGTTATATTCTTGTACATAGGAGCAGTATTATAGTAGTTATATTCCTGTACAAAGGGGACAGTATTATAGTAGTTATATTCCTGTACATAGGGGTAGTATTATCGTAGTTTTATTCTTCTACATAGGGAGCAGTATTATAGTAGTTATATTCTTGTACATAGGGAGCAGTATTATAACAGTTATATTCTTGTACATAGGGGCAGTATTATAGTAGTTATATTCTTGTACATAGGGAGCAGTATTATAGTAGTTATATTCTTGTACATAGGGAGCAGTATTATAGTAGTTATATTCTTGTACATAGGAGCAGTATTATAGTAGTTATATTCTTGTACATAGGAGCAGTATTATAGTAGTTATATTCTTGTACATAGGGAGCAGTATTATAGTAGTTATATTCTTGTACATAGGAGCAGTATTATAGTAGTTATATTCTTGTTCATAGGGAGCAGTATTATAGTAGATATATTCTTGTACATAGGGGCAGTATTATAGTAGTTATATTCTTGTACATAGGGAGCAGTATTATAGTAGTTATATTCTTGTACATAGGAGCAGTATTATAGTAGTTATATTCTTGTACATAGGAGCAGTATTATAGTAGTTATATTCTTGTACATAGGGGCAGTATTATAGTAGTTATATTCTTGTACAGAGGGGCAGTATTATAGTAGTTATATTCTTGTACATAGCAACAGTATTATAGTAGTTATATTCTTGTACATAGGGGGCAGTATTATAGTAGTTATATTCTTGTACATAGGGGCAGTATTATAGTAGTTATATTCTTGTACCTTGGGGCAGTATTATAGTAGTTATATTCTTGTACATAGGGGGCAGTATTATAATAGTTATATTCTTGTACATAGGAGCAGTATTATAGTAGTTATATTCTTGTACAGAGGGGCAGTATTATAGTAATTTTATTCTTGTACATAAGAGGCAGTATTATAGTATTTATATTCTTGTACATAGGAGCAGTATTATAGTAGTTATATTCTTGTACATAGGAGCAGTATTATAGTAGTTATATTCTTGTACATAGGAGCAGTATTATAGTAGTTATATTCTTGTACATAGGGGCAGTATTATAGTTGTTACATTCTTGTACCTTGGGGCAGTATTATAGTAGTTATATTCTTGTACATAGGGAGCAATATTATAGTAGTTATATTCTTGTACAGGGGGGCAGTATTATAGTAATTTTATTCTTGTACATAGGAGGCAGTATTATAGTAGTTATATTCTTGTACATAGGAGCAGTATTATAGTAGTTATATTCTTGTACAGGGGGGCAGTATTATAGTAATTTTATTCTTGTACATAGGAGGCAGTATTATAGTAGTTATATTCTTGTACATAGGAGCAGTATTATAGTAGTTATATTCTTGTACATAGGAGCAGTATTATAGTAGTTATATTCTTGTACATAGGGAGCAGTATTATAGTAGATATATTCTTGTACATAGGGGCAGTATTATAGTAGTTATATTCTTGTACATAGGGAGCAGTATTATAGTAGTTATATTCTTGTACATAGGAGCAGTATTATAGTAGTTATATTCTTGTACATAGGAGCAGTATTATAGTAGTTATATTCTTGTACATAGGGGCAGTATTATAGTAGTTATATTCTTGTACATAGGGGCAGTATTATAGTAGTTATATTATTGTACATAGGGGCAGTATTATAGTAGTTATATTCTTGTACATAGGGGGCAGTATTATAGTAGTTATATTCTTGTACATAGGGGGCAGTATTATAGTAGTTATATTCTTGTACATAGGGGCATTATTATAGTAGTTATATTCTTGTACATAGGGGGCAGTATTATAGTAGTTATATTCTTGTACATAGGGGGCAGTATTATAGTAGTTATATTCTTGTACATAGGGGCATTATTATAGTAGTTATATTCTTGTACATAGGGGGCAGTATTATAGTAGTTATATTCTTGTACATAGGGGGCAGTATTATAGTAGTTATATTCTTGTACATAGGGGCAGTATTATAGTAGTTATATTCTTGTACATAGGGGCAGTATTATAGTAGTTATATTCTTGTACATAGGGGGCAGTATTATAGTAGTTATATTCTTGTACATAGGGACTGTATTATAGTAGTTATATTCTTGTACATAGGGGGCAGTATTATAGTAGTTATATTCTTGTACATAGGGGGCAGTATTATAGTAGTTATATTCTTGTACATAGGGGGCAGTATTATAGTAGTTATATTCTTGTACATAGGGGCAGTATTATAGTAGTTATATTCTTGTACATAGGAGCAGTATTATAGTAGTTATATTCTTGTACATAGGAGGAATATTATAGTAGTTATATTCTTGTACATAGGGAGCAGTATTATTGTAGTTATATTCTTGTACATAGGAGCAGTATTATAATAGTTATATTCTTGTACATAGGGGCAGTATTATAGTAGTTATATTCTTGTACATAGGGGCAGTATTATAGTAGTTATATTCTTGTACATAGGGGCAGTATTATAGTAGTTATATTCTTCTACATAGCAGCAGTATTATAGTAGTTATATTCTTATACATAGGAGCAGTATTATAGTAGTTATATTCTTGTACATAGGGAGCAGTATTATTGTAGTTATATTCTTGTACATAGGAACAGTATTATAGTAGTTATATTCTTGTACATAGGGAGCAGTATTATAGTAGATATATTCTTGTACATAGGGGCAGTATTATAGTAGTTATATTCTTGTACCTTGGGGCAGTATTATAGTAGTTATATTCTTGTACATGGGGGCAGTAATATAATAGTTATATTCTTGTACATAGGAGCAGTATTATAGTAGTTATATTCTTGTACAGAGGGGCAGTATTATAGTAATTTTATTCTTGTACATAGGAGGCAGTATTATAGTAGTTATATTCTTGTACATAGGAGCAGTATTATAATAGTTATATTCTTGTACATAGGAGCAGTATTATAGTAGTTATATTCTTGTACATAGGGGCAGTATTATAGTAGTTATATTCTTGTACCTTGGGGCAGTATTATACTAGTTATATTCTTTTACATAGGGGGCAGTATTATAATAGTTATATTCTTGTACATAGGAGCAGTATTATAGTAGTTATATTCTTGTACAGAGGGGCAGTATTATAGTAATTTTATTCTTGTACATAGGAGGCAGTATTATAGTAGTTATATTCTTGTACATAGGAGCAGTATTATAGTAGTTATATTCTTGTACATAGGAGCAGTATTATAGTAGTTATATTCTTGTACATAGGGGCAGTATTATAGTAGTTATATTCTTGTACCTTGGGGCAGTATTATACTAGTTATATTCTTTTACATAGGGGGCAGTATTATAATAGTTATATTCTTGTACATAGGAGCAGTATTATAGTAGTTATATTCTTGTACAGAGGGGCAGTATTATAGTAATTTTATTCTTGTACATAGGAGGCAGTATTATAGTAGTTATATTCTTGTACATAGGAGCAGTATTATAGTAGTTATATTCTTGTACATAGGAGCAGTTTTATAGGAGTTATATTCTTGTACATAGGAGCAGTATTATAGTAGTTATATTCTTGTACATAGGGGGCAGTATTATAGTAGTTATATTCTTGTACATAGGAGCAGTATTATAGTAGTTATATTCTTGTACATAGGGAGCAGTATTATAGTAGTTATATTCTTGTACATAGGAGCAGTATTATAGTAGTTATATTCTTGTACATAGGGAGCAGTATTATAGTAGATATATTCTTGTACATAGGGGCAGTATTATAGTAGTTTTATTCTTGTACATAGGAGCAGTATTATAGTAGTTATATTCTTGTACATAGGGGCAGTATTATAGTAGTTATATTCTTGTACATAGGAGCAGTATTATAGTAGTTATATTCTTTTACATAGGGAGCAGTATTATAGTAGTTATTTTCTTGTACATAGGGGCAGTATTATAGTAGTTATATTCTTGTACATATTGAGCAGTATTATAGTAGTTTTATTCTTGTACATAGGGAGCAGTATTATAGTAGTTATATTCTTGTACATAGGGAGCAGTATTATAGTAGTTATATTCTTGTACATAGGGGCAGTATTATAGTAGTTATATTCTTGTACATAGGGGGCAGTATTATAGTAGTTTTATTCTTGTACATAGGAGCAGTATTATAGTAGTTATATTCTTGTACATAGGGGCAGTATTATAGTAGTTATATTCTTGTACATAGGAGCAGTATTATAGTAGTTATATTCCTGTACATAGGGGACAGTATTATAGTTGTTATATTCTTGTACATAGGGGTAGTATTATCGTAGATTTATTCTTGTACATAGGGAGCAGTATTATAGTAGTTATATTCTTGTACATAGGGAGCAGTATTATAGTAGTTATATTCTTGTACATAGGGGCAGTATTATAGTAGTTATATTCTTGTACATAGGGAGCAGTATTATAGTAGTTATATTCTTGTACATAGGGAGCAGTATTATAGTAGTTTTATTCTTGTACATAGGGAGCAGTATTATAGTAGTTATATTCTTGTACATAGGGAGCTGTATTATAGTAGTTATATTTTTGTACATAGGGGCAGTATTATAGTAGTTATATTCTTCTACATAGGGGGCAGTATTATAGTAGTTATATTCTTGTACATAGGAGCAGTATTATAGTAGTTTTATTCTTGTACATAGGAGCAGTATTATAGTAGTTATATTCTTTTACATAGGGGCAGTATTATAGTAGTTATATTCTTGTACATAGGAGCAGTATTATAGTAGTTTTATTCTTGTACATAGGAGTAGTATTATAGTAGTTATATTCTTGTACATAGGGAGCAGTATTATAGTAGTTATATTCTTGTACATAGGGGCAGTATTATAGTAGTTATATTCTTGTACATAGGGGGCAGTATTATAGTAGTTATATTCTTGTACATAGGAGCAGTATTATAGTAGTTTTATTCTTGTACATAGGAGCAGTATTATAGTAATGATATTCTTGTACATAGGGGCAGTATTATAGTAGTTATATTCTTGTACATAGGAGCAGTATTATAGTAGTTATATTCCTGTACATAGGGGACAGTATTATAGTAGTTATATTCTTGTACATAGGCGTAGTATTATCGTAGTTTTATTCTTGTACACAGGGAGCAGTATTATAGTAGTTATATTCTTGTACATAGGGGCAGTATTATAGTAGTTATATTCTTGTACATAGGGAGCAGTATTATGGTAGTTATATTTTTGTACATAGGGAACAGTATTATAGTAGTTATATTCTTGTACAGAGGGGCAGTATTATAGTAATTTTATTCTTGTACATAGGAGGCAGTATTATAGTAGTTATATTCTTGTACATAGGAGCAGTATTATAGTAGTTATATTCTTGTACATAGGAGCAGTTTTATAGGAGTTATATTCTTGTACATAGGAGCAGTATTATATTAGTTATATTCTTGTACATAGGGAGCAGTATTATAGTAGATATATTCTTGTACATAGGGGCAGTATTATAGTAGTTATATTCTTGTACATAGGGAGCAATATTATAGTAGTTTTATTCTTGTACATAGGAGCAGTATTATAGTAGTTATATTCTTGTACATAGGGGCAGTATTATAGTAGTTATATTCTTGTACATAGGAGCAGTATTATAGTAGTTATATTCCTGTACATAGGGGACAATATTATAGTAGTTATATTCTTGCACATAGGGGTAGTATTATCGTAGTTTTATACTTGTACATAGGGAGCAGTATTATAATAGTTATATTCTTGTACATAGGGAGCAGTATTATAGTAGTTATATTCTTGTACATAGGGGCAGTATTATAGTAGTTATATTCTTGTACATAGGGAGCAGTATTATAGTAGATATATTCTTGTACATAGGGAGCAGTATTATAGTAGTTATATTCTTGTACATAGGAGCAGTATTATAGTAGTATATTCTTGTACATAGGAGTAGTATTATAGTAGTTATATTCTTGTACATAGGGAGCAGTATTATAGTAGTTATATTCTTGTACATAGGGGCAGTATTATAGTAGTTATATTCTTGTACATAGGGGGCAGTATTATAGTAGTTATATTCTTGTACATACGAGCAGTATTATAGTAGTTTTATTCTTGTACATAGGAGCAGTATTATAGTAGTGATATTCTTGTACATAGGGGCAGTATTATAGTAGTTATATTCTTGTACATAGGAGCAGTATTATAGTAGTTATATTCCTGTACATAGGGGACAGTATTATAGTAGTTAAATTCTTGTACATAGGAGTAGTATTATCGTAGTTTTATTCTTGTACATAGGGAGCAGTATTATAGTAGTTATATTCTTGTACATAGGGGCAGTATTATAGTAGTTATATTCTTGTACATAGGGCGCAGTATTATGGTAGTTATATTTTTGTACATAGGGAGCAGTATTATAGTAGTTATATTCTTGTACATAGGAGCAGTATAATAGTAGTTATATTCTTGTACATAGGGGCAGTATTATAGTGGTTGTATTCTTGTACATAGGGGGCAGTATTATAGTAGTTATATTCTTGTACATAGGGGCGGTATTATAGTAGTTATATTCTTGTACATAGGGGGCAGTATTATAGTAGTTATATTCTTGTACATAGGGAGCAGTATTATAGTAGTTATATTCTTGTACATAGGAGCAGTATTATAGTAGTTTATTCTTGTACATAGGAGTAGTATTATAGTAGTTATATTCCTGTACATAGGGAGCAGTATTATACTAGTTATATTCTTGTACATAGGGGCAGTATTATAGTAGTTATATTCTTGTACATAGGGGGCAGCATTATAGTAGTTATATTCTTGTACATAGGAGCAGTATTATAGTAGTTATATTCTTGTACATAGGGGCAGTATTATAGTGGTTATATTCTTGTACATAGGGGGCAGTATTATAGTAGTTATATTCTTGTACATAGGAGCAGTATTATAGTAGTTATATTCTTGTACATAGGGGGCAGTATTATAGTAGTTATATTCTTGTACATAGGGGCAGTATTATAGTAGTTATATTCGTGTACATAGGGAGCAGTATTATAGTAGTTATATTTGTGTACATAGGGAGCAGTATTATAGTAGTTATACTCTTGTACATAGGGGGCAGTATTATAGTAGTTATATTCGTGTACATAGGTAGCAGTATTATAGTAGTTATATTCTTGTACATACGGGGCAGTATTATAGTAGTTATATTCTTGTACATAGGGGCAGTATTATAGTAGTCATATTCTTGTACATAGGGGCAGTATTATAGTAGTTATATTCTTGAACCTTGGGGCAGTATTATAGTAGTTATATTCTTGTACATAGGGGGCAGTATTATAATAGTTATATTCTTTTACATAGGAGCAGTATTATAGTAGTTATATACTTGTATAGAGGGGCAGTATTATAGTAATTTTATTCTTGTACATAGGAGGCAGTATTATAGTAGTTATATTCTTGTACATAGGAGCAGTATTATATTAGTTATATTATTGTACATAGGAGCAGTATTATAGTAGTTATATTCTTGTACCTTGGGGCACTATTATAGTAGTTATATTCCTATACATAGGAGCAGTATTATAGTAGTTATATTCTTGTACATAGGGGGCAGTATTATAGTAGTTATATTCCTATACATAGGAGCAGTATTATAGTAGTTATATTCTTGTACATAGGAGCAGTATTATAGTAGTTATATTCTTGTACACAAGGGCAGTATTATAGTGGTTATATTCTTGTACATAGGAGCAGTATTATAGTAAATTTATTCTTGTACATAGGAGGCAGTATTATAGTAGTTATATTCTTGTACACAGGGGCAGTATTATAGTAGTTATATTCTTGTACATAGGAGCAGTATTATAGTAATTTTATTCTTGTACATAGGAGGCAGTATTATAGTAGTTATATTCTTGTACATAGGAGCAGTATTATAGTAGTTATATTCTTGTACATAGGAGCAGTATTATAGTAGTTATATTCTTGTACATAGGAGCAGTATTATAGTAGTTATATTCTTGTACATAGGGAGCAGTATTATAGTAGTTATATTCTTGTACATAGCAGCAGTATTATAGTAGTTATATTCTTGTACATAGGAGCAGTTTTATAGGATTTATATTCTTGTACAAAGGAGCAGTATTATAGTAGTTATATTCTTGTACATAGGGAGCAGTATTATAGTAGATATATTCTTGTACATAGGGGCAGTATTATAGTAGTTATATTTTTGTACATAGGGAGCAGTATTATAGTAGTTTTATTCTTGTACAAAGGAGCAGTATTATAGTAGTTATATTTTTGTACATAGGGGCAGTATTATAGTAGTTATATTCTTGTACATAGGAGCAGTATTATAGTAGTTATATTCCTGTACATAGGGGACAGTATTATAGTAGTTATATTCTTGTACATAGGGGTAGTATTATCGTAGTTTTATTCTTGTACATAGGGAGCAGTATTATAGTAGTTATATTCTTGTACATAGGGAGCAGTATTATAGTAGTTATATTCTTGTACATAGGGGCAGTATTATAGTAGTTATATTCTTGTACATAGGGAGCAGTATTATAGTAGTTATATTCTTGTACATAGGAGCAGTATTATAGTAGTTATATTCTTGTACATAGGGAGCAGTATTATAGTAGTTATATTCTTGTACATAGGGGCAGTATTATAGTAGTTATATTCTTGTACATAGGGAGCAGTATTATAGTAGTTATATTCTTGTACATAGGGAGCAGTATTATAGTAGTTATATTCTTGTACATAGGAGCAGTATTATAGTAGTTATATTCTTGTACATAGGGAGCAGTATTATAGTAGTTATATTCTTGTACATAGGGGCAGTATTATAGTAGTTATATTCTTGTACATAGGGAGCAGTATTATAGTAGTTATATTCTTGTACATAGGGAGCAGTATTATAGTAGTTATATTCTTATACATAGCAGCAGTATTATAGTAGTTATATTCTTGTACATAGGGGGCAGGATTATAGTAGTTATATTCTTGTACATAGGAGGCAGTATTATAGTAGTTATATTCTTGTACATAGGAGGCAGTATTATAGTAGTTATATTCTTGTACATAGGAGCAGTATTATAGTAGTTATATTCTTGTACATAGGAGCAGTATTATAGTAGTTATATTCTTGTACATAGGAGCAGTATTATAGTAGTTATATTCTTGTACATAGGGAGCAGTATTATAGTAGATATATTCTTGTACATAGGAGCAGTATTATAGTAGTTATATTCTTGTACATAGGGAGCAGTATTATAGTAGTTATATTCTTGTACATAGGAGCAGTATTATAGTAGTTATATTCTTGTACATAGGAGCAGTATTATAGTAGTTATATTCTTGTACATAGGGGCAGTATTATAGTAGTTATATTCTTGTTCAGAGGGGCAGTATTATAGTAGTTATATTCTTGTACATAGCAGCAGTATTATAGTAGTTATATTCTTGTACATAGGGGGCAGTATTATAGTAGTTATATTCTTGTACATAGGGGCAGTATTATTGTAGTTATATTCTTGCACCTTGGGGCAGTATTATAGTAGTTATATTCTTGTACATAGGGGGCAGTATTATAATAGTTATATTCTTGTACATAGGAGCAGTATTATAGTAGTTATATTCTTGTACAGAGGGGCAGTATTATAGTAATTTTATTCTTGTACATAGGAGGCAGTATTATAGTAGTTATATTCTTGTACATAGGAGCAGTATTATAGTAGTTATATTCTTGTACATAGGAGCAGTATTATAGTAGTTATATTCTTGTACATTGGAGCAGTATTATAGTAGTTATATTCTTGTACATAGGGGCAGTATTATAGTAGTTATATTCTTGTACCTTGGGGCAGTATTATAGTAGTTATATGCTTGTACATAGGGGGCAGTATTATAATAGTTATATTCTTGTACATAGGAGCAGTATTATAGTAGTTATATTCTTGTACAGGGGGGCAGTATTATAGTAATTTTATTCTTGTACATAGGAGGCAGTATTATAGTAGTTATATTCTTGTACATAGGAGCAGTATTATAGTAGTTATATTCTTGTACACAGGGGCAGTATTATAATAGTTATATTCTTGTACATAGGAGCAGTATTATAGTAATTTTATTCTTGTACATAGGAGGCAGTATTATAGTAGTTATATTCTTGTACATAGGAGCAGTATTATAGTAGTTATATTCTTGTACATAGGAGCAGTATTATAGTAGTTATATTCTTGTACATAGGAGCAGTATTATAGTAGTTATATTCTTGTACATAGGGAGCAGTATTATAGTAGTTATATTCTTGTACATAGCAGCAGTATTATAGTAGTTATATTCTTGTACATAGGAGCAGTTTTATAGGAGTTATATTCTTGTACATAGGAGCAGTATTATAGTAGTTATATTCTTGTACATAGGGAGCAGTATTATAGTAGATATATTCTTGTACATAGGGGCAGTATTATAGTAGTTATATTTTTGTACATAGGGAGCAGTATTATAGTAGTTTTATTCTTGTACATAGGAGCAGTATTATAGTAGTTATATTCTTGTACATAGGGGCAGTATTATAGTAGTTATATTCTTGTACATAGGAGCAGTATTATAGTAGTTATATTCCTGTACATAGGGGACAGTATTATAGTAGTTATATTCTTGTACATAGGGGTAGTATTATCGTAGTTTTATTCTTGTACATAGGGAGCAGTATTATAGTAGTTATATTCTTGTACATAGGGAGCAGTATTATAGTAGTTATATTCTTGTACATAGGGGCAGTATTATAGTAGTTATATTCTTGTACATAGGGAGCAGTATTATAGTAGTTATATTCTTGTACATAGGGAGCAGTATTATAGTAGTTATATTCTTGCATATAGGAGCAGTATTATAGTAGTTATATTCTTGTACATAGGGAGCAGTATTATAGTAGTTATATTCTTGTACATAGGGGCAGTATTATAGTAGTTATATTCTTGTACATAGGGAGCAGTATTATAGTAGTTATATTCTTGTACATAGGGAGCAGTATTATAGTAGTTATATTCTTATACATAGGAGCAGTATTATAGTAGTTATATTCTTGTACATAGGAGCAGTATTCTAGTAGTTATATTCTTGTACATAGGGAGCAGTATTATAGTAGTTATATTCTTGTACATAGGAGCAGTATTATAGTAGTTATATTCTTGTACATAGGGAGCAGTATTATAGTAGATATATTCTTGTACGTAGGAGCAGTATTATAGTAGTTATATTCTTGTACATAGGGGAAGTAATATAGTAGTTATATTCTTGTACATAGGGAGCAGTATTATAGTAGTTATATTCTTGTACATAGGAGCAGTATTATAGTAGTTATATTCTTGTACATAGGAGCAGTATTATAGTAGTTATATTCTTGTACATAGGGGCAGTATTATAGTAGTTATATTCTTGTACAGAGGGGCAGTATTATAGTAGTTATATTCTTGTACATAGGGGGCAGTATTATAGTAGTTATATTCTTGTACATAGGGGCAGTATTATAGTAGTTATATTCTTGCACCTTGGGGCAGTATTATAGTAGTTATATTCTTGTACATAGGGGGCAGTATTATAATAGTTATATTCTTGTACATAGGAGCAGTATTATAGTAGTTATATTCTTGTACAGAGGGGCAGTATTATAGTAATTTTATTCTTGTACATAGGAGGCAGTATTATAGTAGTTATATTCTTGTACATAGGAGCAGTATTATAGTAGTTATATTCTTGTACATAGGAGCAGTATTATAGTAGTTTTATTCTTGTACATAGGGGCAGTATTATAGTAGTTATATTCTTGTACCTTGGGGCAGTATTATAGTAGTTATATGCTTGTACATAGGGGGCAGTATTATAATAGTTATATTCTTGTACATAGGAGCAGTATTATAGTAGTTATATACTTGTACAGGGGGGCAGTATTATAGTAATTTTATTCTTGTACATAGGAGGCAGTTTTATAGTAGTTATATTCTTGTACATAGGAGCAGTATTATAGTAGTTATATTCTTGTACACAGGGGCAGTATTATAGTAGTTATATTCTTGTACATAGGAGCAGTATTATTGTAATTTTATTCTTGTACATAGGAGGCAGTATTATAGTAGTTATATTCTTGTACATAGGAGCAGTATTATAGTAGTTATATTCTTGTACATAGGAGCAGTTTTATAGTAGTTATATTCTTGTACATAGGGAGCAGTATTATAGTAGATATATTCTTGTACATAGGGGCAGTATTATAGTAGTTATATTTTTGTACATAGGGAGCAGTATTATAGTAGTTTTATTCTTGTACATAGGAGCAGTATTATAGTAGTTATATTCTTGTACATAGGAGCAGTATTATAGTAGTTATATTCCTGTACAAAGGGGACAGTATTATACTAGTTATATTCCTGTACATAGGGGTAGTATTATCGTAGTTTTATTCTTCTACATAGGGAGCAGTATTATAGTAGTTATATTCTTGTACATAGGGAGCAGTATTATAACAGTTATATTCTTGTACATAGGGGCAGTATTATAGTAGTTATATTCTTGTACATAGGGAGCAGTATTATAGTAGTTATATTCTTGTACATAGGGAGCAGTATTATAGTAGTTATATTCTTGTACATAGGAGCAGTATTATAGTAGTTATATTCTTGTACATAGGAGCAGTATTATAGTAGTTATATTCTTGTACATAGGGAGCAGTATTATAGTAGTTATATTCTTGTACATAGGAGCAGTATTATAGTAGTTATATTCTTGTTCATAGGGAGCAGTATTATAGTAGATATATTCTTGTACATAGGGGCAGTATTATAGTAGTTATATTCTTGTACATAGGGAGCAGTATTATAGTAGTTATATTCTTGTACATAGGAGCAGTATTATAGTAGTTATATTCTTGTACATAGGAGCAGTATTATAGTAGTTATATTCTTGTACATAGGGGCAGTATTATAGTAGTTATATTCTTGTACAGAGGGGCAGTATTATAGTAGTTATATTCTTGTACATAGGGGCAGTATTATAGTAGTTATATTCTTGTACCTTGGGGCAGTATTATAGTAGTTATATTCTTGTACATAGGGGGCAGTATTATAATAGTTATATTCTTGTACATAGGAGCAGTATTATAGTAGTTATATTCTTGTACAGAGGGGCAGTATTATAGTAATTTTATTCTTGTACATAGGAGGCAGTATTATAGTATTTATATTCTTGTACATAGGAGCAGTATTATAGTAGTTATATTCTTGTACATAGGAGCAGTATTATAGTAGTTATATTCTTGTACATAGGAGCAGTATTATAGTAGTTATATTCTTGTACATAGGGGCAGTATTATAGTTGTTATATTCTTGTACCTTGGGGCAGTATTATAGTAGTTATATTCTTGTACATAGGGAGCAATATTATAGTAGTTATATTCTTGTACAGGGGGGCAGTATTATAGTAATTTTATTCTTGTACATAGGAGGCAGTATTATAGTAGTGATATTCTTGTACATAGGAGCAGTATTATAGTAGTTATATTCTTGTACAGGGGGGCAGTATTATAGTAATTTTATTCTTGTACATAGGAGGCAGTATTATAGTAGTTATATTCTTGTACATAGGAGCAGTATTATAGTAGTTATATTCTTGTACATAGGAGCAGTATTATAGTAGTTATATTCTTGTACATAGGGAGCAGTATTATAGTAGATATATTCTTGTACATAGGGGCAGTATTATAGTAGTTATATTCTTGTACATAGGGAGCAGTATTATAGTAGTTATATTCTTGTACATAGGAGCAGTATTATAGTAGTTATATTCTTGTACATAGGAGCAGTATTATAGTAGTTATATTCTTGTACATAGGGGCAGTATTATAGTAGTTATATTCTTGTACATAGGGGCAGTATTATAGTAGTTATATTATTGTACATAGGGGCAGTATTATAGTAGTTATATTCTTGTACATAGGGGGCAGTATTATAGTAGTTATATTCTTGTACATAGGGGGCAGTATTATAGTAGTTATATTCTTGTACATAGGGGCATTATTATAGTAGTTATATTCTTGTACATAGGGGGCAGTATTATAGTAGTTATATTCTTGTACATAGGGGGCAGTATTATAGTAGTTATATTCTTGTACATAGGGGCATTATTATAGTAGTTATATTCTTGTACATAGGGGCCAGTATTATAGTAGTTATATTCTTGTACAGAGGGGGCAGTATTATAGTAGTTATATTCTTGTACATAGGGGCAGTATTATAGTAGTTATATTCTTGTACATAGGGGCAGTATTATAGTAGTTATATTCTTGTACATAGGGGCAGTATTATAGTAGTTATATTCTTGTACATAGGGGGCAGTATTATAGTAGTTATATTCTTGTACATAGGGACTGTATTATAGTAGTTATATTCTTGTACATAGGGGGCAGTATTATAGTAGTTATATTCTTGTACATAGGGGGCAGTATTATAGTAGTTATATTCTTGTACATAGGGGGCAGTATTATAGTAGTTATATTCTTGTACATAGGGGCAGTATTATAGTAGTTATATTCTTGTACATAGGAGCAGTATTATAGTAGTTATATTCTTCTACATAGGGCCAGTATTATAGTAGTTATATTCTTGTACATAGGAACAGTATTATAGTCGTTATATTCTTGTACATAGGGGGCAGTATTATAATAGTTATATTCTTGTACATAGGAGCAGTATTATAGTAGTTATATTCTTCTACATAGGGGCAGTATTATAGTAGTTATATTCTTGTACATAGGGGGCAATGTTATAGTAGTTATATTCTTGTACATAGGGGCAGTATTATAGTAGTTATATTCTTGTACATAGGGAGCAGTATTATAGTAGTTATATTCTTGTACATAGGAGCAGTATTATAGTAGTTATATTCTTGTACATAGGAGCAGTATTATAGTAGTTATATTCTTGTACATAGGAGCAATATTATAGTAGTTATATTCTTGTACATAGGGAGCAGTATTATTGTAGTTATATTCTTGTACATAGCAGCAGTATTATAATAGTTATATTCTTGTACATAGGGGCAGTATTATAGTAGTTATATTCTTGTACATAGGGGCAGTATTATAGTAGTTATATTCTTGTACATAGGGGCAGTATTATAGTAGTTATATTCTTGTACATAGGGGCAGTATTATAGTAGTTATATTCTTGTACATAGGGGCAGTATTATAGTAGTTATATTCTTCTACATAGCAGCAGTATTATAGTAGTTATATTCTTGTACATAGGAGCAGTATTATAGTAGTTATATTCTTGTACATAGGGAGCAGTATTATTGTAGTTATATTCTTGTACATAGGAACAGTATTATAGTAGTTATATTCTTGTACATAGGGAGCAGTATTATAGTAGATATATTCTTGTACATAGGGGCAGTATTATAGTAGTTATATTCTTGTACCTTGGGGCAGTATTATAGTAGTAATATTCTTGTACATAGGGGGCAGTAATATAATAGTTATATTCTTGTACATAGGAGCAGTATTATAGTAGTTATATTCTTGTACATAGGAGCAGTATTATAGTAGTTATATTCTTGTACATAGGAGCAGTATTATAGTAGTTATATTCTTGTACATAGGGGCAGTATTATAGTAGTTATATTCTTGTACCTTGGGGCAGTATTATACTAGTTATATTCTTTTACATAGGGGGCAGTATTATAATAGTTATATTCTTCTACATAGGAGCAGTATTATAGTAGTTATATTCTTGTACAGAGGGGCAGTATTATAGTAATTTTATTCTTGTACATAGGAGGCAGTATTATAGTAGTTATATTCTTGTACATAGGAGCAGTATTATAGTAGTTATATTCTTGTACATAGGAGCAGTTTTATAGGAGTTATATTCTTGTACATAGGAGCAGTATTATAGTAGTTATATTCTTGTACATAGGGGGCAGTATTATAGTAGTTATATTCTTGTACATAGGAGCAGTATTATAGTAGTTATATTCTTGTACATAGGGAGCAGTATTATAGTAGTTATATTCTTGTACATAGGAGCAGTATTATAGTAGTTATATTCTTGTACTTAGGGAGCAGTATTATAGTAGATATATTCTTGTACATAGGGGCAGTATTATAGTAGTTTTATTCTTGTACATAGGAGCAGTATTATAGTAGTTATATTCTTGTACATAGGGGCAGTATTATAGTAGTTATATTCTTGTACATAGGAGCAGTATTATAGTAGTTATATTCCTGTACATAGGGGACAGTATTATAGTAGTTATATTCTTGTACATAGGGGTAGTATTATCGTAGTTTTATTCTTGTACATAGGGAGCAGTATTATAGTAGTTATATTCTTGTACATAGGGAGCAGTATTATAGTAGTTATTTTTTTGTACATAGGGGCAGTATTATAGTAGTTATATTCTTGTACATATTGACCAGTATTATAGTAGTTTTATTCTTGTACATAGGGAGCAGTATTATAGTAGTTATATTCTTGTACATAGGGAGCAGTATTATAGTAGTTATATTCTTGTACATAGGGGCAGTATTATAGTAGTTATATTCTTGTACATAGGGGGCAGTATTATAGTAGTTTTATTCTTGTACATAGGAGCAGTATTATAGTAGTTATATTCTTGTACATAGGGGCAGTATTATAGTAGTTATATTCTTGTACATAGGAGCAGTATTATAGTAGTTATATTCCTGTACATAGGGGACAGTATTATAGTAGTTATATTCTTGTACATAGGGGTAGTATTATCGTAGTTTTATTCTTGTACATAGGGAGCAGTATTATAGTAGTTATATTCTTGTACATAGGGAGCAGTATTATAGTAGTTATATTCTTGTACATAGGGGCAGTATTATAGTAGTTATATTCTTGTACATAGGGAGCAGTATTATAGTAGTTATATTCTTGTACATAGGGAGCAGTATTATAGTAGTTTTATTCTTGTACATAGGGAGCAGTATTATAGTAGTTATATTCTTGTACATAGGGAGCTGTATTATAGTAGTTATATTTTTGTACATAGGGGCAGTATTATAGTAGTTATATTCTTCTACATAGGGGGCAGTATTATAGTAGTTATATTCTTGTACATAGGAGCAGTATTATAGTAGTTTTATTCTTGTACATAGGAGCAGTATTATAGTAGTTATATTCTTTTACATAGGGGCAGTATTATAGTAGTTATATTCTTGTACATAGGAGCAGTATTATAGTAGTTTTATTCTTGTACATAGGAGTAGTATTATAGTAGTTATATACTTGTACATAGGGAGCAGTATTATAGTAGTTATATTCTTGTACATAGGGGCAGTATTATAGTAGTTATATTCTTGTACATAGGGGGCAGTATTATAGTAGTTATATTCTTGTACATAGGAGCAGTATTATAGTAGTTTTATTCTTGTACATAGGAGCAGTATTATAGTAGTGATATTCTTGTACATAGGGGCAGTATTATAGTAGTTATATTCTTGTACATAGGAGCAGTATTATAGTAGTTATATTCCTGTACATAGGGGACAGTATTATAGTAGTTATATTCTTGTACATAGGCGTAGTATTATCGTAGTTTTATTCTTGTACACAGGGAGCAGTATTATAGTAGTTATATTCTTGTACATAGGGGCAGTATTATAGTAGTTATATTCTTGTACATAGGGAGCAGTATTATGGTAGTTATATTTTTGTACATAGGGAACAGTATTATAGTAGATATATTCTTGTACTTAGGGAGCAGTATTATAGTAGTTATATTCTTGTACATAGGAGCAGTATTATAGTAGTATATTCTTGTACATAGGAGTAGTATTATAGTAGTTATATTCTTGTACATAGGAGCAGTATTATAGTAGTTATATTCTTGTACAGAGGGGCAGTATTATAGTAATTTTATTCTTGTACATAGGAGGCAGTATTATAGTAGTTATATTCTTGTACATAGGAGCAGTATTATAGTAGTTATATTCTTGTACATAGGAGCAGTTTTATAGGAGTTATATTCTTATACATAGGAGCAGTATTATATTAGTTACATTCTTGTACATAGGGAGCAGTATTATAGTAGATATATTCTTGTACATAGGGGCAGTATTATAGTAGTTATATTCTTGTACATAGGGAGCAGTATTATAGTAGTTTTATTCTTGTACATAGGAGCAGTATTATAGTAGTTATATTCTTGTACATAGGGGCAGTATTATAGTAGTTATATACTTGTACATAGGAGCAGTATTATAGTAGTTATATTCCTGTACATAGGGGACAGTATTATAGTAGTTATATTCTTGTACATAGGGGTAGTATTATCGTAGTTTTATTCTTGTACATAGGGAGCAGTATTATATTAGTTATATTCTTGTACATAGGGAGCAGTATTATAGTAGTTATATTCTTGTACATAGGGGCAGTATTATAGTAGTTATATTCTTGTACATAGGGAGCAGTATTATAGTAGATATATTCTTGTACTTAGGGAGCAGTATTATAGTAGTTATATTCTTGTACATAGGAGCAGTATTATAGTAGTATATTCTTGTACATAGGAGTAGTATTATAGTAGTTATATTCTTGTACATAGGGGCAGTATTATAGTAGTTATATTCTTGTACATAGGGGGCAGTATTATAGTAGTTATATTCTTGTACATACGAGCAGTATTATAGTAGTTTTATTCTTGTACATAGGAGCAGTATTATAGTAGTGATATTCTTGTACATAGGGGCAGTATTATAGTAGTTATATTCTTGTACATAGGAGCAGTATTATAGTAGTTATATTCCTGTACATAGGGGACAGTATTATAGTAGTTAAATTCTTGTACATAGGAGTAGTATTATCGTAGTTTTATTCTTGTACATAGGGAGCAGTATTATAGTAGTTATATTCTTGTACATAGGGGCAGTATTATAGTAGTTATATTCTTGTACATAGGGCGCAGTATTATGGTAGTTATATTTTTGTACATAGGGAGCAGTATTATAGTAGTTATATTCTTGTACATAGGAGCAGTATAATAGTAGTTATATTCTTGTACATAGGGGCAGTATTATAGTGGTTGTATTCTTGTACATAGGGGGCAGTATTATAGTAGTTATATTCTTGTACATAGGGGCGGTATTATAGTAGTTATATTTTTGTACATAGGGGGCAGTATTATAGTAGTTATATTCTTGTACATAGGGAGCAGTATTATAGTAGTTATATTCTTGTACATAGGAGCAGTATTATAGTAGTTTATTCTTGTACATAGGAGTAGTATTATAGTAGTTATATTCTTGTACATAGGGAGCAGTATTATACTAGTTATATTCTTGTACATAGGGGCAGTATTATAGTAGTTATATTCTTGTACATAGGGGGCAGCATTATAGTAGTTATATTCTTGTACATAGGAGCAGTATTATAGTAGTTATATTCTTGTACATAGGGGCAGTATTATAGTGGTTATATTCTTGTACATAGGGGGCAGTATTATAGTAGTTATATTCTTGTACATAGGAGCAGTATTATAGTAGTTATATTCTTGTACATAGGGGGCAGTATTATAGTAGTTATATTCTTGTACATAGGGGCAGTATTATAGTAGTTATATTCATGTACATAGGGAGCAGTATTATAGTAGTTATATTTGTGTACATAGGGAGCAGTATTATAGTAGTTATACTCTTGTACATAGGGGGCAGTATTATAGTAGTTATATTCGTGTACATAGGTGCAGTATTATAGTAGTTATATTCTTGTACATACGGGGCAGTATTATAGTAGTTATATTCTTGTACATAGGGGCAGTATTATAGTAGTCATATTCTTGTACATAGGGGCAGTATTATAGTAGTTATATTCTTGTACATAGGAGCAGTATTATAGTAGTTATGCTCTTGTACATAGGGGCAGTATTATAGTGTTATATTCTTGTACATAGGAGCAGTATTATAGTAGTTATATTCTTGTACATAGCGAGCAGTATTATAGTAGTTATATTCTTGTACATAGGGGGCATTATTATAGTAGTTAGATTCTTGTACATAGGAGAAGTATTATAGTAGTTATATTCCTGTACATAGGGGACAGTATTATAGTAGTTATATTCTTGTACATAGGGGTAGTATTATCGTAGTTTTATTCTTGTATATAGGGAGCAGTATTATAGTAGTTGTATTCTTGTACATAGGGAGCAGTATTATAGTAGTTATATTCTTGTGCATAGGGGCAGTATTATAGTAGTTATATTCTTGTACATAGGGAGCAGTATTATAGTAGTTATATTCTTGTACATAGGGAGCAGTATTATAGTAGTTATACTCTTGTACATAGGGGGCAGTATTATAGTAGTTATATTCATGTACATAGGTAGCAGTATTATAGTAGTTATATTCTTGTACATACGGGGCAGTATTATAGTAGTTATATTCTTGTACATAGGGAGCAGTATTATAGTAGATATATTCTTGTACATAGGGGCAGTATTATAGTAGTTTTATTCTTGTACATAGGAGCAGTATTATAGTAGTTATATTCTTGTACATAGGGGCAGTATTATGGTAGTTAAATTCTTGTACATAGGAGCAGTATTATAGTAGTTATATTCCTGTACATAGGGGACAGTATTATAGTAGTTATATTCTTGTACATAGGGGTAGTATTATCGTAGTTTTATTCTTGTACATAGGGAGCAGTATTATAGTAGTTATATTCTTGTACATAGGGAGCAGTATTATAGAAGTTATTTTCTTGTACATAGGGGCACTATTATAGTAGTTATATTCTTGTACATATTGAGCAGTATTATAGTAGTTTTATTCTTGTACATAGGGAGCAGTATTATAGTAGTTATATTCTTGTACATAGGGAGCAGTATTATAGTAGTTATATTCTTGTACATAGGGGCAGTATTATAGCAGTTATATTCTTGTACATAGGGGGCAGTATTATAGTAGTTTTATTCTTGTACATAGGAGCAGTATTATAGTAGTTATATTCTTGTACATAGGGGCAGTATTATAGTAGTGATATTCTTGTACATAGGAGCAGTATTATAGTAGTTATATTCCTGTACATAGGGGACAGTATTATAGTAGTTATATTCTTGTACATAGGGGTAGTATTATCGTAGTTTTATTCTTGTACATAGGGAGCAGTATTATAGTAGTTATATTCTTGTACATAGGGAGCAGTATTATAGTAGTTATATTCTTGTACATAGGGGCAGTATTTTAGTAGTTATATTCTTGTACATAGGGAGCAGTATTATAGTAGTTATATTCTTGTACATAGGGAGCAGTATTATAGTAGTTTTATTCTTGTACATAGGGAGCAGTATTATAGTAGTTATATTCTTGTACATAGGGAGCTGTATTATAGTAGTTATATTTTTGTACATAGGGGCAGTATTATAGTAGTTATATTCTTCTACATAGGGGGCAGTATTATAGTAGTTATATTCTTGTACATAGGAGCAGTATTATAGTAGTTTTATTCTTGTACATAGGAGCAGTATTATAGTAGTTATATTCTTTTACATAGGGGCAGTATTATAGTAGTTATATTCTTGTACATAGGAGCAGTATTATAGTAGTTTTATTCTTGTACATAGGAGTAGTATTATAGTAGTTATATTCTTGTACATAGGGAGCAGTATTATAGTAGTTATATTCTTGTACATAGGGGCAGTATTATAGTAGTTATATTCTTGTACATAGGGGGCAGTATTATAGTAGTTATATTCTTGTACATAGGAGCAGTATTATAGTAGTTTTATTCTTGTACATAGGAGCAGTATTATAGTAGTGATATTCTTGTACATAGGGGCAGTATTATAGTAGTTATATTCTTGTACATAGGGGCAGTATTATAGTAGTTATATTCCTGTAGATAGGGGACAGTATTATAGTAGTTATATTCTTGTACATAGGCGTAGTATTATCGTAGTTTTATTCTTGTACACAGGGAGCAGTATTATAGTAGTTATATTCTTGTACATAGGGGCAGTATTATAGTAGTTATATTCTTGTACATAGGGAGCAGTATTATGGTAGTTATATTTTTGTACATAGGGAACAGTATTATAGTAGATATATTCTTGTACTTAGGGAGCAGTATTATAGTAGTTATATTCTTGTACATAGGAGCAGTATTATAGTAGTATATTCTTGTACATAGGAGTAGTATTATAGTAGTTATATTCTTGTACATAGGAGCAGTATTATAGTAGTTATATTCTTGTACAGAGGGGCAGTATTATAGTAATTTTATTCTTGTACATAGGAGGCAGTATTATAGTAGTTATATTCTTGTACATAGGAGCAGTATTATAGTAGTTATATTCTTGTACATAGGAGCAGTTTTATAGGAGTTATATTCTTGTACATAGGAGCAGTATTATATTAGTTATATTCTTGTACATAGGGAGCAGTATTATAGTTGATATATTCTTGTACATAGGGGCAGTATTATAGTAGTTATATTCTTGTACATAGGGAGCAGTATTATAGTAGTTTTATTCTTGTACATAGGAGAAGTATTATAGTAGTTATATTCTTGTACATAGGGGACAGTATTATAGTAGTTAAATTCTTGTACATAGGAGTAGTATTATCGTAGTTTTATTCTTGTACATAGGGAGCAGTATTATAGTAGTTATATTCTTGTACATAGGGGCAGTATTATAGTAGTTATATTCTTGTACATAGGGCGCAGTATTATGGTAGTTATATTTTTGTACATAGGGAGCAGTATTATAGTAGTTATATTCTTGTACATAGGAGCAGTATAATAGTAGTTATATTCTTGTACATAGGGGCAGTATTATACTGGTTGTATTCTTGTACATAGGGGGCAGTATTATAGTAGTTATATTCTTGTACATAGGGGCGGTATTATAGTAGTTATATTTTTGTACATAGGGGGCAGTATTATAGTAGTTATATTCTTGTACATAGGGAGCAGTATTATAGTAGTTATATTCTTGTACATAGGAGCAGTATTATAGTAGTTTATTCTTGTACATAGGAGTAGTATTATAGTAGTTATATTCTTGTACATAGGGAGCAGTATTATACTAGTTATATTCTTGTACATAGGGGGCAGCATTACAGTAGTTATATTCTTGTACATAGGGAGCAGTATTATAGTAGTTATATTCTTGTACATAGGGGCAGTATTATAGTAGTTATATTCTTGTACATAGGGGGCAGTATTATAGTAGTTATGTTCTTGTACATACGAGCAGTATTATAGTAGTTTTATTCTTGTACATAGGAGCAGTATTATAGTAGTGATATTCTTGTACATAGGGGCAGTATTATAGTAGTTATATTCTTGTACATAGGAGCAGTATTATAGTAGTTATATTCCTGTACATAGGGGACAGTATTATAGTAGTTAAATTCTTGTACATAGGGCGCAGTATTATGGTAGTTATATTTTTGTACATAGGGAGCAGTATTATAGTAGTTATATTCTTGTACATAGGAGCAGTATAATAGTAGTTATATTCTTGTACATAGGGGCAGTATTATAGTGGTTGTATTCTTGTACATAGGGGGCAGTATTATAGTAGTTATATTCTTGTACATAGGGGCGGTATTATAGTAGTTATATTTTTGTACATAGGGGGCAGTATTATAGTAGTTATATTCTTGTACATAGGGAGCAGTATTATAGTAGTTATATTCTTGTACATAGGAGCAGTATTATAGTAGTTTATTCTTGTACATAGGAGTAGTATTATAGTAGTTATATTCTTGTACATAGGGAGCAGTATTATACTAGTTATATTCTTGTACATAGGGGCAGTATTATAGTAGTTATATTCTTGTACATAGGGGGCAGCATTATAGTAGTTATATTCTTGTACATAGGAGCAGTATTATAGTAGTTATATTCTTGTACATAGGGGCAGTATTATAGTGGTTATATTCTTGTACATAGGGGGCAGTATTATAGTAGTTATATTCTTGTACATAGGAGCAGTATTATAGTAGTTATATTCTTGTACATAGGGGGCAGTATTATAGTAGTTATATTCTTGTACATAGGGGCAGTATTATAGTAGTTATATTCATGTACATAGGGAGCAGTATTATAGTAGTTATATTTGTGTACATAGGGATCAGTATTATAGTAGTTATACTCTTGTACATAGGGGGCAGTATTATAGTAGTTATATTCGTTTACATAGGTAGCAGTATTATAGTAGTTATATTCTTGTACATACGGGGCAGTATTATAGTAGTTATATTCTTGTACATAGGGGCAGTATTATAGTAGTCATATTCTTGTACATAGGGGCAGTATTATAGTAGTTATATTCTTGTACATAGGAGCAGTATTATAGTAGTTATGCTCTTGTACATAGGGGCAGTATTATAGTGTTATATTCTTGTACATAGGAGCAGTATTATAGTAGTTATATTCTTGTACATAGCGAGCAGTATTATAGTAGTTATATTCTTGTACATAGGGGGCAGTATTATAGTAGTTAGATTCTTGTACATAGGAGCAGTATTATAGTAGTTATATTCCTGTACATAGGGGACAGTATTATAGTAGTTATATTCTTGTACATAGGGGTAGTATTATCGTAGTTTTATTCTTGTATATAGGGAGCAGTATTATAGTAGTTGTATTCTTGTACATAGGGAGCAGTATTATAGTAGTTATATTCTTGTGCATAGGGGCAGTATTATAGTAGTTATATTCTTGTACATAGGGAGCAGTATTATAGTAGTTATATTCGTGTACATAGGGAGCAGTATTATAGTAGTTATACTCTTGTACATAGGGGGCAGTATTATAGTAGTTATATTCATGTACATAGGTAGCAGTATTATAGTAGTTATATTCTTGTACATACGGGGCAGTATTATAGTAGTTATATTCTTGTACATAGGGAGCAGTATTATAGGAGATATATTCTTGTACATAGGGGCAGTATTATAGTAGTTTTATTCTTGTACATTTGAGCAGTATTATAGTAGTTATATTCTTGTACATAGGGGCAGTATTATGGTAGTTATATTCTTGTACATAGGAGCAGTATTATAGTAGTTATATTCCTGTACATAGGGGACAGTATTATAGTAGTTATATTCTTGTACATAGGGGTAGTATTATCGTAGTTTTATTCTTGTACATAGGGAGCAGTATTATAGTAGTTATATTCTTGTACATAGGGAGCAGTATTATAGTAGTTATTTTCTTGTACATAGGGGCAGTATTATAGTAGTTATATTCTTGTACATATTGAGCAGTATTATAGTAGTTTTATTCTTGTACATAGGGAGCAGTATTATAGTAGTTATATTCTTGTACATAGGGAGCAGTATTATAGTAGTTATATTCTTGTACATAGGGGCAGTATTATAGCAGTTATATTCTTGTACATAGGGGGCAGTATTATAGTAGTTTTATTCTTGTACATAGGAGCAGTATTATAGTAGTTATATTCTTGTACATAGGGGCAGTATTATAGTAGTTATATTCTTGTACATAGGAGCAGTATTATAGTAGTTATATTCCTGTACATAGGGGACAGTATTATAGTAGTTATATTCTTGTACATAGGGGTAGTATTATCGTAGTTTTATTCTTGTACATAGGGAGCAGTATTATAGTAGTTATATTCTTGTACATAGGGAGCAGTATTATAGTAGTTATATTCTTGTACATAGGGGCAGTATTATAGTAGTTATATTCTTGTACATAGGGAGCAGTATTATAGTAGTTATATTCTTGTACATAGGGAGCAGTATTATAGTAGTTTTATTCTTGTACATAGGGAGCAGTATTATAGTAGTTATATTCTTGTACATAGGGAGCTGTATTATAGTAGTTATATTTTTGTACATAGGGGCAGTATTATAGTAGTTATATTCTTCTACATAGGGGGCAGTATTATAGTAGTTATATTCTTGTACATAGGAGCAGTATTATAGTAGTTTTATTCTTGTACATAGGAGCAGTATTATAGTAGTTATATTCTTTTACATAGGGGCAGTATTATAGTAGTTATATTCTTGTACATAGGAGCAGTATTATAGTAGTTTTATTCTTGTACATAGGAGTAGTATTATAGTAGTTATATTCTTGTACATAGGGAGCAGTATTATAGTAGTTATATTCTTGTACATAGGGGCAGTATTATAGTAGTTATATTCTTGTACATAGGGGGCAGTATTATAGTAGTTATATTCTTGTACATAGGAGCAGTATTATAGTAGTTTTATTCTTGTACATAGGAGCAGTATTATAGTAGTGATATTCTTGTACATAGGGGCAGTATTATAGTAGTTATATTCTTGTACATAGGAGCAGTATTATAGTAGTTATATTCCTGTACATAGGGGACAGTATTATAGTAGTTATATTCTTGTACATAGGCGTAGTATTATCGTAGTTTTATTCTTGTACACAGGGAGCAGTATTATAGTAGTTATATTCTTGTACATAGGGGCAGTATTATAGTAGTTATATTCTTGTACATAGGGGCAGTATTATAGTAGTTATATTCTTGTACATAGGGGCAGTATTATAGTAGTTATATTCTTGTACATAGGGAGCAGTATTATGGTAGTTATATTTTTGTACATAGGGAACAGTATTATAGTAGATATATTCTTGTACTTAGGGAGCAGTATTATAGTAGTTATATTCTTGTACATAGGAGCAGTATTATAGTAGTATATTCTTGTACATAGGAGTAGTATTATAGTAGTTATATTCTTGTACATAGGAGCAGTATTATAGTAGTTATATTCTTGTACAGAGGGGCAGTATTATAGTAATTTTATTCTTGTACATAGGAGGCAGTATTATAGTAGTTATATTCTTGTACATAGGAGCAGTATTATAGTAGTTATATTCTTGTACATAGGAGCAGTTTTATAGGAGTTATATTCTTGTACATAGGAGCAGTATTATATTAGTTATATTCTTGTACATAGGGAGCAGTATTATAGTTGATATATTCTTGTACATAGGGGCAGTATTATAGTAGTTATATTCTTGTACATAGGGAGCAGTATTATAGTAGTTTTATTCTTGTACATAGGAGCAGTATTATAGTAGTTATATTCTTGTACATAGGGGCAGTATTATAGTAGTTATATTCTTGTACATAGGAGCAGTATTATAGTAGTTATATTCCTGTACATAGGGGACAGTATTATAGTAGTTATATTCTTGTACATAGGGGTAGTATTATCGTAGTTTTATTCTTGTACATAGGGAGCAGTATTATAGTAGTTATATTCTTGTACATAGGGAGCAGTATTATAGTAGTTATATTCTTGTACATAGGGGCAGTATTATAGTAGTTATATTCTTGTACATAGGGAGCAGTATTATAGTAGTTATATTCTTGTACATAGGGAGCAGTATTATAGTAGTTTTATTCTTGTACATAGGGAGCAGTATTATAGTAGTTATATTCTTGTACATAGGGAGCTGTATTATAGTAGTTATATTTTTGTACATAGGGGCAGTATTATAGTAGTTATATTCTTCTACATAGGGGGCAGTATTATAGTAGTTATATTCTTGTACATAGGAGCAGTATTATAGTAGTTTTATTCTTGTACATAGGAGCAGTATTATAGTAGTTATATTCTTTTACATAGGGGCAGTATTATAGTAGTTATATTCTTGTACATAGGAGCAGTATTATAGTAGTTTTATTCTTGTACATAGGAGTAGTATTATAGTAGTTATATTCTTGTACATAGGGAGCAGTATTATAGTAGTTATATTCTTGTACATAGGGGCAGTATTATAGTAGTTATATTCTTGTACATAGGGGGCAGTATTATAGTAGTTATATTCTTGTACATAGGAGCAGTATTATAGTAGTTTTATTCTTGTACATAGGAGCAGTATTATAGTAGTGATATTCTTGTACATAGGGGCAGTATTATAGTAGTTATATTCTTGTACATAGGAGCAGTATTATAGTAGTTATATTCCTGTACATAGGGGACAGTATTATAGTAGTTATATTCTTGTACATAGGCGTAGTATTATCGTAGTTTTATTCTTGTACACAGGGAGCAGTATTATAGTAGTTATATTCTTGTACATAGGGGCAGTATTATAGTAGTTATATTCTTGTACATAGGGAGCAGTATTATGGTAGTTATATTTTTGTACATAGGGAACAGTATTATAGTAGATATATTCTTGTACTTAGGGAGCAGTATTATAGTAGTTATATTCTTGTACATAGGAGCAGTATTATAGTAGTATATTCTTGTACATAGGAGTAGTATTATAGTAGTTATATTCTTGTACATAGGAGCAGTATTATAGTAGTTATATTCTTGTACAGAGGGGCAGTATTATAGTAATTTTATTCTTGTACATAGGAGGCAGTATTATAGTAGTTATATTCTTGTACATAGGAGCAGTATTATAGTAGTTATATTCTTGTACATAGGAGCAGTTTTATAGGAGTTATATTCTTGTACATAGGAGCAGTATTATATTAGTTATATTCTTGTACATAGGGAGCAGTATTATAGTTGATATATTCTTGTACATAGGGGCAGTATTATAGTAGTTATATTCTTGTACATAGGGAGCAGTATTATAGTAGTTTTATTCTTGTACATAGGAGCAGTATTATAGTAGTTATATTCTTGTACATAGGGGCAGTATTATAGTAGTTATATTCTTGTACATAGGAGCAGTATTATAGTAGTTATATTCCTGTACATAGGGGACAGTATTATAGTAGTTATATTCTTGTACATAGGGGTAGTATTATCGTAGTTTTATTCTTGTACATAGGGAGCAGTATTATATTAGTTATATTCTTGTACATAGGGAGCAGTATTATAGTAGTTATATTCTTGTACATAGGGGCAGTATTATAGTAGTTATATTCTTGTACATAAAGAGCAGTATTATAGTAGATATATTCTTGTACTTAGGGAGCAGTATTATAGTAGTTATATTCTTGTACATAGGAGCAGTATTATAGTAGTATATTCTTGTACATAGGAGTAGTATTATAGTAGTTATATTCTTGTACATAGGGAGCAGTATTATAGTAGTTATATTCTTGTACATAGGGGCAGTATTATAGTAGTTATATTCTTGTACATAGGGGGCAGTATTATAGTAGTTATATTCTTGTACATACGAGCAGTATTATAGTAGTTTTATTCTTGTACATAGGAGCAGTATTATAGTAGTGATATTCTTGTACATAGGGGCAGTATTATAGTAGTTATATTCTTGTACATAGGAGCAGTATTATAGTAATTATATTCCTGTACATAGGGGACAGTATTATAGTAGTTAAATTCTTGTACATAGGAGTAGTATTATCGTAGTTTTATTCTTGTACATAGGGAGCAGTATTATAGTAGTTATATTCTTGTACATAGGGGCAGTATTATAGTAGTTATATTCTTTTACATAGGGCGCAGTATTATGGTAGTTATATTTTTGTACATAGGGAGCAGTATTATAGTAGTTATATTCTTGTACATAGGAGCAGTATAATAGTAGTTATATTCTTGTACATAGGGGCAGTATTATAGTGGTTGTATTCTTGTACATAGGGGGCAGTATTATAGTAGTTATATTCTTGTACATAGGGGCGGTATTATAGTAGTTATATTTTTGTACATAGGGGGCAGTATTATAGTAGTTATATTCTTGTACATAGGGAGCAGTATTATAGTAGTTATATTCTTGTACATAGGAGCAGTATTATAGTAGTTTATTCTTGTACATAGGAGTAGTATTATAGTAGTTATATTCTTGTACATAGGGAGCAGTATTATACTAGTTATATTCTTGTACATAGGGGGCAGCATTATAGTAGTTATATTCTTGTACATAGGAGCAGTATTATAGTAGTTATATTCTTGTACATAGGGGCAGTATTATAGTGGTTATATTCTTGTACATAGGGGGCAGTATTATAGTAGTTATATTCTTGTACATAGGAGCAGTATTATAGTAGTTATATTCTTGTACATAGGGGGCAGTATTATAGTAGTTATATTCTTGTACATAGGGGCAGTATTATAGTAGTTATATTCGTGTACATAGGGAGCAGTATTATAGTAGTTATATTTGTGTACATAGGGAGCAGTATTATAGTAGTTATACTCTTGTACATAGGGGGCAGTATTATAGTAGTTATATTCGTGTACATAGGTAGCAGTATTATAGTAGTTATATTCTTGTACATACGGGGCAGTATTATAGTAGTTATATTCTTGTACATAGGGGCAGTATTATAGTAGTCATATTCTTGTACATAGGGGCAGTATTATAGTAGTTATATTCTTGTACATAGGAGCAGTATTATAGTAGTTATGCTCTTGTACATAGGGGCAGTATTATAGTGTTATATTCTTGTACATAGGAGCAGTATTATAGTAGTTATATTCTTGTACATAGCGAGCAGTATTATAGTAGTTATATTCTTGTACATAGGGGGCAGTATTATAGTAGTTAGATTCTTGTACATAGGAGCAGTATTATAGTAGTTATATTCCTGTACATAGGGGACAGTATTATAGTAGTTATATTCTTGTACATAGGGGTAGTATTATCGTAGTTTTATTCTTGTATATAGGGAGCAGTATTATAGTAGTTGTATTCTTGTACATAGGGAGCAGTATTATAGTAGTTATATTCTTGTGCATAGGGGCAGTATTATAGTAGTTATATTCTTGTACATAGGGAGCAGTATTATAGTAGTTATATTCGTGTACATAGGGAGCAGTATTATAGTAGTTATACTCTTGTACATAGGGGGCAGTATTATAGTAGTTATATTCATGTACATAGGTAGCAGTATTATAGTAGTTATATTCTTGTACATACGGGGCAGTATTATAGTAGTTATATTCTTGTACATAGGGGTAGTATTATAGTAGTCATATTCTTGTACATAGGGGCAGTATTATAGTAGTTATATTCTTGTACATAGGAGCAGTATTATAGTAGTTATGTTCTTGTACATAGGGGCAGTATTATAGTGTTATATTCTGGTACATAGGAGCAGTAGTTATATTCTTGTGCATAGGGAGCAGTATTATAGTAGTTATATTCTTGTACATAGGGGGCAGTATTATAGTAGTTATATTCTTGTACATAGGGGTAGTATTATCGTAGTTTTATTCTTGTACATAGGCAGCAGTATTATAGTAGTTGTATTCTTGTTCATAGGGAGCAGTATTATAGTAGTTATATTCTTGTACATAGGGGCAGTATTATAGTAGTTATATTCTTGTACATAGGGAGCAGTATTATAGTAGTTATATTCTTGTACATAGGGAGCAGTATTATAGTAGTTTTATTCTTGTACATAGGGAGCAGTATTATAGTAGTTATATTCTTGTACATAGGGAGCAGTATTATAGTAGTTATATTCTTGTACATAGGGGGCAGTATTATAGCAGTTGTATTCCTGTACATAGGGGGCAGTATTATATTAGTTATATTCTTGTACATAGGGGCAGTATTATAGTAGTTATATTCTTGTACATAGGGGGCAGTATTATAGTAGTTATATTCTTGTACATAGGAGCAGTATTATAGTAGTTATATGCTTGTACATAGGGGCAGTATTATAGTAGTTATATTCTTATACATAGGGGGCAGTATTATAGTAGTTTTATTCTTGTACGTAGGAGCAGTATTATAGTAGTTATAGTCTTGTACATAGGGGCAGTATTATAGTAGTTATATTCTTGTACATAGGAGGCAGTATTATAGTAGTTATAGTCTTGTACATAGGGGCAGTATTATAGTAGTTTTATTCTTGTACATAGGAGCAATATTATAGTAGTTATATTCTTGTACATAGGGGCAGTATTATAGTAGTTATATTCTTGTACATAGAAGCAGTATTATAGTAGTTATATTCCTGTACATAGGGGACAGTATTATAGTAGTTATATTCTTGTACATAGGCGTAGTATTATCGTAGTTTTATTCTTGTACATAGGGAGCAGTATTATAGTAGTTATATTCTTGTACATAGGGGCAGTATTATAGTAGTTATCTTCTTGTACATAGGGAGCAGTATTATGGTAGTTATATTTTTGTACATAGGGAGCAGTATTATAGTAGTTATATTCTTGTACATAGGAGCAATATTATAGTAGTTATATTCTTGTACATAGGGGCAGTATTATAGTGGTTATATTCTTGTACATAGGGGAGAGTATTATAGTAGTTATATTCTTGTACATAGGGGCAGTATTATAGTAGTTATATTCTTGTACATAGGGGGCAGTATTATAGTAGTTATATTCTTGTACATAGGGGGCAGTATTATAGTAGTTATATTCTTGTACATAGGAGCAGTATTATAGTAGTTATATTTGTGTACATAGGGAGCAGTATTATAGTAGTTATATTCTTGTACATAGGGGGCAGTATTATAGTAGTTATATTCGTGTACATAGGTAGCAGTATTATAGTAGTTATATTTTTGTACATACGGGGCAGTATTATAGTAGTTATATTCTTGTACATAGGAGCAGTATTATAGTAGTTATATTCTTGTACATAGGGGGCAGTATTATAGTAGTAATATTCTTGTACATAGGAGCAGTATTATAGTAGTTATTTTCATGTACATAGGGAGCAGTATTATAGTAGTTATATTCTTGTACATAGGGGGCAGTATTATAGTAGTTATATTCGTGTACATAGGTAGCAGTATTATAGTAGTTATATTTTTGTACATACGGGGCAGTATTATAGTAGTCATATTCTTGTACATAGGGGCAGTATTATAGTAGTCATATTCTTGTACATAGGGGCAGTATTATAGTAGTCATATTCTTGCACATAGGAGCAGTATTATAATAGTTATATTCTTGTACATAGGGGGCAGTAGTATAGTAGTTATGCTCTTGTACATAGGGGCAGTATTATAGTAGTTATATTCCTGTACATAGGAGCAGTATTATAGTAGTTATATTCTTGTACATAGGGAGCAGTATTATAGTAGTTATATTCTTGTACATAGGGGGCAGTATTATAGTAGTTATATTCTTGTACATAGGGGGCAGTATTATAGTAGTTATATTCTTGTACATAGGAGCAGTATTATTGTAGTTATATTCTTGTACATAGGAGCAGTATTATAGTAGTTATATTCTTGCACATAGGGAGCAGTATTATAGTAGTTATATTCTTGTACATAGGAGCAGTATTATAGCGGTTATATTCTTGTACATAGGGGGCAGTATTATAGTAGTTATATTCTTGTACATAGGGGGCAGTAGTATAGTAGTTATATTCTTGTACATAGGGGGCAGTATTATAGTAGTTATATTCTTGTACATAGGGGGCAGTATTATAGTAGTTATATTCTTGTACATAGGAGCAGTATTATAGTAGTTATAGTCTTGTACATAGGGGCAGTATTATAGTAGTTATATTCTTGTACATAGGGGGCAGTATTATAGTAGTTTTATTCTTGTACATAGGAGCAGTATTATAGTAGTTATAGTCTTGTACATAGGGGCAGTATTATAGTAGTTATATTCTTGTACATAGGAGGCAGTATTATAGTAGTTATAGTCTTGTACATAGGGGCAGTATTATAGTAGTTTTATTCTTGTACATAGGAGCAATATTATAGTAGTTATATTCTTGTACATAGGGGCAGTATTATAGTAGTTATATTCTTGTACATAGGAGCAGTATTATAGTAGTTATATTCCTGTACATAGGGGACAGTATTATAGTAGTTATATTCTTGTACATAGGCGTAGTATTATCGTAGTTTTATTCTTGTACATAGGGAGCAGTATTATAGTAGTTATATTCTTGTACATAGGGGCAGTATTATAGTAGTTATCTTCTTGTACATAGGGAGCAGTATTATGGTAGTTATATTTTTGTACATAGGGAGCAGTATTATAGTAGTTATATTCTTGTACATAGGAGCAATATTATAGCAGTTATATTCTTGTACATAGGGGCAGTATTATAGTGGTTATATTCTTGTACATAGGGGAGAGTATTATAGTAGTTATATTCTTGTACATAAGGGCAGTATTATAGTAGTTATATTCTTGTACATACGGGGCAGTATTATAGTAGTTATATTCTTGTACATAGGGGGCAGTATTATAGTAGTTATATTCTTGTACATAGGAGCAGTATTATAGTAGTTCTATTCTTGTACATAGGAGCAGTATTATTGTAGTTATATTCTTCTACATAGGAGCAGTATTATAGTAGTTATATTTGTGTACATAGGGAGCAGTATTATAGTAGTTATATTCTTGTACATAGGGGGCAGTATTATAGTAGTTATATTCGTGTACATAGGTAGCAGTATTATAGTAGTTATATTTTTGTACATACGGGGCAGTATTATAGTAGTCATATTCTTGTACATAGGAGCAGTATTATAGTAGTTATATTCTTGTACATAGGGGGCAATATTATAGTAGTTATATTCTTGTACATAGGAGCAGTATTATAGTAGTTATATTCATGTACATAGGGAGCAGTATTATAGTAGTTATATTCTTGTACATAGGGGGCAGTATTATAGTAGTTATATTCGTGTACATAGGTAGCAGTATTATAGTAGTTATATTTTTGTACATACGGGGCAGTATTATAGTAGTCATATTCTTGTACATAGGGGCACTATTATAGTAGTCATATTCTTGTACATAGGGGCAGTATTATAGTAGTCATATTCTTGCACATAGGAGCAGTATTATAATAGTTATATTCTTGTACATAGGGGGCAGTAGTATAGTAGTTATGCTCTTGTACATAGGGGCAGTATTATAGTAGTTATATTCCTGTACATAGGAGCAGTATTATAGTAGTTATATTCTTGTACATAGGGAGCAGTATTATAGTAGTTATATTCTTGTACATAGGGGGCAGTATTATAGTAGTTATATTCTTGTACATAGGGGGCAGTATTATAGTAGTTATATTCTTGTACATAGGAGCAGTATTATTGTAGTTATATTCTTGTACATAGGGGGCAGTATTATAGCAGTTAGATTCTTGTACATAGGGGGCAGTATTATAGTAGTTATATTCTTGATCATAGGGGCAGTATTATAGTAGTTATATTCTTGTATATAGGGGCAGTATTATAGTAGTTATATTCTTGTACATAGGAGCAGTATTATAATAGTTATATTCTTGTACATACGGGGCAGTATTATAGCAGTTATATTCTTGTACATAGGGGGCAGTATTATAGTAGTTATATTCTTGTACATAGGGGGCAGTATTATAGTAGTTATATTCATGTACATAGAGGGCAGTATTATAGTAGTTATATTCTTGTACATAGGAGGCAGTATTATAGTAGTTATAGTCTTGTACATAGGGGCAGTATTATAGTAGTTTTATTCTTGTACATAGGAGCAGTATTATAGTAGTTATATTCTTGTACATAGGGGCAGTATTATAGTAGTTAAATTCTTGTACATAGGAGCAGTATTATAGTAGTTATATTCCTGTACATAGGGGACAGTATTATAGTAGTTATATTCTTGTACATAGGGGTAGTATTATCGTAGTTTTATTCTTGTACATAGGGAGCAGTATTATAGTAGTTATATTCTTGTACATAGGGGCAGTATTATAGTAGTTATCTTCTTGTACATAGGGAGCAGTATTATGGTAGTTATATTTTTGTACATAGGGAGCAGTATTATAGTAGTTATATTCTTGTACATAGGAGCAATATTATAGTAGTTATATTCTTGTACATAGGGGCAGTATTATAGTGGTTATATTCTTGTACATAGGGGAGAGTATTATAGTAGTTATATTCTTGTACATAGGGGCAGTATAATAGTAGTTATATTCTTGTACATAGGGGCAGTATTATAGTAGTTATATTCTTGTACATAGGGGGCAGTATTATAGTAGTTATATTCTTGTACATAGGAACAGTATTATAGTAGTTATATTTGTGTACATAGGGAGCAGTATTATAGTAGTTATATTCTTGTACATAGGGGGCAGTATTATAGTAGTTATATTCGTGTACATAGGTAGCAGTATTATAGTAGTTATATTTTTGTACATACGGGGCAGTATTATAGTAGTCATATTCTTGTACATAGGAGCATTATTATAGTAGTTATATTCTTGTACATAGGGGGCAGTAATATATGAGTTATATTCTTGTACATAGGAGCAGTATTATAGTAGTTATATTCGTGTACATAGGGAGCAGTGTTATAGTAGTTATATTCTTGTACATAGGGGGCAGTATTATAGTAGTTATATTCGTGTACATAGGTAGCAGTATTATAGTAGTTATATTTTTGTACATACGGGGCAGTATTATAGTAGTCATATTCTTGTACATAGGGGCAGTATTATAGTAGTCATATTCTTGTACATAGGGGCAGTATTATAGTAGTCATATTCTTGCACATAGGAGCAGTATTATAATAGTTATATTCTTGTACATAGGGGGCAGTAGTATAGTAGTTATGCTCTTGTACATAGGGGCAGTATTATAGTAGTTATATTCCTGTACATAGGAGCAGTATTATAGTAGTTATATTCTTGTACATAGGGAGCAGTATTATAGTAGTTATATTCTTGTACATAGGGGGCAGTATTATAGTAGTTATATTCTTGTACATAGGGGGCAGTATTATAGTAGTTATATTCTTGTACATAGGAGCAGTATTATTGTAGTTATATTCTTGTACATAGGAGCAGTATTATAGTAGTTATATTCTTGCACATAGGGGGCAGTATTATAGTAGTTATATTCTTGTACATAGGAGCAGTATTATAGCAGTTATATTCTTGTACATAGGGGGCAGTATTATAGTAGTTATATTCTTGTACATAGGGGGCAGTAGTATAGTAGTTATATTCTTGTACATAGGGGGCAGTATTATAGTAGTTATATTCTTGTACATAGGGGGCAGTATTATAGTAGTTATATTCTTGTACATAGGAAGCAGTATTATAGCAGTTATATTCTTGTACATAGGGACCAGTATTATAGTAGTTATATTCTTGTACATAGGAGCAGTATTATAGTAGTTATATTCTTGTACATAGGGGGCAGTATTATAGTAGTTATATTCTTGTACATAGGGGGCAGTATTATAGTAGTTATATTCTTGTACATAGGGGGCAGTATTATAGTAGTTATATTCTTGTACATAGGGGGCAGTATTATAGCAGTTATATTCTTGTACATAGGGGGCAGTATTATAGTAGTTATATTCTTGTACATAGGGGCAGTATTATAGTAGTTATATTCTTGTATATAGGGGCAGTATTATAGTAGTTATATTCTTGTACATAGGAGCAGTATTATAGTAGTTATATTCTTGTACATACGGGGCAGTATTATAGCAGTTATATTCTTGTACATAGGGGGCAGTATTATAGTAGTTATATTCTTGTACATAGGGGGCAGTATTATAGTAGTTATATTCATGTACATAGGGGGCAGTATTATAGTAGTTATATTCTTGTACATAGGGGGCAGTATTATAGTAGTTATATTCTTGTACATAGGGGGCAGCATTATAGTAGTTATATTCTTGTACATAGGGGGCAGTATTATAGTAGTTATATTCTTGTACATAGGGGCAGTTTTATAGTAGTAATATTCTTGTACATAGGAGCAGTATTATAGTAGTTATATTCTTGTATATAGGGGGCAGTATTATAGTAGTTATATTCTTGTACATAGGGCAGTATTATAGTAGTTATATTCTTGTACATAGGGCAGTATTATAGTAGTTATATTCTTGTACATAGGGCAGTATTATAGTAGTTATATTCTTGTACATAGTAGCAGTATTATAGTAGTTTTATTCTTGTAAATAGGGGGCAGTATTATAGTAGTTATTTTCTTGTACATGGAAGCAGTATTATAGTAGTTATAGTCTTGTACATAGGGGGCAGTATTATAGTAGTTATATTCTTGTACATAGGGGCCAGTATTATAGTAGTTATTTTCTTGTACATGGAAGCAGTATTATAGTAGTTATATTCTTGTACATAGGAGCAGTATTATAGTAGTTATATTCTTGTACATAGGAGCAGCATTATAGTATTTATATTCTTGTACATAGGGAGCAGTATTATAGTAGTTATATTCTTGTACATAGGAGCAGTATTATAGTAGTTATATTCTTGTACATAGGGGCCAGTATTATAGTAGTTATATTCTTGTACATAGGAGCAGTATTATAGTAGTTATATTCTTGTACATAGGGAGCAGTATTATAGTAGTTATATTTTTGTACATAGGAGCAGTATTATAGTAGTTATATTCTTGTACATAGGGGGCAGTATTATAGTAATTATATTCTTGTACATAGGGGGCAGTATTATAGTAGTTATATTCTTGTACATAGGGGGCAGTATTATAGTAGATATATTCTTGTACATAGGGGGCAGTGTTATAGTAGTTATATTCTTGTACATAGAGGGCAGTATTATAGTAGTTATATTCTTGTACATAGGAGCAGTATTATAGTAGTTATATTCTTGTACATAGGAGCAGTATTATAGTAGTTATATTCTTGTACATATGGGGCAGTATTATAGTAGTTATATTCTTGTACTTAGGGGGCAGTATTATACTGGTTACATTCTTGTATATAGGGGGCAGTATTATAGTGTAATTGTTATACTCTGAATCTGACCCAATATCATCTTAAATTTGTCATATTATTCAGGAGATTGTATTTCCCCCTTCTGTTTTTATGTGAATAGATCTGATTTGTTTATTCATCTTCGTGGTTTGCCGGAGGGTAGAGAGGGATCCAGGCAGGAGGGAAATGAGGAACAGGGGACATGCAACCTGTGTTTGCTGAGTACACAGTGGCAGCTCCTGTGTTTGCGCGCTGTGTTTATCCCATGTCACATTGTGTCACGAAGGTTCGGTGTTTATGAGGATTCTGTTGTGGGAATCAAATATAAAATCATCTTTGTATTTTTGTTACAAATAGAACTGGATCTGTCTATACTGAGAATTGTCAATTTCCTTCCCGATATGACAGCCAAGTGGTCAAGATCTGTAGCAGTCGCTGGACGTTGAGAATGAAAAGAGCATAGCTGGAAAAGTCAAAATGTGCAATAATGTGAGAGATGGTGTAAAGATTGGACAAAATAAAAGGCGGCGGATTGCAGGTTGTGGCAATCTGAATTCTATACAATCTGTTTAATGTAGGGTAAGAGGAAAAAGCAGAAATAAAAGTAAAAAAAAAAGAGAAAGAAAGGGAAAAAGAAGTTAAAGAAGAGGAAAAATATGGGATGAAGTCAGAAGTAAGTGACGGATGTAAAGAAAGGAAAAAGAAACAATTAACAAACCGAAGAAGACAAAGAAGTGAAAAATAAAAGAATAGGAAAGGCAAGGAAGGAGAGAAACAAAGAAAGATGAAAGTGAGATAAAAAAAAGAGGAGGGAAGAAAAAGAAAAAAGGCAAAAGGAAAGAGAAGGAAAAAATAGATGAACAGGAAAAGAATAAGAAAAGTAATAGAGGAAAAATATGTAAAGGAAAAAGAAAAGGAAGGAGAAGAAATAATAAGAAAAGAAAAAAGGTGAGAAATAAGAAGAAGATGGAAGAGAATAAAATCAAAAGGAAAAAGAGCATAAAAATAGTCAGATAAATATTAATATATCATTGGTAAAGAAGAGATAGAAGAGGATGAAAGAATAAAAGAAGGGAAAAGGGTAAAGGAAAAAGAGGAAAGAATAGCATAATAATGGGCAACACAGTCACTAAGTGATTAGCACTACACGACGGCTCAGTGGTTAACACCATAAGGTGGCTCAGTGGGTAACACTATATGGTGGCTCAGTGGGTAACACTATATGGTGGCTCAGTGGTTAACACTATACAGTGGCTCAGTGGTTAGCACTATACAGTGGCTCAGTGGTTATCACTATACGGTGGCTCAGTGGTTATCACTGTTGCTTTGCAGCTCTGGAGTCCTGGTTTCAATTCCCACCAAGTATAACATCTGCAAGGAGTTTTTTATGTTCTCCCTGTGTTTGTGTGGGTTTCCTCCGGGTTCTCCGGTTTCCTCCCACACTCCAAACACTGATAGGGAATGTAGATTGTGAGCCCCAATGGGGACAGTGATGATAATGTTGTAAAGCGCTGTGGAATTAATGGCGCTATATAAGTGAGTAAAATAAATAAATAGAATAGAAGAAGAGCACTGATAAGAAGAAAAGAAGAAAGAGCTGAAGAATAATGGGAAGAAGAAAAGCAAGAAGAGGCCGAAAGGCAGATGGAAAAAAAAGATACAAAGGAAGATTAAATGTGTGTATATCAGGGGAAAGAAGGAGAGGAAGTAACTGAAAACAATACTGAGAAGTAAGAAGGAAGAAATGAGTAATAAGTTATAGAAGAAAAGTACGAAGGTGAAGACCATGAAGAATGCTCCTCGCTAGCGGGTTTTTAGGGAGGATGTCTGTGTAGTAGATCCATCTCCAGAGATAGAAATCCCGCAGAGGAGATCCTCGGAGGAGACCGCCCCAGGACTGGACGCCTTTGGTTTGGCTTTTGTGATGTCTTACAGATTCTTCTTGAGGGACAACGTCTTGTGATGACGGCAGAACCTTCCTCGGGAAACGCAGACTTTTGTGGATTTTTTTCCTGTTTAAACCCTGGGATTTCTCATCTTAAAACAGAAGCGAGTTCCTGATAAGTGAAACAGTCCAGGGCTGGAGACTGATTATATAGAGACTCATCGCCCCCTATGTAGAGAGAGGAGTGATGGAAAGCTCTTGTACTGCTACATCATTCTGAGCTTCTACGCATCAGACAAAAAGTTCTGCAGTATAAAGCATGGGGGTGAGACACATCACCCGTCTCAATTGTGGCATGGGTATCCGACAACCACAGGCTCTAAAAGACAGTGAAACTAAGATGGAGTCACTGCAGGAAATGAATAGTCAGCGAGAAAGTAGTGGCCTAATGTATTATATTTTTTGTATACACTATAGAGCAGGGGCAGCATGGGGGGACAATGTGAGATTTCAGCAAGAGGGGGACAGGATGCCGAGGATGAAGGAGTGTGATGAGGGGGCACAGTATGGGGGGCACACAGTGTGAAGAGGGGGCCCAGTATGGAAAGGATAGGGCAGTGTGGAGGACATGTATCATAAGAGGGGTAGTGTGGGGGTCATATTTTGTGCAAGTAGCACAGTGATGGGCAATTATTCAGAGGCTCACCATAGGACAGATACAGTGGGGGAAATAAGTATTTGATCCCTTGCTGTTTTTGTAAGTTTGCCTGCTGACAAAAACATGAACAGTCTATAATTTTAAGAGTAGGTTAATTTTAACATTGAGAGATTGCTTTTGGATATTCTATCAAGAAAATCACATTGTATAAATTAGATAAATGTATTAACATTTTGCAGTGAGAAATAAGTATTTGATCCCTCTGGCAAACAACACTTAATACTTGGTGGCAAAACCCTTATTGGTAAGCACTGTAGTCAGACGTTTCTTGTAGTTGATGATGAGGGTTGCGCACATGTCAGGAGGAGTTTTGGTCCACTCCTCTTTGCAGATCATCTCTAAATCATTCAGATTTTGAGGGTGTCGCTTGGCAACTCGGAGCTTCAACTCCCTCCATAAGTTTTCTATGGGATTAAGGTCTGGAGACTAGCGAGACCACTCCATGACCTTACTGTGCTTCTTTTTGAGCCACTCCTTTGTTGCCTTGGCTGTATGTTTTGGGTCATTCTCTTGCTGGAAGACCCAGCCACGACCCATCTTCAATGCTCTTACTGTGGGAAGGAGGTTGTTGGTCAAAATCTAGCGATACATGACCCCATCCATCTTCCCTTCAGTATGCTGCAGTCGTCTTGTCCCCTTTGCAGAAAAGTACCCCCAAAGTATAATGTTTCCCCCACCATGCTTCATGGCTGGGACGATGTTCTTAGGGTTGTACTCATCCGTCTTCTTCCTCCAAACACGGTGAGTTGAGTTAATGCCAAAGAGCTCAATTTTTGTCTCATCTGACCACAGCACCTTCTCCCAATAACTCACAGAATCATCCAGGTGTTCATTGGCAAACTTCAGACAGGCCTGCACATGTGCCTTCTTGAGCAGGGGGACCTTGCGGGCACTCCAGGATTTTAAACCTTTAAGGCATAATGCGTTACCAATGGTTTTCTTGGTGACTATGGTCCCTGCTGCCTTAAGATCATTAACAAGTTCCCCCTGTGTAGTTTTAGGCTGATCTCTCACCTTCCTCATGATCAAGGATACCCCATGAGGTGAGATTTTGCATGGTGCCCCAGATCGATGTCGATTGACAGTCATTTTGTATTTCTTCCATTTTCTTACTATTGCAAACAGTTGTCTCCTTCTCACCCAGCGTCTTACTTATGGTTTTGTAGCCCATTCCAGCTTTGTGCAGGTCTATGATCTTGTCCCTGACATCCTTAGAAAGCTCTTTGGTCTTGCCCATGTTGTAGAGGTTAGAGTCTGACTGATTAGTTGAGTCTGTGGACAGGAGTCTTTTATACAGGTGACTATGTAAGACAGCTGTCTTTAATGCAGGTAACGAGTTGATTAGGAGCGTCTAGCCGGTCTGTAGGAACCAGAACTCATAATGGTTTGTAGGGGATCAAATACTTATTTCTCGCTGCAAAATGCAAAAAAATGTATCTAATTTATACAATGTGATTTTCTTGATTTTTTGGGGGGGATATTATACCTCTCGATGTTAAAATTAACCTACCCTTAAAATTATAGACTGTTCATGTCTTTGTCAGTGGGCAAACTTACAAAAACAGCAAGGTATCAAATACTTATTTCCCCCACTGTATATTTATTCATGAGCATTATAATTACTCTGTTATTGTTAAAGGCACCATGTTGGGATGCGTTGCATAAGGCCGGAGAAGATGGAAGTCTGCAGTGGATGCAAAAAGTCATCATGGTGTCTGGACACGATGGAGAAGAAAAAAAGGAGACTGACTCCAATACGAGAAGATGTCACCTATAAGGTATCTGGATGTAAATGTTTATTTGTGATACTGCCTGTGTCTCATCAGTGCTGTGGTTACTGCATGGTTCATAGTCTGATAATGGCTGATAACAACTCCCAGTATCTCCTTAACATTGTTAAGGAAAGACTGGGAATAGTAGGACCATGCAATACAAATTTATGTGAGGCTGACCTGACCTTACAGTTGAATGCTATAGTAAGCTTGATGCTATATTCATGTACTGATAGTGGCTAGTGTGATGTATTTCTGTACTGATGGTGATTCTTGTGATGTATTTCTGTACTTATGATGGTTCTGATGATTTTATTTCTGCACTGATGGTGGTTCTGGTGAGGTATTTCTGTACTGATGGTGGTTCTTGTGATGTATTTCTGTACTGATGCTGGTTCTGGTGATATATTCTTGTACTGATGATTGTGCTTATGATGTATTCCAGTACTGGTGGTGGTTCTGGCAATGTATTCCTGTACTGATGGTGGTTCTGATTATGTAATCCTGCACTGATGTTGATACTGTAATAATGATGTAATGATGTGATAATGTATTTCTGTACTGATGGTGGTTCTGGTAATGCATTTTTGTATTGATGGTGGTTCCGGTGATGTATTCATGTACTGATGTTGGTTTGGTAATGTATTTTTGTACTGATTGTATTCATGTGCTGATGGTGGTTCTGATTATGTATTTCTATACTACTGGTAGTTCTGGTTATGTATTTCTGCACTGTTAGTGGTTCTGACTGGTGATGTAATTCTGTACTGATGGGGGTTCTAGTGATATATTCCTGTACTGATGGTGGTTCAGTTGATGTATTTCTGTACTGATGGCAATTCTTGTGATGTACTTCTGTACTGATGGTGGTTTTAGTAATGTATTTCAGTATTTATGGTCATTCTGCTGATGTATTCATGTACTGATGGAGGTTCTGATTATGTATCCCTGTACTGATGGCAGTTCTAGTGATGTATTTCTGTACTGATGCTGGTTATGGTAACTTATTCATGTATTGATGGTGTTTCTGGTGATACATTTCTGTATTGATGGGGATTCTGGAAATGTAGTCCTGTACTGATGGTGGTTCTGGTGATGTATTTCTGTACTGATGGTGGTTCTGGTGATGTATTTCTGTACTGATGGTGGTTCTTGTGATGTACAGTACAGACCAAAAGTTTGGACACACCTTCTCATTTAAAGATTTTTCTGTATTTTCATGACTATGAAAATTGTACATTCACACTGAAGGCATCAAAACTATGAATTAACACATGTGGAATTATATACTTAACAAAAAAGTGTGAAACAACTGAAAATATGTCTTATATTCTAGGTTCTTCACAGTAGCCTCCTTTTGCTTTGATGACTGCTTTGCACACTCTTGGCATTCTCTTGATGAGCTTCAAGAGGTAGTCACCGGAAATGGTCTTCACTTCACAGGTGTGCCCTGTCAGGTTTAATAAGTGGGATTTCTTGCCTTATAAATGGGATTGGAACCATCAGTTCTGTTGTGCAGAAGTCAGGTGGATACACATCAGATAGTCCTACTAAATAGACTGTTAGAATTTGTATTATGGCAAGAAAAAAGAAGCTAAGTAAAGAAAAACGAGTGTCCATCATTACTTTAAGAAATGAAGGTCAGTCAGTGCGAAAAATTGGGAAAACTTTGAAAGTGTCCCCAAGTGCAGTTGCAAAAACCATCAAGCGCTACAAAGTAACTGGCTCACATGAGGACCGCCCCAGGAAAGGAAGACCAAGAGTCACCTCTGCTTCTGAGGATAAGTTTATCCGAGTCACCAGCCTCAGAAATCGCAGGTTAACAGCAGCTCAGATTAGAGACCAGGTCAATGCCACACAGAGTTCTAGCAGCAGACACATCTCTACAACAACTGTTAAGAGGAGACTTTGTGCAGCAGGCCTTCATGGTAAAATAGCTGCTAGGATACCACTGCTAAGGACAGGCAACAAGCAGAAGAGACTTGTTTGGGCTAAAGAACACAAGGAATGGACATTAGACCAGTGGAAGTCTGTGCTTTGGTCTGATGAGTCCAAATTTGAGATATTTGGTTCCAACCACCGTGTCTTTGTGCGAGGTAGAAAAGGTAAACGGATGGACTCTACATGCCTGGTTCCCACCGTGAAGCATGGAGGAGGAGGGGTGATGGTATGGGGGTGCTTTGCTGGTGACACTGTTGGGGATTTATTCAAAATTGAAGGCATACTGAACTAGCATGGCTACCACAGCATCTTGCAGCGGCATGCTATTCCATCCGGTTTGCGTTTAGTTGGACCATCATTTATTTTTCAACAGGACAATGACCCCAAACACCTCCAGGCTATGTAAGGGCTATTTGACCAAGAGGGAGAGTGATGGGGGCTACTCCAGATGACCTGGCCTCCACAGTCACCAGACCTGAACCCAATCGAGATGGTTTGGGGTGAGCTGGACCGCAGAGTGAAGGCAAAAGGGCCAACAAGTGCTAAGCATCTCCGGGAACTCCTTCAAGGTCGTTGCAAGACCATTTCCGGTGACTACCTCTTGAAGCTCATCAAGAGAATGCCAAGAGTGTGCAAAGAAGTCATCAAAGCAAAAGGTGGCTACTTTGAAGAACCTAGAATATAAGACATATTTTCAGCTGTTTCACACTTTTTTGTTAAGTATATAATTCCACATGTGGTAATTCATAGTTTTGATGCCTTCAGTGTGAATGTACAATTTTCATAGTCATGAAAATACAGAAAAATCTTTAAATGAGAAGGTGTGTCCAAACTTTTGGTCTGTACTGTATTTCTGTACTGATGGTGGTTCTTCTGATGTATTCCTGTACTGATGCTGATTGTGGTGATGTATTCATGTACTGATGATTGTTCTTGTGATGTATTCTTGCACTGATGGTGGTTCTAGTGATGTATTTTGTACTGATGCTGGTTCTGGTGACTTATTCATGTATTGATGGTGTTTTTGGTGATGTATTTCTGTATTGATATGGATTCTTTAATTTAGTCCTGTACTGATGGTGGTTCTAGTGATATATTCCTGTACTGATGGTGGTTCAGTTGATGTATTTCTGTACTCATGACAATTCTTCTGATGTACTTCTGCACTGATGGTGGTTTTAGTAATATATTTCATTATTTATGGTCATTCTGGTGACGTATTAATGTACTGATGGAGGTTCTGATTATGTATACCTGTTCTGATGGTGGTTCTTGTGATGTATTTCTGTACTGATGGTGGTTCTTCTGATATATTTCTATACTCATGGTGGTTCTAGTGATGTATTTCTGTACTGATGCTGATTGTGGTGATGTATTCATGTACTGATGATTGTTCTTGTGATGTATTCCTGTACTGGTGGTGGTTCTGGAGATGTATTCCTGTACTGATGGTGGTTCTGATTATGTAATCCTGTACTGATGGTGATACTAGTGATGTATTTCTGTACTGATAATGGTTCTAGTGATGTATTTCTGCACTGATGGTGGTTCTGGTAATGCATTTTTGCATTTATGGTGGTTCTGGTGATGTGTTCATATACTGATGTTGGTTCGGTAATGTATTTTTGTGCTGATTGTGATTCAGATGATGTATTCATGTGCTGATGATGGTTCTGGTTATGAATTTCTGTACTATTGGTAGTTCTGGTTATCTATTTCTGTACTGTTAGTGGTTTTGGCTGATGATGTAATTAATAATAAAAATAGTAATATTAATCTTTTTATTTATATAGCACCAACATATTCCACAGCACTTTACAATTCAGACAATTTACAGACATTATTCTGTACCGATGGGAAATCTAGTGATGTATTCCTGTACTGATGGTGGTTCTGGTAATGTATTTCAGTATTGATGGTGATTCTCTTGATGTATTCATGTACTGATGGGGGTTCTGATTATGTATTCCTGTACTGATGGTGGTTGTAGTGATGTATTTCTGTACTGATGCTGGCTCTGGTGACTTATTCATGTACTGGTGGTGTTTCTATTGATACATTTCTGAATTGATGAGGATTCTGGTAATTTAGTCCTGTAGTGATGATGGTTCTAGTGATGTACTTCTGTACTGATGGTGGTTCTGGTAATGTATTTCAGTATTGATGGTGATTCTGATGATGTATTCCTATACTGATTGTGGTTCTAGTGATGTATGTATATACTGATAATGGTTCTGGTGATGTATTCCTGCACTGCTGGTGGTTCTTGTTATGTATTTCTGCACCACTGAAAGTGTTTCTGATTATGTAATCATGCACTGCTGGTGGTTCTTGTGATGTATTTTTGCACTGATGGTGATTCTTGTGATGTATTTCTGTAGTGGTGGTGGTTCTGGTAATGCATTTCTGTATTGATGGTGGTTCAGGTGATGTATTCATACATTGATGGTGGTTAAGATGATGTATTCATGCACTGATGGTGGTTCCGGAGTTGTATTTCCATACTATTGGTAGATCTGGTAATATATTTCTGTACTGTTGGTGGTTTTGGTGATCTATTTCTGTAATTATAGGGTTTGCGATGCTGTATTTCTATATCGATAGTGGTTGTGATGCTCTATTTCTGCACTGCTGGCGGTTCTAGTGATGTTTTTCTGCACTGAGGGAGGTTCAGGTGATGGATTCATATACTGATGGTGTTTCTGATGATTGTATGTCTGTACTATTGGTGGTTCTGGTTATGTATTTATGTACTGATAGTGGTTCTGTTGCTGTATTCCTGTACTAATAGGGGTTGTGATGTTGTATTTTTGTTCTGATGGTATTTGTGAAGCTATATTTCTGTACTGATGGTAACTCTGGTAATGAATTCCTGTACTGACAGTAGTTCTAGTGATGTATTTCTGTACTGATGGCGGTTCTGCTGATGTATTTTGTGCTGATGGAGGCTCTGGTGATGTACTCATGTACTAATTGGGATTTTGGTGATGAATTTCTGTACTTATGGGGGTTGTGATGCTGTATGTCTGTACTGATAGGGGTTCTGGTAATGTATCCCTGTACTGATGCTGGTTCTGGTGATGTATTTCTGTACTGTTGGTGGTGCTGTTGATGTATTTCTGTACTGATAGTGGTGCTGTTGATGTATTTCTGTACTGTTGGTGGTGCTGTTGATGTATTTCTGTACTGATAGTGGTGCAGTTGATGTATTTCTGTACTGATAAGGAGGTTTTTTTATGTATTTCTGTACTGATGGTGGTTCTAATGATGTATTCTTGTACTATTTTTGGTTCTGATCCTGAATACATTTAACAATCCAAAACTTGTAAGATTACATGATATGGCTATGTTAATAAAGTATTGTGCCGTCTGAAAGTTAAGGGTTAGTACATTTGTATTTATGTTAGGAGCATTGAAAGTCACCAAAAGTGACTGCTGATTTCTGAATCCTTACAGCATGCTGCACACTGCCAACTGTCAGAATTCTCCAGTGCCGGCGGCAAGAGTGGGAAGTCATGTAAATGCAAAATGCGATTTGCATACATCCGGTCACTTGCCTACTACTCAAACTGCTTCAGCTGTGTATAGGAGGGGGGCGAGGAGCCAAAGTGAATTCTTGCCGTGGGTGCAGGAAAACCTAGATCAGGTTTTAAGCAGGTTACACAGTTGTAGTATTATGTAGTTTCCCACAGGTTATGCAGTAGTAGTGGTATGTAGTGTCCCGCACTCCTCCGGAGCAGGTTACACAGTTGTAGTATTATGCAGTGTCCTGCAGGTTACGCAGTAGTAGTGGTATGTAGTGTCCCGCAGTCCTCCGGAGCAGGTTACACAGTTGTAGTATTATTTATTTTCCCGCAGGTTACGCAGTAATAGTGGTATGTAGTGTCCCACACTCCTGCGGAGCAGGTTACACAGTTGTAGTATTATGCAGTATCCTGCAGGTTATGCAGTAGTAGTGGTATGTAGTGTCTCGCACTCCTCCGGAGCAGGTTACACAGTTGTAGTATTATGTATTTCCCTGAAGGTTATGCAGTAGTAGTGGTATGTAGTGTCCCGCACTCCTCCGGAGCAGGTTACACAGTTGTAGTATTATGTATTTCCCTGAAGGTTATGCAGTAGTAGTGGTATGTAGTGTCCCGCACTCCTCCGGAGCAGGTTACACAGTTGTAGTATTATGTATTTCCCTGAAGGTTATGCAGTAGTAGTGGTATGTAGTGTCCCGCACTCCTCCGGAGCAGGTTACACAGTTGTAGTATTATGTATTTCCCTGAAGGTTATGCAGTAGTAGTGGTATGTAGTGTCCCGCACTCCTCCGGAGCAGGTTACACAGTTGTAGTATTATGTATTTCCCTGAAGGTTATGCAGTAGTAGTGGTATGTAGTGTCTCGCACTCCTCCGGAGCAGGTTACACAGTTGTAGTATTATGTATTTCCCTGAAGGTTATGCAGTAGTAGTGGTATGTAGTGTCTCGCACTCCTCCGGAGCAGGTTACACAGTTGTAGTATTATGCAGTGTCCTGCAGGTTATGCAGTAGTAGTGGTATGTAGTGTCTCGCAGTCCTCCGGAGCAGGTTACACAGTTGTAGTATTATGTATTTCCCTGAAGGTTATGCAGTAGTAGTGGTATGTAGTGTCTCGCACTCCTCCGGAGCAGGTTACACAGTTGTAGTATTATGCAGTGTCCTGAAGGTTATGCAGTAGTAGTGGTATGTAGTGTCTCGCACTCCTCCGGAGCAGGTTACACAGTTGTAGTATTATGTATTTCCCTGAAGGTTATGCAGTAGTAGTGGTATGTAGTGTCTCGCACTCCTCCGGAGCAGGTTACACAGTTGTAGTATTATGTATTTCCCTGAAGGTTATGCAGTAGTAGTGGTATGTAGTGTCCCGCAGTCCTCCGGAGCAGGTTACACAGTTGTAGTATTATGCAGTGTCCTGCAGGTTACGCAGTAGTAGTGGTATGTAGTGTCTCGCAGTCCTCCGGAGCAGGTTACACAGTTGTAGTATTATGTATTTCCCTGAAGGTTATGCAGTAGTAGTGGTATGTAGTGTCTCGCACTCCTCCGGAGCAGGTTACACAGTTGTAGTATTATGCAGTGTCCTGAAGGTTATGCAGTAGTAGTGGTATGTAGTGTCTCGCACTCCTCCGGAGCAGGTTACACAGTTGTAGTATTATGTATTTCCCTGAAGGTTATGCAGTAGTAGTGGTATGTAGTGTCCCGCACTCCTCCGGAGCAGGTTACACAGTTGTAGTATTATGTATTTCCCTGAAGGTTATGCAGTAGTAGTGGTATGTAGTGTCCCGCACTCCTCCGGAGCAGGTTACACAGTTGTAGTATTATGTATTTCCCTGAAGGTTATGCAGTAGTAGTGGTATGTAGTGTCCCGCAGTCCTCCGGAGCAGGTTACACAGTTGTAGTATTATTTATTTTCCCGCAGGTTACGCAGTAATAGTGGTATGTAGTGTCCCACACTCCTGCGGAGCAGGTTACACAGTTGTAGTATTATGCAGTATCCTGCAGGTTATGCAGTAGTAGTGGTATGTAGTGTCTCGCACTCCTCCGGAGCAGGTTACACAGTTGTAGTATTATGTATTTCCCTGAAGGTTATGCAGTAGTAGTGGTATGTAGTGTCCCGCACTCCTCCGGAGCAGGTTACACAGTTGTAGTATTATGTATTTCCCTGAAGGTTATGCAGTAGTAGTGGTATGTAGTGTCCCGCACTCCTCCGGAGCAGGTTACACAGTTGTAGTATTATGTATTTCCCTGAAGGTTATGCAGTAGTAGTGGTATGTAGTGTCCCGCACTCCTCCGGAGCAGGTTACACAGTTGTAGTATTATGTATTTCCCTGAAGGTTATGCAGTAGTAGTGGTATGTAGTGTCCCGCACTCCTCCGGAGCAGGTTACACAGTTGTAGTATTATGTATTTCCCTGAAGGTTATGCAGTAGTAGTGGTATGTAGTGTCCCGCACTCCTCCGGAGCAGGTTACACAGTTGTAGTATTATGTATTTCCCTGAAGGTTATGCAGTAGTAGTGGTATGTAGTGTCTCGCACTCCTCCGGAGCAGGTTACACAGTTGTAGTATTATGTATTTCCCTGAAGGTTATGCAGTAGTAGTGGTATGTAGTGTCTCGCACTCCTCCGGAGCAGGTTACACAGTTGTAGTATTATGCAGTGTCCTGCAGGTTATGCAGTAGTAGTGGTATGTAGTGTCTCGCAGTCCTCCGGAGCAGGTTACACAGTTGTAGTATTATGTATTTCCCTGAAGGTTATGCAGTAGTAGTGGTATGTAGTGTCTCGCACTCCTCCGGAGCAGGTTACACAGTTGTAGTATTATGCAGTGTCCTGAAGGTTATGCAGTAGTAGTGGTATGTAGTGTCTCGCACTCCTCCGGAGCAGGTTACACAGTTGTAGTATTATGTATTTCCCTGAAGGTTATGCAGTAGTAGTGGTATGTAGTGTCCCGCAGTCCTCCGGAGCAGGTTACACAGTTGTAGTATTATGCAGTGTCCTGCAGGTTACGCAGTAGTAGTGGTATGTAGTGTCTCGCAGTCCTCCGGAGCAGGTTACACAGTTGTAGTATTATGTATTTCCCTGAAGGTTATGCAGTAGTAGTGGTATGTAGTGTCTCGCACTCCTCCGGAGCAGGTTACACAGTTGTAGTATTATGCAGTGTCCTGAAGGTTATGCAGTAGTAGTGGTATGTAGTGTCTCGCACTCCTCCGGAGCAGGTTACACAGTTGTAGTATTATGTATTTCCCTGAAGGTTATGCAGTAGTAGTGGTATGTAGTGTCTCGCAGTCCTCCGGAGCAGGTTACACAGTTGTAGTATTATGTATTTCCCTGAAGGTTATGCAGTAGTAGTGGTATGTAGTGTCTCGCACTCCTCCGGAGCAGGTTACACAGTTGTAGTATTATGTATTTCCCTGAAGGTTATGCAGTAGTAGTGGTATGTAGTGTCTCGCACTCCTCCGGAGCAGGTTACACAGTTGTAGTATTATGCAGTGTCCTGAAGGTTATGCAGTAGTAGTGGTATGTAGTGTCTCGCACTCCTCCGGAGCAGGTTACACAGTTGTAGTATTATGTATTTCCCTGAAGGTTATGCAGTA